>NC_139230.1:148223656-148880155 GCF_977018435.1 Lepisma saccharinum | reverse complement strand
CATATCAATTTTAATTTGCTTCATATGTACAAGACGTTGTTTGAAAGTGTGTTAATATCGGGTGTTTCATAGACGAAAAAGTATATATATATATATATATATATATATATATTGGTTACTGGAACTCCCTGTTGGCGTAGTAGTAAATGTCGTCGCCTTGTAATCAAGGAGTCCCGTGTTCGATAACCAGTTGAGACATAAAATGGTTCGTATCCCAGTTTAAACTGTACGTCTAGTCCCGATTAACCATACTGTATGTAAAATGGACTTAAAACACGAACTCGATCAATCTATCAATTTGTTTACTGAAAGGTGCTATTCGGAAATGAGCAAAGCGTTTTCGTTACTTAAAAAAAAATATCCAACTTTAACCAACAAAATTATAATCGAAACGTTGCTTTATATATCTCGGCTATGACTGCCTGGAAAAGTTAAAGGACGCCACGATTGTTAAATGTCCGTCAACTCATTATATTAGCACAATAAATTCTGGGTTCGAATTCCTATGTCAGTTTCATCTGTCTATGTGGCAAATAAATAATCAATTAGAACCAGAGATATACGTATATAAAGAGACAGTAAACATATCATTTTGGGGGGGAGGGGTACTGACTGCATTTACGCACAGCATCGGCAGTATTAAAAACAAGGTCGGTAATTGCTTTGGTAATATATCAAAAGGTTGATTTCTGGTTAAATATTTTTATTATTATTTCGTTGTTGTTAATTTTATCGGAAGAAAAAATTCTTACGCTCTGCAGAAGATAAATCATGTATTAATTTCGGAATAATAATTAATCACCATTATATATCATATGCATATCATTAACATTCTTCTGTTAAGCCTTGCATGTATCCTGCAGCGAACGACGGAAACCTGTCAAAATACTTCATCGCAACCAAAGCAGTGGGACAAAGGCCACGACTGTAGAAATGCAGGATCCAACGAACGTCTGTTTTAGGCGCCAAAGCGTCTGGATTTGTGTCGCTGAGAGCTCGAGTTTCGGTTTCGCTTGTAAGTGGCGTGTGCATAGGGGCAATTGTTTGAGAATACAGTACTCCCCATATGGTTCAAGCTCGCTGTACATTGGATGATATTCAGCCAACAACTTCCCCCACAATTGTTAGCGCGAAATCACACCCATTGAAATGATTCCGGCAAACGTTTCGGAGCATGTTGTAAACACACTTTATACGCATTGCTCCTACAGTGCCTGTGGCAGTGATTAAAGGTGCAAATATAACGATTATATTCTAAATGTAGTCCTGCATTTTGTTTAGTCTCTTAACAATGACCAGACTATCTATCAGAATATATAAAACGATGTGTAGGGCCTCACTCAACCTTCAATCGCCGCTAATTTGGAGGTGCTGTGATGTGAACAAGAAAAAGCATTGATTCAATATTAACATATTATTTTGAGGTTTAGAAAATGATAAAATATGACGTGTGTAACACTCGTGAAATAATTCGTTCCCTATTTATTAATGATGATAATTTTGCAATTATTTGCAACAAAAGAGGAAATTATTCATTAAAAAATTGCTTCTTGAATTTTAATGTTAAAAAGTATCAATATCTATTCATGTTACTGATTGGGAATGATCTACCAAAAGCGCGGATTTTCATAAATGACTAGCATGTGAGTCAATATGGGAAAACAACCGTCTTCTCGAATTAATAGCACGGAGTTAGTGTAGAAACTAGAGCCCCTGGTAGCAGCAGATTTTTCATTTATCCTTTATTAAAGTTCAAGTTGCTGCTTCTCATATAGTACATGCATGAGAAATATTGAGGACAGAGTGCTGAAAACAATTCTCCCTCTTTCTTTGTTGCTACTAGCATTTCTAGTTTTAGATGAGAGTATTTACGTTTTGAACGAGTTTCCCCCCTTCCCTTGAAGCAACAATGCGGCGAATTCAGCAGTCTTTCAACAACCACCCCTTCGCCCTCTGTGATGTCCCCAACTTAAAATATATATTAGCTTCAAGTACATTAACTTGACATTTGTGTGAAAATGTAAAACAATTTACCAATTGATTTTAGGCGAGTTTAACCACAAATATTTAATTTTCGATAGTTATAACTGCGAAAGTCAGTTAACAAAGCAACACCTTAAATCCACAATCATGCAATTATAATTTATTTTATTTTAACGGTTATCCCATTTTTCATATGTCCCTGGTCATTAACACTGTGTTACACATACATATCTGTAAGTTGGACGGCAGAAATACAACAACTTGAAGTATGGGGGCATACATACTATTCACCTTGAAACCACATCAAGTTGAGGTATTGATACCGATATGGTTGAATGCTCGGCGGAGACCTGAAGGCGCCAATGCAAGTCTTATTCATCTTGCCACTTATATCGTATGCGTCTCGAGAATCACTCCTGCAAGCACAAAGTATTTCAGGTCGGCTCTGTGGCTGAATGGTTAGCGTAGCGTGCAACAAAACTCGGTGTCCTAGGTTCGCATCCTGGAAAACCTGTACATGAAATTCTTTTTGTTCCAACAATCTGTTTCATCATTCATCCTAACCTTCATGTTATATGGGATATCTGCGAGAGGAATCCTCAATTTGAGGAAGACACAGCCATTTGCTGGTGTTATATAGAGATTAATTCGACTAATATTACTTCTCGCTTTTGTCTCTTTTGGTCAATCGCTAAGATTAGGATGGAATTGATGCGAGGGCAATAACAAGAATGTATGGGCAGTACGCAACAAACAGACTGAATCTGAGTCTAGACGCGAAAGCACCGATTGTCTGCAAAATGTAGCCCATCCAGAGCGGGATATATAGAATTTGGACTATCCTTTATTTTGGGCACTGTAGACATTTTTATTAATAATTTGTTCTCATGGTACTTAATTTTCACTAACTGCATCATGCTCTGTACTAATAACACTTGTAAAGTTCAAAACATTGATACATCTGATTAAAAATTACTCATTAAACTTCGTTTTCCTTTGAAACAGCCACTTTCAATATATATTTCGCCAGACAACACTAATACCGCACACGCACTAAAGGAAAACGAATCAACACTACCTTATGGTAGCCACACTGCACGCGAACCGGTAAATCGGTAAACAATGATGTTGATTTTGGTCGCCAATATCCCCCCAATTGACTTTTATTTGTTGGCATTCAAAATGTTTACATTAGTTTTTTTCGAGGAACAATTACTTATATTCGAACAATAGAGTTGTACATACTCTTTGTATGATCTAGGTGACGTTTGAAAATAGGCCATGGTGAAAGAACTTATTTAATTGCTAGATAGTCCTTCGTTAACGAAATAAGCAAGTAAAAGGATTTGGCATGTTTCAATTTGCCATGGTTTTCACTTCTGCCCCTTCAGCATCTCATTTTTGTCTGGCCCTAGGTTATAGCCTAGGATAGCCTAATGGCAACCCCCCTTCCTCCCTGAGTCCAAGACGTGGAAGAGAGGTTGACATTTAGGCTCTTGCAGGAAGGCCATGCATTACACCCCGCTTCTGTTATCGTTATTTAAGGAACCCTCTCCATTTTATTTGCGGGCAGTATTCCCCACGCTTTCAGTGACGTACTCACAAATGCAGTAAAGGGATGTGAACATAAGGTGGTTATAAAGGAGTCCCGGGTTCGAATCCCGGTGCAAGCACATGTGGTTCGGATTCCACTTTAAACTGTAGGTCCAGTCCCGATTAGCCTTACTGTGCATAAAGTGGACTTCAAACAACAAATCAAATCAAATCAAATCATAAGGGGTTATCAGATATTTGTTACCACTCCTAGATCATGCCATATTTTCCTAAATTTTATTTTTATTTTATTTTAAGGAAAGTTGAGCAAAAATAAGACTACCTAGTTCTAAAACTCCTTCTAAATACGCCACTGTTCTTAACTTTACAGCTGACATATCATAACACCCATCTATCACCCAGTAACAGAATTCACCTCCGATTAGCGTGAAACACAATAATAGCATGTTTTGTTAATATTTTCTCGCCAATCTTATATAAAATTAATCATCTCCATAACAGCTACGATGAAAAAACTCCGTGGCGAAACTGCCATGAATAACAAAGGCCTCTTAAGTGGTTTCCTTATAAGTTGACACGTGGTCAGCACATCGAATCCCTTTGCCTCTGTTATCTTTATCCTCTATTTCCCGTAGCTCCCAAATTGCCTTCAAGAAACCGAAATGTTCGGTAATGGAATTGAGTTCTAAGTCTACTTTATGCAAAGATGGGCTAATCGGTGCTGACCTATATTTAAAAGTGGTATGCGAACCACAACGTGTCCAACAGTAAGGGAGCGGTCGGAGCGTGGGTGACGCAAGCAGCTCTTTACAATGTCATGCTACCCCTGCGTTGTCAAAATGTTAAGCATTCTTGAACAGATGGTCGTCGCCTTTATTCAGTGCTAAGCATTTGTATCATCATGAACCTTAGACATCGAAATAAGAGATGTAATATTTTTCTTTTTTGAAGCTTTTGACAACGTAGCTATGAAGGAAACTGGCAACAAGGCGGTACTCGGCTAAAAGCGATGTGGAGAGGAGAAAACAAATGACTGTCAGTGACGAATCTACATATTTTTGGCCCATTATTTAAGTTGCCTTGAATGTAAAACAAACACACTTGTGAAAGGAAATGATAAAACATTTCCTCCTGTTCAGTTTCTTCTATTTATGTGTGTTGTTTGCGTGTGTCTGCAAAGATTTGATTTTGTTATTTAGCATCGCTTTTATACCACTTTGGCTAATCGCGACGATGAGGATGAGTGATGATAGGATGAAATTAGGAAATTGATGCAGAAACACTTACAAAGTACACCCACGTCCAGGGGGAGATGCGAACCGTAACCATTGGCTTCATAAACACTGTGCTAAGCAGTCCGTGCGGAGATCGGAGTTTTTTAAATGTATAGTTTTAAGTTCACTTTTTTGCACAGATCGGTTAAATGGGACAGGACCTATAGTTTTAAAATGATATCTAACATGGTATACCTCTGTAGAGGGAGGTAGAATTGGAGAGGTACTGTTTGGCAAAATCATGTGCAGATGAAACTTTCGATAAGTCACTTGTGACAGATGTTTAAGGATACAATTCAGCTGGGAATGATGGACCAATATCTGTTGCATAATATTTCTACATTTGCTCGCTTTTACTTTTAATTTGTCGAGATTTGGGTTGGGTATGCAGCGGTTGTTAGGTAACTAAATCACGTTTGATGGTTCCCAATGTAAATAGTACTTTCGTTCTATCCACGGGATTTTCGTCCCTGTCGCAATTATTAATCATTCATTGAACAAACCATTCGTTAACTTAATATTACGCACGTTCTCTCCAAGAACAAAGTACTAAAGTTAACTGTTGCATTTCGAAGTCCCTCCCGCCTTTCGTTTCACGCTACGGGGTTAAGAATTTCAAATAAGACGTCCTTATGTTTCTTTGTTTGATTTTCCTTGTAGATACAAGATTTAAAGAAGAATAATATAATATATAATAACGAAATATTGGATCACAGGTCTGTTTCCTAACTAAATCGTCAAAGAAAAGTAAACGCTGTTATTAATTTCGTTGATTCATAGTTCATTCTTTGCTATCTTCTTTATGTTAATTTTAGCGAAAGAGAAAACTATTTCACTAATTAATCTTTAATAATAATAATAATAATAATCGCCATGTTATAACACATGAGGTATAATTTTGTTACACATTGCTTGCAGCCAGCAGCGAAAATTACATACCAGTCAAAATAATTGAAAGCACTACTACTCTCGCAGCCTGGCAGGTGGAACACGGGAGTGTAGATTACTGAAGCAGATAACATCCACTCCTGCAAGCAGCAGAAGAGCTCTGAAGTTGAATTATATCGAGCTGAGGCATTTGTACATCTTATCATGATGCAAGAAAGGACAAGTGCAAAAACATGCTTTTCTGGGTTTCAAACACAAAAACTTTAACCTTTCGCGCTACACGTAAACAAAGACGGACTGCAAATAGAGAAACGCTCGTTCGTTTTTTTTAATTTTTAGTTGATCTTTGTTATGAG
The DNA here is from genome assembly GCF_977018435.1 of Lepisma saccharinum. NCBI lineage: Eukaryota > Metazoa > Arthropoda > Insecta > Zygentoma > Lepismatidae > Lepisma > Lepisma saccharinum. The sequence goes on along the minus strand of NC_139230.1, from coordinate 148,874,100 downwards.
GGAAAGGGTATATGCAGCAGATCTTTGGAAACACTCATATAGTTTGCAGGTAATGATAATTCCGTGTTAAAGTATTATATTCTGTGAAGTAAGGTATTTTTTGGGGGATCAGTGTAGTATTTTTTTTGTCACCAAGTAACTTGAAGTTCTAAATTATAATTTGACTGGTACAGTCCGGCCAAGGGAAACGAAACTAGCTGGAAAGTACGATTCCAAACGCGAGAAGGGAAGCAGGTAGAACACCACCCTGTGGCTCTTGCTTGCTATAGTAAAACCACAAGCAAAAAAACCTGCTCAGACCAGCAAAGCCTGTGCACCGTACTCCTGCGAGGAGAGGAGGGGGAGAGTGGACCAGGCTTCCTTATGGCACGAGCTGAACGCTGGGACATTTCGTCCATGGTTTTTTTCCTTGTGGTCGCTCTGTATGGTCCGCTTGCTGTGTTTATTACTGCTTTCTGTGTTGTGTTTGTGATGTCTCTTACAATTCGTAACAAACCGTTTCGAAGTGGAACAAAGAAAACAAAGACCTATTGGTCCCTGTTGCACATTCTACAAAACACCCTTGATATAATACACAATGCCACAAACCAATCAGTTACTACATGTTCTTTACTGTATTTATAATAGTTTGCATAATAATACTGTTGATACTATTCTGATTACTGCTGTGTACATTTGTGCTAATTATACGATTTAATAAGGATACCAATTTAATTGAATGACCGAAAATGAAGTTCCATGTTTACAAACAAGTTTATCTACTAATGTGACGTAATGAATACTTTCCTGATATGTTCCGTTTGCTTATATAGTATATGGATGGTTATTTCTTTCATTCTGTACCCTTACATAATTCGTAAACATCTATACGTATTTTGGCGGCGATGTTACTACGTTTGAAACTTCATTGTTTTTTCAACAGCTGACGATTTTCACGAAACCGGCTTCCTGAACAAAGTGCCCCTATTTTGCCAATGCGCACTTTCGTCCATGGTCTCAGCTAAGGTAGCCAGACAGTATGTCTGTAGGGCCACCCCGATGGTGGCAATCTCTGTGCCTTGTAAGCAAGGGGTCCTGTGTTCGATGGAGACACGTAGTGTTATAATTCAACATTAAACTCTAGGTCCACCATGACTAACCTATTTGTACATAAAGTGGATTTATAATAAAACCTCAAATCAATTTAACTGATTCTTCTAAGCTTTTAGGCCCAAAACATTAACAAAATATAGGATATATATTATTCGTAACTCCTTTTCGCTCTTAAATTTTACAGTGATTTTATACTTCTTTTTTTTAAATCCTGCAATATTGTATATTTCCCACTATTGAAATTTTTCTATACATATATTAATGCTGGACTAAGAACGCCTCAATTTCCAATCAAGCTTTGTAATCAAGGGGTCCCGGATTCGATGTCTAGTAGACACACATATTGGTTCGGATCCCATTCAGTCCCGATTAGTCTATCTGTTCACAAATCAGACTTGCAACAATCCATTATCTCTTTACCTTAATATCCAGGAACGGTAACTTGTCGATCTGAATTCTAATTTGCTAATTCTTCACATGTTTACCGACACGAGTCTGCGAGGAGTAGCGATCGACAAGCGAAAATAACAATTATACCAATACAAAATTAGATTATAGCAGTATACATTGACTTGCATTTTGTTACTTCCAGTTTGCAAATGCAGCAGTAGTCACGTTGTCATTGTGCACATATTTTGATTGAAAGAAAAGCTATAAGAAAACCGAGGACAATGTCAGAATGTCAAAGAACACGGCACACAGTAGTGGCAAGAGAGAGGGGTGAAGGTACACGTCGCGAAAATTGGTTGCTATTGCTAAGACCCTTCATTCATTTCTGACATTCACTTGCAACCTCGCAATTAGCCAGAAGTGGTAGAAATGCGACGTCAAATAAACTAAGTAAACTAACAATAAGTATAAAACAATTACAAAAAAACATGCATGACGCTTCGAAATATGGATTTTTGAATTTAGTAATCCTCTCTCAACAGTGGCGTAGCAACATATAGCGAAGCCCTGGATGAGATTAGAATGCGAGGCCCCCATCCAATGGTGGAAATTAAATGGAAGTGGGGGTGAGCAGTCGCTCCCCTCTTTTTTCAGAACTGTGCTGAACCTTATCTGCCAAGGGAAACTAAACTGACCTTGTAATTTTTGTTTTCTAATCATTGATGCGTGTTTACAAGACATTCCAATTTAGTCGGAACAGTCTATTCTTTCAAATCCCTGTCCCAATTTCTTTCAAACTCAAGTCGTAATTTGACTAAATGTTTCGAGGTTTTATTTTGGAGGCGTTAACCCCCATTTAAACATGTTCTTCATTTTAATAATGATTGCTAATTATTAATAATAATTAATTAATAATTATTTCTTCCCGATACTTTGGACCTTAACATTGCAACTCTACAATTCTACAATTAGGAAAGATAATAGTAGGCAAATTGTTCACCACCATTTTAATTCTCTCATTACTCTTTAGTGTTGCCCATGGGACGAGACGGGACAGGCTTTTAAAAATTCGAGACGAGACGAGCTTGACCATGTGTCATAAGACAAACGAATATTTTCGAGACGAGACAGCATTTCCACGAGACTCCACGAGACGAGATAGGCCAAAGTCTCGTCTCGTGGGCAACACTACTCTACATCCTGTGTTCTTCTAAGGGGTCATTGATTCTTTTGATGCGAAGCTTATGTTGACTGCGTTTCTATTTCAACCCATTATCATGACACTGTGGAAAACAGACTGAATGAAAATACAGTGGAGATGGACATATTGCTTTTACCGTTGGGTGTACACTTAGCACTATTCGAGCTACGAGCTAGCACTAGCTCGTACAATAATACTACCGAAACATTGGTGGTCACATCCAGTACTCCCAACAGCATTTCACCGACCAGGGTCGACCACCTGGTTAGCACAACGCGCTACGACGCTGTGGGTTCCGGGTTCGAATCCAGGGTTGGGCATGGACGTTCTTTGTGAGTGTTCCGTGATCAATTTTCATCATATCATCACTCATCCTCATCATCGCGATCAGCCAAAAGTGTCAGAAAATCGACGTAAAATAACCTAACTCAACAAATCCAATAGAATTTCGGATCTTCTCTTTTGTTCCACATTTTCGGATCTGTCTCCAACCTCCTCAAAAAAAATCTGGGTACGGGCCTGTTCTAGGAAGGAAGGAAACAACGCAAGCGTTGAAATGTCTCGCGCTTGCTTCGTGCCAGTTAGAGGTGTTTGTTGTTAACTTATTAAAATCGGGAGTGCAGGGTCAAGAGATTGAAGAGAATACAAGACAAAGGACGTTCTATTCAATGAAAGAATAAATGTGTAAAAATGTCTAAGCAAGTTTTCGTAAATTTTTCCTAACCGTTTCACATGAGAAATACGACGATCATTTTTTACTTCTTTCGTGCCCCTTAGACTTAAGACCTGCCTGCCTGTATGTTATGCCTCTGATTGGACGTATTCTTTCAAATTATAACGTTTAACTAGAATTTAAAACCAGATAAATACAGAATGTTTTAATATTACTGCTCACAAAAAATAGCATTTTCCATGACCCCCCCCCCACTTCTATTTATAACATTTTTCATATCAAGCTCCTTTAAGCGCGAAGTCCCTGCCTCTCAATGCCTTGGATTGTCTCGAAAGTGAATATTCTTTACGTTGCTAAACTAACATTTTCCCCCTAGGATAGTGAAATGATCCACATTAATGAAGCGACTGAAGAATGCGACGTATGTTTACGTTAATTTTAAGCGTTTTTCTACGTCGTAGGTTAATCGTTAATGAGCATTAATGGTGGAATCCGAATGAACACGATGATATATTCATTCCTCACCCAGGATTCAAAAGTAGGGCTTCTGGCTTCGTAGCCACTTCTTCATGGAGGCTGGAAGGTAAGTAATGAATACATTTGATTAGATGATTTTTAGCGTCGCTTTTTTCATTTTTGGCTAATCCAAACGACGAGGATGAGTAATAATATGATGAAATTGATGAAGGGCACCGTCAAGGGAACACCATGCCATGTTCCTCCACCGCGTGTCGAACCCGCGACCCCTAGATACATCAGAGCGTGGTGTGTATCATTCATGTATCCTTCACTACGGCAGAGATCGAGAATGTGTGGAGCCATATCATTTGCTCGAATGGTGTCACGGCAGACTGCCATACACAGGGGAGAACTTTACCTTTTGTAGCAGTCGCCACAGATATTTTGATGGCATAAAATCTTCGCTGTCCCTTCAAGTACAGTTGCTTCTGTAACTTTGTAAATATTGTTATATAAAGACCACACTGAGGGAAGGAATACGCTATCTTTCACTAAACCTGAATACTGTGTGACCATTTACTTCATTGCATTATTAATTATAAAATTCAATCAAATACACGGCTATAAATTATCAGGTTTAGAAACGGGAAGAGTATTTATGTCGTTTACATTTTATTTTGCCATCTAGAAAGTAATGTTTACTACAGTGGATTTAATATTTTCGTTAAGGTCATAGAAGGCAAACATGTTGTTTGCAGGCATTATTTATCAAAAAGGAATGAAATCGATGTCTTCAACTCGAGCTTTTTCCCTCAAAGTTTTCTGGTGGGGAACATTATCAAATGTACATGTCATTGTTCTCTCGGTTGTTTTATGCATAAGATGGCGCAGTGGTAGCGTCGTTGCCTTGTAATCAAGGGATCCTGGGTTCGATAACCGGTGGAAGCTCATAGTGGTTCGGATCCCACTTTAAACTGTAGGTCCAGTCCCGATTAGCCTTATTGTGCATAAAGTGGACTTAAAACACCAAATCAATTAATCAATTATGTATAAGCGAATATCTCTGCGTAAGCATTTGTATGTTATCTTTTTACATTTGAACTATGAAGAAACACACGCAAACCGAAGTGACGAGCAGGACACAGTTCCTACTTTGTGAAAATAACGCAATGGAGAGATCAAGCGTAAGATACCGTGACAACAGACACAGGGGGAAAATGCGCGGTGAAGTTACTACAAGCAGGGAAGCAATTGTTTTGCCCCTGCGACGTTGTCGGGTGAAGACTTTCCCCTCTCGTTTAGTCGCACGTTAAACAGAGCGAGCGAGTACAGAAGACGTCAAATACGTGTAGCATGCAACGTCGCAAAAAGACATCGCAGCTCTCTGTCGGCGCGGCTGCAGAGGCGAGAGTGAAAACTTCGCTTCACTTATCAGTGTTGCCAAACACGACTGTTAAAAAAGAACTGCATTGAAATTAAATGTAGTTAAGGATTGCAATCAAGCCGTTAACTTTGAGAAGTATAAACGTTTGTCTTCGTGTTCTACGAATAGGGATCCTATGTTCGAATACCGTACGAGTCTTGGGATGCTTTCAGACCGAAGCGAGAAGCGACACGTGTCACTTGGAAACAAACACTCAATAATATATGCTATGCTGCACGGGTAGTGTTACTTCAGTGAGAAACCCCTCGTTGCTCGTCGCTTCGTCCCAATGGAACTTTCGTACCGAAGCGATAAATGGCTTTGGAAACAAAAATTCTTAAATAAATAAAACTTTCTAACAAATGTGATATGACAAACTACACGTGCCACTTGCATGTTTCACGCACTGGGGACGTTATGGTGTTACTTCGGTCTGGTGGTCATGCCTACGCATTGAATGCTTTCTTGCAGAGAGATTTTAAACCGAAACGACAGGCAACAAGTAGCAAACGACGGCTGCAAATGACACTGAAGTTCATACCGAAGTGACAAGCGAAAAGAAAGACAAGCCACTTCAGTCTTCAAGTAAGCATTCACTGTTAAAGCCCGAACACCAGACCTAGGTGACCCAATTCAGGATATTGACAAACGGAAGTAACAGGCGAGACTTGCTTCTTCGTTTCGAAACGTGTCGCTTCTCGGCTTCCGCTTCTGAAAGTCATGGATGTCATGCAGCGTGTCGCCTTGGTCTGTTAGAGCATTTGAGAAAAACGCTTGCTTGTAGACAGAGGTATCGTGTCACTTGTCACTTCGATATGAACACCCCCTCCCTTTTGCCGGATCGCTTGTCGCCTTGGTCAGAAATCTCCATTCTTATCCTCATCATGGCCGAAAGGAGACAAGTAACGAGTTTCTACTGATAGCATCGTTTCCTGGTAATGGAAGAAAATGAGCTTTACAAATGGATTTCTGTTTACCAGTATTATAGTAAAACCCAACTAATAATTTGTTATAGGCACATATAGAAGGGTCACATTTGGAGGAATAAATTCTATTGTAGCATTTTGTTTGATTGCAGGATTAAAGCCGACCCCCGTGGTGGAGTGGTTAACACATCGCGCTACAACACCAGGGTTCCCGAGTTCGAATCCCGGTCTGGGCATGGATGTTGTGGGAGTCGATTCATCAATTTCATGATATCATCAGTCATCCCCATCTTCGCAAATTAGCCATCAGTGGTACAAAAAGCGAAGTAAAACAAAACAAATCAATTACAATTACACTTGGAGGGTTAGAAGATAATAGAAAAACAGATCTGGTTCCAAAGTTTTAAGTTGGCAACATTGACAGCTCGGAAGCAACAAGACGGCCAGGCGAGAGGGGAACCCCGTCGGCATTTGCACGTACCTTTCCTCGCCTCTCAACCCCCTGGGATGTTCGGTACCAATACATGCGAAATAGATCCAAGATTTTACACACCCACACTTCACGGTACCAAGGGATGCGATTAAACACCACAGTTTTACACAGCCTTGAAGGTACCAGGTTTCACCAGCAGGTGGCAGAGTGTAACACAGCGACATAAACACTAATCCAACAAATATGAACTTTTTGGTACCTTCGAAATACTTCGCGTACAGGTCGCAAGGGCTCTCAGGAGTCTCGAAATGCCTTTTCCTTATTGGGACCGGCAAAAAGTCCCAACATTTTTTTTGGTCCCATTAAGAAAGGTGTTTAAAGATACGCCGGTCCTAAGAAGAATATATCTGCGTACCCACACACACTAGTGTATGTTTACGTAGTTCGACGTCTGCTTTGAGGGATAACATATGCAGTGGTCGAGAGAGTTGTGCGTTCGACTTAGGATCTAACCTCAAAAAAATCTGTTTAAAGTTTTAAGTCCACTTTATGCACAGATAGGCTAAGTGGGACTGGATCTACGGTATAATGTGGAATCCAAACTACTAAGTCCCTGCACCGGGTATCGAACCAGAGAACCCTTGAATAAAAGGCAGCGACGTTACCGCTACGCCATCGGGAGGCCAGAATTTGCGTTCGAATTTCTTTGTTTTCGTCGCTTAATGGATTTTATGTGATAATGGAGGCCAAGATTGACGATAAATGAGCCAACTACAATTGAATGCACTACACAAATGAAGAACGCATCAAAAGTAATATTAAACGGATGATGAGATTTTAATACGTTTCTTGGAACTTGAGCTGAACGTGATACTGAGATGACAGAGGCGAATCTAGGACAATTGCGATGGCGGACAATTGCGATGAAGCCAAAATCACGGACAATTGCGATGAATTTGACGGTGAAGGTAATTTTAAAATTAATGGTAGGACAATTACGACGATCAGGATGACTAACCCACAGGTGCACCATAATTGACAACCCTTCATTCCTACCCCCCCCCCCCCCCCCAAGTCTAAAATCACAGAAAGTTGAATCCAGGCGTCTGCTTATCTGTCCTGCGGAATACAGGTTTTCTTTGCAGGTGTCACAAATATCTGGAATCCCCCTAGTAGCGGAAGTTTGCTAAGGGGTGAAGCTTGCTCTGGTACACTTCACTTGGTAGTAATTCGGATAGCATTCTTAATTATGGAAGTTATTCAAACGGAGAAAGGAAAACCTGCCGCGCTGTACGATGGTCATTATTATCGTCAAGTTGCTGCAAATAAGAAGAATGGAAATGTTACATGGCTGTGTCTGGTCTGCAGGAGAAAGCTAAACATTGTAAGGGAAGGTTAGTGAGTAACAACAACCTAACCTAACCTAACCTTGCCAGTCTCAAGCCTGGAGAAAGTGTGAGAGGAATCATTGTTCTATTCTAAAATATCATCAATATTTCACATAATTCTCTTGTAAGAGGCATTGAAGTCACCCTTCAATTTGATAGAAGACTTAAAATGTCATTGCAATTGTCCACTTGCCCTTTCACTTCTAACTGTGTTCATCGCAATCATCCGCCATCGCAATTGTCCGGCTACCGGCAGAAGTATGGAGAGATGCAGCTAATCTGGAACATTCCTGCGAACAATGGATTAATCATTGGTCTTCCCACGGTTGAGTCTGCTGTGTGGGCCATCAGGCGTGTTGGCGTACAAACGACATGTTATGCTAGCTCAAGGGAATTTTTGGGAGGCTGCCAGAATAGCCTTGCTAAATTGGGTTCCATTACACTGACCCAGGAGTTCTTGTTTTTATGAACCGAAAATTCATGAAAGCGGAACATTTTTTTAAAGCCATTTTTCTCTTTAAGTTACTAATCAGTAACAGCTAGAAAAGTACTCTTACGCCAGCGTTGAAAAGCGTTGTAAAATAACCCAATTCAATCAATCAAGCCTCCGTTGATGTTTTCGGATAGTGTTTAAAATGTTATAATCCTTACTCAAAGATAGTTCACACAAAAAAGAGGTATTCTGTTTTGTCAAAAATAAGATTATTGATCTGCCAAAGATTTTCAGTCGAAGCCATGTTACCCAAATTAATGCGTTGGTTTACAATGTTGAATGCTAATAATAAAAGATGGATTACATCAAAGATTCATAAAGTCTTGTATAAGGTTACATTTATTTGCAAATTAAAGTGAGATTTGATCTATCTGTAATTTCACGTGAGATCCACAGCAAATGGATCTTTACAAGAGAACAGACATCAGAAGACAATTTGGGTCCATGGGTTAGAGTATAAAGTACAAGTGGCAGAAGAAATTTCGAGTGCAAACGTGGATTTGTTTGAACTTTATAGTCTGTATTTCTCACAAGTACGAAAATGTGGTTTTGCACAATATCGCCTCGTCCCTGTCAAATCCGAGATCCCCTTCGATTGCAACACGACAAACTTCATGTCGAATTATTATTTCCTGTGACCTGAAATGTTTTCACAAAGTGAATAGTGATATTCGTTTGGATACATGTTGTATTTTTCATTGACAAATATTCTCCACTTTAGGTGGCTTCTTCAGAAAATGAGGCACAAACACTATAAAATATCACAAAATGATCGAAGTTACCAGAGGGTAGAGCTCAAAAACACAACTTGACAAAGCAAAGTGTTCCATTTCATTCTACTTTACCTTTATGCTCTTTTAACCAAATTCCTTCTTTCCCCATATCCTAATAAGCCCTTATCTGTGGTAGTGACATTTTGAGGATAAAAAAATTAACATGTGTCAACGTTATTTCTCATTTTGTTGATATTTTTGAACATCTAAGAAATTTTAGTGAAATATGCAAGCTCTACTAGGACTCGAACCAGCGTCTCTGGCATACCGTGCCATTGCTGTATCAACTGATTTACCGAGTCAGACTGGTTTCTCTTGGGGTTCGTTGCTTTTGAAACACTGATGATGTCGACCGCGCGTAGTTTAAAACATCCTGATTAATTTGCCAAATAATAATAAAGAAATGTTAAACTTTGTAAGTTTTCCCTCACCAGTCTCCAAAGTTCGAGTAAACACTTCCCTACTATTATTATTATTATTGCTTGATTTGGTTTATTTTACTTCGATTTCCTACAACTTTTGACTAATCGCAAAGATGAGGATGAGTGATTAAATTGATGAAGGGACAGAATCACAAAGAACACCCATGCCCAGGCTGGGATTCAAACCCGGAACCCTTTGCGTCGTAGCACGCTGTAGCAGGCCCGTACCCAGGGGAGCCATGAAATATTTTGATGGGAACCTACAAAAATAACATGGATAATTTTTGAGATTTTGCAAGAATTTTGATTTTCTTCTTGTATAAATGAATAGGTTGTCTCTGGAGAGAGGCAGACTCCAGAAGTCTGCAGTCTACTATATTTAGTAATTTTAGTTTTATAACCATTTATGCGAAGCTACTAAATGTTCCAATTTTGACGGGACAGTTCACCATATTTACTCCCTGTTTTTACTTCTTTCTAACTGCAATCTTGATAAGAAAATGTCATTTTTTGTGGTTAATTCACATTCAGACATGTTCTTCATTATAAGGATATTTTCATAGCGTTGGTGGTCACATTCAGGGTACGAATTCCCATGGCGGAAGGTGGATCTTCCACCTTTCCACCAACGATCTTGTTCTATTAAAATGTTTCCCCCCATTAAAATTTTCAGAGGGGAAAGAGTTTGTGTTATAACAACAAAGATAAGCAATTAGTTTGGACTTCAAACATACTTTACTAAGAATAATATCATAAACACATACAAAGAAGGAATAACAAAGAATGATGTCAGCCTGTGTGTGAATGTTGCAGACATCTCTTTTCTCTCTCTCTCTCTCTCTCTCTCTCTCTCTCTCTCTCTCTCTCTCTCTCTCTCTCTCTCTCTTTAGGGCTGGCAACAGCATAGGGTAAAAACGTACTTCTACAGGCATAGATAAGATTTTAAAATTATATCAAATTGGACTAGTAAGAAATGTAGCCGTAGCTGGGAAGGTGGTTTTTATTGTCACCCTAGGCCCCTGGAACATAGAAATTAGACCGACCTGTCATTTTTCCTCCATTTCTCACCTCCTTTCGTCGGGAATAAAACATAGCACTTACATGTTAATTTAATAGGAAACTAATGTCTTCTTAAAGTTTCTCATTTTTTGTCCCTCCACCCCTAGTTATCTTTAATTTGCAATCGATTTTGCAGATGTGAACAATAACACAAACTTAATAAAAAGCAATAATTAAATAATATCTAACACTTATTAAAAACATATCACCTATCTTCTAATTTCTTGACATTTTGAACCAGTCGTTAAAGGAATGAATTTGCTAGTTTATAAATGTAGGAAATTAATTTGTTTATATATGTTTATAAATATAAATATATATAAATTAATTAATTCATTAATGATATTAATTAATTATTTAATAATTGACATATATTTCATAACAATTTTATATATATACACATTCGGGCTTGGCCTCCCCTCAAAAATATCCTGGGTACGGGCCTGCGCTGTAGGCTATTATAATTGTTGTTGTTGTCTGTTCTATCTGAAGCAAGTACATCATCTCAAGTTAAGTTCTAGGATTTTCATACTTAATCTATAGCCAATTACATCTGTTTCTTGTTTCTGTTTCTTGTAACGTCAAGCTATAAAAGTTGCTGGGGAAGGTAGTATTTGTTTTGTGATGAGTTATGGCCTGTTTCTCATCAGCGGGATAATTTGGAAAAGAGGCTGTGGTTCCATTGCGGTATTGAAAACCAATATATTACGGTGTGGTCCAACATTCATCGTTGCCTTGAATGAAGGATGAAGTGAGTTTGTGAGTTCCAGGAACACTCCCATCGCTCAATTGTCCATTGTGAATGTTACGGTATTGGCGCACCTGCCTCATACAGTGAACATCCCCCCTTTGTATGCTGGATTGTTGCCCATCGGAACTGCTTAAGATTCTTCTCTGAAGAACGGACTGACATTCGAGAAATCTTTGTACGACGAACTGTTTTACATGCATTGGGCGGGGCTCTTTAGATGTGACGTTTTTGTCGAACAGCTTTGTTGAGTTGAATGACATTTGCATACAAAGGGTTTATTCAACTCGACAGGACAAGGGATATTCCCACATCACATCTTCATTGTTTGACTGGCGATCATGTATTGACAAGTGATTTTATTTTTCAAGTGTCTTGTTATTTTCATTTGACGTCTTCAACAAATACAGTGACTTTCGTACAACACTTTTGAATTCATGCTATACCTGTATACATACCTTATAACTTTTAAATTCAATATGAAAACAATTGAGGCCAATTTCAATGATAATCACAGTATTGGGTATATTTTTGTTTATCTGTTCTGAAATTTGTGTGTCTATAGATGTATTCCGTTGTTACGCCATGATGAATATTCGATTCCAAATCAACAATAGGGTACACCAGGGCATTACGGATCACAGGGCATTATGGATCAACGTAAGGTTCACGTGACCTGCAAAGAAAACTGTTGCAGGCACGAACTTGAAAAATATAGCCGATCATGCTGCCATCTGTCCGCTTACTCGCTGCCTGTCTTTGTTCGCTGTGGCAGTTGGCGCGCGTCTGTGACAAGTGATTGTTGTAAGCAAGTTGGTGGAGACGGTGCAGGAAAAGTACCCATTGTAAGTTTTGTTCGACGTTTGGTAAGGTTGCATTGTAGAATGTAGGGGTTTAAGTGCTCTACAATTTAACATGTGATAAGGTAGGGTGTGTTTTTGCGATGTGCCAGTATTTGATATGACTAACCCTATTTGTTATTATTTAAATGGACACATGTCGAGAATATGCAAATCAGGGCATTACGGATCGGCCAAAACGGGGCAAAACGGATCTCCCACTTTCAGTACGTTTTACGTACTTTTACTTAACAGTATCTCTTCTAACACGACGCTTTCAATTTCCAGATGGTTCGCGATTATCTAAAGAAGTCCACCAGAAATTCGTGGTCTGTAGTAGGAATGTGTGAAGCTGTGCGTTTGGTGACATCCGGAGAAAAGACTATTCGGCAAGCTCCGGAACTTTGTGGTGTGCCACATACTTCATTGCAACGAAGAACATCTGGTGGATCAGATGACGTTGGTCGTCCTGGTGTAAAGCAAGTGTTTAGTGATGAGTTTGAGCAGGCTCTTTCTTCGAGATTGTGTGATTTAGGTCGAAGAGGATTCGGGCTAACACCCAAAGCTGTGCGAAGATACGTTTTCAAGTTTGCAGAGAAAGATAACATACCGCATCCATTTAATAAAGAAAAAGGACTAGCAGGTGAAGACTGGCAGACTGACAGACTGTAACCTACAAAATCGTCCTGAATGCATCTACAACCAAGATGAAACAGGATTTCCTTTGAACAATCGCCCCCCGCTAGTAGTAGCGCAGAAAGGCGCCCGTAATGTAGTGTCGATAACAAGTGCCGAAAGAGGAGAAAATGTAACTGTTCTGGTTTGTGCAAGTGCAACAGGAGTGTTTATTCCGCCATTTGTTATATTTAAAGGCATACGACGGCATGGTGAATTTCTTGATGATATGCCTCCGGGTACAGATTTTTGTATGACAGATTCCGGATGGGTGACAGAAGATGCTTTTCGAGTGTGGCTTCATTTCCAGAAACACCGAGCTCCTGGAAAAGTTATTCTAGTTCTTGATGGACACCGTGCACACGTAGCACTTGACATTGCAGATACATGCCAAGAAAATAACATTGAATTGTTATTGCTTCCTCCTCACACCACACACATATTGCAACCTCTTGATGTCGTTGTTTTCAAACCCCTGAAATCGTATTATCACCAGTATGCAACTCAGTGGCAACACCAACACCGTAATCGTACTATTAATAAATTTGTGTTTGGACGTATTTTCGACAGAGCTTGGAGAGAGGCCGCAACAGTTGGGAATGGTGTGAAAGCATTTGAGACCACTGGAATCTTTCCACTAAACCGGCGTGCAATTCCAGCACACAAGTTAAATTTAAGCTAATAGGGACAATTCAGATACAGCATCCAAGGATCAGTTTGATCTCTCATCGAGCAAGACAGCAAGTTGCAGTAGAGAAAGCGGCGATGGCACACAAGAACAAGTTCGACAATTATTGCCATCCCCACAGAAAGTGATGTCTACACGAGTACAAAGACAGCGCCGAACAACATTGCACATTACATCTCCACAACACATTTCAACAATGAAGGCAAAACAAAACACAAGCACTGCATCCACTTCCAAAGGCAAGCAGAAAGCAGGGCGTTTCAAAAGTCAGGTCGTACGAAGAAATGTCATGTCGAATGAAGACATGATTGCTAGCAATTCTTGTAGTTTTTGTAACATTTCATATGATGATCCAAGATGTGCACAGATGGGAGATTGGATTCAATGTCAGTCCTGTCGTAAATGGTATCATGAGCGTTGCGTAAATGCTGTCGGAAGAAAACAATTTGTGTGCGGTATATGTCAGATCCCAAAACTGTAATACAGTATACGGTACTTTTTAATGTTTTTTATGTTTTTAATCTTATGTTATATACATAAAATTAAACTGATCCATATTGCCCCGTTAGTGATCCGTTTTACCCCTGCTATCAGGGCAATACGGATCAATTGCAGTGTCTCACAAAATATTTTTTTCTGAATTGTATTTCCAACTTCTGGTTCTTTCAATGCTATGCACATGTAGTAGAAACTATAATTAATTTTTTGGTAGAGTTTTGTGTTGCTAGCCTAATTCCTTGGCCAATGAAAACTGTTGTAAAGAAAAATTGATCCGTAATGCCCTGGTCTACCATAATAAGTAGCAAATTAATCACTACAACAGTGCCTAATTTCCATAGAATTTAAGTACAAAATTTTGTCAAGAACTTATGGACTACATTCTGAGTCTAAATACAGAGTATAAAATTGTTTCTAAGGGAACAACTCAATATATTATTTACAGTCCATATTTTACTTACATTAGAGATTTTCGCCGTGAGTAAATTGGAAAATATTTTTCTAAATTTAAATTTTGATTTGTTGCGGGAAATTCTATGAAATCATAATCAGATGTATCACATCAGATGTATCTACATTATATCTGTCAGAAAAATTACCGTACAGCTGGATTTTCGTTAACCAGAAAATGCATCATTGACCTAAGAAATGGTTTTGGTTTGATGTTTTAAGTCCACCTTATGCACAGTAAAGCTAATCGGGACTGTCGGGACTGGACCTACAGTTTAAAGTGGGATCACAACCACTATGTGCCTCCACCGGAAATCGAACCCAGGACCCCTTGATTACAAGGCAACGACGCTACCACTGTGCCATCGGGGAGGCCCGACATAAGAAATGGAATTAATTTAATTAGGTGCTTTGTGTGGAAAAGCCAGTAATCATAACAAATTAATATAGGAGTCTACAAAAGGATTTCATTCATACACCGGATCTCTCTTTGAACTGTAGGTCCAGTCCCAATTAGCCTTACTGTGCATAAAGTGGACTTAAAGCACCAACTCAATCAATTAATTATTTATATAGCACGAGATGAAAAATATAAAAAATGCAGAAAATAAAATACAGAAAATACAAAAATAACGATTTAGCTTTATTTTCATCGTTCTCTCCCTTCGTATATTTATTTATTCTTATTTTATACATTTAATTACATTTTGTGTAATTAACTAAAAGTTTAAGAAAAGCCACGTAAAATAAAACAATTTCATCATGACAATTCGTTATGACGCTCAGTATATTCAACTATATGCACTTACGTGAAATGTTAATAAAAATAATAAGTACATGTTTGTATATATTATTTTTTGTCCATATGACACTTACTGCGTAAATGTGCAAAATAATGATTGATATACAGGGTGTTTCACTCGCTCTCGGCCCCTGATATTCGCTTATAAAAATCTAACTATTGGTCATAATGTAATGAAATTTGCTATGGACATACCTTGGTGTATGAGAAGCATGGTTACGTTATTGGTGCCGCGTTTTTGGCCCCATCTTTTTCGACACAACAGTGGATACAGAAGTCTACGTGGGAATTGTCCAAGAGTTTGTAAATCAGTTGAATGACGAGGAAATCCGTAATGGCTATTTTCAGCAGGATGGCGCCACCTGCCACACTTCCAACGCCAGCATGTAAGAAATTGTGTCCTCCTTTGAAGATCGTGTCATTTCCAAAGGATTTTGGCCACCCAGATCGCCTGACCTTACTCCACCGGATTTCTTCCTATGGGGCGTGCTGAAAGGAAAGGTCTATCGCAAAAAGCCACGAACTATCATGGAACTGCAAGATAGCATTCGGCGGGAAATTGACGCTGTGACTCCTGATGTATTGGTGGCTACCTTCTGTAACATGGAGAGGCGTGTGCAGGCATGCATTGAGGCTAATGGCGACCACTTCCACCACTTGCTGTGACGTCACCATGCTTCTCATACACCAAGGTATGTCCGTAGCAAATTTCATTACATTATGACCAATAGTTTGATTTTTATAAGCGAATATCAGGGGCCGAGAGCGAGTGAAACACCCTGTATATATATAAATTTTCCTGATTGACACGTTAACTCAATAAATGCTATTATATCTACAAATGCAGGACGGCTTCCTGTAAAGAATTTGGAGGAAAATGAATTCATGCAAATATAACAATTTAGAATAATTTTTCTGTGAAGTTACTGCTTTTATACAACCATAGACCCTATTAACGAGAATAATATCAGTTCAAAACACAGAATCTAGAAAATATCAATAAAATCAAAAATACAAAAGAAAGAAGATTTTGATTATAATTTTGCGTGATGATACTTGCTTATGCACACAACTCCACAATCACATATGTAAGATGTAAGATACCACATAGAGTGGCACCACTGATAAATATGTCTATCCGTGATGGTCCTCTTCAACTTAATGGGTTCATCGATTTATATTACCACACGAGCCTTGGATGAGAAGAATTAGCATAACCAAATTATTTTACGTCAGCCAAATGTGAAAATGCTTCCAGCAGTTTCAATCAACCGGTGTGACAAGAACAAAGACCTATTCTCCGAAGCCATATGAGGATAATGAAGGAAATAAATAATGGACCACAATGAATATAGATGAATGACGCTTGCTCTATGAGAAGTGCTGCGAGACATTAAGAAAAGATGCCACACACGTTGTTGAGAACCACTTAGAGAAATTCAAATATTTTATTTGTAAATTATTATTAACGTACGAGCCTCGCAGGTAGTATACTCGTTAAGACTGTTTATCTTAACTCCCCGAAACTTTCCCGTGCCTCCTGCAAAATTTTCCTTTGCTAAGAGGAAATTCAACCTTGAAATGAAAAAAAAAAACCTCCATTGTTTTTTAGAAAACTGCATGTAGATCGCAATCAGTTTAATTTTTTAAGTTATTTTACTTGTTATGATATAGCATGAAGTTAAATATAAATGTAATAATAATTTAGCACGTGCCTACATTAAAGACTATTAAGGAAATGTTAATGAAAACTTTAATATTTCACAGAATTTATATATGTGTGTGGTTAATATACAAGTATTATGTAATGAATGTTATTAATGTACGGAAATCAATAGTTATAAGTTATGGCGCTAAATAAGCTGACGGATTTGTTTCCTATGTATTTGTTGAAAGAAATTAAATAAACGTACCATCTAAACAGCAAATGAAAGCTTGTCCTTAGAATGCTTTCAACATTAAGAATGGAAAACCGTATTGGCCAAATGATCTCCTCCTTCTTGTTGCAAAGATATGCTCTTCTTACGGTGTTTTCCATGACCTCTCTCAGAGTTTCAGGAGTTATTGCGGCTATCTCGTTTCTGATTTTGTCTTTCAGTTCCTCGATGATTTACGTGTTGTTTTGTTTGTTTACAAAATCACTTAATTGAAAATGTGCTTCATCGCTCTTTAACAAGTTTTAAATAAAGTGATTTTTGACGTGATTGAGGAAGACGTGGGATATTGTCAACGCAATTCCTTGGTAACGGGCTTGAATTAATTGAATTTTATAGGGAAGAGATGAAAGGCTTTGCTCCAAACTTCATTGCCAAGCAACTCCTACAGTTCCCGTGCCTTCACACTTTTTAACTAGACTTTTAATTGTGTTCCTAGTGTATGCCTCCCGAAAATTATAAAATCGTCTATACGCTCGTTGCCTTAAAACTACCGACCCAATATTTTCTAGGAACATTGTCACAATTTTGGTTCGCTGAGCAATCATGTATCTCTCCAGAGTAAATTCCCCAAATCACTTGTAATAAAAGAAAAACAAAAATTGAAAATTATTAATCATAAGAAAGCTAGATTTTTAAAATATCGGCTTATTTTACGCAAAATTGTATATATATTTAAATTTGTTCTCCCCCAAACAAGCTCGCTGAGCAGATTCTATGAATGAAGTGAACTTAACCTTTTCTTTTCAAAAATTAGCATGCAATTTTGAGAATTTTTATGTTATGTATGGGTCACTTTTTGAAATAAGATTTAAAAAGTTTTCAGTTCTCTACTTTTCTAATTATCCGGAACTGGTTTCAGGTACTATCCGTTCCTCAAATTCAGAAATTCTTAACGTAGACCTTACTAATATCTTATATATCCTAATCTTCAAATCCTCTCACTAATAATGCAATGATAGAGTGGTCAACGCACACAATTAATGATCCAACCTCGTGTATTTTCAGGGAATGTTATCATGATGTTTCTTGTGAGCAGGAAGGAACAAATTGAATTATTCTATTTGAATCACAGTGATTAATTTAGTCGATTTGTAATAGCAGAAATAGGTTGGAGTTCAGTAAGCAATGAAAAAGGATGAACTTAGCATTGAGTCTGTTTTAAAGCCTTGTTGCAACCAGATTCGTGAAAGATATTGGCACATTGCATTCGATTCAAGGATCCCCGTTACGTTGGTAAAGAACAGTGAATACCTGAGACAATAAGACATAGTGAATGCATTCGATTTCTTCGCTAGAAAATTCTCCCGGTAAGTTTATTGATTTCTGCCTTAATTGAGTTGCTTAATTGTATGTTATCAAGCTTTACTCCCTTTTTTCTTTATTTCTCTTTCGGTTATTTTACGTCGCTTTTCTTCTTGTTGGGATAATTGCGACGATGAAGACGAATAATGAAATGGTTTTTTGTTTATTTTATTACACTTTTCAACTTCTTTGGTTAATGGCAGTGATGAAGATGAATGATGAGCTGATCAATGGGACAAACAGACTACATTCAGGTCTCTGCCTTCGTTGCTTGTTTCTTTGACCGCGGAGGCCGACTTAAATTTTTTCTCCCGAGCCACTGAATGCATACTACAAACACAAACACGCACACATACATATATTCCATATCATATGTTTACAATATACAGTAGATAATGCATTATATATTGAGAAAAATACTGAATCAAGAAATTGAATAAAAAAAGAGCAGCAGGTCCAGATGACATACCGTCTTATGCATTAAAGAATGTGCTGAGGTCTTGAAAAGGACAGTACTGATGATATTTAATTTAATATTGCAATTACATACCTTTCCAAATATCTGGAAATTAACACGGGTGTGCAAAATTTTGAAATCTGGAGGTAGTAGTAATATAGGAAATTATAGGCCAATTGCAATCATCAGTGCTCCAGTTAAAGAACTAGAACAAATTCTATGTACTAGAATTTTTAATTATGTAAAAAGTTACGTAAATAGTAACCAACATGGATTCTCTCCTCATAGATCCACTGTAACAAATTTAATAAATTTCATTCAAGATGTTTATAATGCAATTCATAACCGGCCAAGTGTTCCCACTATTTACATGGATTTTGCCAAAGCTTATGATAAATTAAATCATGATGTATTACTGTGTAAACTTGCAAATTTTGGTTTCACGAGTGACATGTTATCTCTTATTATTTCCTATCTTCACAAGAGGAAACAATATGTGACTTATAAACAATCGAGTTCATATCAGTATATTGTAAACTCTGGAGTCCCCGAAGGTTCGAACCTTGGTCCACTTCTGTTTATTATATTTATAAATGATTTGCCACTTAAAATACAACATTCCAAACTTCTCATGTACGCAGACGAGGTTAAACTGTATAAAGAAATTAATGGTATTCAAGATATGTTACATCTTCAAAATGATATAAATGTTCACTCTGATTGGAGTATAAATAACGATCTAAGGTTTAATATTAAAAAATGTAGCTTTATGGTATTTTCGATCAATAAACACCCATGTGAGTATTCATACAGAATTAGTAATGAAAAGCTGGGAAAAGTTTACTCTTTCTGTAAAAGATCTTGGTGTTATCGTTGATTGTAATTTGTCCATTGAGGAAAATATCTCGAACATTGTTAAAGATGCATACAGACGGTTTAGATTTCTCATAAGAAGCTCACAGAGTCTAAATAATTTAAATTTTATTATGCTATTGTATAACAGTATGATAAGAAGTCAACTTCAATATGCGTCGGTCTCCTGGGTACATATCTTATAAAAATAGAATAGAGTAAATTCAAAAAAGATTTCTACGAGGGCACACAGGGGTCAGATTCCCACTTCAATTTGTCCTCATCTTGACATTAGAGGGGAGGTTTTGCCCCCTAAAACAGTTTTTTAGCCGAAACAAAAAAAACACGTATTTCTTCCTTTGGGTCCTTCTATACACCTGCCAAGTTTCATGGAAATCGGACGGGGACACTTAGATAACCTCCCTTGTAAGTAAAGAAAGGAAAACAAACCTGCTTTTAGTCATGTAAATTGTTTACACGAGCGTGCATCACTCTCTCTATATGTTCATCGTCTTCGATGATATTTTTTCAACCTATTTTTACATCACTGCTCTTTACCCTGATCTTCAATATCCGGAAGTTTTACAATTTTGAGATGGCTTCGTTTGTGTGAGCAGTTGAGGAGAAAGAGGGTAGACGCTGTTATTTATAATTTTTCTTCAACTCGTTGTCATGTCGGATTTCATTGTCAAGATGTCAGAATGCTGACATGAATGAATACTGTATTCTTAGCTATTTTTGTGAGATGTGTCTACTGAACAATTAAATATGATGTATTGTAAACCAATACTATCTGTATTAGAGATAAAACACCTTTACAATTTGCGAAATTCCAACCTTGATCAACAAAGTAAAAATAAAAAAGGGGGGAAATAATGTTGTTTAAATAGGAAGTTTAGCGCAATACAAAATCACATCAATAATCAGGGGAAAATACCTCTGCTAGTTTGAAGATGCCGGCACCAATACAAACTTGTCCTGCTGAGAACAGTATCTACAGGGGTAGGGTGCGCTACTCTTGTCTAAGGGGTGGGTGCTCAGCTGGTAAGACAAGCACTCAACGCATTCGTCACCAAGGTGTCTATTCTCTAGAACAGTAGAAAATATTATATTTAAGTGGCTATATATGTGGAAAATTATGGGGTGGGTGGATACCTTCTAGCTTCTTTGAATCACAGTGCCCGTCACTCCAGGTGAAGACCATTGTTGTTACCAGTTCCTTGCGCTCTGGAGGTTCAAACGTTGCAGCATGTCAACGCACAGTCCCATACATCACATACACCTACTATGCAAAAACTAACTAACTAACTAACTAACTAACTCTCTAGCCTTCTTAAACCCGAAGGTTCATGGCTGCAGCAACACAGGCCTTCCATCTGTCCCTATCTTGAGCAAGATCTATATACTCTTTTCCATCCCTACCGATTTCCCTTAGGTCCATCTCAACGTTGTCCCTCCATCTTCGTCTTGGCCTTCCTACAGGTCTCTTACCATCAGGTTTCCCAACAAGAATCCTGTAAACTCCTCTTTCCTCTCCCATTCGTGCCACATGGCCTGCCCACCTAAGTCTTCTTGATTTCATTATTCTAATAATATCTGGACATGAGTACAAATTATGTAGTTCTAAATTATGTAACCTTCTCCACTCACCTGTCTCCTCATCCCTTTTAGGTCCAAAGATTTTCCTAAGGATTTTATTTTCAAATACTCTCAATTTATGTTCCTCTTTCAATGTAAGGGACCAAGTTTCACACCCATATAATACTACAGGCAAAATTAGTGTTTTGTATATTTTAACTTTTAGTTTCTTAGATATTAAACGAGAAGACAAAAGTTTATGAAGAGAGAAGTAACATGCATTTCCTGAATTAAGCCTACTTTTTATTTCCTCTTTAATATCATTTTCATTTGTTAATATTACTCCTAAGTATTTGAATTTGGAAACTGGTTCAAACGAGTTGTTATCAATAATTAGATTTTGATTATTACCAAACACTTGGTTTTGGCCTGTAAGCATATATTTAGTTTTCTCTTTGTTAACTTCCAAACCTATCTCTTTAGCAGTTTTGAAAAATATTTTAGCATTATTCTTAATTGTATTCACATCATCCCCAAGTAAGTCTACATCATCTGCATATGCTAACAACTGAGTCACACCATTTAATTTTGGTCCTTCTTTAGTTTCTTTTACCTTCCTAACAGCATATTCTAAGGCAAAATTAAAGAGCAATGGAGATAATGCATCTCCTTGTTTTAACCCATTATGAATTGTAAATTTGTCAGACATATTAATACCCACACGAATTTTACTTCTGTTTCACTGGTGCATATTTTTATCATACTAACAAGCTTCTTAGGTATTCCAAACTCTACTAATATATTATATATTTTTTCTCTCTTGACCGAATCATATGCTTTTTTGAAATCAATAAATAGCTGATGGACATTTTGATTATATTCCCACTTTTTTTCATGTGTCTGTCTGATGTGAAAAATTTGATCTGTAGTTGATCTGTTACGTTTAAATCCACATTGATAATCACCTATAATTTCATTAGCATATGGGGTTAGTCTTGTTAAAAGAATGTTAGACAATATTTTGTATGTTGTTGAGAGTAGAGAAATTCCACGGTAATTACTGCAGTTCATTTTATCACCTTTTTTAAACACAGGAACAATTATGGATTCTTTTCACTGTTGAGGGATTTCTTCTTTATTCCATATTAAACAAATTAATTTATGAATTTGACATATTAATGAATTTCCACCATATTTAATTAACTCAGCTGGTATGAAATCAATGCCAGGTGCTTTGTTATTCTTTAGCCTTTTAATAGCAACTTTAACGTCAGTCAAGTTAGGTTCTGGAACTAAAGGTTCTGCTGTGTGCACTTCATTTACTTCTGATTTATCTCCTACATGGACATTTAAAAGGTCATTAAAGTAGTTCTTCCATCTATTTAGAATATCGCTTGGGTCAGCTAGAAAATCACCGTCTTTATCTTTTATCAAGTTTACTTTAGGTTGCCACCCCTTTCTAAATTGATTTACACCTTTATATAAATCTCTGATATTTTAATTTTTGCTGTTTGTTTCAATTTCGTTAATTTTGCTTTTCAAGTAATCTCTTTTTTTACTTCTAAACGTGCGGTTAACTTCTCGCTTTATTCTATTATAATTGCTTAGATATTCATTATCAAACCATGGCTTACTTTTTCTTGGTTTATGGTATCCTATACTTTCTTTAGCTGCTGATTCTATTGCATTACGTATGTGCTCCCAATTCTTATTTACGTCTGTTTCATTTATATTTTCATCATCATTTAAATCCTGCAAAACATCAAATCTATTTGACAGTTTAATTTGGTAATCTTTCTTAATTCTCTCATCAACAAACTTTCCTGTATCAAATTTTATAACTTTTAGATTTTGTTGCTTATGATTTATCACTGAGAGTCTTTCTCTTAATTTAGCAATTACTAAATAATGGTCACTGGCACAGTCAGCACCTCTATGTGTACGAACGTCAATTATACTAGTATGCCTTCTCTTATCAATGAGAATATGATCTATCTGATTATGAGTTTTACCATCTGGAGAAGACCAGGTATATTTATGGATATCTTTATGTTTAAAAGTGGTACTTTTCACAATTAAATTCTTTGAGGTTGCAAAAGTAATCAATCTTATACCATTATCATTACTTAATTCATGAAGACTTTCTTTACCAATCGTGGGTTTAAATGTCTCTTCTTTGCCAATCTGTGCATTACAGTCACCTAACAGAATATTCATATCATACTGCAATAACAGTTTACAATGGGCCTCGCGCCTATTGCGACGGCAGAGATCCCGGGTTCGAATTCCGGCCTGGGCATGGGTGTTCTTTGTGATTGTCCCTTCAACAATTTCATCATATCAGTATTCACCCTCATCTTTACGATTAGCCAAAAGTGGCAGAAAAGCGAAGTAAAATAAACAAAATCAATCAATCAATAGGCCTTGCTCTACATAGTTAGACGAACACTGTGGGAGTATTTACATTTATATTTCTTGTTGTTTTACGAGCATTTTCTTCCACTTCTGGCTAATCACAACGATGGAGATGAGTGCTGATTGGATGAACTTGATGAAAGGACACTCGCAAATAAACACCTCTGCGCATACCGGGACTTGAACCTGGGAAATTCTGTGACAAGATGAAAAGCCGACCACGTAACCACGATATTCAACCAAACCGGCTAATTGTAAGACATAACTGGTGGAAAGCACTTTCCAGATGGATAAACCATGAAGCGGTGAATGACTAGATTTAGTAAAATGCTTCTATAAAAAATTTGGCAAGTTCATTGACATGGAGATTATATTGAAAACTGATAAAATTATTAGCCTTTAATGCAAGAACGAAGGATATAGAAACACGTCTTTAATATGAGTCTCATTGTTTGATTGATTGAGTTAGTGCTTGAAGTCCATTTCATGCACAGTCAGGCTAATCGGCACTGGACCTACGGTTTAAAGTGGGATCCGAACCACTATGTGCCTCCACCGGGTATCGAACCCGAGACCCCTTGATTACACTGCGCCATCGAGGAGGCCCTGAAATGCAAATAAAGACTGTCAGTTCAGCACAATATAACATTTATTTCCTGAAAGTTATGTAACTGAAATAAAGGATAATGCATTTGTTGAAGGTACCCAAACATATAAAAATTCTTTATTGATTATATTGCAAGACTGCGATGGAATGATTCTAAAAAGGGACGAAGAAAAAGTGGTTGTGAAATAATCTGGGTTTTCCTTTCAATGTTACATCCAACTTGGGAAATCCTCTTTCGAAGTTCATGATTTCCTTTACCTTCGATCATTGCAACCTGTATAATCTTACAGATAACTAGAAGTTCTTTATGACTAGTTAGAAAGTAGGCTGGATAATCACTCACGTACTTGAAAAGGTGGGGCAATTGACGCTGGCAATCAGTCCGAGAAACTCTTTCGTCACGATTTCTCCCCCAGGAAAGACAACCTAGTCGCTTCGTCTAACCACACAACCGGCTCCTGTTGCAAATTAGCAAGAAGCAGCTTCCTAGAAAAGCCCTTCATGATTGCAAAAATCACAACACATAAAGTATCACTTCTATTCCTGGTGACTAAATCAGGAACCGAAAATATACTTCTTGGACCATCAAGTACTACGAACAGATTTTCGTGAGTCTTTGTGGACAGAAATATGTTCAGATGAAGGTTGAATTATGTCTATCCACCTAATACCTACTCCTTGTTTATTTATTACAAAACCA
The DNA here is from genome assembly GCF_977018435.1 of Lepisma saccharinum. Lineage (NCBI taxonomy): Eukaryota > Metazoa > Arthropoda > Insecta > Zygentoma > Lepismatidae > Lepisma > Lepisma saccharinum. The sequence continues at coordinate 148,848,820 of NC_139230.1, read as the reverse complement.
CATACTATATAACTTCTTAAAAGGACTGGGAAGTTTCCTTGATATTTTAGTTTTAAAAAAATCCTATTGTGATCAGCTACTTAATCTTGGCCAGTATTCCGAAAGCCTTTCCACCCTAGGTCATTTTGTGAGTTTTAGGTCTCATATTTTTTCTTCGAGATTTCAATAAGATGACAGCATTAGCTTCATCCAAAAATGACTGATAGAAACGATAACACGAAAATGATGTTATTGGAAGTTTGAGGACTACCAGTGTTTAATTTTCTATAAATTAAGGTTATTGCATTGAGAGTTTTGATTTCTGTGAGGTATTATTGCCTTATAGGCAGCTCCTGAAGTGGAAAATCCTACGCATCACCTCTCACTTAGAGCACTGCCTATAGGTCAACTAATAGGGCAAAAATTATTAACGCAAGTGGTTACATTTGAAATAAATACAAAGTAATACAAGTTTTAATTAAAGTTTCAATTAATATGTATTTTTTAAAGAGTTTATACTAAATCACTATAAAGCATAATAAAATAACAGTCAAGAAAGGGATATAAAGTAACACTGCTGGAATGGGAAGTAGGTAGAAGTAAAATATGGCAAATGTCTCTCAGCCATTGCCCATGACCTTAATGTTCGTGAAATGCGTCCCTTAACCGTGATGCGTGTACCTAAATAAATAATTGATCTATTATTTATGTTGTGAATGAACTCAACGTAAGGTTGAGCAAGTGTTCTTTTTCTTTCTTCTCTCTGTTTGCTTAGAAATGATTTCTAGCAACTTAAACTGTAGTGTACTTTCAAAAGCACATAAAGAAACTGTAATTCAGAGATCGCAAACAAAAATAAAGAATGTTAACATGAAATGAGTTAAGTCAAGGTTTGTATTACAACATAATTTATGCGCAGATGCTAATAGTATTGGTCTACGATTTATGTTGATTCCTAAACAGAAAAAATTGCTTACAGCTTAGGACTAGGATTTCCTTGATTGTGCAATGTGCATGATTTTATTTTAGGTATTTTACGTCGCTCTTCTATTTATCTAAGTTAATCGCGACAATGAAAATTAATTTATAAAATAGGTGACGGAACAGGTACAATGAAAGATGCATGTCTTACCAAAGATGCCAACCCAGGACCCGTGGCTTCGTGGCCCGATGTTCTCGGTGAAGTCTTCTAAGTAAAATGCTCCTCTTTATTAAACATACAATTAATATTAGGTTTTCTGTTTTATGTGTTAGCCTAGAAATGCACGTCTAGTGATTACTAGGGTCTGGATAATCAAAAAAGTAGGCAAGCGAAAATGCATTTAGAATCTGCAAAATAGTCACAACATACTAGACATTTTCCACGTTTACAACCTATTCATACTAATATTTTTACTCAAGGTGATGCAAATTAACATTCAAAAGTGATAGGCTACACCCCCTCGGGCATGTTCTCTTACTTGTAAAAATAATAAAATAAAAAAAATATTCTGGAAAAAGAAATAACGTTCAAGTAAAGTTTGAGAATTCAATAAATTATCCCACAAATGAAGATGATATTCAAGGTCTAATAAATGTGAGACCTCCCCACAAGGCGTCAACGAAGTTAGGATCAACAGGAATATCTCCAAGCAGAAGTCTGAGTCTTCTACTATACCTAATGACAATGAGCTAATCACTCAATGAAAAATATTCATGGGGGGAGAGGGGAAAATAACAAGATTCCTTGAATGGTAATATTTATTATATACTTTTTAAAATTAGTGTACATAATCTGCGTTTTATTAAATTGCTTTTAATTGAATAGAGCAGAACTGTCTTTCCGTGTCGGTCTGCGCGTTGATATGATTGCACCGCCCGAGTCCAAGTGGCGATCCGACATGGTCTAATGGATCGGCCTCCATGGCGGAATGGTTATCTCAGCGCGCTACAACGCCAGGGGTCCATGGTTCGAATTCCGATTAGGACATGGGTGTTTGTGTTTGTCGGGAATACTATTTATCTGTACACTGTTATCTTCTTGTATATATTTACATCTTGTATTTTACATAATCCATCATATTATTATATTATAATATTTTCTCTATTAAAGTGAATCTAATATATATTAGATTACACAGTCAAATAAATTTAGAAGACCTAACACTTAGTCTAAGGACTAATTTTGTAAGTACTTACTACATTTTGGACATCTTAACTTATTGCTTATTTTCTTTTCATTCATATATTCTTCTTCTGAGCTATAACTAATTAGTACGTACATACACCTTGGTTTATAACATAGGTATCAAAGTATAGAACCCACTCTCCTTTCCCTGTCCTTACCTATTTACCAAGCTGTAAATCTCTTTACCTGCATAATGAATAACCCTTTTCTAGTTTCCATAATCCATAATTGGGACGAAACCGCTCTCAGGAAAAAAACAAAAAAAAACTTGATATGCAAACAACGGAAAAAAACCTGAGAGAGAAGGTGAGGTTGTGAGAGAGGCGAGAGGAGGTTGGAGGACCTCGTCCCTCAACGTCCCAAATCCTGTCGGGAATACTATCGCATAGGGGTAGAATGATCTGGCTATGATACCTGGCTTTCACCCAGGAGACCCGGGTTCGATTCCCGGTACCGGAATGCGTTTTTCGGTGCAGATTGCAGCATGGACAGGTGTGCCATGATGGCAGTGACCTTCGTGGTGAAGTGATCTAGACAAAGCCCTTCAAAACCAGAGGTCCTGGTTTTGAATCCCGGCATGAGTGTTCTTTGTGAGTATCACTCATACTCATAATCTCTATTAGCAAAGTGGTAGAAGAACGATGCAAAAAACAAAACTGAAATAAAATTTTCAGATCCAGGGGCCCAACATGCCCTCACAAAGGGCCCGCGAAGTTTCGAAGAAATGTCATTTTAAATGTTACACCTGTATCCTTCACATATTCCATGATAATATGATTCAACCAGGAGGCCAGGGTTTTATTCAAGACGTCTGAGAGCACCTCTTACGTGCTGATGTAAGCATGCTCAGATAAATTGACGGTACTAAATTCTCCAATACGAATGTATATCGAATGAGAAAAAATACAGGGGAAGATATAACAAGAAATATATGTAAATGGAGAGAGGCCAAGAGAAATGAGTGAACATTAATATAATGCCAACGCTATAAGTTTTCATCATTTTTTGAAATAATATTGCAATCTTAAATCTTAATGCATTTGTCTTGCGGTATGTATGGTGCAGATAGATATTGGACTAAAATTTTTCCTCCTCTCCAGTCATTCTTGGATCTGCCTGCCACTGCCTTTGTGCTCTGAAATTGCAGTTCGAGGAAAGGAACTTTCCGAATTTCTGGTCATACTAACAATGAAATTTTTCGATACTACCTCAAGTAGAGTTACAAGATCGCTGTAAGGGAAATGTAGGACATACTGTCCCAAAATGTAGGACAATAAGTCAAAATGTAGGACGCAACACATTATCAATAAATAATACATATTTCTATGGAACACGTTAGGAAGTAGTTGAAAAATGACACTTTTCAGTTTTTAAAAAAAATATTTCCCAACGAATGTTTAAATGCAAAATTTCAAAACTTGCAATCATACTAATCAATGCACCTCTTACTACTTGATTTAATTGGTACTTCTCAGAGGAGACAATTTTTATCAAAATTTCAGGTTTTGTCAAACTATATATTTATGTTAGAGTGGACAATCAAACTCGTTGAAATTATAGGGACCAATACCAAACATTTTACAGACTTTATGAAAAAATAATTCTCTCGTGAGTCTCTTGTGCTGATGGTAATGAAAGTACTCTCTTTGAATTATGACCTGTAATGGCAAACAAATATTCAGAAATTACTATAATTTAAAATGGTTTCATCTTGGGTAGTTTTTAGTTCAATAACAGGGTGTCTACCAAAATAATACATCCAGAAATATTGACTTTTTCTGGACTTTTCTAGATCCTACTTAGGTGAAGTTGGAAATTAGTAATTAAGAAAATAAATATTTATTTAATGAAAATCCCTACCAAAGGGCCAGTTAAGATGAAAATTGAAGCTGAATTTAAGAATCTGCTATTTCGTATTAATGCATCCTGAACTGTGTTTGGCAGACAAGCGAGGCTTTGGCTCCTGGACTCACAACCAGTAAATCTTATGTGGGGCTTGTGTCGGTTGTCCCTATATGTTTATGACTATCCATTCATCCATCTTATCTTACCATCATTCATCCTCATCTTCGCGATTAGCCAATGGGACAGAAAAAATGAAGTAAAATAAACTAAATCAAATAATCAATAGCAAAAATTCTTGACCACAAGAATAATTTGTTCCCTTTTTATTGACTTCTTGACCTACTTGTTGATTTCTTTACTTTTTCTTGACTTCCATGACTTTCTTGACTGGCAGACACCCTCAATAAGTTTGTTCTCTATACTCCTGCTTTACAATCAAATTATATTGAATACTGAATAAGAATGGGCAACACCTTGTTCCATCAGTATAAACCCTAAGGCAATAAGTTCTGCTCAGGCATTGAACAGTGACGTTATCAGAAAGTGGTCCCAAGATTTTTTCATTAATTGCTTCCGTTTTCGCGTTTGTTTAATAACAGGACAAACTTTAATCTTTTTGTGCAATGACTGAATGAAAATAAATTTCACTATTGAGTTTGGAAGTCCAGTCCATAGACTTGTAATTTGCATGACTTTTTTCTGTAACGCATTTTCTTAATTAATATTATGTGACGCTCAAAATGTAGGACATTTATGATATTTTTCAAATTCCTCCCGGACGCCGGACATAAGGCTAAAATGTAGGACATGTCCTGGAAAATCCGGACGTCTGGTAACCATAACCTCAAGAGGCTCTGAAGGTAGAGATATCCTTTCCAGCGTGTAACTTGTCAGTAAAATTGTTTCCCGACCTCATTCACATTATTGTTCTTATTATTACAATAAATATCATCAAAAATTGCATGTAATTGTAATAAATGAAACTTCATGAGTAACTTTAGAAAACCAAGACCTCCTCAATAGCGTTGAGACTAACATCTGTAGCCTTGTCATCAATGAATCCCGTGTTCGATTTCCACTGTGAAGGCACATTTTGCAGATTCGTTGTATGAAAAGATACCTGTTAATGAGTAGTGTAATTGGTAATATTACTGGGACGAGAAAGTATGAGCCCCCCTCAGGCAGATTTGGCTACACTTAAACCTAGCTCAAGATGTGCATATGAGCTTATTGCTCAAGTGTGGTACTCTGTCTAACCCAAGATTTTTGTAAAAATGCCCTCGGGAATTTCCCGTGAAAGTATGAGCCCCCTCAGATTGATTTGCCTACACTTACAAAAGCTACATCTGTGAGATTGTTGTCCATAAGCTTGTTAAAAATATGGCCCTCTTGATATTGTTTTGGCTACACTTAAAACTAAGCCAAAAATGCTCATAAAACCCACACCCACACCCACCCACACCCACACATATTTACTTCCGGTCCACTTCCGGTCACTTCCGGTCCACTTCAACGTATGTTGAAACGTTTATATAGGAACAATAGGCATTGATTGCCACTTTTCAAATCACAATGACCTATGGGTTGCAAACATGCTTTTAGATTGCTGTATAATTGTAAATATTGTTTATTTTACAGCCTATTCTGTTAAGGCAGTCAAACCCTGTCAGAACAAACAGCAATCAAACCTGTAACATTACAGAGTGAGCATGTAGAGTGGCACAGAGTGCATTCAAACCTGTAGAATAAACAATACAGAATAAACAGCAGTCAAATATGTAGAGTGAATAGCAGTTAAACCCATGTCAGGATTAACAGCATTCAAACCCTGTCAGGATAAATATTTAAATATGTATGTATTTATAAATTAACACAAGTATTAATATGTATTTCCTGTTCAACAGGTACAGCAAGCAGCCCTGAGTATCTCAGCAGGTTCATAGAAGGCATAGACAGCAGACAAGGTAATATGAGATTATTGTTGAAACAACAGAACTTTGTACCTGTCAAATATTTTATATGCTAGGAACAATATTAGCTTATAGAAGGAGTGGCATATGTGTGTTTTATCTTTGCATGGATAATTCTGCTACAGGATTTTTTGAAAGAAGATGCATTTCAAAATACATAAAATCCAAGTCACTTGTTGATGATTTCAAGCTTAGATTCTCTGGCCTATCTGAGTATGACCTGTTTGCTGTACAGAATGAAACTGAAATGCAGTGGGTGCTTATGAGTGACAAGATTTTCCAGTACCTGTGCCTGAAACTGCTTAGCAGGTTTGAAAAATTTGTATACAACAGGTGCAGGAGAATTGTTGGATTTTTTATCAATTTTTACACAGATGAATATTATTATTACTGCATGTTGAAATTGTTTGATAATTACTGGTTCAACAATTGCTATGAATTGTTTGCAGAGTATAGGATGTATACAATTTCAGATCAGAGTTCAAATTGGAGGCATTACAAATTTTCAAATAAAATTATTGACAAGAAATTAATAGATGAGAATATTGAATTTGTTACAACAGATAATGGACACTTGTACAGCAGGGAAGATTTTAAGCAAAACCTTGTCTGGTACTCCCAGTATACATACCTGAATGAGCTTATTATGTATTTCCTAAGGCAAAGATTTAGGGATTGCACCTATGATTGTATTGTTGAATCTCTAGATGAGAACAACCTGAATGATACATGCAGCTGTGGTAAACAATTATCCAGTCTGTCAGTGTAATTTTTTACATGTATTTCAGCAGTGGTCAAGTGAGCATCAATCTAGTGCTGCAACAGCCCTGAGCATCTAAGCAGGCAAACAGGACAGAGACAACAAGCAAGGTAATTGAGATTATTTTTATTGAAACAGAGCTCTGTGCTAGAAACAATCTCAACCTAGGGCAGGCAAGCAGGGGTGTTTATGTAAATTGCACATGTATCTTGTTTTCTATTAGAATTATATGGAATTACCTGATACAGGATTTTTTGAAAGAAGATGTATTTCAAAATACATAAAATCCAAGTCACTTGTTGATGATTTCAAGCTTAGATTCTCTGGCCTATCTGAGTATGACCTGTTTGCTGTACAGAATAAAACTGAAATGCAGTGGGTGCTTATCAGTGACAGGATTTTCCAGTACTTGTGTCTTAAGATGCTTAGCAAGTTTGAAAGCCTTGCATACAACAGGTACAGGAGAATTGTTGGGTTTTTTGTTAATTTTTACACAGAAAAGTGCCATTACTATTCCATGTTGAGATTGTATGACAATTATTGGTTCAACAATTGCTATGAATTGCATGCAGAGTATAAGATGTACATGATTGCAGATCAGAGTTCAAATTGGAAGCATTACAAATATTTAAATAAAATTAACAGGAAATTGATGGATAAGAGTGTTGAATTTGTCACCACAGATGACGGGAACTTGTACAGTGGTGAAGATTTTAATCCAGATCTTGTCAGGTGCCCAGAGCATACACACACAAGTGAGATTGTTATGTATTTTCTGAGACAAAAATTTAGGGATTGTAATTATAAGTGTGTTGTTGAATCACTAGATGAGATCAACTACACATGCAACTGTGGGAAACAATTATCCACTCTGCCTGTGTGATAATACATACATTAAATTTTTAAAGCAAAATATGTATTTCAGATACAAGGATCTGGCAATAAGCAGTGAGCACCAATCTGCAACAGCCCCGAGTGACAGAAAACATCAAGCAAGGTAATTGAGATTATTTTTGTTGAAATAGAGCTCTGTAACTGTTAAATATTTGCTGCAAACAATCTCAAAGGATAGACAGGGATGTTTAAATTATATGGAATTACCTGATACAGGATTTTTTGAGAGAAGATGTATTTCAAAATACATAAAATCAAAGTCACTTGTTGATGATTTCAAGCTTAGGTTCTCTAGACTGTCTGAATATAACCTGTTTGCTGTGCAGAATGAAACTGAAATGCACTGGGTGCTTATAAGTGACAGGATTTTTCAATACCTGTGCCTCAAGCTCCTTAGCAGGTTTGAGAGGTTTGTATACAATACATGTAGGAGGATTGTTGGATTTTTTGTTAATTTTTATACAGACCAGTATCATTACTATTGCATGTTGAGATTGTATCATAGTCACTGGTTCAACAATTGCTATGAATTCTGTTTTGAGTACAGGCTGCACATAATTGCATCTCAGAGTTTAAATTGGAGGCATTTTAAATTTTTAAATAAAATGATTAATATGCAATTGGAGCATAGCAGTATTGAATTTATCACCACAGATGAGGGAAATTTGTTTAGTGGGGTGGATTTTGATCCCGACAGGGTTGAGTACTCAAAGCACACATACCTGAATGAGCTTGTTATGTATTTCCTGATGCAGAAATTTAGGAATTGTGACCATGAGTGTCTTTCCCTGTCACTAGAGGAGAATAATTGGAGTGATGTATGTAACTGTGGAAAACAATTATCTAACCTGCCAATAATACATACATAGGGTTGGAACAAATATTTTGAAGCCAAACAGACATCATGTATTTAGGGCACAAGGGTTTGGAAATAAACAGGGAGTATCAGCAGCAGAGGAATGATGATGTGCTTAAGAAGAGTATCCATCATGCCCTCAAAAAATTGCAGCATTGTATCTTTGAGTGTGTTGTTGTCTTGGAGGGATAGCTATATGTGCCTAAAACACAGAACAATTCTAGTCATGCACCTGTTTCTATAGATTTGTTACCCAGTACTGTTCACACTATACAATAATGTTTTTTGACAGGAGGAATCTTTCAAGATACATAAAATCAGAGTCACTATTGAGGGATTTCAAGCTTGTGTTCTCTGACTTGTCGGAATATGATCTGTTTGCTGTAAGAAATGAAACTGAGTTCAGGTGGATGCTTGACAGTGAGCATGAGTTTAGATACATGAACCTGGGGTGCCTTGGTGATTATGAAAAAATTGCATATCTTATACACAGGAGAATTGTTGCATTTTTTGTCAGTTTCTATAATTTCTTTAGGATCAATTACTGGTTCACAACCACAAATTTCACAGCACTGTACAATTTTTATATGCCCTTTGACCAGACTTCAAACTGGAAACATTTCAATTGTGATATTGTTATGAGTTGTTTTGATACATTTGAGTTTATAACTACAAACACAGGCATGGTGTATTCTGGGTTGGATTTTGTTGGCAGGCAAAATTTCCACAACAGGAGAATTGTTAATATGAATGAGGTTTTGTTGCATCTGCTTAGTCAAAAAATTAAAACTTGTGATCCTGTTATAAGACCTCTTGTGTGTAATTTTCTAGACAGAAGCAATATTCACTTATTCTTAGGGCACCATGTGTAAAAATGTCAAGAGGTATTGCAAAATATTGAGGATTTCAAAATTAGATTCTCAACCCTCTCAGAGTATGATGTGTTTGCCAGAGTTTCACTGGGCACTTAACAGCAAACACAGTTTCAGTCTTGTATTTTCTGCTTCACAGTGGCAACAGTGTCCTCTGGATTAACCTCCATACCTACATCTGTTAGATTGTTAATGTCTGTATGTCTGTCAGAATTATGTTGTGATGCTATTATTAGGTATAGGCTTCAAAAAATTGATTGCAAGATTTTATATGCCCATGCAGGTGTCTTGCCTGTTTCTGCATACAGACCAAAGCCTGGCAAGGGCATTGCAGGGCAGAGATATACAGCTGTTTTATTTTTTATTGTTGATATCTTACATGCCTAAGAGATCAGAGGTCTATGTCTATGACATCTACAATCTAACAACAGGATTGTTTTTAAGACCCTACATGAGAACCCTTGATGTATTAAGTGAAACTGGGTTCAAGAACACAATTAAAGGCCGAGTAGTGCACCTGACTGATGATTTTTGGGCAGGGATAAAGTCAGAGAAGTCACTTTTATTCCCACACATAAATCAAATAGAGGGATTTGTGTTCTATCACAACTCGTTCCACCCTGTTGTTGAGGGTCACATGTTCAATCAGAACATATTCAAAAATTTTACCTACCCAGCGGATGTTGTTCTGAGAGCAGGTGAATATTATAAACCCAGGTGAATTATAAACCCAGGGATGGAATATTACAAGAATGTTGAACCACCCCAATATAGAGAGGTGGAAAGGGATTGTTGCTACTGCCTCTGTTAATTCTGAAACAGGATATTCTCAGTGTGGCACTACAGTTTTGAAGGCTATGTATGTCTTCTTCTGTGTGATAGCACTAATTTTGATTCTGGGCTGCTTATATTTCTGGGGGAACAGGCAAGACACCTGCATGGGCATATAAAATCTTGCAATCAATTTTTTGAAGCCTATACCTAATAATAGCATCACAACATAATTCTGACAGACATACAGACATTAACAATCTAACAGATGTAGGTATGGAGGTTAATCCAGAGGACACTGTTGCCACTGTGAAGCAGAAAATACAAGACTGAAACTGTGTTTGCTGTTAAGTGCCCAGTGAAACTCTGGCAAACACATCATACTCTGAGAGGGTTGAGAATCTAATTTTGAAATCCTCAATATTTTGCAATACCTCTTGACATTTTTACACATGGTGCCCTAAGAATAAGTGAATATTGCTTCTGTCTAGAAAATTACACACAAGAGGTCTTATAACAGGATCACAAGTTTTAATTTTTTGACTAAGCAGATGCAACAAAACCTCATTCATATTAACAATTCTCCTGTTGTGGAAATTTTGCCTGCCAACAAAATCCAACCCAGAATACACCATGCCTGTGTTTGTAGTTATAAACTCAAATGTATCAAAACAACTCATAACAATATCACAATTGAAATGTTTCCAGTTTGAAGTCTGGTCAAAGGGCATATAAAAATTGTACAGTGCTGTGAAATTTGTGGTTGTGAACCAGTAATTGATCCTAAAGAAATTATAGAAACTGACAAAAAATGCAACAATTCTCCTGTGTATAAGATATGCAATTTTTTCATAATCACCAAGGCACCCCAGGTTCATGTATCTAAACTCATGCTCACTGTCAAGCATCCACCTGAACTCAGTTTCATTTCTTACAGCAAACAGATCATATTCCGACAAGTCAGAGAACACAAGCTTGAAATCCCTCAATAGTGACTCTGATTTTATGTATCTTGAAAGATTCCTCCTGTCAAAAAACATTATTGTATAGTGTGAACAGTACTGGGTAACAAATCTATAGAAACAGGTGCATGACTAGAATTGTTCTGTGTTTTAGGCACATATAGCTATCCCTCCAAGACAACAACACACTCAAAGATACAATGCTGCAATTTTTTGAGGGCATGATGGATACTCTTCTTAAGCACATCATCATTCCTCTGCTGCTGATACTCCCTGTTTATTTCCAAACCCTTGTGCCCTAAATACATGATGTCTGTTTGGCTTCAAAAATCTTTGTTCCAACCCTATGTATGTATTATTGGCAGGTTAGATAATTGTTTTCCACAGTTACTTACATCACTCCAATTATTCTCCTCTAGTGACAGGGAAAGACACTCATGGTCACAATTCCTAAATTTCTGCATCAGGAAATACATAACAAGCTCATTCAGGTATGTGTGCTTTGAGTACTCAACCCTGTCGGGATCAAAATCCACCCCACTAAACAAATTTCCCTCATCTGTGGTGATAAATTCAATACTGCTATGCTCCAATTGCATATTAATCATTTTATTTAAAAATTTAAAATGCCTCCAATTTAAACTCTGAGATGCAATTATGTGCAGCCTGTACTCAAAACAGAATTCATAGCAATTGTTGAACCAGTGACTATGATACAATCTCAACATGCAATAGTAATGATACTGGTCTGTATAAAAATTAACAAAAAATCCAACAATCCTCCTACATGTATTGTATACAAACCTCTCAAACCTGCTAAGGAGCTTGAGGCACAGGTATTGAACAACCCTGTCACTTATAAGCACCCAGTGCATTTCAGTTTCATTCTGCACAGCAAACAGGTTATATTCGGACAGGCTAGAGAACCTAAGCTTGAAATCATCAACAAGTGACTTGGATTTTATGTATTTTGAAATACATCTTCTCTCAAAAAATCCTGTATCAGGTAATTCCATATAATTTAAACATCCCTGTCTATCCTTTGAGATTGTTTGCAGCAAATATTTAACAGTTACAGAGCTCTATTTCAACAAAAATAATCTCAATTACCTTGCTTGATGTTTTCTGTCACTCGGGGCTGTTGCAGATTGGTGCTCACTGCTTATTGCCAGATCCTTGTATCTGAAATACATATTTTGCTTTAAAAATTTAATGTATGTATTATCACACAGGCAGAGTGGATAATTGTTTCCCACAGTTGCATGTGTAGTTGATCTCATCAAGTGATTCAACAACACACTTATAATTACAATCCCTAAATTTTTGTCTCAGAAAATACATAACAATCTCACTTGTGTGTGTATGCTCTGGGCACCTGACAAGATCTGGATTAAAATCTTCACCACTGTACAAGTTCCCATCATCTGTGGTGACAAATTCAACACTCTTATCCATCAATTTCCTGTTAATTTTATTTAAATATTTGCAATGCTTCCAATTTGAACTCTGATCTGCAATCATGTACATCTTATACTCTGCATGCAATTCATAGCAATTGTTGAACCAATAATTGTCATACAATCTCAACATGGAATAGTAATGGCACTTTTCTGTGTAAAAATTAACAAAAAACCCAACAATTCTCCTGTACCTGTTGTATGCAAGGCTTTCAAACTTGCTAAGCATCTTAAGACACAAGTACTGGAAAATCCTGTCACTGATAAGCACCCACTGCATTTCAGTTTTATTCTGTACAGCAAACAGGTCATACTCAGATAGGCCAGAGAATCTAAGCTTGAAATCATCAACAAGTGACTTGGATTTTATGTATTTTGAAATACATCTTCTTTCAAAAAATCCTGTATCAGGTAATTCCATATAATTCTAATAGAAAACAAGATACATGTGCAATTTACATAAACACCCCTGCTTGCCTGCCCTAGGTTGAGATTGTTTCTAGCACAGAGCTCTGTTTCAATAAAAATAATCTCAATTACCTTGCTTGTTGTCTCTGTCCTGTTTGCCTGCTTAGATGCTCAGGGCTGTTGCAGCACTAGATTGATGCTCACTTGACCACTGCTGAAATACATGTAAAAAATTACACTGACAGACTGGATAATTGTTTACCACAGCTGCATGTATCATTCAGGTTGTTCTCATCTAGAGATTCAACAATACAATCATAGGTGCAATCCCTAAATCTTTGCCTTAGGAAATACATAATAAGCTCATTCAGGTGTGTATACTGGGAGTACCAGACAAGGTTTTGCTTAAAATCTTCCCTGCTGTACAAGTGTCCATTATCTGTTGTAACAAATTCAATATTCTCATCTATTAATTTCTTGTCAATAATTTTATTTGAAAATTTGTAATGCCTCCAATTTGAACTCTGATCTGAAATTGTATACATCCTATACTCTGCAAACAATTCATAGCAATTGTTGAACCAGTAATTATCAAACAATTTCAACATGCAGTAATAATAATATTCATCTGTGTAAAAATTGATAAAAAATCCAACAATTCTCCTGCACCTGTTGTATACAAATTTTTCAAACCTGCTAAGCAGTTTCAGGCACAGGTACTGGAAAATCTTGTCACTCATAAGCACCCACTGCATTTCAGTTTCATTCTGTACAGCAAACAGGTCATACTCAGATAGGCCAGAGAATCTAAGCTTGAAATCATCAACAAGTGACTTGGATTTTATGTATTTTGAAATGCATCTTCTTTCAAAAAATCCTGTAGCAGAATTATCCATGCAAAGATAAAACACACATATGCCACTCCTTCTATAAGCTAATATTGTTCCTAGCATATAAAATATTTGACAGGTACAAAGTTCTGTTGTTTCAACAATAATCTCATATTACCTTGTCTGCTGTCTATGCCTTCTATGAACCTGCTGAGATACTCAGGGCTGCTTGCTGTACCTGTTGAACAGGAAATACATATTAATACTTGTGTTAATTTATAAATACATACATATTTAAATATTTATCCTGACAGGGTTTGAATGCTGTTAATCCTGACATGGGTTTAACTGCTATTCACTCTACATATTTGACTGCTGTTTATTCTGTATTGTTTATTCTACAGGTTTGAATGCACTCTGTGCCACTCTACATGCTCACTCTGTAATGTTACAGGTTTGATTGCTGTTTGTTCTGACAGGGTTTGACTGCCTTAACAGAATAGGCTGTAAAATAAACAATATTTACAATTATACAGCAATCTAAAAGCATGTTTGCAACCCATAGGTCATTGTGATTTGAAAAGTGGCAATCAATGCCTATTGTTCCTATATAAACGTTTCAACATACGTTGAAGTGGACCGGAAGTGACCGGAAGTGGACCGGAAGTAAATATGTGTGGGTGTGGGTGGGTGTGGGTGTGGGTTTTATGAGCATTTTTGGCTTAGTTTTAAGTGTAGCCAAAACAATATCAAGAGGGCCATATTTTTAACAAGCTTATGGACAACAATCTCACAGATGTAGCTTTTGTAAGTGTAGGCAAATCAATCTGAGGGGGGTCATACTTTCACGGGAAATTCCCGAGGGCATTTTTACAAAAATCTTGGGTTAGACAGAGTACCACACTTGAGCAATAAGCTCATATGCACATCTTGAGCTAGGTTTAAGTGTAGCCAAATCTGCCTGAGGGGGGCTCATACTTTCTCGTCCCAGTAATATTACCAATTACACTACTTTAATGCAATGTTAATTTGACATTATCGATTGTCTAATGCTTATGATTATACTTATTCTGACACTACGTTTCGAGAGAGTACTTATTATCTCGTTTGAGGTGAGCAAATTTATTTTTCCTGGTGGCAGGGATAGGATAGACCTGTTATTTGTTCACCTGAAGACGAGAGAAGAGGTCTCTCTAGAAACGAAGTATGAGAATAAGTATAGCCGAAAGCACCAGATGATGGATAATGT
Organism: Lepisma saccharinum; assembly: GCF_977018435.1. Taxonomy (NCBI): domain Eukaryota; kingdom Metazoa; phylum Arthropoda; class Insecta; order Zygentoma; family Lepismatidae; genus Lepisma; species Lepisma saccharinum. The sequence continues at coordinate 148,833,800 of NC_139230.1, read as the reverse complement.
CAATTAACATTGCATGCTAATGTAGAACCCTTGTCACTAACATTCAAAGAAGGGAAGATATAACCGTTAAGGGTAAGGTACAAGACCATTCCTTGACTTTCTTTGCTAAATCGTATCATCGTTTGATGAATCCGACGTTCTTTGTATGAAAACCGTGCCACAATAAGACTGTAACCTCCATCGAACTTCCACCACACTGTCTACTCTGGTTGGAAACCTCACTCATGTCTGCATTGAGGATTGTGTTCATACCTTCTTCTTCTTCCTCTTGCAGGTAACCGAAGTACTTTCTGCGACTACAAAAATTGATCATCCCATCAGCGATATGGTCTTCCTAAATTTATTTTTCCATTTAACCTATAATTGAATAATTTCCGAGGCAAGCGGCTATCTGGCATTTTCAGAACATTTTGATTCCACTTTAAGTGATATTTTAAATTTCTTCCACCATTGCTTCGACCTTCCATTTATTTCGGATTTCTTCACTTCTAATCTTGTCTCGTAAGGTTACTCCACTTAAAACCCCAAAAATCTTATTTGCGAACAATTTATTCTACTTTTAATACGTTGACGAAGAGACCAACATTCGTTACCATGTAGCAGAGCAGGTTTCAAAATTATGTTATGGTATCTAATTTGAATTATTTTTCTCATTTGTTTTCCAAAATTTCTTTCAGAATTTTATTTAATCTATTATATTTTATTGATTTTTTCAACATCTTTTTGATGTTTGAACTGTGAAATATGACTTCCCAAATATACAAAGTCTGTTACCTGTTCAATTACTTTATCGTTTATCAGTATTTTTACTATAGGAAGTTGGTTTATTACAATATATATCCATTGACTTTGTTTTATATGAAATTTTCATGTTATAATTTGTAAGAATTGATTGTTGATCATTTTCACTTGCTGCCATCAATATCTGGTCGTATGCAAATATTACTGTTTGTAGTATTGTACGTACTTCCGTCAATATATATTCCTGAGGGCTTTAAAGATTTCCATTTCTGAATTGTTTTATCAAGGCACCAGATCCTTGTCTTAGTTATTACTTTATTTATCTTCATAACTATTACATACATAAAGATGTTCACTGGGGAGTGAGGACACTTCATGCAACATTTCCGAGTATCGTAGGTGGAAATTTTAATTTTGACCACAAAAGTGGATTGCGCTCATCTTCACCCTTCATTACTATCGGACAAATTCTACTATTCTCGTACTTTTATATACACTATTCATTAAACACAAAAATATCAAACAAAACGAATAAAAAATATAATATAGGTCTCTTTAAAATTTTGGGGGCTATTGGGCACAGGCCATGAATTAAGGCCGCTTAAGTTTTTTCTTGTCAAAGTTATACCACATAATGCAAATTATGACCCTATAAGCTTTTCAAATTCGAAAAAATTAACCGACCCACCTAGAGGATTGCCTTTCTGCACGCGCAAACTTATTGACATGGCTAAAATAAGATTTTAAAAGAAGTAACATTACCCGTGGCTCTACAGCCCTGGAAGGGCCTTTGCCTATCTCCCGACTGCCAGTCTCCCTCCCACAATCCTACCTAGAGGTGTGAAGATCTTCAACCGGTAATGGGGTGACGTCGAGTCAGTAAGTCGAACCCTCAGCCGTTATAGGAGATATCCCAGACCGAGTTACGCTACTCACTCCTAAATCACCAATTTCCTCACGACGATCCATGGTGGGTTGCCACCGGTCCTATACACAGACCGAAAACTCAGAGGCTGAACCCAGACGGAGTCGGAATCCAAAGCATAGCGCTTTAGACAACACGGCCACAGAGGAGGGCTTAAAAAAAGTAACTCCTTTAAAAATTAGATTACAATTGCGCCACTAAATGTACAGTCACGCATATTCCTGGGTTGTAACAATCTCTTTGACTTACAATCGGAGTGTTACAACTCAGAAGTGTCCGTGACTGTACACTAAGATGTAGCAGCGTCTCCCCGATGGTGTAGTGGCAACGCTGTCACCTTATAATCAAGAGGTTTCTGGTTCCATCCCCGGTGAATGCACACAGTGATTCGGATACTACTCTACTAAACTGTAGGTGCAGTAGTGATTAGCTTATCAGTGCACAAAGTGGACTTAGAAACAAAGCTTCACTAAAAAGGAAGTGGTTGTCCTGTTCAGACAGCAAATTGAGAGTCCTCTGCCGAAGGTCCTTGCTTCGCCACCGTCATTCCTTGCTAGCATCAGACGTCGTGTCTCAGGAGACTCTCACGTGCTGCTTCCGGCAGATTGAACTGCTGACAAGGCGGGAGATTTCAAGGTTTATCCTTTAAAAATGCCAGAGAGAACGAGAAATGGAGACTGGCATTGTGCAGATGACTGCTGAAGATAATTTCAGTGACATTGAAGAAGAGTTTTACGTGTATTTTTCGAGAGCGTTGAACATTTGTTCTTTAATCGTTTATGTTACAAGAAAAACTTTGTAATTATTTAAAATAATAATTATAAATAGTAATCCTATAGCGCTACAGCCTCTGGCTTACCTACCGACTGCTGGCCTCCCTCCCACGCGGGCCACCAGGGGGGCGTGGAGATCTGCAGCCAGATTAGGGGGGTGGTAATATAGGGCAGATATATTCTACACTTTTCCACAAAATCTTAGTTATTCTTAAATATTTATTTTTAATCATAATTTATTCCTGGATATATTTGCAGAAATGTTCACGGGTTGAGTATCGAGTTAGGCATAATTCCAGTATTGCCACTTGCATAATATAAATCTGTGAGATGCATGAGAAATAAAGAGAAACGAAGGTAGTTTGCATTCCGGTAATAAACAATTTGTGTGGTCCCATACAGTCTCTCCTCACTCATATTTTCTCATTTCTGGGCCCGTCACTAATCGGGAGGCCCTCATAAGTAAGACATCACTGCTAAAAAAATGCTCTTTCAAGAAGTTTTGCACTGTGGCATCAGTGAGTAACCCTTGGCTTGGCCCCTAACCTCTTTCCGGTGCTGCGTCATCGCGAGGAGAGGTTAACAAAAAATGCCAGTGGGGGCACTCCGCGCAAGTTGAGCTTAATCTATTCTGATTAGTGAGCAAGCCGTCGCACTGAATTTAGTAGCTGCTTTATTAAGCCAGACACAAGATACGCTCGGTTCTACTTCTATTTTATTCCAGTAGGGTCATCGTCATCATCTTGAACTGTAGGGGAGAGCGGGGCAAGTTGATACAATTTGAGAGTTTGATTTTTTTTCCTTTTTATGTCGCTAGCAAGAAAATAATACATGTTACTACTCGATAGCTTAACTCTATACCAGGGGTATAGCACATAAAAATTTCACAGATATAATTTGTAAGCTGACGAGAACCTAATTAGTAACGCAGGACGCAACGTCTCAACTTGCCCCGTCGTGGGGCAAGTTGATACTGGTATGGGGCAAGTTGATACTAATTTGAAGTAGGTTGATAACGATGTGACATAGTTTGATTTAATAAGACAAAATAGAAGAAAGGAATTTTGAATCAAAGTTTAGTATTGAGGAAAAGCATACAAACATGAACAAAATATCGTATCATGATGGATAGCCTACGTGCAGTCAGTCACTATCAGTTTCTGTTATGCACATATCTGATTTACAGTGAACACAGGTGTACATAGAACTATCGTATTCGCATTTTAAGTGAGCCCATCTACTGCAGGAAATGCATTGTATCCATTTTTCACCAGGCTTAGAAGCTGAAAATGGTTCGAGGCACATTAGACACAAGCTGTCTTCATCTTCTGACTCTGGATTATTATTCTTCAAATATCCCCCATGGCGCAGTGGTAGCGTCATTGCCTTGTAATCAAGGGGTCCCGGTGGAGGCACAAGTGGTTCGGATCCCACTTTAAACTGTAGGCCCAGTCCCGATTATTATTATTTTTTTTTATTATTATTTATTATTAAAGTAGGGTTACAATTAAGCTTACATTTTTTTTTACATTGATTCCGAACAACAAAAACAGCTTTTTGCCCTACATGAATTAATATACAGTTATGCTATTTGTTTATAAGTATACATACAATGGAATATTATAAATTTATATAATTGAAAAATATAAGAAATAGACTAAAATAAACATTTTTTGCAGCTACGTTTTATGAAGGAAGAAATGAGGTAGAATAGGCACAGTGTCAGTATTCATAAATTAATGTCCTAATCTGTTGTTTAAATGTGGTCAAATTTCTCTCCTTTCTACAATTTACAGGTAGTTGATTCCACGCTTTACTTGCCAGTGATGACAGGGATTTTGATCCGTATCTTGCCTTGTTACATTTTGGTACTCGGATACTGTTGGTGTTATTGGATCGCAGATTGGGATAATTTCTATTACTAGATATCATTACTTTGTCCTTTAATAAGTGGTGGTGCTTGTTAATTGCCTGGTGAATTTTTAGTAGAAATGCATATTTTCGTCTGGATTCCAGCGTGGGTAATTGGAGTTCTTCTCTGCTTGCACGTGAGGTCGTGTGCGCTGTATTTCTTATGCTACGAATAGCCCAAATTTGCATTTTCTCTAGTTTCGTGGTGTTATTTCTATTAATCCCATAAAGTACAGAGGAACAGTATTCAAGTAACGGCCTAATAAATGCTTTGTAGAACGCTAATTTGTGGGCAAGGTGTACATATTTGCAGACAAATTGAAACTGCTTGATTTTAGGTGCTGCGCGTGAACACATTCTTTTTACATGTTGTGAAAAGGATAAACTTTTATCTAGGTGCATACCGAGATATTTTAGAGATTCACATGGTTTTATATTGAAATTTCCTATTTTAATGTTGTCAATTAGCGTATTGTTATTATTTTCACTGGATAGTATTAATACTTGCGTCTTAGACTCGTTCACTTTCAACATGTTAGATTGATACCACTCAAGAACTTCGGGCATATTTTCCTCTATATTTGCAATTACTTTTTCTAATTTGCTTGACGCGCAGTACAGGAGACAGTCATCTGCGTACAAATATAATTCAAACCCAAATTCCCTGTCTGCGATGTCATTCACAAACATGTTAAACAGTTTAGGACCTAGAATAGATCCCTGTGGTACACCGAAAGATACATTTACACGGTTTGAAATCGAGTTGCCTACTTTTGTGTCGATACTCCTATTCCATAAATAACTTTCGATCCAGTTGCATGCAAGGGCAGAGAAATTAAATTGCTGATGTAATTTCTGTACTAATAAATTTGGTTGAACACTGTCGAATGCTTTACTGATATCTAGAGAAATAATGCCAATGTATTGCTTCCCTTTACGATCTAATATATTTCTCCAGTTATGTATCAGTTCGTGCAAGAGTAATTCTGTCGAGCGATTTTTTCTAAAAGCAAACTGTCTATCTGTCAGTAGATTGTTAGAATGTAAGTATTGTTCTAATTGCTTGTCTGTTACCTTTTCAAGAATCCTGCTTAATGAGGAAGTAATTGATATGGGGCGATAATTATTAACTTGCGTCGGGGACCCCCCTTTAAATATAGGTGTGACCCTTGCGTGTTTCCAAGTGTTAGGAAAGATTCCGCTTTTTAAGGATGAATTAATTATATCTGTGAGAGGTTCGACAATCCATGGGGCGAGTAGACATATTATGCGATTACTTATTTCATTGAAATCTGGACCTTTCCTGAGGTTAAGTTTTTGAAGAATTTTCATAACGTCATCACTTGAGACAGGCTTAAAACTGAAGCTGGTTTCTTGATATTTAGCGTCTTTTTCATTTTGTTTGCTACTTTCATTTTTCTTCGCCATTAAATTGTTAGTGAATGTGTTGGATATTGACTTACCGACGTTAGCAAAGTGGTCATTGAGGACGTTCGACACCCTCCCTTCTTCCGTAATTGTTTCATTGTTATGTTCAATAGATGCGATGGATTGGCTTTTGCTATCATTTCCAGTTAAGAACCTGAAAATCTTGAATTTGTTATTGCCTGAATATTTATCGGAATAGATCTGCGTAAGGATATAATTTCTTTTCGCATCTTTTACTGTTTTTGTTACGTAGTTCCTTATGGTCTTATATTGTTCCCACGTGTAATTATTATTATTTGGACTACGTGCGCGCTTAAACATCCGGTTCTTGAGTGATATCAATCTAAGAAGACCGCCGGTGATCCAGGGACGCTTGTTGCCCCTAACACGAAACGTTTTTATTGGCGCATAGACATCCAGAGCTTCGGTTATTAATGACTGCAAATATGTCACCTTATCATTTATATCCGACATCATTGTTGTTTTGTGAAAGGGTAGATAAGAACAATGATCAACGAACTGTTGTTCAGGGAAATTTTTAAAAGAACGCTTAGTTACGAGTATTCTTGGAGATCTTTGTGGCCTTAGGTTAATTGAGGTGTAAATCAGAAAATGATCGCTTAAATCATGCATTACTACGGCGGATTTATCATGCAATTCTTTCTTGTTGGTAAAAATGTGATCTATGAGACTCTCACTCGTGTCGGTGACGCGTGTCGGCAGGCGAACGAGCTGCTTGTACCCCGCTGATTCCATCGTATCGAAAAATGCATTGTCCGCTGCAGTTGGTTTCATGACGTCATGATTTGTATCCCCAACGAGAACCGAAGCGTGGCAAGCCGGAAATGACTGCAAAATATTTTCTAGTTTTTCATTAAAAGTGACGGGGGCCTTGGGATGTCTATATACGCATCCTAGAATTAAAGGTTTGTCATTCTGTTTGAGTTTTAAAGACACCCACAATCCTTCAATGTCTACATCTGACACAGAATATATAAGTTCCGATATTACAGCTGTTTTTACGTAAACAATAATACCTCCCCCTTGCTTAGGATAGTCTCGATCAAGTCTGTACATTTTGAACCCTTCAATTTCAACGTGTTTGTCTGGAATGGAATCATCGAGCCAAGTCTCGGTGATTGCAACGCATGTGAAGTTTATTATATGGGAAGCTGCGATTTCATCTATTTTGTTCTTTATGCGGTTAATATTGACGTGCCCAACCCTGATATTTTCTGCGTTTTCGGGAAAAGCAAGGTCTTCTACGTGCGGATACAAGTTTGCAAGGAATCTCCGGTTTGCCACGCTCAGCCTGTGTAGCGTCACGGGGGGTGGCGGCTCATTGCCAGACGGGGAGGGAGGGAAACTATTTACAGCCCCAGCATTGTGGTCTCGACCTTGGCCTCGGGGGGAAGGGAGAGAGTGACCATTCTTGCAAATATCAGGGAACATCTTTCAGGGGTGTCCAACGAACTATCTGGCACTGACACTGCACATTGACCTCTTGCCTTCCTACATTTGAAACAACGAAACTCATTATTAATAAAATGACTGAAAAAAAAAATAATATATGTGAGACAAAAATTAAATTATTTAAAGAAGAAAGGTAAAACTAAAAATATATAAGATTCAGAAGCACATGATTGAAGTGAGTGAATGATTACGGTGGTTAATATATGCAATGAGTGCCAACCGAGGGCAGAGTTTGTCATTTTCCATACTTGTTTAGGTCATCCAGGCTGTCTATTTTAACTGTGGCGTTGTTGTGTAGTGCCAGGATGTTGCCATCCGAAGTCCACACGCGTTGAAAAGTTCCACTATTTCTTACCTGGTGAAACAGCTGCAGGTTTTGCCGGGTGAGGTTTTCCGTGATGGAAACGTGGGGGGCGGAATCCTTCAGGATCTTCTTCTTCTGAAGCACCAACCGACGAGTCCTGTAGGACACGAAACGCACGATCAGCGCCCTGCTCCTCCCGTCGCGCCGCTTCGCTCCCAGGCGGTGGCATCTCTGGATCTGGGATGCATCGACGGGAACCTGCACCTTGTCCCGGAGGATGTCCAGCACCTTCACCTCGCAGTTCTCTCCCTCAGATTCACCCACGCCATGGATCACGAGGTTCAGTCTTCTGTCATATTGTTCGATCGAGTTTATATGCAACTGTAATGTACTCACCGTCGACCTAAGAGCTTTGATTTCGGCATCGTATTTCTCCGTTGTTTTACAAACGGCTTCCTCCACCGCCTCGGCTATCATTTGAGTCAGGGAGCTCTTGATTAGCGACTGAACCTTGTCGCTAACAAAGGCCAGGGCCATCCTCTCGTCCAGATCCCCCAGTTGAGAGTTCAATTCTTTGGCAACAACCCTTTCCATCGTGCTCTCAATTCTGTTCCATTCACCTTTTGTGATGCCCATGTTGCGCGAAAAATATTAATGCACAAACACTTAAACACTCAAACACCGATGGCTGCTCCTGCAAAGATTTGCATGCACAAAAAAAAAAAAAAAAAAAAAAAAAAAAAAAAAAAAAAAAAAAAAAAAAAAAAAATCACGTTCACTGCAGCACAACGTTCACTCCCTTCAGAAAATCACTTCACCACATTTTGTTCACCCCTGCACGCGGAGCTAAGGAAAAACACGTCCGTCTCTACCTCTACCTTTCTTAGCCTTAATGTGCATAAAGTGGACTTAAAACACCAACTCAAACCAATTCTTCAAATATTTCCTGTTTGGTATGTTCTTCTTTTGACCTTGAGTTTCTTTCGGTCGGTCCATTATTTATTTTCTTACTATTATTTGCTGACTCCCTTTTTCCTTTTTTCAAAGAATGGCACAATCTTCTTTCAACTCTTTCTGATCTCAATAATTTATTGTTAACTCTTGTTCGAGCTTCATTTTCTAATCTGTTCTTCACTGGTGTGTCTGAAAGAATTGACGATATCATTCGTTGTTTCCCTTTTCGATTTGTTTTTCGTTCTCCAGCCTTAGCGTACAGACGTAACTCTTCTGGGCTTACTGACACGATGCAATTCTTGATTGTCACTGCTGGTGGAAGGGGTGGCTTTCAATCCCAAGACGTTGGTTTCAGAGATTCTACTTCCATCAGGTAAACGATCTTGCTCATGTTCTTCGGTCATTGGTCGATCAGTTACGGAACATGGTAAATAATGTTCTTCAGTAAAAATATCTGGATTGAAAGCCTGATATAATATGTTTTGGTGTTAGCGCATTGGGTAGTGAACTACTAACGACTCCTGGTATGTCGTATATAGTAAAAGTCTTCCCTGGCTTGCTGGTCATCCAACTGTCAATTGCTGCAAAATAAAATTTCTTAAAAGGTCCATAAATCGATCTGTCCAGGGGTTGGTGTTTGTGGGAAGTATGAGGCGGAAATGACAACATAATGATCCCGTTGTCCTTGCAGAAATTCAAGACTTCAATCGACGAATGAGAATCATGATTGTCCAGTATGAAAAGACATGGGTGATCTTTACTTGTCTTCACGTGGCTCTGAAAGTGTTTCATATCCTGTGGGATATGAAGTTCCAATACAACCACGGGGTCCGCTCTGAATAAAGTGATCTTTAAAATAGACCCTTGGAAATATGAACATTGGGAGCACGGCACCCTTTTCTGCAACGATTTTCCCAGGCCGCTGAACAGTGTGAATACCTGTTTCATCGGTGTTCCAAATATCTGTGCTCTCAAATTTGTACTTCTCCAGAACAATTTCAAGTTATTGAAAAATATGCTACGTTGTGTCGGTTAAAGCTAGTTCCACGGCTTAGACTCGTGCCTTCAGGCTCTCTAAGAGACAGTCTAGGATGCCTTTTCATGTATGCAGTAAACCATTCTTTCGAGGCAATTTTATTATTTATCCAAGTGTCAGGAATTCTCACCTTGTTAGCTACTGCTAATTCACATGCGAACTCTCTGATGTTTTTAGGCGTCAAACCATAGTAGATCCTTAAACAGTGGACAATGTATTCCTTTAGTTGCAGTTCTAAATCTTCAATGAAGACCTGACGATGTTTGGAGTAACCCATTCGTATTTTGGTATCCTCACTTTGGTTTACCTCATAAGAGTCATTTTGTCGATCCCATATGTCTTTGCGACTTCTTTCAATGACAAGGTACCATTCTTAACATCGGCGTAAGCTTTCTTAAATGTTTCAATTGGTATTTTTCCTCGAATGCCGGACCATTTTCTGTAAACAAACAAACAAAAAGAAAATTTAGAAGCAACTGTTGTAAGTTGATACGCCGTATCAACCCGCCCCAATTCAGCCGTATCAACTTTCCCCAACAGGCGCCATTTCGATTAACGAACTATAACGTACTACAGACAACAGAAAAACAAACAACAATAACCGAGTTTTCTTACCTTTTAGTGGCAGAACACACATCCACCAAGACAAAATAATTCACAGTTCATGTAAACCCACCAGGAGACTTCAAACAACATCCAAAAAATTTACTTTACACCCTGAAAAATACACTTGGTCGTATAACTTCACCCACAAAATAGTTTGTTAGCCATGCACACGTTCAGACAATAGGGACTGGTGAACGGCGTCTTCTTTTCAACGGACATTACCCAGCGCATGCGCGTTTCCTCGTAAATGGCAATGTATCAACTTGCCTCCGTCTCAACTTGCCCCGATCTACCCTACCAGTACATGTAAGAAAGGCAGAGTTTAAAGGTAAAAATTTTAAGTTCACTTTATGGAGTGATATGAAGAATGTGGTGCGGGGGATGGAAAAAATGTAATCAAACTTCACTGCAACTGTGACAAATGTAGCACTGATTTATTCACATCCGGCATGGTCTAGTGGCTAGGATACCTGGCTCTCACCCAGGAGGCCCGGGTTCGATTCCCGGTGTCGGAATAACTTTTTCAAAATGATGTCCATTCTCCATCTGCTCATTTCTTTGTATTGATTTTATCACGGGTAGAAGACCATACGCATTAGCACAAATATCCATGGAATATCCATTTGACATCCATTAGATAGCTAGTTTTGGAAATAAAATTCTGGATATCCAGAACTGGATGTCTCATACAACCAATGCCAGATATCCAATATGTAGCCCAAGCATCCAAAAAAAACAACAACAACCACAAAAAATACATCCAGTTCTCAATATCCAATACGTTGCCAGAACTCGTCCGAAAGTGGATACCTAAAGTGTATCCAATTCTTTAATTCAAAGACGTTTCTGGAATCATATTTTGTTATTTGCTTTTGTGCATATTCCGAAAAGAATGAAGGAAATTCTGTTGTACATACTTTAGTCAATGTTGACGTTATTTTGTTTTGTTATTCGTTACTATGGTGACTAGAAATTGCATGTGTTAAGTGACATTTGTAAAGTTAATTTATTTAATTATTGCAACAAACTGCTCCACACTGGGGATAGTTGCAATAAATTGGCGACCTAGAGCCAGGATTCGAAAATTGTAAGTTGATTAGAACTAAACTGATAATGCTATAATGAAGAAAAGAGAAGTGCCTTACGTGCTGCGAAGTAGCGTGTGTCTTCAACCGGATCTCAGTGATGTTGCTGATGTAAGCAACGAAGAGGACAATTCTGGTAAGCAAATGGAGGATTTACTCTGTTGTAAGGACAAATTTTCTGACACTCGCATGATAGAATGCACGTCATGCAAGAAATGGGAACATGTAAATTGTAGGGGGTCTTACAGTTATTCACTGGCTAATCTTCAGCTCTACGAAAGAAGATTATTACTGTAAGGCATGCAAGCCAGAATTCAATCCATTTACTCTAAAATCATACTTGGATACAGTAAATCCAAATATTGACCAAATTTTATCTGCTTTTCACACGAATTTGGCCCAACATGAGAATAGGTTGCAAGACGAGTTGCTCCAGAAAACCGAAACTCTGGAGAATAGGTTACTTCAGAACACTGAAGCGCTGGAGAATAGGTTACTTCAGATCACTGAAGCTCTGGAGAATAGGTTGCAAGACAAGTTGCTCCAGAATACAGAACTCTGGAGAATAGGTTACTTCAGAACACTGAAGCGCTGGAGAATAGGTTACTTCAGATCACTGAAGTTCTGGAGAATAGTACTGATAAACAGTACTCCCTCTGTCCCATAATTATTGTCCGGTACACGTTTGTTTGTTGTCTCATAATAATTGCCCGATATTCAGACTGTAACATTGGTGTATACAGAAGAAGAACATGAAACACGGGAATGAGTCATACAACTTTATTTCTCCAGGATCAGTACAAATTGTGCTTTCCATCTGCCTCTTCGTCTGCCATTTCTGTACTACCATTTTGGCACACCGGACTATAATTATGGGACAGAGGTAGTATTATCTATCCGAAATTCATGTGCTTTTTCTATGCGAGAATGAACTAGGATAAAAGCAGTTGTCTGCAGATAATCAGAAACTACTTTCAGGTCTCGAAGAAGGCCATACAATAGATGTGCCACACTCAAAGAACAAATATATTTTCACTGCAACTTCACCTCCCCTAGACAAATATATTGACATAAAAAACAAAGAATACAGTTGAAACTCTTTCACCGGGCATTTAGACATGATTAGTGAAAGTAACTGCTGAAGATTATAATTTTATTCAACAATATATTATGCATAAAGGCTGGATAAATAGTTTTATATGTGCTTCAAAGAAAGATTCCCGCACGAAATCGAAATTGGCCACTATGACGACACTGCAGAAATTATTTTCTAACCTACGAGCAATAAAATTGTCCAAGCGTGCTGTTTTTTGTTGTACCGCATTGCAGTGTTTAGTTGGTCGGATTTGTATTATTAAAGTCTATGTGTCCAGATGCTTATCAGGAATAAACCTAGAGCTTACAGTAGAATCAGAGTCACTTAACAAACATGCTTCACTTGGGATCGAACCTGGGACCCGATGGTTCAAAAGCAGTAGTCTTACGCTTACGACTGGACCACGGGGAAGGGATGCCAAATTTTAATTTTTCTAATTCTTAACATTTAAGAATTAGGTAGTTTGTGTACTCTTTGATTCCTTAACGTCGTATTTCTCTCTCGCTCTCGGATATTTGCAGATATAAGAACAGACATAACGATGAAACGGATGAGACAATATCATCAACACTCGGAACTGGAATAAGGAACCAGCAAACAGAAAATAAACTTGTCTGTTCTTTAGATGTTGAACGTTCTACTACTTATAAAGAATCATTTATCACACCAGTTAGACCTATTCCCAAAAATAGTGATACGATTTACAGAGGCTAATAATTGTACATGTTTAGCTGTGTGTGTTGAACCTCCAACATGGGCGTCCGGAAGGGGGGGCAAGGGGGGGGGCGTGCACCCCCCTGGAAAATGAATGTCAACCAAAAATATGTATTTCACATATATAATTTCATTTTAGCCACAATAATATGTATTAATTATTTCATGAACACCATAAATTCAAATTTAAGCAATGTTTTTTAGGGAACAACACTATTTTTGGGGAAATTTTGCCTTCGTTTGCCCCCCTCGAAAAAAACCTTCCTTGCCCCTCCCTGGAAAAACTCCTGCGGACGTCCATGACCTCCAACAAAAAGAAACAATCTTACAGCTACTGAATACATCCATCTACCATTCAGACAGCAGAGTATCAGGCCTTCTATCGTAGCAAGTGTGGCCCTTCTTGATCGAGACAGCTCCCCAACTAACGATTTTAGAACACATCATAATAAACTAACCTTGTGATTTTAATAAAGTAAGAGATGCACTTGAACATTATAATGACCTTGCCATAATGGAAATTTTATAATGGAAAATATTATATTAAGAAACTTCTGGTTTTTCTTATTTTTGGTCGAAATGCATCTACCGTACTACAAAAATCTGGGGGGCTACAAGAGGCGCTGAGCTCAGTCTTGGGGGCTTCAGCCCCCCCCCAACCAGCCCCCTGTAGCGCCGTCCCTGGTCAGGTGTTGAAGCAACTGGATCGTGTATAGATGCCATTTGTGCCTTTTCAGAATCCTCATAATGGAAGCACGACTCACACCAGTAACAGCAGCATAACTATGGGTACTACGGTGCGGACTCAACGTAACTGCCGCCAACACAGCTGTTGATGTCGCTTCATCTGTGGCTACCTTAGGCCTACCTCATTTTGGCCTGTTTGCAACAGATCCAGTCTCTCTGAACTTAGCGATCAGTTTCCGCACAGTGCTGTTAACAATGGGAGCTCTTTCTAGATGGCGCTGATTGAACTCATTGGCGATGACTTTCGAGCTTCTTTCCCCACATATCAGGATGATTTTCACGCGTTCTGCTTGTGTGAGCTCTATTTCTTAGTGCATCTGCAACAATGAGAGACACCGTTAAAAACACTTCTTTAACACCCTGTAGCATGACCATGAATAAAGTCTTGCAAAAATGAATGCTACCATCGTGTTGGTGAGCTTTTTCTAGTGTAATTTCATGTATCACATGCCTAGATTCCCATTTAAAAAAAGTGATATCCACCCAAGATGGCGACTTTCAAGATGGCGACCCTATTTCAAAAGCGGTTTGGTAGGTTTTCCCCCCATCCCCAAACTACATGTACGCATACAAAATTTCAATAACCGCTTGCATTTCGGTTTTATTCGGCCCGTTCCGCACTTTTGGACCACCCTGTATATCTTATTATCGTGTGCAAAACAGCATGATTTTATTACAGTGACGTGAACTGAGGAGTAGCTAGTCTAGCAGAGATAGATCAATCAATCTCACGTCTCTAATTATAAAAAGTGTCTCTCTGGAAGAATGATAAGAAGGAATATATGTAATGTAGGAAAATGAATCTAATATTGTTTAAATTTTTATATGTTGAAGCCAAAGTTTACATGCAACACTTATCTATTTCACGCGCTTCTTGTCCCTCGGTGAGATCAGCCGGCAAGACTGGACTAGCTGGGTCTTCCTCCTCCTGGCCAGTTCCAGGTAGAATCGTCCGCCAACAGGAAAAGGGAAGATTTCTGCCTCTACCTCCCTTGCCCCGTCGCCCCCCGCTCCAATGGTTGAAAGCCCGTGCTTTCAGGTCCTCCAGTCTATCTCCTATAGGACAGATAGGGGATTGTTTTCCCTTCGATTCCTTTGTAAATGCTCTAAAGAACTCAGGGGATAATATTTAAATATACTAATCTCTTGGCCTCCAATAATAAGAAAAACGGGTTAGCTAAACGGTCATAAATACGGATGTATTTATTTGGGCAAGAGAACACGCGTTCTTATTGTTGTTGGTTTGGTTTATTTTACTTCGCTTTTCTGCCACATTTGGTTATCGCGAAAATGAGGATGAGTGATGATTTGACGAAATTGATGAAGGGATGTCACAATGAACATCCATGTCCAGGCCGGGATTCGAACCCATGATTAGCACAAATTGATGACTGAAATTGGTAAACGCTGTAAGGGCCACAAGAATTCAAACACCGTTTTCCACGTTAAACTGTGAAATGTGCCATGCTTGATAATTTGGTAAACGTGAAAAGTGGCTGGTAGCCTTCTAAGGATTTCAAAGGACGTGTAAAAAGGCACTAGTATGAACTTTCGTACAGACTGATATGCTTAACGATGCGATTTCCCAAGACTTTCGCTTTTGGCACTTACAACGTTTACCACTTTTAGTCCTCAATTCTTGTTCCTATGTGTTTAACTGTGCAGTGAATAATGAAATAATTTGGAATGAGAAATGTACCCCAGAACTTAAGAAACTAAAGAATATTATTAGAGAAACTTCAAAAAAGTGTATTTTGTTACCAGTTTATCCCCCTTTAATATGTCGAATTTTTACCACCTCCCATCACTTTTTTCTATCTGTATAGATTTAATCGCGATAAGTAGCTAATGTGCTTATGGATGTCATGAGGGACAATAGTGAGGAGAGAACTCTGGACTCCTGATTTTGCAGTACCCTGCAGATGCACTGGGGAAAAATTATTTGTATCTTTTTAACGTTGCTCTTCCATCACTTTACCTAATTTCTGCCTTGACGATGAACATAGATTCAATTAAATGGGTGAAGGGTGGATACAAGAGAAACACTCATGCACACGCCAGGGCTCGAACCCTGGTCCTTCAGTAACGACATCATGAGATGCAGGAATTAGGGAAACCAAGCAATGGATTTGTTTTTCAAAGAACATTAGTAATGTACAAAGATGGTGTTTCAAAAATCCAATTGAAGAATACCACTGAGGAAAAACGCAGTTTGCTTTACCGATCGATACCCACGTATCCGAATAGTTAGCGCTTTCTCTCTTCTTTGTTGTCGGCAGACATCCGTGGGGGAGTGATATCTCAGCGCGCTACGACAGTACGGGTTCCGGGTTCGAACCCCGACCAGGGCATGGGTGTTCTTTGTGTGTGTCTCTTCATCAATTTTATCGTATCATCACGGCGATTAATCAAATGTGGCAAAAAGCGACGCTAAGTAACAAAAATTAAATCAAATCATTGATTGATTGTTTGATTTTGTTTATTTTACTTCACTTTTATGCCACTTTTGGCTAATCGCGAAGATGATACGATAAAATTGATGAAGGAACACAGACAAAGAACACCCGTGGACAGGCCGGGATTCGAACCCGGGATTTCTGGCTTAGTAGTAGAATCATATTCTTTTTGATTTTCGAAAGAGGAGGGTTACATCCTACCTTCTTTAGTAGTCATAACTCAATTTACAATCTTTTCCCGCCTTTGACGTTCTTTTTCTTAGGAATACTGGGCCTTAAAGATGAGGGTGTTGACCCCATCAACCCCCCTTGGGCACGCCACTGATTGCTACCCCAAGTGTCGACGTCACCACGCGTCACTGATTTATTATATCTGTTCATTTATTTACTGTTGATCATGATATTGTCTTTTTTTAAAAAAAACTTATGTTTGGCTTTTCCTCTCACATGCCAATATCTTATCTGTCTGACGTATTTCAATGGACCAAATACAAGTGTTGATACGAATAAAGAGGAAAGGGGCCAGAAGAAAATATACAAAGTGTCTCTCTGTAAGAATGATAAGAAGGAATATATGTAATGTAGAAAAATGAATGTAATATGGTTTACATTTTTACCGTAGGGCTCAGTGGCGAAGTGTGACATCTTCACTTAGTCATCGCAAGATTTGCCAAACGTCAGGGTCGATCTTTCAACGGGGGGGACAATATTTCTCGGCGATAAACGCCAAGGTCATTGCCAATTCAATGTAAAAGCTCATGCCACAGATCTTACGACTACAAAATACATAATTGTATCCCATACGATGAGAATTATTAAATAAATATATATATTTTTCCTCTTAACAAGTGGAAATGGCAGACATTCGCAGTGGCGTGCCCAGGATTTTTGAAAGGAAGGATTACGTGTACTTTTTTGTAGTAATCATTCCTCATTTTGCTATCTTTTTCTACCTTTGACGATCTTATTTTTATATTGAGCCTAAGCAGGGATTATGATCCTCACCAACCCCTCCTAGAGCACGCCACTGAGCACTCGGAAGAATCTTGATGACTCAAGAGAAACCCTGCCATGTGGCTGTAAACATGGGGATGGGGCCTGAAAAAAGGCTTGTTATGACCCAGACCATCAAGAGTGGGGGTAAGGGTGGGGGAGTAGAGGTTGTTGGACCATGTCGTAGGGTCTGCCTCTTTGGAAGCGTTCAACTGTTCTCGGCACCGGCAGAGACCAGAGAGATTCGCACCATTCTGCGATGAGCTGAGCCGTCCAACACCATTGCCTTCAATAGGAAACTTGGCGGGAGGGTTCGCTGCGAGGGGTAGTACCGGGCTCTCATTTGGATGCGCTAAACTTTATTTATGTATTTATTTATTAACGCCTTGTTTTAAATGGCGGAGTTAAGGCCGTACAAAGCCTTTTCTTCCACTCAACCATACACATAAAATTATACATTATTATATTATACACAAAGTACATTAAGTCGTTTCACATAAGTCCACACACACACATTATACTCATACACACAAGTCTTAACGCCCTGAATATAACACACAAAATACAAAATATATAATACACAAAATACGATATTGGAATGCAAAATTTAAAATTGTATAGAAGTAATTACAAAGTATTTTAAGAATTAATGCACTTGCATTAATTTGACAGGTCTGCTTGACAGGGGAAGATCTAACGAGAATTCTGAAGAGAGTGGCGAACACGTCTGCTAAAGGAAGCGACGGAGCTTACTGTTCTAGTGCTTTCTGGCAACTGATTCCATAGTCTTACAGCCGATACGAAGAAAGAGTTGGAGAAGAAGTTTGATCTGTGGACGGGGATAGAGAGAGATGAGGAGCTGCGTGATCTGGTGTCGCGATCGTGAAATTCGTGAAGAAATTGGAAGCGAGAGAGGAGATAGGAAGGTGACTTGAGGTTGAGAACTTTGTAAAGTAAAATCTTGCGTATTTCGAGCTGTTTCATGCTGTCGCTTGGCTTATTTCGCACAAATATGCGAATATCCTGGATTCTTTTTTTTTAGTTCTTCTCTAAAATTTATAAAATTCAATATTTTTAATATATCGCTTGGTCATCGCCGCATCTCTCGATGACCGAACGCCTCGCCTCTGGAAGGGCTTCAATTGCATATATAGCTTGAAAGGGAAGAAGTGTGCTCGTGAAGAATAAAACCCTTTTAAATGGACATATGATGGTTATGAAATAGTAATAGTAATGAGATTGCTGCCAAAGAAGTAGTAGAAGAAGAAGTGAAGGTAATACATTGAAGATGTTACGTTTGAAGAATATATTTTCTGCATTTAAGTATGATGTCAAGGTTCTCAACCGGAGGAGGACGCTATTGCAACAGTTCTTTAATTCAAATACATTTTTGGAATCATATTTTGTTATTTTCTTTTGTGCATAATCCGAAAAGAATGAAGAAAATCCTGTTGTACATACTTTATTCAATGTTGTTGATGTTATTTTGTTTTGTTATTCCTTAGAATAACGAATAACTGTAGAAATTGGTTAATATACTCATGTGTTAAGTGACATTTGTAAAGTTATTTTATTTAATTATTGCAACAAACTGCTCCACGCTGGGGACAGTTGTAACTTGTGGCTAGGATACCTGGCTCTCACCCAGGAGGCCCGGGTTCGATTCCCGGTGTCGGAATAACTTTTTCAAAATGAAAAAGTCCATTCTCCATCTGCTCGATTTCTTGTATTGATTTTACCACGGGTAGACACATACGTATGAGCACAAATATCCATTTGACATCCATTAGATAGCTAGTTTGGATATAAAATTCTGGATATCCAGAACTGGATGTCTCATACAACCAATGCCAGATATCCAATACGTAGCCCCCCCAAAAACAAACAAGAAAACACCCTTTCCAATTCTGAATATCCAATACGTTGCCAGATCTTTTCCGAAAGTGGATACCTAAAATTTATCCAATTCTGGATATTCAATACAGAGAGAGCTAGATCTTGTCCAAAACTGGATATCCAATACAGACCTAGGTCCATAGGCGTACCCACGGGGGGAGGGGGGAGCAAGTAGGAGCAGTTGCCCCCATAATACTCTCACTTAGATATTTAGTGTAGATGAATCCTTATCACCGTTATACTCAAAGGATCGTATTAGTGGTGACGTCCCAGCAGACGACGGACCACGTGTTGAGTCTAAACAAAGTTAAAACGTGTTTTTCACCTATTCTCATCTGTAAGGTATATGTTATATAGAAACGCTTTATCCGAATTCTCATCTTTACATTGATGTAGGATACGCATCACAATTTTGCTTCATAACTGCTGTCACAATTGTTAAAGCTAACTCTTCCGATGGAAAATTCAACGGTTCGAAATAGAAGAAAAGCACGTGGTGGATTTGTTTTGACTTATGACGTCACACTAATATGGTCCATATTATGCTCTCAAGGATAAAATAATTATTTTCAAGTCAACCAAATTTCCAGGCAACTACAGAGCGGGAGGTAGTTGAACTATCCAAGTTCGTTCCCTAGCAAATTTCTTGTTATTAACACTCCCCACATACTATATTCATTAGTTGTGTTACCCCTACGTGTCTGCAGAATAAATTGCCCATGTATTGGAAACGAAAAGTTATGTGTAGTTGTTTTGAATGGTGTCCTGTCGTTTCCGCCAAGTCATTTGCGCCGAGGCTTCTTATCGGTTCATTTCCGCCGTGACATATGTCAAGAACTTCCTCCGCTGGTTTCCCACAATCCAGAGTGTCATCATCGCCGCGCGCACGTGTGTTTTTGGGCACATGGTGCATAGTGCACAAAGTGGACTTAAAACATAAAATCAAACGTGTGTTTATGACGATGCACAGCTGTGTTTACGCTGAGATAAACCTATCCAGAGAGTCAAATATGACTTTTCTTTACTTATTTCAAAAGACGTTACACAGGATTACTTGTACCAATTTTATTCCACAACAGAAAATACATAAATCAGTATCAGCCTATTAACTGTTAATCATTTATCGTTAATCGTAAGAAAAACCATTGTAAATACAGTATTGTTAAAATATTGAAAGCATTCTACAAGTACTACGTAAATGTACACTTTGGAAGCAACATAAATGTGCCAGTCTATTACACTTAATTATTATACACTACATAAAATCGTCAAAAACATTATAAATACAGTGCAATTTTTTGCAAACATTATATAAGTAATAGCTAGTATATATAAACACAATATTTCGATACACTTGCACAACAACAATGCAAACGTTATTTGAATTGTTGTAGGTATGCAAATGCTCTAAGGCATTCCACGCGTTGTTTCTATCATTTCCATATTCTCTGCCATCTTGTCTCTCTCAAGTCTCAGTTTTACATAAATACTAATTTCCCAATATATATCCCTCATATATACTTTCATCTTACATTCATTTACCAATCACCTTCCTTTTCAATCGAAGATAAACACAGCTCGAGCTGGGCAACGTCATAAACACATGTACGCGCGGCGGTAATGACACTCCGGATTGTGGGAAAACCCACCAAGGAAGGTCTTGACATATGTCGCGGCGGAAATGAACCGATAAGAAGTCTCGGCGCAAGCGACACGGACTCGTTTTGAATATTGTGAAGACATTTTGGAGATAGGACTGATTAGAGTAACCCGACCCGGTCTGGGAAATCTCCTGTAACTTCTGAGGGTTCGACTCGACGTGCTGACGTGCACCCCATTACCGGTTGACTACCCCACACCTCTATGTAGGATTGTGGGAGGGAGACTGGCAGTCGGGAGATAGGCCAAGGCCCTTCCAGGGCTGAAGAGCCACAGGTTATTGTTATACGAAGGCATGTTTATGTGTGAATTAGTCTCCGAACCAAAGAAAGGCGAAATAATGGGGCGTAGAGAACATTGGTGCCACGGAAGTTGGAATTCTTCTCCTTCTCCATGAATACAATGAGACAGTGAGATGGAATAAGGGTTTTCTTTCCCTAACTGAACTTTAATCCAGTTTTTTGTCCCCCGTAATCAGGAGGTCTGCGCATGCCTATGGCTAGGTCTTGTCCAAAACTGGATATCTAAAACTCACCCAATTCTGGATATCCAATACGCTGCCAGATCTTTTCCGAAAATGTATATCTAAAGCTCATCCAATTCTGGATATCCATTTATCTTCCCATAAATTCATTATTACGAGTCTACAGTGCTATGAAACTGTTTTGCACATATTTATTTTGCCTTATGCGACAGGCTTTGTTCCTTGAAATAATTTTATTTTAGTCTTTCCACTACAATGACTAAATTCTTTATTTAACGAAGGTCACGGGAGATTTTTCCATTTGCTGCTAGTTTACCCTGCTCGGTAGGTACGCCTAGATCCTTCATGGGCTGTTGCGCAACGGATTATTACCCTGCGATATCAAGAGAATAGATAACCGAACGTAAGCACTGAACGTTTACTGTAGATGGCACCACCATACACATCACAAGCTTCGACATAGTTCACGGTTTCCGTAAGAGATGGCGCGGATGTTCATGCTGCTTTTGCACCTACCGCTCAAGAATCGGAGAATTTTTGAGCAAAGAAATGCCGATAATTGTTTAACAAGTTAATAATTCCTTTAAAATATTAATGTTGTTTTGATAATTAAGAAGTTCGTATATTCTAATTTTGAATGGTATTTACTTACCATTTTTTGGCAAATGAGAATCAATTGTTAGCATGGCTTGGATCATGGACATCTGCAGGATTTCTTCCAGTGCGGGACAAGCAGGGTATTTTTTTTTCAGGAGGGCAAAGGAGGTGGTTTCCCCCGTAATAATATTGTCTCTTCAAGAAACAATGCTTCAGTTTGAAGTTATCATTTTTCTGCAATAGCCTGGCAATTATTAACATAATTAATGTGACTGAAATGAAATTATATGTGTGAAATATATAATTTTGGGTTTCATTTTCATTTTCCATGGCCTGGATGGATGGCCACCCTCATCATGTTTTGGGATAATAGATTTGTTTGTAACAACCCATTTATTTTTCCAAGGAGTGGTTCCAAACTATTGGCCCACCCTGCTGTCGGTTTCAGGATTCGTGAACAAGGGGTGCGATAAGCAAAACAGCGCCCCCCCCCCCTTTGTACTTGTACAGAATGAAAATCGGTTACACAGTGTCACACTGTCTTTTGTATATTACAATACATTTACCAATTGACCTGACTAATGTACAATTTACTGCAAAAGCGAAGCAAGTTTAAAAGCAAACCTATTTTTGCGTAAGTACGTAACCTATTTTTGTTCACATTGAATTTCAATAACTTTAAAATTTCCTGCTTTTCCGTTGATCCATTGGTAATTTTGTACAATAAAATTTGCTCGTGGGTTTCTCTTCTAGGATTATACTAAATTTTTTCTAGCAATTTTATATGTATTAGGCTATCTGTATGACGATTTTTTTTATAAGTTTAATAATACAGTATAATTAACGTAAGAACCTTTTGGAATATACAGCACTAATAAAAAGGATCTAATTTTATACAGGCATATTTCTATATGCTTGTAACGAAACTATTAACATTTAATTATTAATATTTTATAATTAAATAATATAATTATTTCCTCTATATTGTTGATGTATTTTGTATTTGTTATAATTAAACCTAGTACATGATACGAGGTATTACATACAATATTTTTTAAATATGTGTTCCAAAAGACGAAAGTTAACTTATGATCGATCATTGATTTCTGTCCTTTCCAAAATATAACCATTCACCTTACACTTTATTGTAAGCAGACGAAATCTACCTTTCTCTTGAGGCGCCGGTGCCGTAAGGTGAGTAACGTCGGAACCGGATGAGGCAGGGGGGGGGGACAATATGGTTTTTTGCCCCCCCCCCTCCAGTCGCGCCCTAAAAAATGAGACTATATTTTTCTAACTTATTTTTGATTCTGAAGAAATTTTGTGAAAATATTTTTACACTCGTTCAATGAACCTGGACTCAAGTTTCTGCTAACAGCAAGAACAGGAAGTACGTGACTGACAGATCCCTAAGCAGATTACGAATGGCAGTTTGCTCTCTTCAAATAAAGTGGAACTTAAATTGTCTCCCCCTCCCCTTCCCCCTAATTTAGGAATTTGCTACTTCTGTTATCCAGTTCCTCAGGGGCGCTCGCTTGTAACAATACTCCGGGGAGGGGGTCAGGCAGCGGCGTATACTCTGGGTCACCTAGGTAATCGGAGATGACCCGACTATAATTTTAAAAAAAGTTTTTTTTTTTATTTCTTCGCAATATTCTTCCGAACTAATCTTTGATTCGCATATTTCTTTACTTCCAGTGCGCGACTGTTTTTCAAACGTTTGCCGCTGAATGTCCGAGAGGCTTTCAGCCACTTTCTCCAGCTGGTGGAATCTGGTGACGTCAGGGTGAGATTCCACCGGCTCCCTTTAAATCCTTTGACGGGAGGGGAAGGAAACACTGCTTCTCAGGCGGGGTTATTCCGTGGCAAGGGTAAGCTCCTTCTGGAGAGAGTCCATCGGTCGCACTCTCCACCCCAGAGCCTTTGCCGTTCCCTCGGCTGGCACCCTCTTCTGCCATTCTTCCCCGGTGGCCTTTGTATCGTAGGAGCTGTGTTGTTTACGACAGGGAAATTTCTCAGGAAACAGAATTCTGGGTTCGCAAATTACGTACTGAAAAGGAAAGTAGAGAAAATACCTCTGAAAGTGCGCGAGAAACAGGGAAATGTGAACAACATTTGCGAACCAATTCTATGTTAATTCTCATTTTACATTTGCTTCTGTCTTCCTGATATCTGCTATTTCAACAGATATTGTCGTAGGAAAAAAAAGCTTTAATATTGAAGATGACGGTAATTAAATAAATTAAAATTTTAACTAGAAATTCAAGAAATTACACCGACCTCTGTGGCGGAGTGGTTGCCACAGCTCCCTACGACGTCAGAGCTCCAGGGTTCGAATACCGAGCTGGGCATGGGTGCTCTCTTTGTAAATGTCCCTTCATCAATTTCATATCATCACTCGTAGTGATTAGCCAAAAGTGGCAGAAAAGCGACGTCAAATAACAATTTAATAAATCGATTAATGAAGTAATTAAACTATTTATATTCTTACTTTTATTCATTTTTGTATTTTAAAATGCGTGATTACTTCCTTTGTAGCCTTCAAAACCAGTGAGAGTATTTCTTTCACAGAAATGAATAATTTTTAAAAGGGAAAACTATCAGAAATAAATTATATATATACGTACACATATATTAGGTAATTTAAGTTGCATCAACCCCCTTTCTAGATTAATAATGATATAATGATAAAAGATGTCTGAATGTAAAATATATTTAAAAAAACCGCAATGATTCCAACTTATAGAACCTCGCGCATCGCAGGGAATATGAAGTCTGTGTCAAGCAGTAAGGAACCACAATAGAAGATTGGCGCAGGGAATTGAATGCGTGTTGTAGCGATTCGAGAATTTAATATTTGTTTAGCTGTTAGTGGTTTAGCATTCGTGCTAGTGCTGTGTTTAAAGTTAAAGGCAATGGATATAATATAATATTTTCGTGTGAAAATATTTGGAACGGGATTTTTTCCGGAGAAATTGCAAATAGTTAATGTAGGTAGGCCAGTAGAATCTCTTGTACCACAGGTCTTGAACTCAAACTTCCGTGTATAAAAACAAAAATCAGGAATCAGAACTGGGTACTGGGGTAACTTGAATTTTACACTTCAATTAATATTGAGGGTTTTTATTTCACTATCGAATTCCTTTCATATTCTTTGTTACA
Source organism: Lepisma saccharinum (assembly GCF_977018435.1). Classification (NCBI taxonomy): domain Eukaryota; kingdom Metazoa; phylum Arthropoda; class Insecta; order Zygentoma; family Lepismatidae; genus Lepisma; species Lepisma saccharinum. Next base: position 148,808,760 of record NC_139230.1, on the reverse strand, counting down.
GGTTTTTTCTTATAGATTTATTATATTATCTTGTTTTATTGTTTGAAATTCTAAACGTAGATTAACTGCAAGTGCAATCACAACAATTATTCGACAGTGGTCGCAACAATAAGGTAACATTTTTCACACATACATTCGTAAATCCTTTATGAATGTTGAGGTAAATTTGCAGGGAGACTTCAGGAGTGGGTGGATGAATCAAGTGTCTGAGATTACCCACTAGTTAAAACCAGCATACGCCACTGGGTCAGAGGTCGGTGTACTCAGATAATAGATACTACCTGACACATTTATGTGAAACAGGTGTCGTGGAGGAACCAAATGTCCTTTGACGAATTCCTGGCCTCCCTCTCTCTGCATGCCTCGTGCCCGCAACCTCTTTGGCGGGAGAATATGAAGGTTAAGTAAAAGCAGCGCGTTTCGCACGCTTTGTCTGGAACTTTTTAGTTGAAGTTTGGTGATGGGTTGGCCAGTTATCTATAGTGAATCGCCTCGGTTCGGTGCATCGAAGCAGTGCGTCCGTCGACCACCACGTCCTATCATAATTATTAATATGTCAAATTTTGATTACGGAAAGGTGGTTGCAGGGGAAGAGTGGAAGAACCAGAGTACATTTTTGAGGTAAGCACTAAGCATTAGAATAAAATTTGTGTGAACGTAAGACATTTATAACGGAATGTAAAAATGTCATCGCACGATGCTCTGCAACACATAGCACCTGCTGAAGGAAGGAGGGGGTGGGGTGCATTTCGGGCACTCACCAGAGGTCCAGCGCTTTATTCCAGCGCTTCAGTGTCCTGCGCCAGATAAAAATAATTGTTTGTGCCCAGTTTATTGATTCCAATAAAGCAACTAATTTCATTTTTTCATAAATTCATGGGTGGTTTTGACATACTTAAAAGTATCCAAAATTATTTAAATCATATTGTAAACAAGTACTAAATTAAACTCGTGTATTTCAATCAACTATAGTTCATATTCGTTTAATTAGTAAGTGGAAATTTTATTTTATTATGAAACAATATAAATTCACCACAGCATCAAAATTCAATGAAAAGTAAACCAAAAGGAATTACAATAGAGAATGTTATTGTATATGATTAAAATTTGCCACATTCATAGGTATAACAATAGTTTGATATTGAACACAGAGAGTTTTGTAATTAAATATAATGAACATCGAACCTTGAAAAGAAACACCAATTTACAAGCTCACATAAATCTTGGTTTTAACCTTCAACATGTTCTGCTTATTGCTCTTAGGAAGTAGCACGAGATTGTGATTTTATAGAACACCTGTACTTTAGACTAAGGAGAAAGAATCTTTGATTTTTTCAGACTTCTGAAATATTTTGGTTGTAGGTTTTGGTTGTATATTGTATGCCCCACCTAGGGCTGGCCCTGGAAGGAGTAAAGATTTGCTTTACCAGCCTTTCGAAGATCCATTTGGCTATTAGAAATTTTGAAAAAAGGAACATAGTTTTTAAAGAGAATTAAGACTAGTATTTTCAATGGATTGAATCATCCTTTAACTGCTTATTTGGAATAATTTATTGACGGTTCCGAGAACAATTTGATATTACAAAAATTGGTTGTTTACTGTCGATAGCGTAGTGATTAATGCAGCCGTCTTATTATTAAACGGACGAGGTTCGATTCTTATGGAGAGGGGACAATTTCATCGCTTCGGAACTATATATACACCCAGCTCCATATAATATGTAATGTTGATTACAATTGACAATATCTGTGACATTCTTGAAAATCCATGTCAGTTTCGAAAAGTTTTTTTCTAACGTCACTTATTTATAAAATCAGATTAACCGCAACGGCGACTGGAAAGCAGTAACTCTTCAGAAAAGGAGCGAGGAGGTAGGCGACGAGCGAGACTATTTTGTGGGTGGAGATTCCAATATTATATAGCCTATATTCCTAAATATCACATGCAATTTCTCTTTTGCGCACGAAAGTTCATTAAACTACCAGGTTATTTACTACTGGAGTCTTCACTGTTGAAAAACAGGCAATGAAACAGGAGAGAAATGTCCCTGTCTATTAATTATTAAAGGTGCAACATCAGCAAGCATATACAATACCTGCACCTGCTATTCATATGCCTGCCAGTTACATTATCCCCTCTTCTATATGGAATATCAATGCAAAATTGAAACCAGACATTTTTAAAAAATTTTAGTTTTTGCGTTTATAATTCGTAAAAAATACATAACAGTAATTCCACTTCACTTTTTTTGATTTTAAGTAGTGTCGATAAGAAAGTTCCTTAAGATCAAACAGTATAGCCCTCATGAATTTCGAGCTTTGAAAATGCATTCTTTTTTATAAATGATTTGAACATTTAAATGGCCTGTGTACATGGCAAAGTGCTTGTAAGGAACATGCTTTTAATGCAGGCAAGCAAGAATTTGACTTCCCTTGCGCTTGCATCTGATATTTTGAAATCGGGGAGGGGAGGTTTCAGGTTCGGATCCTGGGCCACGCATGAGTGTGTTATTGTTGTTGTAACGTTATATACTTAATCTAATCATTATTCATTCTCAATATTGCGATTATCTCAAGAAATAAAAATGCGACAAAAATTGAATAAGAAGATAATTTTCTCTGGATGTTGACCAGGCTAAATAAATAGGCTATTGAGAGCTAGTTCCATTCTTATCATCAGCCCCGAAAACGTGATAACATCCCCACAACGATATCTCGAGGTAATCAACACAATTCACCAGCATAAAACTTCAAGACGTATTTACGTAATACTTTCTTTGCACCGGATATCCCCTAAAATTTCTTTCTTTATTTTAATACGATAATGGAGAGTAATGCTACAGTATAAATTGGAATATTACAGTACTTCCCACTGGCAAGTTCTTTCACCTGCTGTTGAATCAGGGACCATTTAATTACAAGGTGATATCTGTAGGACGCCCAAAGGGAAGTTCAAAGGTTACTTGACCGCCCTACAAAGATAAATTACGGCTTACTTTTCCCAAGAAGAATCTGGCTCCTGGTCCAACAGCCATTATAATCCTCTGTGGGGTTATGTGCTGTCCTTACGTGTGCTGAGGCCCCTTTTACAGCTTCAGCTTTTAGCAAAGATTTGGAGATTTTAAGAAAGTTTTATGTGTTTTAGTCTTGGTAGGGAATTAGTACATCTCCGATCGCCTATGTATGAATGTACATATGTATGTATGTGTGTGTGTGTATGTATGTATGTATGTATGCGGATGTACACACACACACACGCGCGCGCGCACCCCCCCCCCCCCCCCCCCACACACACACATATACAGATGGGGGACAAAATAATAGGAACACCTGTGAAAAAGTATGCCACATTTCACACCGGCAGTACAGCAGCACCACCTGGCACTGAAGTCTGCCACTTAGTGGCTGTGAAGGGGAAGGTATTAGTTTGCCAACAGCAGTCATTGGTGGTGCATTCGTCTATCATACGCTCTCAAGAGACACTGCAATGTCAGACCTGACAGAGTTCCAAAGAGGCATGGTTGTTGGAGCACGTTGAGCTGGAGCCACGGTGACTGAAACCTCAAAGCTTGTTGGGTGTGCAAGGAGCACAGTATCAGCCGTTATGACAGCGTACACAACACAAGGTAAGATGGCGTCTTCAAAGCACAACAGTGGACGAAAGAAAAAGCTTGCTGCTCGGGATAGGAGGGTGTTGAAGTGCATAGTGGCCCGAAAGCACAAGCAATCCTTATCCGAGATAACATCTGAAATGAACAGGCATCTCCAGGACCCCATTTCAACCAAAACTGTCAAAAGGGAACTCCATGCTGCAAACATTCATGGCCGAGTGGCAATTCGTAAGCCATTGTTGACATCACGTAATGCTGTCAAGCGACGCCAATGGTGCAGAGCTCACAGAAGTTGGTTCCCACGGCAGTGGCAACAAGTAATCTGGTCTGATGAATCAACATTCACGTTATTTCAGACCACGGGGCTCGTTTATGTGTGGAGAACGCCTCGAGATGCATTTCATCCTGACTGCCTCTTGCCGACTGTGAAGCATGGAGGTGGGTCCATTATGGTATGGGGCGCGATATCTTGGCATGGTGTGGGACCACTTGTTTTTCTGCATGGGAAGATCAATGCCAGTCACTATCGCAGCATTCTGGGGGATCATCTCCATCCTTTTGTCCAGACTTTATTTTCTGGGGACCGACCGCTTGTTCAAGACGACAACGCTCCTATCCACACTGCTGGGTCTGTCCAAACATGGTTTGAAGAACATGACGATGAAGTAGGACATCTTGAATGGCCCCCACAGTCTCCTGACCTGAACATTATAGAACATTCGTGGGGATATTTGGAGTCCAAACTTCGTGCTCGAAGTCCGCCTCCAGCCACACTTTCGGAATTGGAGACTGCTCTGGAGGAAGAATGGCTCCATATTCCCTTAAACATTGTGCATGACCTCTATGCGTCCATCCCACGTCGCATACAAAGTGTACTTCAGTCACAGGGTGGTCCAACCCCCTATTAATAAAGATTTTATCTACATTCACAGGTGTTCGTATTATTTTGTCACCCATCTGTATATATATATTATGGGTAGGAAAATAGATTGTAAAAATTGGTTGGTTGATTTAAGAACTTGCCCGCCCCCCCCCCCCCCCACTTCGAAATAAGTTTCGACGTCCCTGTGTAAGGTTTATTAAATTTTCCTCTATTTGTAATGAAATGTTTGTGCATGTTAAAAATACTAAGGTTAACAGTTGAGTTTACAAAAGAATCTATCAATGCAATGCGAAATATTAATATTTCTGCACATTCATTAAACCTTAAGTTATTGAGAGACAATCAAAACACGTAACCTGTTGGCCCTGAGAAGAAAAGTTAAAGAAATGCAAATAATAATTTTTGTAAACATCTTCCCCATTAGCTACCGTGTTAAGCCTGAAAATTAAAATTTTTGGTCCTAAGTACACATACCAATATAAAAAAGAAACTAGAAGCCACAAGGAATAAATCGGGAACTTCAGAGTTCCGAACAGTATGATTACATGTCTAATCCTAATATTTGATTTTCTTTGGGGGACGATAAAAAGGAATTTGTTTCTTGCTTTTAGAATCATTAAGACGACCGGAAGTATGAGAAATGGGTTAAACTATAGAATTAGGTACGACTACTTCACTCAAATACTCGCCCAAAACGTATGATTAAACTTTTTTTCAGGGGCGAAATGTTACGTGTTCTCATTGTCTCTCAATAACTTAACTTCACGAACGAAAGGTTGGTTAACTCACGTTTCGTTTTGTTTTTGTTAGCCGTACCTAATACTATACGTAGTTTTACCAAGAAATGTCCAATTCTTACAGCAATATTTTATTGTGATTTCAAAAGAAAAAGTCAGGAGACAAGCAAAGACAATAAACAACACTAAACCTGACATAACTATTGTTATCCAAAATTCAAGTGTCAATATCTCTAGTTTCGAAACTCGAATCGCAAAAATTTCATCACTGTGATACTGTTCTGGAAAAGTGTACAAAAATGATTCGGTAGAAATAGTCCGTTTTTCAATGATTTCAATAACTCACCTGATTTGGAACGTTTCAGAAAATTATTCATGAAAGTAGACTGACGCAAGGTAGCCTTTTACCGTTCTCTCTGCCTTTTCCTATTTTCTGCCCCTGAGAGTGTTTTTTTGCTGTACTCATTTTCATTGGATGCGAAAACGGAAAACCAGAAAGAAAAATTGAGAAATATGCAAACTGTTAAGGCCGTACTCTTCTAATGCATGCGATTCACTCACTACCAGACCACAACTGAGTATCCGAAGGGATTCAATAATACGAACTATTTTTAAAAAATGTTCATCGTGCCACTTATTGTTGCGGATTATTAAAATGTTCCAAAACGTCCAGTAGCCCTTCCGAACAGCCTCCTGCCGCGTTCTGAAGCAGTGAACGGAAAAAGAAACACCGACAATTTAATTCGTCAAAGTGAGAATGGATCTTATAAGGGATTGTTGACGTTAGAGGACAGGTTCTGCGCGATTGTTGACAGTTGATTGAAGCAGCAAGCAAAATAAAAACGAAACAAGAGGAACAACGTTTTGGCATTTTTTCCTCTTACATATCTTCAAAGTATTTCAGTCGGAACTTTGCAACGTGGAAGTTGCATAGCAACAAATATGCTCAAGAACAAGAACACTTTTACCCAAAAGGATGTCAGTAAATAAAATCCGCAAACGTTCTGTAGCCCCAGAGTCCGTGAAACAACAGGGGGTACGGCCGTACCATCGTACCCAGCCCCCCGGTGTACAAATGTATGCAAATCTTCTAAATATATATTTTAGCCGTAAATCATGGAGTTAGTTTTCTTTAATAGTCCTAAATATATTCATTGTTACCCTCTTTTGACAGTTACAATAAATTAAGAAAAGTCTTTGTAATGTGCAATATCAGTGTTTTAAATTGAAGTCTCCACTAGCATGTTTCATAAAACTAGCATAAATTTTGTACAAAAGCCATCGAAAACCCACATTATTTTCCTAATATATTTGAACGTACTTAGCGGATTAATGGAAAATAAATACTGGGATGTTATCACCGGCTTTGGCTAAAATATTAATTTATTCAATTCGATGTTTTTTTGTATAAAGAGCCATGCTTTGTTTATGCAAAATCATTTTTTTGCAACAAGGGCGAAAACATAAGTCTTCGGGTATTTTTATTTGAATCTGCACATTTTGATTGGCTTAGGAGAAAGAAATTCATGGAGCTACGTAAGGTGTATGCTGAAATATAATTATTTTATTCATGTACTACACTCCTGCAACGAAGAGTCAGGAGAAACATACATAAGGAAATCTTGAAAACTTTGACCTCCTGTAACTGCAAAAGTATAAGGCCCAGAGAAGAAAAAAAGAATAATATGGCTTCTTACCTACGCCAAAGCTACTAGTATACAAAATTTCGTAGAAATCCGTGTAGATGGATGACATATCAGTTCTTTATTGGGCGAATTGACATGGACTGACGTGTTATGGCGAACACATCGTCACTAAGTACACACTAAGTACACATCCTCCAAATTTAATTGCTTTTATTATTGTATTGATCATTAATTAAAGGCAGGCCAATATTTGGGACATAAAATCCCTCGTCAATTATATTTCAACGGTAACTCTTATTACCCTCCTGCACACTGCACCTCAAGGTCGTTGATTGATTTGGTTTATTTTACTTCGCTTTTCTGCCAATTTTGGATAATCGTGAAGATTGAAATGATGAAAGGACACTCACAAAGAATACCCATGTCCACGACGGTATTCGAACCCTTGACCCCTGTCGTCGTAGCACCCTGTGCACCTCAGTCAGTAAGCAGCAGAGCATTGGAGTCGGCAAGAAAATATTTCAGGGGAAGGGGCCCTCCTTTTCACCGCCTGGAACCATCTTCTGCTTCTTCTGCAATGTTTATATTGCTATACAGCAATATTACTCAAGAAGAATAAGATGTTTCAGAATTTGTATAGGGTTTTATAACAGAAAATATAACTAAAATCTCACACACATACAAATGCTGCATCGTAGCTATATCCTGTAATTTTCACAAATGAAGTAACTCTGAAATAAACTTTAACGGTTGTCCATAATTGTTTATAAGTGGATGCTAAACACATTTCCACGCATACTAAATCGTTAATTACGTCAATTTAGTATTTTACATAATTTTCTGTATTTTTCCAGAGTTTCACATTTTTACAAATTGCCGGGAAGATTGTCAAACGTCTGCGTTTAATGTGTACGATATCATTCTGGTAAAATTGATATTGTGCGAGGAGCGTTCAATATACTCTAATACTCAGCAAGAACACAAAATATCACAGAACGAAAATAAGTTGATCCTTCAACATAGTCCCTTGCCCTTTAATGAAATGTGTCCATCGCCGTGCTATAAAGCGCCTTACAACGAAGGATATGGGTTTTTCAACATTTAGTCCCCGTCCAAAAACACTTCATACATAATTTATTTTCTGACATTTCAAATTATCTAACCAATCAATGTGCTAACTTTCTGCGTAACAAAAATTTACATTTTAAGATGACACTTGACAGGCTAATTCATCCAAATTAAAATCATATATATATGTACTATATACTACAAAAATAATTTTAAGAGGATTATGACTGCGTCCAGAGTCCAAACATTGTCATACTCAAATATGTGCACGTTAATTTTTCATAGTGTGAGATAGTCTGTGAAGCGACTTAATTTTTTTTGTTCAATCTTATTGTGTCTCTGTGGCTTCTAAGAAGAGAAATAAAACTTCTTATGTTCAGTTCGGCGTATTAATCATTATGCATATGCAGTATCAGGTTTGATTAATGGCTTCAAATTTTTAACAGGTTATGGGCCCAGCCCAGGTGTTCAAAAACTGTGCTGCAATGTACTTTAGAGTTGTTTCATCACAGTGGAAAATTATATCGTAAATTTTGTGATGAAGTCATGACTGATCACATGATATGATAATGCATGTAGTGCTTGTGAAGCTTTGAATCGAAATTTTGTGCTGTGTGATTTTTCTTGTAATGAAATTACGGTTACAAGAAAATTGAAACAAATTCGATACTACATACACTAAGAAAAATGACGACTCCAATCGTGATTAATAGTGGTGGACAGCCGAACATTGAGAAACTGGAAGGTGTTAAGAATTACTCCACGTGGAAGTTCTTAATGAAATTAACTCTGATCGATTGTGGTTTATGGGACTGCGTCGAAGCTACTACTACAGTGGATCCAGTTCGAGAGCAGAAAGCTTATGCCAAGATTTGTTTGTGCGTACATTTCTCTTGATACCCACATGTTAGAAATGCGCAAAGTGCGAAGGCAGCATGGGATAATCTGAAGGCAGCTTACGAAAACCAAGGTATAAGTAAGCGGTTAGCAATTAAAAGAAGACTGGCCAGAGTGCGTTATGAATATTTCCTTCAATGGACTTGTACCTGCATCTCATTGCAACAAGAGTTAGCAGACGTGGGATGCAGTATCGATGATGATGAAGAAATCGCCGAAATTATGTTGATTAGATTGCCTGAAGAGTTTAATCCTTTGGTAATGGGTATTGAAGGAACTCAGACGAAACTTTACAAGCGAGTTTGTGAAGTCACGGCTCATGCAGAGTGATTTTCGACGAAGTGAAAGTGTTTCCAAGGATTCTGCATATTTAGCTTCAGATAAGAAGAAGGGTCCATTTGTGCCTATTTGCCATCATTGCAAGAAGGAAGGCCACATAAAGCCAAGATGTCCTCAACTACAGAAGTCTAAGAAGCGGATGAAGAAACCTACAATTACGAATAAAGGACCAAGTTCTTCGCAACACAATAGTTCATTGTTGTTGACTACTCACAGTGCTTATGCCAGTAAAATGTTTAATGATGATGACTGGTTGCTAGATTCAGGATGTACTTCACATATGTGTAAACGTAAAGATTGGTTTGTTAATTATTCAAATCCTAAAAAGTGTTCCCCTGTGCATAGCACCACGCCATGAAGGCGTATAGGGGGTGTGGGGGTAACGCCCCACACTTTCTTGATCCGGTCGTGAGTGGGGGTGATGTGATCAGCATCACGCCCCTGACCGCCTTTACCCCCCAGGGTTTCCCCAAGGTACCCATGTTATTCGACGCTGGGTGGGCGCCGGGGCCGCTTCCATCGTTAGAAAAGTTCCCGGATTTGAACCGGCCGGGGATCGAACCCGGGACCTTGAGCATGGTAGTCAGACGCGTTACCAACTGAGCCACCGCGGCCATTATTCAAATCCTAAATCATCTGAAATTACCAATGCAAATAATCAGAAGGTGATAAGTAATGGAATTGGTGATATGAAAGTAAATCTCAAAAATAATGTGCAGAAGTTAATATCTGAAGTGATGTATGTTCCAGATAATACAGCTAATTTGTTGTCTGTTAACAAGGTTACTGAAAAAGGTTATGTTATGCTTTTTTATAACAAACGGTGTAGTGGTTACACTGTATCTGATATTGAGATTAAGGCTACCCCAAAATTTACAGCAACAAAGGTAGGTGATATTTATAAGTTAGACCAGGGTGAAAAACTTGTCCATGATGAATTTAAACACTACTACTGTAAATTCTCTTGAATATTGTGAAGAGACAGTAGGTATGTTGTCAGTTAATGCTTCACAAGATGTATGGCATAAACGTTTAGGTCATTTGAGTCTAAGAGGAATGATATCATTAAGAGATAATTTAGCTGATGGAATATGTTTTCAGGATGACACCCAAAAACTATGTATTCCTTGCATTGAGGGGGAAGCAGAAAACTGCATCTTTTCCAAAGGGAATGGCAAAAAGAGCTAAACAAAAACTAGAGTTAATACATTCTGATGTTTGTGGACCAATGTCCGAGTCAAGTTGGGGTGGGATATTTTGTTACTTTTATTGATGATTATACTCCCAAGAGTTTTGTATATTTTCTTAAATTTAAGCATGAAGTATTTGAAAAATTTGTAGAGTTCAATGCTTTTGTAGAAAATAAGTGTAATTTAAAGATCAAGAAATTTAGGTCAGATAATGGTACAGAATACTGTAACAAAACAAATTCTGCATATCTCAGTGAACATGGTGTAATCCATGAGACAAGTATTCCATATACTTCGCAACAAAATGGAGTTGCTGAGAGACTAAACAGAACAATGGGAGAAAAAACTAGAACCATGTTTCATGATGCTAATCTCAGTAAGATATATTGGACTGAAGCAATTTCAACAGGTGTGTACCTAAAGAATGTTTGTCCTACAGTTGCAATTAAAGATGCTACTCCAGAGAAAATGTGGACGGGACATAAAGTTAATTTAAGTCATCTTCGTGTATTTGGTTGTACAGTGTCTCTCAAAAGTTTTAGGACAACGACATTTTAAACTAGGCAACCCAAATTACGTAAGGTGCTGGTGGGTTGCGTGTAGAGTTAGGCTCAATTTCAGGGTTCCCATATGCACAATAGATATTTATGAAATACGCGAAAGGAATAAAACCAAGTATCATTGTATTAAACTCTAAAAAAAATATATTAGTATTACATTTGTCGCAAATAAGAAATACTTTCTGAAAGAAAGAAAATCGATTTTCTAGTATTTCATCGCTGATGAGTCTACACAAAGGAAAAAAGGAGAGAGGAAACGATAAGAGACAACAAATGAGAGGAGAAAAGAGAGAGCAAAAGGGGAAGAGGAAAAGTAAAGGAGGGAAGAAAAGATAGGACAGATGTAGATAGGAGAAGTAATGAGGAGAAAGGTAAAAGATGCGAGGAGAGATGAGGAAAATGGAGCAAAGTGGAGAAGAGAGGGGGTAAAGAGATTAGAGGAGAGGAGAATAGGAGGTTTGAGAGGAGAGGAGGAGACCAGAAGAGGAGAGTTGAGAGTAGAGTAAAAGAGAGAATATGAGAAGAACAAAAAGAAGAGGAGAAGAGTGCGGTGGAGTCGGAAATCTAATACAGGAGAGGAGATAAGAGGAGTGGAGAAGAATGGGATGGAGACAAGAGGCGAGAACAGGAGAGGAGGCGATATGAGATAGAAGCAGAGGAGGAGGAGGGGAGAGAAGAAGGATAATAAGAGAAGAGATAGGAGACGAGAGGAAAGATGAGGTATTTACAGAAAAATATCGTCTCAGCGTCAAGAATTGATGCATTGATCCAAATTTCGACATGAAACATTCAATAATATTTTAAAATGAATTGGAGAATGTATTAGATCTGTGCGAAATGACATTTGGCTGAGTTCAGAGCGAGATAAAATCTGCCACATAAGACCTTTGATTCTACCTGCGAATATACCACTAAAAACATGAATGTAATTTTCATATTTATAAGAATTAACCAATTTTCTCCACTTCTCAGTTCGTTGAAATGGACGTTTTGTTATTTAACATTTCTCCTTCCCCCTCCGTTAAATCCAAAGAGAATCATTCCATTTCACACTGCGTGCACAAGGAGCACAATTGGATATGTCTAAAACTTACGAACATTTTCTGCAACATGAGGGGTTTGAACCTACGACCATCTCAACTCCCATCTTCTGGTCTCCTCCTCTCCTCTCAAACCTCCTATTCTCCTCTCCTCTAATCTCTTTCCCTCCTCTCTTCTCCTCTTTGCTCCATTTTCCTTATCTCACCTCGCATCTTTTCCCTTTCTCCTCATTACTTCTCCTATCCACATCTGTACTATCTTTTTTCCCTCCTTTACTTTTCCTCTTCCCCTTTCGCTCTCTCTTTTCTCCTCTAATTTGTTGTTCCTTTTCGTTTCCTCTCTCCTCTTTTCCTTTGTGTAGACTCATCAGCGATGAAATACTAGAAAATCGATTTTCTTTCTTTCAGAAAGTATTTCTTATTTGCGACAAATGTAATACTAATAATTTTTTTTTAGAGTTTTATACAATAATACTTGGTTTTATTTATTCCTTTCGCGTATTTCATAAATATCTACTGTGCATATGGGAACCCTGAAATTGAGCCTAACTCTACACGCAACCCACCAGCGCCTGACGTAATTTGGGTTGCCTAGTTTAAAATGTCGTTGTCCTAAAACGTTTGAGAGACACTGTACAGCATATGTTTTGACACCAGACCATCAACTAAAGAAGATGGATAGTAAGTCGAAACCATACATTATGGTAGGTTACTGTGAGTTTACAAAAGGTTATAGATTAGCTGATGCTTCAAATCCTGGTAAGGTTATTAAAGCAAGAATTGTTATATTCCTGGAAAATGTTGCAGGATCATGTGTCGATGGGACAGATGTCAACACTGACATGTCTTCCGATGTAATTTTACCTCTGACTGTACAGATACCATTTAATGGATCACAAGTTAAAAACAATGACAGTCAAAATGTTGTACATAGTATTGTCAGTGAATTATCAGAAGTAACAGATTCAGAAACTGCTGAATGTTCAAATGTAGATAGTAATTTATTTCAAAATGTAGAACAAGAAAATGGTAGACCTGTTAGAAATAAGCAATTACCAATTTGGACAGGGGATTATGATTTATCCGACACATCTTTTATGAGTTTTGAAGAACCTGTAAGCTTTGCAGATGCCACAACATGCAAAGAAAATCCCAAATGGAAGAGAGCAATGGATGATGATCACGCTTAAAAAATGATGTTTGGGAATTAGTAGATCGTCCAAAGGACCAGAGTATAGTTAAATGTAAATGGGTATATAAAGTAAAAGCAGATTTAAATGGAGATGTAGATAGCTACAAAGCTCGATTAGTTGCACGGGGCTTTACACAACGATACGGTATCGATTATGAAGAGACGTTTACACCTCTTGAAAGACACTATACTCTCAGACTTTTGTTTGCTATTGGTGTAGAATACAATATGGACATAGAGCATATTGATATAAGTACTGCGTTCCTGAATGGTAATTTAAATTAGACAATTTATATGGAACAACCACAAGGCTACCAGGTTGATAATAAAGTATGTCTACTCAAAAAGAGTTTGTATGGTCTAAAACAAGCCAGTCGAGCTTGGAATCAGAAAATACATGATGTGTTAATCAAAATTAAATACAATCAATCAAAATGTGAACCTTGTGTGTATACAAAATGTATAAATGGTAAAAAGATGATTGTAGCATTATATGTTGATGATATTTTTGTATTTAGTGAAGATGCATGTGAGAAACAAATGTTGATCAATGTACTGAAAGAAAATTTTGATGTTAAACTTTAGGCACCAGTAAGACGTTGTCTAGGAATGGAGGTTGACAGGAATTAGAAACTGAATACTCTGACTTTATCTCAGAACAAGTATACTAAACAGTTGCTTACACGTTTTGGTATGAATAATTGCAAAACAGTTTCAACTCCCATGGAGCTAAATGTAAAATTAGAAAAAGCTGAGAAATGTGAAACCAAATTTCCCTATCAGCAATTGGTAGGTAATTTCATGTATCTGGCAGTTTCTACGCGACCAGATATTTCTTTTGTTTATAGTAAACTCAGTCAATTCAATAATTGTTATGATGTAAGACATTGGGTTGCAGCAAAATGAATATTGAGATAGTTGGCAGGTACACTAGATTATAAACTTAAGTTTCAAAAAGGTGGAAATGAAGTAAAAGTGTACACATCCCCCAAAAGGCCAATGGCACAATCCCCCCAAATCTTCTCATGTGCCCCCCCCCCCTTCTCAAATCACATAATGCGTCCCCCGGGCCCCGAATCATGTCATTCGTCCCCTCAAACCATGTTATAGTCTCTATAAAGTATTTAATTACAACACCGTGTCTACTGACGGTAACTATGTCTTTAGCTATACTGAACACTATATAACACCATTAAGCCTTATTTCCATGATATGAAAAACTCAATATGCTGACCAAGGCAGAAATTTATTTTATTATAAAACATGAACTAAACGTAACCTTTCAACCTTCTAGCTAGGTCTTCTTCAGACTCTGCACCAAGTACAAATTTACAAATGAACACTATAATTTATCTGTCCCTCCTCTCTAAACAGGGATGTCCATAACCCCAAGATCATAAATGCATTACCCCCCACCTTAATTCATTCATCAAAATCCCCCACAATAGTTTGGATGAATATATAATAGTTAATATTTATTTGAATGCAATAACATGTTGAACTGTCCATATTTTATTAATTGTTCACTTTTCGAAATAACGGAAAGCTAGCACATTGATTGCTTAAATGTAATGAATTAAATTATATAAATATGCATTTAAACAGTGTTTGTGAATTGGAGAATAAGATTTATAAAATCCACACATTTAATACAAATTGTTACACAACTTAAGATAGAAAATTCAACCTGGCCAAACAAATAACTTGCTGCAATTTCTAAGGTCAGGGCGAGAATATAATACGGTTGAGGTAAATATAATTATTTTGGTAATCCATAGCAATAATTACCTAGATTTTATATTCAGTGCAAATTTCACTTGTTAACGTAACATTGTCCTGTGACAAGAAGTTAGAAATGTGAATTTGAAAATAATTGTTTTTCTGTTTTATCGGGTAACGTGCAAGGTGTTAACATATGAAGTACACTTAGTACAACTACTACAGCATAAAGGAAATCAATAATACAATAATATTGCTAATAGAAGTACACCATCCAAGTGCTTTATATTAAGCAGTATACCAACACTGAGCATTATATTTTAAGAAGTGATGTTATTAATCAATATCGAGAATATCGTCAATGCCTTGTAATGTAGCGATAGTATAAAACTTCACATTCACCCGAGTAAAACGTCAAACACATATTTCCTTAAGATAATATAGCGAGCGAAGCGATCAAGAAAACTTTTACATTAATTTATTTGCAGGCTTTCAAAAATATTAATTTAATGGGGTGTCAATACTTTCTTAGGATCCCGCGACAGTTACTCTTTTCGAACGTTCGGGGCCGAAAACGTGTGTTTGTCTGTGATATAATATTCGAACTCTCCCCCCTTACAGAAATCTCTTGGCAATCCAAGACTTAACTCTTTATCAAGAGCTTCATATCCCCCCCTTAATTTTAATACTCAATCCTCCCACCAAAATTTTCATGACGATTTTAGACTTACTGTTTATATTGAAGAGTGGATATTGCCTCCTCCAAAATAAATAATTCTCAATCCCCGCACCAGAATTTGCGCAACAGTCTAAGACAAGAGTAATACACAAAAATTGGATGCCCCTCAATTTAATGATCAATTGCCCTTATACTCTGTCCCGGAAATCTCTGGAGCAAGGTCGCGCATTGTGTCAGAGAAGTGGGGAAAATCGACTGGGCAGAGCGAAGCAGTACACGCTGCTGGGAAGGCTGGTAACTGCAGTCGCCCCCCCCCCGCCGCCACCTTCCATGCAAACCCAATACTCTCACGTGTTGACTGGTGGAGCCGTCTCGGGCCTCTACTTGCGCAGAGACATTTTCTCGTTCGTTTGCTCCAGGGTATAACTAAAATACCCACCATAATCGAAGACTTAACGCTGATATTGAAGAGTTGGTTGTATTGTCCCCCCCACAACATTTAATTCTCAATCCCCCCAGAATCCAAGTGTCAATTTAAGGCCTAATATGTAAGATTGTCACGGTATCCAGTGACATGTGAAACGCAGTTCGATATAAATTATTTTTGTTTATTGATTCATTTTATGTTCAAATATAAAAGTGTGAGGTTTGATTTATTTTGTGGATAAATTTGTATCCGAGCCAGACGTCGGGAATTGGGAGACGGGTTTTTCCTGAGTGACAGCCGAACTGTCATTGCGGCTTAGAACATGACATATTTGCACCAACACGGGACGTCACAGAGAAAAGGAAGACTTATTTTCGTCGGGACCGGCTGAGGTGTCGCTGCGGGTGGGCGAACCTATTTTTCACGGATGACCAGGATAATCAGCTGGAGCCCAAGCTTGCAAGAATCGAGGACGCGCCTTGTGATCGCGTTTCAAGACAATGGAGAGAGGTCATTTCCATCTCTTCGGAAACCCAAGCCAAGCCACTTTAGCGTTCTTTTCAACGGACAAATTTGAAAGTGGCATAAATCGAGAGTACTAAGAGTCCAAAGAACAGTTTTTACCCGGATTTCGTAGAGAGAGCATCTCCGCGCTACACTCTCGCGTGACTATTGTTTTGTGTCCGTGGACTTTGTTTTCTTACACACCGTGAGGGAATTGCCGATAGAGAGTTACCAGTGTGCGCTTTATTTGGTGAAGTATTACTCGGTAATTTGTTTCTACCAAGCGTAGACTACATAAAAATGGGCGGTCAAAAAAGATAGAGAAGGGAGGCCGTCGCCTTCCCCGACACCTGCAACGATGCACCGCCACCATCCGGTGAAGCCAGCCAGCCAGCGCCGAAGCCAACATCAAAGCCAACCACTGCCCGAAGCCCGAAGGACGTTTGCAGTTCGACGCTCCGATCATTGCCCGCCCCTCAGAAGGACGTTTCCAGTTCGAAGTTCCAATTAGAGGCCTGCACAAGACCTGGAGCAGACCCGTTCGCGAGACATCGCTCCTGAAATGCCATGCAACCTGCACAACACCCTCGCTTGAGCACCTTGACTGACCATCTGCCCAGATCGTTCTTGGCAGGTATCGAAAACCCGCCGGGTACCCGCAGTCGTAAGATACCTAGTAGGTCTCAGTGCGTTCATTCAATCAACTGCACGCCCCTCCCTCTGCATGACGTAGTTGCTTCGACTAGAAACTGCACCGGGCGCACACCTGTCTGCAGTGTTGCCAACTGCAATATATTTTCACTACTTAGAAAAGGGAACTCAAAGCTTCGTAAGCCACATCGCCAATGAAATGAGATTTACGAATGTTCCTACTCCCCCCCCCCCTACACACACAGATTGAAATAGGTTTTCCGTGGCACAGGATCCATAAGTACATGTCGTAAACAACCAATATATGTATAGATATATAGTGATATAGGGCAGGACTGAAACATGTCACGTTCGACGAAGAGGTCGCGAGTCGAACAACACACTGTTCTACTGCGAACACCAGGGCCGTAGCCAGCCAGGGGCCAGGGGCATTGCTGTTACCCTCGTTTGGGGGGGGGGGCAAGTACTTGGATAAACGTGCCAACAACAACAATCACAATAATAGTAATAAAGTAGCATGAAAGGCATTATTATCCTCATAAATCATGCAAAAAGGGGGTGGAAGTCGGTTCTCACGCATTTGTGTTGAAACAGAGGATTAGAAATATTTTCTTCAGCACGTCAATTTCACATTAGCTAATAATGGAAAACAAGCACACAAACTGTTTTTGAAAGAAAGAAAGTGCATGATAAATGCATTCTAAATGTACATACATATAGCATGTAAAATTTCCATCTACAATATTTTCTTTTCACATGGAGCGACGTAAAATAAGAAATACATATGCTAACACTAAATTGTGTACATATTCAAAATTTAATTAAAGCATATATATTATATAAATACATTACATAATCAATTCATCCAGCTCGTAACAAACCAACATTACTAGCAAATAATATCAAGGGCCGCCATGGCATTCTCTGTTTTAAAACTTTTCTCACTTAGATCGTTTGGCGCCCAGGGCCGACTCCCGCTACCCCCTTGCTACGGCATTGAACTTGACGAGACTGTATAATATTTTATAATATATTTCTACTTTCATAAAATTTGAAATCAAGGGGTTGCAATTACCCCTCCATTCCCCCTCTGCAGGTGCGCTTGGCCGTCTGGAAGGAAAATGCAAGAAAAATATGAAAATTAATTCCATCTTGAGTACCCTTTAGCCCTGCTATTCTTAAATTCTGCTAGCCTGTTTTTTCTTGTACTTTAATGTTTGACCCACACCCTGACCCCTTGGCTAGACTAAATTTCCGTCTAAGGTTGTGAGCAATGCCCCCTGCCCCCCTCTGGTTGCGCCACTGCGTGCCTGGTTAAGGCACCATGCAATGAAAAACAATTAGTTTTCAGTGAGGAGATTTTTGTTTGCTCGATCATTCATTTAGATAAATGAAGCTGTAATATTGCGTGCATTTCCTAGCAATAAGGTAAAAACTGCTTACGCTGAACTGAAATCGCTAAGTATATAAATTCTCCTTGGAGGAGAGAGTTCCTCCTAGGACTTCGTAGGATTTACAAGCTACGTAAGTAGGCAACACTGGCTGAAGCTGTCCACGTGGTGATGAAACACCTGGAGCGACACGCTGCCGGAGGGCTGTTTCCTTCCAGCAGGTTTTGCAGGCGCCCGGGTCTTGTTGAATGCCCAGGTACCTTGTAAGCGCAGAGCGCCTTGAAGAGCAAGAACCCGGGTAAAGACGCAAGTCGACTCGTTGCCGTGGGCAGGCGAGCAGGTATACCTGTCCTCGCGTGCAAGCCGGCAGCGGGTAGGTAAAAGGCAGACTACGCTGGCCTCTGGTTCCAATCGAAGCCCGTTACCAGAGAGAGAGAGAGAGAGAGAGAGAAGGAAGACTCCAGATCGACGTCCAATCGAAGCTTGTTACCAGAGAGAGATGATTCCAGGACGACGCTTGATTGATGCCCGACACTAGAGATAGTTCCAGGACGACGCTTGATTGATGCCCGACACTAGAGAGATTCCGGACCGGCGCGTGACCACTTACAGCCAACGCTAGTGAGGAGAGGAACACCCGACGTTCTAAGGAAGTGAAAGTGCCCAACATCGTCGCAATCATCCTTCGCCGCGATCAACCTCGGAGAACAATTTCGCCGCAAACTAACCGTGTGCAAGTCCCGTATCCAGGAGAGATGAACGACCACACGATGTAGCAGAGTCCGGCAGAGTATTCTTCAGATGGTCTATGTCCATGTAAACATGAATTGTTTGTATCAACGCCGTAACGTTAACGCCGAAGTCTCACTTATTTGAAAAGTGACTCAGGAACCCCGAACCTAGCTTCCGTGTCTGATAATTTTTAGTATTGTTATAAAAAAGGGTCATTTCGTGTTCAGATGTTCTAATTTAACTGTCTGCATTCAGAGTTAGAAGCTCCATTCCATTACTTTAATTTTTAGTGTAAATTGTCAAAGTGTGCTCCATTTTTGTGTAACCGACCGACCCGTCGCGTCATTTAGTTTGTCAATAGTTGACTGATGAGTCCTTTTTAATTGTGGAAAGCGTATTTTATATTGCAAGGTCGTGCGCGTGAAGTAGTATTATTTATTGCATAGTGGTTTTTTATATAATTTTTGCTCGCGCCGACGATTGATTTGTGTATTCCGGCAGTTGGAGCTGATTAAGTTTTGCATCACTATGTAATGGTATTTGTTCTCATTGGAGGAGAGAAGCTTATGTGTATTACCCCCGTCCGAGAAACTTGGTAAATGTCGTGCTTACGACTTGATGTTTATTCATTGACGTTCATTCGAACGAAAGATTTAACAACGCCGACCCAATTCTTTTAGATAACTGCTTTCCGAGGGCTGGCGCATAATTAATTTTAAAGAGCACAGGATCTGGCAGACAAATGATCTAAATTCATCTAAATCTAAAAAGGAAGGGTATTTTGATCAGATTCACGATTTGTATGTATAGCCACATGTAAAAATACCTCAGATGTGCGAATGAAAGAGAGTGAATGAGTGAGCGATTGAGGAGGCCATGTAAACAGTTGTTGATTGCAATATTTTTTTGTTGTTACAATATATCCACGTTTTTACCGTTCGTCAGTGTTGTTATTGATGTTTTTCAGGTATCTGATATTATGCTATTAGTGTGTTATGATTGTTCGAATCTACATATCTAAGGTAAACAAAACAGTGTAATATTTCAAGGTATTTATCTCCGCCTCGCATTAGTACGACAATAAACGACCGTCTCAGTCCCGAACTTAAAAACCTGGACCGTAAGAGTCATGACCGGTTTCCCGTACTCATAATGACGTCTGGCCCCGTGCCGGGGTATGAATGACACGTCATTTCGGGGACCGTGAGTGCACTCGTTACAAGATTTGGATATTGCCTCCCCCCCCCCAATAACACATATTACCCGTTACAATTCCCTTGGAAGTCTACAAATTGATATCTATACCTAGGTATAGTAGTAATGGTTAATTGACGTGAACAATGCAGCATTGGACACAAATTTGAATTACCATTGAAATTTCAATTATAAAAATACTCCCCCCCCCCAAAGCTCCAAAGTTGAGTGGACGCAACATGCGTCCAGAAACCCACCTGTGGGCACCCCTACCCCTATATACTTTATTTTCTTCATCTATGGTGGATTTAAGGTGTAAACGTTTTACATATATTTTAGAAAAATATATAAATGTTGAATTTTATATTATTTGAAGGTAAAAAAATCCCCCCCAAAAATTTCGATGGCGCAGTTTGCTCCATAATACCCCCCCGTGGTCACCTCTGTACACATATGCTGACTGGGCTAATGATTTGGTAGATCGTAAATCATACAGTGATCTTGTTGTAAAATTTGGAAGTTCAATTGTAAATTGGGAATCAAGGAAACAACGAACCGTTGCTTACTCAAGTACCGAAGCTGAGTATTATAGTTTGGGTGATGACACCAAAGAGGCACAATTCATGAAAAAATTGTTATCAGAGATAATTGATATTAAGGTGTCAATAGGGACTGTACCTACTTGATATTTACAGGTCGATAATGTTAATAGATGATTAATATGCACAAACAACTTTGGGCCTCTCTGCAGAACTGATTAAGGGAGCCCTTTAAAAATCATGCTTCATAATGATTCCCTCTAGTTTCCAGTATGCAAGATTTTTACGCACAAAGGAATCTAACGAGAATCCAAAGAACACTATTGTGTTGTGTTATGCAAGAAAAATAGAAGCCCGACCCTGTGGCCGAGTGGTTAGCACATCGCGCTGCGACGCCAAGGGTCCCGGGTTCGAATCCCGGTCGGGCTTGGTTGTTTGTGAATGTCCATTCATCAATTTCATCATTTCATCACTCATCCCCATCTTCGCAAATTAGCCAAGAGGCACAAAACGCGAAGTAAAATAAACTAAATCAAATCAAAAATCAAAATCAAATCAAAGAAAAATAGAATTAATTAAATAATAATGGTTACATATTACCTACACTTTGATGAATTGTGTAAAAATTTGTAACTAATACATTTTTTTTTTGTACTTGCTAAAACATTAAAAATGGGTCCCTTAGTCCACCACGAACTCTATTTCTTTCAAAGGGGAGACTCTTGCATCACTCCACACAACGTTTGCCTACTTGTTACATTAACCATTGTGCAAAATATTGTGTGAATTGTATTATATTATAGTTGAAATACATGTTTTGACACGTGACAAACAAATAGGAATCCCTTGATTGATCAATGACTTCTTGGATTGCAGTGTCATCATTAATATTTCATATTAAGTTTCATAGAAAGAAATTGTTTTAATAGGGTGCAATAATTTTACGGGGCACCATGGCATTCTCTTTAATATTTTTTTCATATATAGTTTGTTTGGCTCCCAGGGCCGACTCCTGCCGCCCTATAGCTATGGCTCAGAACTTGGACTATAAGAACAGCAGACATTGCGAGCGACGCGAGCAAGAAAATTTTACGATTTTTTTTTATTTGTATAAAATTTGAAATCGAGGGGGACAATTGCCCCTCTGTGCCCCTTGCAAGTGCCCTTGGCCGTCTGGTAGAAAAATGCAAGGAACACGTAAAAACTAATTCCATCATGAGTATCCAATTATCCTGCTATTCTTAGATTCTCCTAGTCTTGTTTTTTTTACTTAAATGTTTGCTTCCCCTAGAATGGACTTCTGTCCAAGGTCGGGGGAGGGGACAATGCCCCTGCCCCCCTGTGGTTGCGGCACTGTTTATGAGTGTCTCTTCATCAATTTCACGTCATCACTCATTGTTGCGATTAGCTATAAGTGGCAGAAGTAACAAAAATCAAATATCTACTCCCTCTCTCTACCACAAAAGATAGACTTGTGACAAAATTTTAAGCAATTCAAAGTTCATAGCGACACATCCAAGAAAAAACATCCAAACACATTAGGCACCTTTAATACAATACTACTCAAAATGTCACAACTGTTCTAGATACTGAAAATTGTGAAATCATTTCCCGAAGTCTAATTTGGAAAGGAATTTTTCTCGCAATCCTGATACGACATTATACGGAATCCCATACACCCTAATAAATCACAAAATCAATAAGTGTCTTTGTAATGTTGCTAGAGTAACACATGATATAATTGTAAAGATTAGTGAGAATTCCAGGTAGGAATGTGTTCTGTATTTTTCACAGGGGGGCAGAGCAGGCTCTCAGAGGCCCCCCCTGCCCCCCCTCTACCTACGGGCCTGCATTTATACAGAAATCTGCGACTTTGATGTCATTATGCAAATTCCCTCCGCATCTGCGCCGAAGGTTAACAGCTCCTAAGTTTTGGGAACGAAGGGGAGTTTTATTGTTTCGGCCGGGGAGTGGAATGTACGGTAGGCACTATGATTGAATATTGTCCATTTTTTCTTGTGTAATATAAATATCTGTATCATCAAACGTAGTATGCAGTGTGTAGTAAGGGATTTTTTCAGTAGCAGCCAAGTGATATTTTAAAAGATATAGAAAATGTCCTATTTGTGTGATATTTCTAAGTTTTATGTAACTTAATGACTCCCCACACATAATTTACCTTCATTTAACACTGTTAAACTTTTGAAAAAATGGACTTGATTTACAAAGCGCGCCCCTGATAACCCGTGAGCTCCCCCCCCCCCCCACCTGGAGATCAATTCTAGCTACGGGCCTGATTACGGTTGAAGTAACTGTCCACAAACAATGGCGTGCCATCTAGTTTCGTACTAGAGAAACAATTTGTGACTGACTGGGGTGTAAATAATTCGTGTCCATCCTTGTTAGATGTCGCTAGTGTCGTCAAGAACACGCAGGTACAGCGTCTTGAATACGTAGTGTGGAAAACGACCCAAGAAACTTGTTCCTGAGACGGATGACAACATAGATGGCAGTGCGATCAGTATCGAAACTAATTTTCTTATGAAAGTAATGCGGCTTAGTTAGTTTTTGGAATACATTGTGTAGATTTGTTTGTCTTGAAAGGCGATAAGTGAATTGATTGACACAGTTATATTTGTGGAGTGATTTGTAGTCACGAAATGGCATTAATTTGGACAGAAAAATAAGATAAAATAAATAAATAGCATGCGTAATACAAGAAGAAACATCGCAATGTGATTCCGGACGTCAGGTGTTGGATTGTGTACTAGAGTTTATTTTTCTATGTTATTAGAATATTAGTTTTGTGATTACATAAGTCTATTAAACTATTGATAATATCTAGACAACAATGAAAAAAACTACATGAAAATTCACGTCAATGCTCTAGAAGGAATTCTAAGCTGATGTAATGTTTCATATTTTGAAATATCCAAGAAGATTTTCGAATGGAGAGGAAAATTTGAATAAATTCGCCCATTTGCATGCCAAAGGTCCAGCCGAGCCTTAAAGGCCGAAACCAAGTGTTAGGTAATAATCAAAATCTAATTATTGATAACAACTCGTTTGAACCAGTTTCCAAATTCAAGTACTTAGGAGTTATACTAACAAATGAAAATGATATTAAAGAGTAAATAAAAAGTAGGCTTAATTCAGGAAATGCATGTTACTTTTCTCTTCATAATCTTTTGTCTTCTCGTCTAATATCTAAGAAACTAAAAGATAAAATGTACAAAACAGTAATTTTGCCTGTAATATTATATGGATGCGAAACTTGGTCCCCTACATT
This sequence comes from Lepisma saccharinum, assembly GCF_977018435.1. NCBI lineage: Eukaryota > Metazoa > Arthropoda > Insecta > Zygentoma > Lepismatidae > Lepisma > Lepisma saccharinum. The sequence goes on along the minus strand of NC_139230.1, from coordinate 148,784,472 downwards.
AAAAGAGGAACATAAATTGAGAGTATTTGAAAATAAGATCCTTAGGAAAATGTTTGGACCTAAAAGGGATAAGGAAACTGGTGAATGGAGAAGGTTACGTAATTTAGAAGTACATAATTTATATTCATGTCCAGATATTATTAGAATGATTAAATGAAGAAGACTTAAGTGGAGACAGTTTAGACAGGAGAGAAAGAGTAGTTTACAGAATTCTTGTTGGGAAACCTGATGGTAAGAGACCAGTAGGAAGACCAAGACGAAGATGGAGGAATAATGTTGAGATGGACCTAAAGGAAATTGGTAGGGATGGAAAAGAGTATATAGATCTTGCTCAGGATAGGGGCAGATGGAAGGCTTGTGTTGCTGCAGCCATGAACCTTCGGGTTCAAGAAGGCTAGAGAGTTAGTTAGTTAGTTAGAGTCAAAGGTGGACTGACTGGAAAGTGTTGAGTTAAAGAAAAAAATATTTATGTGATTGTTAGAATCTAGCCACCGCATTGCTTTTTTGTACCTTCGAGAATGTAAACGTAACAGACAAGTGGTGGTCTACAAAAGACAAGACGCAATTGAGCTGTTGTAGCAGTAGGATATTACGGTTATTTGCTGCACGACAAAAGAAGAATGAACAGAGCAATAGACTTCTATTTTAGTGTATCAGCAGCAGGACCTAGCAAGAAATCGCGGGAAGTTGTAGGCGCGTCTCCTTCAACACAGTCTTCCGTATCCAACCTGAATCCTTCGAAATCATCAGGTGCAAGAGAAGAACGTCACTACAACAAACAGTGGGAAGGGAAGTACAGTTGGCTTTAGTACAGTGAAGAAAAATTAGGCGAGTTTTGTAAACTATTCCAAAATTTCATGAAGAATGACGCAGGAGTTCTGCAAAGGATAGGTGGCGTGTTCATAACTGCTCCTTTTACATCTTTCAGAAAAGCTTTGGGAAAAAATGGGAAATTAGAGAAATGGAAAACCTCAAAAGGCATTCTATGAAGAAACCCGTTTATGCTCAAGTTGTTCAACAGAGTGAAAGTGAAAGAGTGTTAAACAGAAAATGTTTGAAAATACTTTGCAGGGGCTTGTACGTTTTGGTGAAGGAAGAATTAGCTATCACTACTAGATATGAAAGCACCATTGAAAGTGTTCAGGATCAAATGAGTGATGATTTTAAGATTTTAATGTGTGGAGAGAATTTCTGAGTGATAGATCGAATTACAGCTGCAAGGACACAGCATGTGAATTGCTGGTGTGTTTGGGAGGAAGTATTGAGGGAGGAACTGAAGAAAACGTTGAAAAAGTAGAAGTTCTCCATCTTGGCAGATGAAAGTGTTATGTCTGTTTGGGAAATGGAACGGAGTTAAGTATAATGTTCAGAGTTGTTGAGGATAAGGTCCCCGTGGAAAAGTTTTTGTCAATAGTCAAAATTCCTAATGGAAGGGCAGAAACTATTACAAATACTATTTACAAAGAGCTTGCTGCTCTTGGTGTAACATACGATGATATTGTTGATTTTGGCTTTGATGGTGTCTGAAATATGGCTGGGAATGTTGGAGGTGTGAGAAAAAAGCTTTCGGAAAAGGTTCACAAAGAGAATCTGTATATGCACTGTAGAGCTTATGCAGCGACTTCCTGCAGCAATAAAAACCAAAAGGTAAAATGATTTTTTCATGTTTTGAAAGATATTTACAAGCTCCTTAGCAAGTCGCCTAAAAAGGAAAATATTTTGCACGGTATTCAAGCAATAATCAATGACCCAGTTATCAAGATTCCAGAATGTATTGAAGTCAGATGGTTGTCGCACAACAGAATAATCAACGAAAGCTTGAAGTCAATTTTAATGGCTTGTGAGCATATCCACAATGAAGGGGCGGATCTTGCATCACTGCCAGGAGGCATCTTGCTGGATAACAGAAATGAAAGTTTCATTATTACCTGCAATGTGATAAATGAAATCCTCAGCGCACTTTCTATCCTCAGCAACGCTTTGCGAAAGAAGGATTTGAGTCTGGCCAAAGTCATCCCTCTGATTACTTCAACGAAATTGCATTTGGAGGATATTGCAAATCACTGTGAAATCATCAACAGTGATCTGCAAAAAAGTATTCGGACCGAACTGAAGAATATCGGATCTGAAGCGCACCTCGTTGCTGATGAAGATGCTAGGAAAATTTTCTGTGGGATGAAGTAATACGCGGAAAGTGTAATTGAAGAAATAGAAAACAGGTTTAACGATCAATCTACCGATACCATGAGATTCGCAAGTCAATTTGAAACCTTTCAGTCAGTAGTAGACTTGCAAGACACCGAAGTCAAAAAATGTTGTGCTAATTTTCCCATGAGGTGGAAGGCGTTCTTGCTGACCTCAAGTCCTACAATTGTTTTGTCAAGTCGATGCTGATAATGGAATATATACAGAAGCTGACAATCCGTTGTTGAAAATCTTAGAAGCTGGCGTGGGATATTTCGAGTTGAAGAAACTGTGAAGTCCTTCTAACCAAGAAGTAGAATGCTACCAGGAACTTTAATGCATTGCATGATAATAAGCACTGAGGGACCTAAGATTCCTACTGATGATTTTCTGGACAAAACAGTAGATTTATATGCCACGAAGAAAGCTCGCAGGGTGGCAGGATAAGATTCTTCTGTAAATTCTTCATGCCATCTTAAGCTTTGCATGACGTGTTCTATTGAGTTTAATAATTGTAATATTTTTCCTGGTTCACCATTGTGGAATTTGTTCTGGATCATAAAATATAAAAGTAGATGATGTTTTGTAATTTACAATTTACTATTGTAATACTAATTACACAAGATAATATTTGTAAATGTTAGACAAGAGACTAATAAAAGGAAACAGAAAACAGAGACGAATAAGAAGAAAAATCTATGTTTTTCCACATTGAATTACTAAGTATACTTAGGTCACCGCATCCTACTTTATTTTTGTTACTGTACGTCATTTCTCAGTTCCCACGTGTAACGCTCAGCGTCAAGTTCATTGACGAACCACCACTGGTAATTCTCAATGTTAAAAGCACATATGTTGTATTTCGCAGATGAGATTCACAACGCCATCCCGGTTCTCTGGAATGCCCCCCCCCCCCCCCCGAGCAAATTTTCTGAAAGAAACACTGTATCGTGTCGCCTAGATCTCTTGTTGTAACGTGCCGTTTATCGTGGAAGCTAGATCTGTTGTTCGCACAATTAGCAGCGATCGCTTGCTAATAGACTGAAGGCATCATTTCGCTTGTCACTTTGTTGGGAACTCTTCCTGTAGCGCGTTGCTTCTGTCTGAGTGCCCTTTCTTTAAGGAGCTTACTTCTTTAAGGAAGTATTTAATTACGATAGCGTGTCTACTGAAAGTAACGTTTTTTTTAAGCTTTATTGAACACGCTCGTACTTGATCTGCCCGTCCTCCTTAAACAGAGGTTTCCATCACCCAGCTAGACAGTGGATGCATTACACCTCAAAATATTTTCGTGAATACGTAATAATTCATTTTATTTGAATACAATAGCTTGTTAAACTGTCCATATATTTTAATGGTTTAAATTTTCGAAATAATGGAAAGTTAGCAATCTCAAGTGTCATAATTATATAAATATGTATTTAAACAGTGTTTGTGGTTGAAGAACAAGATTTTAGTAACCCACAATTTGGGTATTTAACACAAAGTCTTACACTACACATCTTAAGATCGAAAATTACAGAACCCTAGCTAGAAATTCCTAAGGCCGGGATGAGAATATAATAAGGTGCTTCCTTCAATGAATTTAAGACCCTCTGCTTAAGGTAATTACATTTTTTTAGTAATCCATAGCAATAATTACATAGATTTCATCTTAAGTGTAAATCTCACTTGCTAAAGCAAAATTACCCTGCAACAATAAGTTAGAAATACGAATTTGACACTATTTATTCTCCTGTTTTATCGAGTAATGTGCAAGGCATTACTAAGAAGTACACAATTAGTACAACTATTGCAGCATAGCCTACAGGGAATAAATAATAGAATAATATTGCTAATAGAACCATATCATCAAAATGACTCACCTGCTTTACATTAAGCAGTATACCAACACTAAACTTTATATTTCAAGAAATTATATTATTAATAAATATCGAGAATATCTTTATGTCCTGTAATGCAGCTACAGCATAATTCTTCAAAATCGTCTCATGAAAATACCAGACACGCATTATTGTAACAGAACATTGCGAACGAAGCGAGCAAGAAAATGTTTATATCCATTTCCTTGCAGGCTTGCAAGATTATTAATTTAATGGGACTTCAATACTTTCATAGGATCCCCAGATATTTACTCTTTTCGAGCTTCTCTTTTCCCATGTTCGGCGCCGAAACGTCCGCATACCATATCGCTAAATAGAGTCTCCAAATATAATGTTCGAACCCTAAAAAAATCCCTTGACAATTTAAGATTTTACACTTTATTAAGAGCTCCATATCTCCTCCCCTCAAATTTAATACTCAAACCTCCAACCAAAATTTTGGACTTACTATTGATATTGAAGAGTACCTAGATATTTCCCCCTTCCAAAAGAAAGAATCTCCGTCCCCAAACCACATTTTCCGCTACAATCTCAGACTTAATATTAATACACAAGAGTTGGATATCCCCCAAATTTAATGCTCAGCCCCCTCTAACTAAAATTCCCAGGATAATCTAAGATTTAACACTGATATTCAATAGTCGGATATTTCCCTCCCTCCCCCAATGTTTAATCCTCAATTCCCCACCAGAATCCACGTGTCGATTTAAGACCCAATGTGTAATATTCCCCGTTACAATTTCCTTGGCAGTCTAGAATTTGCTATTTATGTATCAGCAATGGATAGTTAATAACGTGGAGGCACATGGCACAGTGGTTCGGATCCCACTTTGAACTGTAGGTCCAGTCCCGATTAGCCTTCCTGTGGACTCAAAACAACAAATCAAATCAAACAAATCAAGATAGTTAATAACGTATTTCAACTTGTGCCAAATACTGTACTGTTCGACATCAAATTTCCATCACAAAAAATCGTCTCCCCCAAAACAAATAGGTTCCTTGGATATAACGTGAGTCAACAAACCCACCTGTGGACATCGCTACCTCTAAATACTTCATTTTCTTCATCTAATGGATTAAAGATGGCGTACCTAAGGTGTAAAGATCTTTACATTTATTTTGGAAAAAAATATAAATGTTGAATTTCATATTACATTAATCAAAAATATTCCCCCCCCCCAAAATTTCGATGGTGCAGTCTGCGCCATAATCCCCCCTGAGGGCACCCCTGGCAATGAATGCTATTTTACAGTCTGGAAGTGTCTGTGTCATTAGTCACATCAGTGTGAACTTCCCGTGTCACTTGTCCCATTGGTCTGAAAGTTTCCTTACACTCATGTCGATGGCACTAAGGACGTTTTGTGGGTTTCCCTTTGTCGTTTCATGCAATCATCAGTTATCATCATCGCCGCGATTAGTTTCAAGTGGAAGAAAAGAGACAGTAAATATAAAAAATACAAATGCTTCAGTGTGTATATCTTTAAAAGAATAATGATGATGATAATAATGATGATGAACCTAATTCAAAAATTTAGTTACCAAGAGTATTCAACGCGTATATTTTCTCATGTATTAGAGGAAAAGGTCTAAATATGGGCCCCTCTTTTTATGTTGTCATTTTCGGAGGAAAAAAATTAATATATCAAGCACCTGCCTTTAAAATGCATATCTATAAAATATATACTTAAACGTAATAGCATGCTAAAGTATAGAAGGTCTCCATTTTTTTTAAAAAAAGCAATTTCCAAAAAATGGTAAAATTATGTATTTCAAAATTGTGGTCTAAATATGGACTACTAGTGGCAATATCACAAAAAGGAATTACAATTTTTAAAAAAACAGTCATTTATCGCTGAAACATTATAAAATTCATATTTATGAATAATCTGTTGTTTTGAAAATCACGCGGAATGGGAAAAATCGAAATTAAGAAAAACATACAAATATTTGTTGAAAATGAGATCTCAGCACTAGACCTCATGTCTTGGCTAATATTCAGACCATCATGCTATTTTTCTTCTTCAATTTATTTTCGCTCTCTATGGTACATATTTTACAAACAAATCATGGCATTTGTTTTATGTACCGCTAATATCATAACCTATACAAAGCAGATGAGAATTCAGAAAATTCTGAGTTAAAATATACCTGCAAAAAGTTTTCGGAGGTCGCAATTCTATTACAGCGTCCAAGGCCGAAACTAACCACCACTTTCTCTTGCAAATTGGCGAAGCAACCTTTGTCCTTGACAGTTAACCAGTTCCCATAGCCTGTGCCAGGCTGCAGCACCCGGCAGCGCTGATAACTCCAAAACCCATATTTAAACCTTCGCCCATTTTTAGATCTTCTCCTCTACTAATGAAAGTCACGATAACGGGACGTGGTCGACTGTCTAGAATGTTCATCAATATCTTCACGACCATTGCACCAAATATCATAGTAATTATCACATTCATAGAAATGTTTCATGTAAAAAGAATCAGACGCTGCAGCGAAAACTGCATTTACTTCCATTATAAGTAGACGGATACCATGTAGCGGGGCCGACACCAGCTCCTCTAGCGGTATCATATTCGAGTGGAACCCGCCAGAGAGCCCAGAACAGTGCCGTTTTCCACACTACATATTCAAGGCACTGTAACGAAGGTCAATGTAAACGGAATTTTGCTCCACCTCCTTGGGTGGGTCAACCCCCTCCCCCTCTTGATTGTGGTTCACAATTTTGGCAATAGGTCAGCACAATACTGGCCCGTGCTCTTAGCTCCATGTTCTAGATCATCTAACAACAGTATCCCCTAGGATCCCAGAATACCGTTGCCATAACCTTTCGGGCTGATGGCTGAACACGATTTGAGGAGGGGGGGGGGGTGGAAGTGATGGACTCATGTTTCGTCTACCGTTACATATCTGGATAAAAAGTCCTGTGGATCCGTACGATGCGTGTTTAAAATTTTCTTGAACTTTGCTCCGTTTCTGATCAGAAAGTCAGGTTTCGGAGGACCCATTTGCTGACACTTTAGTCATACACAAATGATTCGTCAATATGTAAAGGACTGTGGCCTTTCGTAACCTTGTACAATCCGCTAAATACCTGACGGTGACTCGTCTGTCTGCCATCATCGTGTCATGAATCTTGTCAATGTTATCTTGGGTGGTCACTGCACTGGTGTGCCACCTGCATGGGTATTTTTCATGACTCTGTGCCACATTTAAACTCGCGGTACCATTTAGTAACGGCAGAATATGATGGAGCACACATCTCCACTTTACAGCTATTTAGGCTTTAAGTTTTTCATTTTCAAGTATTTGATTACAGCATGAACTTCACAATTTTCAATCTTCGCCACCTTCCTACAGATGCTCTAGTTTGACAATTTCTGGAAAGGAAAATTTAAATACATGCTCTTAGAATGTATAATGCATTTTTGCACAGAATTATTTAAGGTATATACTTTCTAGGAATGTTAAATTTATGCTACTACGAGAGGGGAAGGGGTCAGTACTAGAGCATACTACAGAGTGGTCCAAAAATATGGAGACACTCGAACAAAAGTTGAATGACATACTGTTCTGCAAAGCTAACATTGTATGTTTGTAATGGGGATGGGGGAAATGTTATAGGACATATGACGATGACGGTCGCCATCTTAAAATCCACAACCTTGAATTCAACTTCAAAATTTCATATAATAATTTTCCCCCGCCTGTATTACAAAGATACAGTGATAGTTTTGCAGAACAGTACGTCATTCAACTTTTATACGGGTGTCCCTATACATTTTTACCACCCTTTATATTTTGTAGGCACATAGCAAATTTTACTTGATTCCTAACAATTTTTCAATACACTTGTTTTTGTCTATCAAAGGTTGGGGCCCACCCGAAAGAAATCCTGACTACGTCCATGAATAGAACGTTTGGTTCGCTTGCACATAACGCATGCACTTGTTGAGGCCAGCGAGAGATCTTGTGGTGCGAGCTTCCCGCCTGTACACTACATTTCAAGGGCAGTAAGCAGCACAGAAGGAGTGGGGGAGCCTCTTGCGTTGAGATGTAAAAAGAAAAGGCAACCTCCTTTTCACGTAACCATCTCCTGTTTCTTTTACCATGATTACATTGTCACACTGCACTGTTTCTCAAGAATCAGATGGCAAGAGGTTTGCCACTGCACGAACGCGTCCGATGAAGCCTCCTACCTCACTCACTCCCTCCATTCAGCTTCTCTTATAACGATACAGTACCACTTCTCGCTCTGCAGTCCACACACGAAAGAGGAAAGAAACAGGCAAGTCAATTTTCATTCGTTAGAGAGTTAGTGGTGTCATTTTCTGCCATGTTGATGTCGTTTGATGTTTCCTTTCGTTTTATACATTTGACACTTCCATTCGTCGAATCATATCCTTTTGTATATTTTAATTTAAATGTCCATTAAAGTTTTGCAATTAAAATTTCAATTTTGGAGTTAGAGAAGTGTTGTTTTACCTGCCCCCCTCCGACCCTTCATATGAGAAAGGTCTTTCAACAGCATGTAATCGCCCTCCCTTGCCCGGGAAAACAAAAACTACCACTACCTAGATAGGGTCGGCAAAATCTCCCTCGGACAAGTGAAAGTGCTTAACGGTCCAGGTTGAGTTCGTGTATAGGGACGGTGACCAACAGTGCATAGCGATTAGCCATATCAGAAAAACACATATACTTTCAATTACCAGACTTTTACCTGTAGAGGGGAAGGGGCTAGCTGCATACCTGAAAATCACGGGTAGCGACATACGTATGAAATGATATTGCCCAAATTAACATAAAAAATAAAAAGTATATTCTATTCATAACAAAAAAAATCAATTCAGTACAGGTCCCCCTCTTGCATTCACACATTCACTCACACATCCAGCTTACGGGATGCATTAACAAAAATAATACAAAATGCACAGTTTTTTGACGACGAGCCCTAATTATTGCCTTCGCATTTACTTTTTCATTGACTTTTGTTTAATCCGGTCATTTGTGAATTTGCTCCAGTGCTACTTCAAATCACTAGCCAGCCCTTACTTAAGTTTACCTTTAAAAATAGGTCGGTGCGTTGACAATACATTATTTGTCCAGAATAAACAAAGCGTCTCAACAGCAATTACGTTCACGTGGGCGGACGTTTTTCCTTTTACTTGACCTCGCGTGGTCCTAAACATAACAATAACCTCCGTTGAGTGACGCAAATATATACTCCCTAGCGGGCGGGACTTCAACACTTCGCCGCGACGAGCAATTAATATTACCTGACATAGCTAGCAGCGACACAGCGCTGACACATACTAAAATGGACAAACCTCAAATAGATTAAACAATTAAGCGGGCGGCGCTTTACTCTAGCAGTACGCACCTCAATCGATACAAAAGGAGCACAAACAACAATGAACTTAAGAACATTAAAAATCACAAGAAATGAGTAAAGTTGACCTGAGACGATTAAATACAAATATTAAGCGCAACGGGAGTTTGATACGAAGTTTCGAGTTGTGTGGGCGTTTTCAAAACATCGACGAATTTCTAGGGCATTCTCTAAATATCAATCGAGCCGGTACGTGTTGACATTCATACAGATGAATACGTTACCATCTCTGTGGTTCCACGGCGCATCCTGGTGTCTTCGCGGGCGATTGAAATCACTTAGTATGCACACCAAAGGTTTTCCTATTCTTCCTCGATCGCGACGACGAGAAGGTGAAAAGCGTTCATGCATCTGGTTCCTCGGCGGATCAGTGACGATGGGTCGTCGGCGTCGCTCGAGAAATGTCAGGGGCCTCGGCATCTCTTCCTCTCTTGGTCGGTGAGCATCTCCGTGGTCAGGCGTGATTCGGACGTCGCATCTGGGCAGTGGGCGGTCGTTCATGGGTCGTCGGCGTCTACTTCATCACCGTCGGACGATCTCAAGCGTCGGGACGTCGATATGGCAGCGTTCGACATTTCTCTCCCTCTCTGTGGCGGCTGGTAGGCATCAGGCGGCGTTACTCGGGGTTTCAGCATGATGTAGGCATTCGTCGTGGTGTCTCGTCTGGCATCGAAGCGGACCAAGGGTGGCCCCCTTCTCTCTTCTACAGTCAGCCGGCCATCCTTATGCGCGTTTCACTCCACAAAAAGGACAAAATCTCGCTTAAAGTCACTTCTCACTTCTCACTTCCGCTCGTCCTCACACCAAAAAGGTAATAACACACGACGAGTCGGCACAATGGTAGTCTCAACGTTCGGAGCGCGTGGATGTGTTCTCCTTGGAACTCGCGGTAAAACTGTGTGTCGAAATGGCAGGTCCTTTCGTTTTATGCGGATTTCGAAAAAGAACGCTTGACGGTCGTTGAGGGTACGCTTCCAAAGAGGTCATTCCTCTTCGCTCCATTGTCTCCCAGCCTGGACAGAGCGTGCTTCTGGTAGGGTACGTTAGGATTATGTGCGGGTCAGCCTGGCGCCGACAGCTCAACTGCAATCTGTGTCCATAAACTGATCGATTATAACCAATTCGATCTGGCATCCGTAATTCTTGCTTGATTGCGACTAATCTCCACACATCCGTCCTTGCATACATGTTTCTGCGCTGGTAAAAGTTCCACTTCAGTCCGGCTGCTGGAACCCGAGATATTTGAATGGTTGTCGTTAAGGTCGAATTTCCTAACCTTTCTGGTGCTCGCCCGTCAGACTCGCGACTTCCTCCCTTACTCCCGTTGGCTTGGCAAATCAAATACATATACATACAAATAAAAACACTCAATATCTTGATAAAACACATTTTGCACGGCTGAGGATTAGAATAATAATAATGAGCCAGGTCGACGATAAATCTGACTGTGACAACCTCGTCTCCCTTGAACATGAATCAGGGAACAAACACAATGATACCACCTAGACCTACCCTTGTTTCGAAACTTGGATCTTTTGCTTCGTAGCGCATAATGCTGACCTCTCCACCACAGAGACAGGCAGCATGAAATTCTGATGATTTCACATGTGCTAATTTAGGTCAAATTGTGTATAATAAAGCAAGAAGGTATTTTTGGACGACCACGAGCTTTCTCTCTCTACCTATACAACCATGTGGAACATGTGCCTATCTGCTGTTTGTCTGTCCTTTACAGCTAGTATTAAATCGAATGACTTCGTCAAAGCGAAACTATTTGTTTCCTTTGAAAAAAATATTCTGTATCCATGCATGAAAATTTCCTTTGAAATTTCCATAACAGTGAGTTGTGTAACTATCATAACAAAATTACTTTACCAGATCAGAAGCTCTCACTGTTAGCCCCTCCTACCCCCAACTGTTAAGAAACAAATAATAATAATCCTTTGCGCAACAGCCCTGAAGGGCCTTGGCTTACCTACCGACTGCCATTCGCATTTTTTAATATTTTTTTTTACCAAGGAAAGTTATACATTTTCCCCAAATGATGTTGCTTCTTCAGAAAAACTGCTTGAATTGGAAATGTTAAGAGTTACTTCGACAAGCCAGTATATGCAATATACTCTCACTGAAGTGAAATTAAAGAAAAGATGCTAAGAACGTGCATGGGGTGTGGAGGTGTAGGGGCACACACAGGGTGAGAAATCATTTAAGACTGGTGGGGGGGAAGATCTTAATCAACAAACCCCCTCCCCACAAACATACATATAAATTATACGATATACATATTTATAATGTTATTAAAGTAAAAATAAATTACTAAATTAAAAATATATTATTATTATTATTATTATTAGTTACACAAAGAAATACATTTGTTATATATATATATATATATATATATATATATATATATATATATATATATATATGATGAAGTATAATGAGTGAAGTTAGAGAAGAGCCTCGTTTAATGCTCTCTTCCACTGTTCATTAACCTGCCACCTTCATCGATTGCCTCCAAGTTATCCCAGGAATGCGCTGCATTTCCTATTGCTTCAATACTGAAGTCTACGGGAGGTGACGAAAGTGCGCCTAGCCGATAGAGGACAAGAGGTGTAATAACCTCTAGTCCGGCATGAGTATAAATGCGAAGTCCGGAAGGACATCGCTCTCATTCGCTTACAGTTTTACTCTGAATCTACTTCGATACACTCAGCGCGGGATAACGGAAGACAAGTTGGTCAGAGTTGCAGTACTGACTTTGACTCGACATGGACACAACAAACATCTTCGTCTAGGACAAGACTCTGCAAGAACTTCGGGCAGGAGAGAGCATTCTCACTCATCTATAATTCATATTTTCCTTCAATGACCAGGGGGTGTCCCTTTTGAAATTAGTTATGAACCATAAACCTCTCGCTTTATGATTTGCTACATCCCATTGACTCTTGATCCCCGATCTTTATTTGAGTCACACTTCAATATTATACAGGGTGTCGCGAAACTCTTTCAACAACGCTTGGGTGCTGGTAGATATCATAAAAACAAGTAACTTTTCCCTATAAAGTTTACCTCGGAAGTGCTCAGTTTCTTTCCGCGCTATAAGCGCTTAAAATCTATCCTGTACGTATGCAACCCAACACAGCAAACGCTTGCTCTGACATAACTACCAGGGGCGCGTGACAGGGTTGCCACTAGCGTTCCTCGGTAAGAGAGACCACTTGAAAACAACAACCTGGGAGTCTTGCCTGAGCAAAATCAAAAACATTAATTATACTTGCGATGTTGTAAGAAGCATTGACAGTATTTATAAACTGACCAAGACAAATAATCGGCAGACTGAAATTCAAGATTACGTACTCATTCTAAAATATCTCCATAATTGATCGATTGATTTGGTTTATTTTAATTTGCTTTTCTGTCACCTTTGGCTAATCGCGAAGATGAGGATGATAGCTATGATGAAATAACAAATTACACCATTGTCTAGGCCAGGATTTAAACCGGAGATACCTGTCGCCTTAGCGATCTTTGCTAACAACATGACCACGGGGTGTTTCGTGTATCATGCAATATCAACAATTGCAAGGGACACGTAAGATACGGGAAATCCACTAACGAACAAATGTAAATAATGCGCAAATGTGCAATACGAGTGCCCTTTACAGTTCAGCGCTTGACATAAGTATGCATTTCTTGGCTTTGGTTCTTAATAAGCACTAGTTTTAATGTGTGAATTTTATTCATGTCTAAACGAAGTTTTTCATTAAATTGAAAGTCGGCGTCTGTGGTGTAGTGGTTAGAACATCGCGCTACGATGCCAGGAGTCTTGGATTCGAATCTCGGCTTGGGTATGAATGTTTGTGAGTGTCCATTCATCAATTTCATCATATCATCACTCATCCCCATCTTCGCAAATTAGCAAAAGTGGCACAAAAAGTGAAGTAAAATAAAGCAAATCAATCAATCAATGAATCATTAAATTAAAAGAGCCTTGCAATTATTTCCTTATGATTGATTGATTGGGTGTTTTAAGTCCATTTAATGCACAGTAAGGCTAATTGGGACTGGAGCTACAGTTTAAACCGGGATCCGAACCACTATGTGCCTCCACAGGGTATCGAACCCTGAACTCCTTGATTACAAGTCGACGACGCTACCACTGCGCCATCGGGAATGCCTAATGAGACGAACACGATTAGCAATAACGGTAGCACAGATAGGAATAATTTTCAAATAAATTGTAATAACATTACAGTTTGCGTGTTCGAAACGAGGCAGCAAACACATCATGTTTACATTTGTTCCTTCGTGGATTTCCCCTATCTTACGTGTCCCTTGCAATTGTTGATATTGCATGATACACGAAACACCCCGTGGTCATGTTGTTAGCAAAGATCGCTAAGGCGACAGGTATCTCCGGTTTAAATCCTGGCCTAGACAATGGTGTAATTTGTTATTTCATCATAGCTATCATCATCTTCTTCGCGATTAGCCAAAGGTGGCAGAAAAGCAAATTAAAATAAACCAAATCAATCGATCAATTATGGAGATATTTTAGAATGAGTACATAATCTTGAATTTCAGTCTGCCCATTATTTGTCTTGGTCAGTTTATAAATACTGTCAATGCTTCTTACAACATCGCAAGTGTCATTAATGTTTTTGATTTTGCTCAGGCAAGACTCCCAGGTTGTTGTTTTCAAGTGGTCTCTCTTACCGAGGAACGCTAGTGGCAACCCTGCCACGCGCCCCTGGTAGTTATGTCAGAGCAAGCGTTTGCTGTGTTGGGTTCGAGACAAAATAATCTCCCTCCTAGTAGTAGTTTCACATATCATTTGTCTCATCTTTTATATGTAGCGATTAGATTACCTTCCACCCCACACACAACCATTCTTTCAATTAATTTTATGATCAAAAACTCAAATTTAATTCGAAAGACACAAATCTCATTTTGTATGTAGTACACCTTATTTTTGTTTGTAACTGTACGTGAATTGTAATTGTATGGCAAGAAACCATGGCATGGTGATCGCATCATCATCAGTTTGTCCTTGATATTAATTCACATTAACGACGGTGGATCATAAATTAGTGACAAGTTGAAAACAACCTTCAAATATAATTGTAATATATTTATATGATTGATCATTATTTATTTTGATGACATTCTATTGCAATCAACAAACGCATCTCCCCTCCCCTTACATCTAGTTATTACATCCATGAATGCTAGATTTGAGAAACAACAATTAGATAATTAGATCTTGTTATAACCAGCGACAGGTCATATCAATATCTTTTATAGGTCTGTCTGCCCGACTTACCCCTTTCGCTGTAGGGTTAACACTCCTACGAATATCAGTGTGTTTTCCTGTTATCCTTTGAAAACTTAGTTCCATCCTGAAAGACTAGAGAGTAAGTTTTGGCTCGCTACGAATTTATTCTGTTCCTGCTCTCACAACTTTTCCTCCTATCCACCACATAAATAAATACTCGATAAGGGGAATTAGCAACTCCCCCACACAGAGATCTTGATGCAAATAATAATGAGATATTTGCTTGCGATATTGCAGATGGTAATCTTATAAGAGTGAAGGATAATTCTAGTCGTGGCCCATATGTCGATAACCCAGAGCATGTTCTTGTATTGTTATCTTCTTTGAAATCTCATTCTCAAAAGTAATTACTCTGAAATCTCAACAAAACACAAAGGGTGCATACTCCACTATTAAAAAAAAATTTAAAAAAGAATATCCACCCATTTACAACAGTTTCAAAAGCTTATTATACCACACAATCTAGTGCTCGACAACCTGGTCAACTCAAAGAAATTTTGAAACTTTGAAAACAAAATCACTTTAGTAAAGGATACTAGGCTCTATCTAACCATATCTTTAATAGATATGGTTCACATCAGGCGCGGAGCGTCCATGTAAGCCATGTAAGCCGGGCTTACAGTTTAATACATCCAGTAAAATGTATGTAATTATGTGGCAAAATTCGTAAACAAGTTAAAAGTTCAACTTGGGTCGACACCAGTGTTCAAGATCCTGTTTGTTAGATTGCAACACTTCAGCACTAGGCGGCACAGCACATGGGAACTCCCGCCTTTTGCCTGTGGGAAGCTGTAAGCGTTCTGAATTTTGCCTTACAAGTTGCTGACCGCGAGCGAGCAGTGCCTACCCTCCTTCTCTCTGCCTACCCTATCTGCTTGGAGAAGAGCGGGCCAGAACCCTAGGTCTGTAAACCTTCGGTCAGAGGCTTACAGCAGCGTTGCAAACCTCATGTTTAGAAAAAGTGTTGTTCAGGGACGTCCGCAGTATTTCTTTCCACCAGTATTTTTTTCAGGGGGTGGGCGTAAACTAGGCATTTTCCCCCTTAATAGAGTTGCCTCCTCAAAAGATACTAATTCAATTTGAAGTTTAACATTTTTCTGCAATGCCCTTACAATAATTAACATAATTTGCTGTGACTGAAATGAAATTATATGTGTGAAATATATAATTTTATGGTTGACATTCATTTTCCAGGAAGGGCCTCCCCTCCTTACCCTTACCGAACATCGATGGTGTCGTTTATACTCTGAAATTATGCTACATGCTACTATATTGTTCTAGGCTCTATATATTATTAATATTAATTTATAAAGAAAACAATAATTTATTCTTTTCCTAAGACTAGTTTCAAGTTCAATTTATGCATCTTCTTTAGAGTTTTAAAATTGCATTATTAATTAGCTACATACTATAGTTAAGTAAAATATGGAATTTCTTCCGTATAATAAAATTAGAATGGTTCAACCAACGGGATGGGTTCGACGTTAACGTGAAAAGATTGAGAAAATTCAACCCCCACGAACAGCGGCCCTCTTGTTTTATTATATCTCCAACTGTCCAACGACTTCTTAAACTTGTGCGAGATTTAGCACCATTATGCTTGGGTGGCATCACTGGCTAACCGTGAATACGGTCCAGCGAGACACCGATTGCCCCGCAAGAGGAGGGAGCCACAGCGTTGTCGGGTTTTAGCCAGGAAACGGTGGAAACTGGCCAGATGTGCATTCTGTAGTAAGGCGATCTTGATATTGCTGGCGTGTTAGCAACTCACATTGTTCAAGACCACACTTGACAAAGACCAATAAGCACATCCCCATGAAGGAAAGATCGGAAAGCTAGCAACCACCGCACCACCTCCCCTCCTCACTTCAAGAACTGTATGCAGTGCACTCAGTCAAAGAGTAGCAGACGACTTTCTAAGTCTCTATCGTAACTGCAGCATCTGCAGCATCTGGCAACTATGTATGAAGAGGTGGTTGCAAAGGAAATTTGAGACGGTTGTGTTTCAAGGAGGTTTTTTTTACAGGAAAAGGGAATTTTGAAGCAAAGAAATTAACAGGAATGGGAAAAAGAGAAACACCTAAAATGAGCAAAAATGATAAAATATAATAATATATACATTAATGTGCTTAACGCTTGTTTTTGCTTGTAGGATTAGTATATACATAGGAAATATTAAGATCTCTGTTTTTAATTTGAACTCTGCTTGTAGTAATTGAGCTAAATATTGCAAAAAGTTGTTTTTTTAAGTTAAATGTTTGATGAAAACTTAAGATTGAACCAGTTTTACAAATTATCATATCAAATGCGAACGAAATATCATTCATTAATTACATAGTCCGTAATTTAAACACTCTCCGAAAATGCACGGAAAGCTTATTTATGGTCTGTCTCTCTTTTACACTCCCCTTAGAAATATCTCCTTTGATAGAAATTTCTGGATAAACTTCTACAATTAGTGAGCATTTATTTTATATTTTATTTTTGAATTTATTATTTCTTCCTCTCTTTACGAATTATAGGGAATTTTAAGGTCAGAGAGGGAATTTATTTATTTCCAAAAGGGATATTTCACTCTGACTCCGGAATATCACTGCTTTGGGCAGTGGCTGCTTTTGGGTTTGGTTTGTTTCCCCTTTCTTGTTGTGTGCATCGTTAACTTCTCGTGGTATTTTTTTTTGTTTTTTTTTGCGAATTCCATCTATTGAAAAGTGGGCGGTGTGGTGCAGTTGTCCCTGTACTGTGGTGTGATACGAAGTGCATTATGGAAGAAAACGAGTGTGATTGTGTGGTGGAGAACTTGTTGAAGACGCCGTTTTCCAGCAAGGATTTT
Source organism: Lepisma saccharinum (assembly GCF_977018435.1). NCBI lineage: Eukaryota > Metazoa > Arthropoda > Insecta > Zygentoma > Lepismatidae > Lepisma > Lepisma saccharinum. Next base: position 148,766,848 of record NC_139230.1, on the reverse strand, counting down.
GCTGCAAAGAAGAAACTTGTGGATGTAGGTAGGTCCACTCCTTCTCTAGCAGGCATGGTAACGGAAACCAAAAATAAAGTGCGCCGGTTTTGTGACTCATGGTACGAAGCTGATACTTGGTTATGTGGTTGTAAAAAGTATTCAGCACTTTTCTGTTGGCCCTGCCTTCTCTTTTCAACAGAAAAAACTGCTTGGACAACAAAAGGTGTCGGCGACGCTAATAATTATCATTTATTAAAGAAAAGACATGAGATCTCCGTAGCACACGTAAATTCAAAGATTGCGTTGTTGAAATTTGGAACTACGCGAATTGAAGATTGTTTAAACCTTGCCTTCAAATTAAACCGAGAGAAACACAACGAAAAAGTCAAAGCAAATAGATACATCGTTGGTTGTTTAATCGACACTGCTTGTTTTTTGGCGGAACAAGAGCTCCCTTTCAGAGGTCATTTGGAGGGTTCAGATTCAAACAATAGAGGTAATTACGTAGAAATGCTTCATTATAGGGCAAGCTATGATGAAAAACTACGTCATCATTTGGAATCATCTACAGTTTTTGCTGGCACTTCTCACGATATCCAAAATGAGTTGATTGATGCAATTGCAAGTTTGATGATGAACAAAATAAAAAGTGAAGTGAAAGAAGCATTATTTGTGTCTGTCATCGAAGATGAAACAGTAGACGCCTCTCAGAAATCCCAACTTTCATCGGTGCTACGTTATGTAACTTCAAATGGTAACGTAGAGGAGCGGTTCATAGGTTTCAAGGATGTCAGTGGGGATCGCACGGCTGCTGCCCTGGCAGACCATGTTTTTGGTGTAATAAATGACTTCCAGTGTGGCGAGAAATTAGTCGCTCAAACCTATGATGCAGCAGCTGTCATGGCTGGAGAACACAATGGTTTGCAAAAGTTGATAAGAGACAGGTATAAGACAGCGCTGTTTGTCCATTGCTATGCTCACAAGTTAAACTTAGTTCTCAAACAATCTGTGGAGGGCATCAAAGAATGTAAAGTATTTTTTGAAACTTTGTCGGCTTTTGCAGCATTCTTTTCTAAATCTTCAAAGAGGAAAGCAGCGCTGGACAAAATGGTAAGCAGACGTCTGCCATCAGTTGCTCCTACTCGATGGCTCTATGCAGAGAGATTGGTTGAAGTTGTTTCCCAGTTGAAAACACATCTAATTAATTTCTTTGGATCAGTGATACAGAACCAAGAGCAGTGGGATGGAGAAACGCGTCTCTCTTCTCGTGGATATTTTGCTACTCTCCATGATTTTGATTTCAATTTTATGTTAATTGTATTTTCGGCCATTCTTCCACCAGCTAAAATACTTTTCGAAATTTTGCAAACCAGAGTGAATGACATCGGCTACTGTACTCGAAAAGTACAAGAATATCAAAGTTTCTTGAGTACTAAGAGGGAAGAATTTGAAAAAGTGTGGTCCGAAAGCGACAGTGCCAGGTTGGGAGAAGAACACTTAAAGGTGCCAAGCAAAAGACAGAGAATTGTTCTCATCAGTAATGAGAGGAAAGCTTCTTATCGAAGACTTTACTATGAAATTATTGACACAATGAAAGTCCAATTAGCCAACAGATTCTCCGATATCCAGAAACTAGAATTGCTCTCCTTGCTAGATTTTGATAATTTTCAAAATTATTCTCTGAAATTTCCAATAAATGCTTACGAATCATTATTGAAATCATATGGACGATATTTTGATCCTCTAATTTTGAAAACCGAACTTACTGCTATTTATTCGTCGCAGGAGTTTTTGAAACCTTCAGTGTTAGACCTCCATAAATATTTAATTTCAACAAACCTGTGCAATGCTCTTCCGGAAACAACAAAGCTTTCTGCCTTAATTTTAACCATACCTGCAACTAGTGCATCTGTTGAAAGAACATTCTCTGCCTTGAAGAGGATACACACCTACCTGCGCAGCACACAGACCCAGGAGAGACTTACTAAGCTATCGCTGATGGCAATAGAGAGAACTCTCTTGAAGGATTTAAAGAAGAACCCTACCTTCCATGATGCTGTGATTGACATCTTTGCCGAAAAAAATCGTCGCCTGGATTTGAACTACAAGTTGTAATGGAACAGTAGCATGTAAGAGGTATGTTTATTTTAAAATTCATTTACATAAGAGGTTCTGAATCGAACTATTTTCGTTCTATATTTTATCTAACTTTGCGTTTTTTTTTATTGTTAGGTTACTCATAGTGATAGGAATAAGACTGACGTAATTATTAGTTCTCTTCTCAATGTATTCGATACCTGGTGGAGGCATATAGTGGTTCGGATCCCACTTGAAACTGTAGGTCCAATCCCGATTAGCCTTAATGTGCATAAAGTTGACTTAAAACACCAAATCAACCAACCATTCCTCTCAATGTAGAAGAACGCAGCCTAGCAATGAAAACACCACGCTCATGGATGTTTCCAGAACTTTTAATCTGGTCTAGTGTCACTTTGTTTTTAAGGGGTGTAAGGTTAAATTTAGTGCAAAAATTAGGCTTTTCTGAACAATTCTAGGGAACTGAAAAAAATGGAAGGGGGGGGGTCAATATGACAGCCCCAAAATAAGCACAACGGGAAATAGCCTTCATCATGCTAGGCTTACACTGTTGGAAAGCTCACGCTCCGCCACTGGTTCACATGTTTCCATGATAGAAAAACGATCCTCATATGCTGCGCAATTATGAAGAAATCTATTAATTACATCGTAGCCTTTGGCCCACGCAGTAATTGCCTCGTGCTTGTAATTAAATACGTCTAGGGTTCCGTGAACACAAGTATACATTTCTCTGTGTTTTTGCTACCCTGCTTATCTCCACTTATCTACAGGACGAGTCATCTTCTTATTATGTCTGCCTGGCTATAAAGTTATTTTTCTTGTAGCAGCGACTTTCCAGTACGGGAGAGATTTGTTATTGTCACGACAGAAATAGCCTCTCATTCGTTTCCCAGTCAAGTCGGAGATTAAAATTGAAATTCCGATCGCATCCAAATCACTTAGGATGACGTGAGCTGAAATTCGATGATGCCTCTCCAACAATTCATTATAGCCGACCCACCTTCAAGATTGTTTGCTTAAGTGCATCGAAAAAAATGCTTGACATCTCGGAATTTCCAACGGATGCCTAAATATTTCACCAAGATGCAAGTGATTGAGCGGTAGCAAATCCAAAATGCCATTTTTTAAACCTTTGAGCTTTATCCTTACATCCTCCCCCCACACTATTTTTCCGTGAGAAAATTAAAGCAAGTTTTTTGTAAAAAGGAGACACAAAGAAATAGAGATATTAAAGATGGGAACATGAGGTGAGAGTAAGATTCGTCTGAATCACGTTCAAACTTTCACACCGTCCCTTATGATTAACTCTTTTCGAGTGATTTTCATTGCATTTTTGTAACACCATATTTGTTTCTCGTGGGCAATATGTTCCCACATGGGCCCTTCCCGATGACGCAGTGTAATCAAGGGGTCCCGGGTTCGATACCCGGCGGAGACACATAGTGGTTCGGATCCCACTTTAAACTGTAGATCCAGTCCCGATTAGCCATACTGCGCATAAAGCAAACTTGAAACACCAACTCAAACAAGCAATCAATATTTTCTCAAGTCCGCATCAAAATAAACGTCCGCTTTATGTCATTTTCTAAGACACTCTACATTTTAAATTCTCGTTATGCCGTTAAACTCGTATTTACAAGTTTACGTTTCAGAAATATTTGCATTAACATAATACTACAGAGTGTTTCAAAAGTCGGGCAACCCAAACTTTTGAAAATTTATATCATGAAAACCGTAAGAGATATTTACACCGGGTTTTTTGCATTTAAAGCCTCATCCATTGAAATATTTTTCAATGCTTAACATTGTCAATTTATTCCATAAAGAAAATTAAATAAATTAATAACTGGCGGAAGGCAGCTTTAAAATTTTTCCAGAAATGCACTTTTGAGTGAGAAAACTATGTAAGAAATTATCGGAGAGTCATAATTAGACGTGTAATGAGTGATGCCATTTTATGGGTTGAGTGAAAAAGTGCCATTTTTGGCACATATCTCCGTAGCTGGCAACACTAGCAGGTCGAAATTTTGTCACCAGACGCACGCAACATGTGCCTAAGTATTGTTCATACATTTACGTGAAAAATCGTAAATCATGATTTTCCACCATTCTTACACTCATGTGCAACAGGTTTTCCAAAAAAAAAAAAAAATACCCTGCTTCTGCTGTACCTCACAAGCAACTGTTTTACGGCTAGTGCGTCGATTTCGAGAAACCGGAAGTGTATGTGACAAATCACGAAGTGGTCGCCCAACGGTTTTAACCCCTGCCGCAGTGGAGGATGTGCGTACATGTCTGGAACAATCTCCAACCAAAAGCTTGAAGAAACTAGGGATGGATTATATCGGAAATTAGATATCGCTATATATCGTCATGAAAATATCGTCACAGACGATACGATACGATATTTTTTCCGTATCGTGATATCGGAGACATATCGTCTCGGTGATATATATCGTCTCCACGATATATATCGTGCCGGAGATATGTATCGTCCGCTTTTCCGTGCTGCATTTCCCGTCAAAAACAGAAGTATTTCATATAATAACAAGTTCGGTTCGTCACATTCGGATGAAAAAAACGACGTTGTAAGATCTGTACTTCGTACATACGTTAGCAGGGTGAGGAAAAAATGGAAAGGCAATAATTAGTATGTAAATATATTGTACAAAAATTAATGGTAATTACCTATGTTGCAAAATCAAAGTAGTCTTGTGATCATTTTCCATTACAACCAAAATAATTTTCGAAAAATGTTATTTCCATTGTCACAATGTTATTTCATATAAAGTTTGCAAAATTTGTTGATTAGTGGCCTGGAATTCGTCGTTCTGGCTATAACTCTTGTCTACTCTTACGGTGGGCGGCATTAAGAACCCTTTCTCGAGCAGGCCTCATCACCAGGAAGTTATCAACTAGGGGCAAGACTCGGCAACTAAGGGCCTGTTGGGTGAGGTAAGTCAAGGCAAGGACTTTTAAGAACCTTTTCCTGCTTCCACAAAATAAGTAATATCTAGGCTGGAGAGTTTAATGAACTAACCGGCTCATGCTGGTAAGGGAAGTGTGGAGCGGGGAATACGCAGCAGACCAACCAGGCAAAACGGTGGCACAGAGTGTTACGACGTCGAGAAGAAGCGCTGCGCGCATCTCGTTCTACAGGCTGCTGCGTTTCTTATCGCGCTGGATTGGTCGCTTCCCAACTTCCCTTGCCAGCATGTAGAGCACCCGCCGTAAGACTGGACAAGACCTATAACTATGAACGACAGACATGCGAAGTAAACTAAAGCTTATCTGCGAACGCAAAAAAGTTGAGTTGTAGTTAGGCCTTGAGCCAGGCAAATTCTCGGTACCACTCGGGGGGACGGGTTCTAATATGATTTTTTGGTAAGGTTGGGATGCCTAGAGATGGAAAATAGGTGATAGCATGACATAACTCTTTACCTTCTGTGTGTTATCACTTTATTTCACAGGTAAATAGAAAGTTGGGATATTTTTTTAATATTTTGACTTTTACTATTAGAAATGACAATTATAGTAATTCTGATCTAAATAAATAATGATGATGATAATAATTAAGATTATAATTATTACACTAATTAAAATATGTGGATGGGATTTAACACCATTACTGGATTCAATTCTCTGAATTGACAACTGAAGTGCGCAGCTGGGAGAATGACAGTAGCAGTCCAAGGACAGTGTAAGAGTTCATTGAGGAACGTGGGCAAGTTTTACAATTCCTCTAAAGTGCTATTTCCTTGAATCAATGGAGAGCCATAGGAAGGATGGAAGCTGAACAGACAGAGAGAGTGTAGCCTTTGGAGTGTCTCAAAGTGCCATTTATTGCCTGTAGATTCGGTTCCAAACAACTGGAAATGCGCGACGAATGTAAGGTCAAGTTCGTCCGCGAGCAACAACAGCAAGTCACAACGGGTACCTCTTGTAAATAACCGATTGGATCATACGACAGAATGCAACGAAACTACAACATGACATTCTCACAGCAATAAGACGCAGGTGTCATCTCAAACTGTCTGCAATCGCCTTCTTAAAGATGGCTTCTATGCAAATCGACTCATGGAGTGTGTTCCATCACCGTAAAGCTGTCTGTAGAAATTTGGCTGAAGAACGTCGCAATGGGGGCCACAGCGAATGAGATTGAGCGCTGTACTCCGACGCGTTGTTGTTCATCCTCCAGCCTTAAAATAGACGTACCTTATCTGGAGGGAATGTGGAACACGATATAACCCTGCGTTTGTGCAAGAAATATTCTAAAATGGAGGTGGTGGACTGATGGTGTGGGCTGGAATCAAAATTGTGCGACGTACGGACATCCACGTCATCGAAAATTGTAGTTTGACGGCCCTTAGATATGAGGACGAGAACCTCAGACCTCTTGCCATGTCGTGCGCAGATGCAATAGGTGATCGTTTCCTTTTCATCGGCGATAATACTCGTCTTCACAGCGTTCTGTTAGTGCACAACGTGCCCGAGGACGAGGGAATAGAGAGCATGGAAGGGTCAGCGTGATTACAGGACTTAAATCCCATATAGAATGTCTGAGATGCACTTGGCAGACGCATTCTAGGCAGGATGTCACCTCCTCAACTCTTCCAGAGCTGAAATTGCCCAAAGTGAAGAGTTTCGAGGAATCCTCCAAGCTCTCATCGATCAACTCATCGAGCCCATGCCACACAGATGTGCAGCGGTGTTGGCCGTTCGATATCACACACCATAACAGTGTTACTAAGGGTGACTTACTGCTGTAACCCTGTCAGTTTCTGAGCTGTTATATTGATACACACATTGCTCTATAGTGACGCACATCATGTGAGCATTGGTTCAAGCAACAGTAGGGACTTTCTCTTACCTATACTAATCCATACTCTACTGTATCTGTTCTCTGAATGTTCTTTCAGTTGCATAAACATGGTTTTCGTCTACTTCTTTCTGTTCCTCTCTTGATCCAAGAAGAAGGGAGTGGATAGTAATGGCAGGTCAATTATCAGACAAGGCACTATTTGGACGAATTATTGTGACAACATAGAATCGGAATCTTCAATCTTCAAATGGGCTTTCTCTTAGAACCATTTTCATGGTCATTAGAGACATACTTGCAGAAAAATATTATCCCCCTGAGGAAATATCTGGAAATTTAGCCACGGCAATTGATGGTATGGCTCTTATTCAGAGACTAAAAGAAGAGTCGTCAAACTTTGGTGAGGTCTATCTGCCTTGTGCATTGCTTTGCGAAAGGAAATAGGAGTCAAAGAATGGATGTCTCTTTGATACGTACAATGAGACGTCTATAAAGTACATCGAAAGAACAAACACGTGAGAAGAACTCTGGCATCAGTCACAGAGCATCGCATCTTCCCAGATTGTCAGAAAGTGAAGGGAATTTCTAAGTCGCGTAACAAATAAAACAACTCTAATTGTATTTCTTGTTAAGGAATGTAGGAAACCAGACCATTTTGTAAATCTTTTGAATAAAACACTTCGCGAACTGTGGATATAAATTATGCAAAATCACATCTGAAGCGAGCCCCAGTGTTCAATCTCAACAGTATACATGAAAAAGATATGGTAATTTGTTGGTGAATACTGCCGCTGCTAATGAGAGGCTCAGATGACGCAGATGTGTGTATTACGTGTTTGAGATTCCGTGAAAGAATCATTGTTAAATTGTTTCTGAAATATAGTACCAAGATACCTATGATGGTCCTTGGCATTAGGAAAATAGCTTCAATCCTTACTAAAAATGTTTGTTGAGATATGATAAGTCTCCATATGCATTTGCAGGAAAAGGAAAAGCAAGTGCATTGAAAATCCTTCCTGCCAACAGACAAACACAGGAAATATGTTCGCAGCCTCGGAGATCAAAGGAATCTCAATGAAAAAGTAATTGGCAAATTGTAGTTCTCGTGCTTACTGTATGCTCCAAAATATTTCGTACATTATGTGAATGACATGGCAAAGAAGGATGAGATAGACATTTATGATTGATTGATATGTTGTTTTAAGTCCACTTTATGCACAGTAAGGCTAATCGGGACTGGACCTACAGTTTAAAGTGGGATCCGAACCACTTGTGCCTCCACCGGGTATCGAACCCAGGACCCCTTGATTACAAGGCGACGACGCTACCACTGCGGGATAGACATTTATGAACTTGCACTTTGGAGGAACTGTCTCAAGAAACATGCTTAACGAGTACAGTAAACGGTATGTTCTAGATCACCCCCCAAAATCTAATAATTTTATAGTGATCTCTTTAAGTGTAATTTTCATCAAAAATAAAAATTTAGCTGTTTTTCTAAGTGTAAAAAAGTGAAAATTTGCTTCACGCAAGAGTTCAACATTCAATTTTTATAGAGTAAAATCGCAAGATTTAGATAATTTCCTCTTATTTTTTAAAAATTTTACTTTTTTTAAAATTCTAAGTGTAAATAAATAACTAATTTTTTTAAAATGTTATGTATTTGTTTGAATATGGTTGAATTTCAAAATCCAGATGTTCCTAATTAAAAAAACAACTTTTTCTTAAAACAGTAACTTCAAGCAAATTGAATATTAACAGTAATGTTGTAAGAATTCTTGTGTAACCTAGTTTTTTTTTTTACTCAGACAAAATCAATAGTCTTGTCACGAGAATTCTTTGCATTCCAAACATTCCTGAGTGTGCGTGTGTAGAGATTGATGCACTTATGGGAGTGCGTGAACATTGAGGCATTGACCTGTTAAGAATGTCACATCAATAATACTGGCTCGGGAATGTAATGACTTTCCCCTCTCTACAAAGAGAGAGGGTCATGTGACTTGTGCAGATTTGGTTGGCTAAGGGGAATTTCCCTATTAATAGTTTTGTCACGAGAATTTTTTGCATTCCAAACATTCCTGAGTGTGCATGTGTGTGGAGATTGATGCACTTACGAGTGTGTGTATGGACATCGAGGCATTGACCTGTTAAGAATGTCATGTGACCCCTGCTGACTGCTTGCCTAAGAGTATAAATAGAAGGTTGCTGTCTATTATTCTCACCTTTGCTGGATTGGTAAGGGAACGCACTTGTGGGCGATAGAACCTGAACAGACTTCACCAGAGCATCGGAGACTCAAAGCAGATGATTTGGTGAATGAATCTAAGTAGGGTCATAGGTTTTCGTAGTGTTTCTTTTTTTAACGTACACATTATATGCAATGTGTAAAGAGATTTTTTAAATTTTTATTTTAATAAATTTTTCAGATTTTTATGTTAATAGATTTTTATGTTAACAGATTTTTATGTTAATAGATTTTTATGTTAATAAATTTTTATGTTAACAGTGTATGAGTTATGCAGAGTTTTCTTCATAAAACAAGAGTTTCCCGATTAGTAAATTGAGGTTATAAATATAGAGGTTTGCTATCTTAAATTATTATTTGAGAATTGTAGGTTGTGAGAAGAATTATATAGTTTTTAGAAGAAATATATAAAAAGTAAATATTTATTGCAGTGTATAGTATATTTTTATATTTTTATATATGTCGTCGGGGATCGGATCGTGAAATTCGCACACAATCTTGATGTTGGTGCGATCGTTGCCCACCACTTGTTTTCTTTTTGAAGTGTTGATGACGAAAATGGGTCTGTGCGCTTTGCATTCGCTGGATACGTATGGGAAAAAATAGAACCTATCGAAAAAACGGCATATTCTTATTTGATAACTAAAGTTTTTTCTAGTGTGATAGGAGGGGAAAAAAGTTGATTTCGGTATCTGAAAAAAGAAAGAGAAAATTAGTGCGATCGCTCAACCACATTGGAATTGACCATCATTATTTATCCTCGTCGTTGCGATGTAAAGAGGAGAACATTTTTCCATGTAAGTTTTCGTATTGTGAATTAAAGAAAATCAGAAAAAAAAATACTTGTTACAGTTTTTTTGATGTTATCTGTAAAAAGCATGGATTATGACGAGAGTGTCGGAAATAAAACTTGGCCCCTCTTCTCATCTGTTTATGCCATCCACTAGCTTTTGAACATGTTTTTTTCTATTACATATTTTTCTCTTGCAAGAGAATCTCAGTTTGGACAATATAGACAGTGAAAAACTCATCCCTTTTTGATCCTAAGGTTTGAGAGGTAATAGGATTCGGACAATGTATATCTATTAGTTGGTTATATTATTGTCTCATTATTTAGATCTGTTAGGGGACACAAACTTCCAACTTCTTATGATTTTATATATTTATAATATTAGAATTTTAATTTCTGCAATATTATACATATATTCTCTTATTCATTCCTCCCTTTTAAATTAACTAACTATTTCTCTCTCATCTTATTAACAATTCTACAAGCAACAATGTTGTTCTTATTTTTTCAACAGGATTTTATCTTTTAAACACTCTTAATGTATGTACTTTTTCAATGAAAGAGACAAAGTATTTTGCATCCATGGACAAAATTATTGATTTGTATATATTTTAACTTTCAGAAGACAGAGAAAAGTAACACACATTTTCCGAATTAATCCTGCTTAATATATTTTTTTTCATTTGTTAGTACTTGAATTTGGAAACTGATACAATACTGGCATTTTACGATGTTTTTTTTTGTGAGTATGTGTTGAACCACCACGTCCCTTCTTGAGCAATATTATTCTCTTGCTGCGACTGTTGTACATTTAAAGAAGGTAGGGAACATGTTTCTAAGAGGTAGGGATATAATTGATCAAGATAGAGATTGTGAGAAAAGAGAAAATGTGTAAGCGGAGGATAAGGAAAATTTTACATTTTGAGTTCTCTATCGTGATAGAACAAGGAGATAAACGGATCAACTTTTGCATCATTTTATTCTTTGCTATCATCGGTTGGAGTACAAATAATGTGGAGTTCAAAAATTTTAGATTGATGAGAGTTTTGTATCGTATAACCCAAAACAAAAAAATACATTAGAATCTTCGATACCAGGTGTATGTCACTATAAAAACTGCATGTTTCGAATAAATCTATTCATCAAGTTCAAGGATGCAAAAAACTTGTAGTTTTCACTCTGTCTCCTTTTAGTTTCAGCCCTCCACGGTAACAATCTACTTCCATGCCACATTATGCCAAGAGTATGATTCGCTAACTGTCACAAACATTAAGAAAAATCACTGGAAACTACGGGGTGTAATAAAACTTATTTCCACATAATGAATTTTAATTTATATTATTGTATATCTTTTTCATTCTGTAAATATTTAAATGAAATAGATTTAAATAAGAATTGTTAGTACGTACATAATAGAATAGAATCAACAGTTAAATAATGTATAAACTAACGTAAGAAAAAAGTAAGCAATGGTTTGCATAACCTAATAGAAATGGACTTAGGTGGTTAAAGAACAGCATGTTTAGAAGTAACAAAAAAGAGATTACTTGAAAAGTAAAATTAACGCAATTGAAATAAAAGTATCAGAGGTGCAAATTAATTTAGAAAGGAGTGGCAACCTAAAGTAAACTTGATAAAAAATGGCTGACTCAAGCGATATTTTAAATAGATGGAAGAATTGCTTTAATGACCTTTTAAATGTTTAAGTAGGAGATAAATTAGAAATAAATGAAGTACTGACAGCAGAACCTATAGTTCCAGAAACTATCTTGATTGAAGTTAAAGATGCTAAAGAGATAAATTATTCTAATTTGGAATACCTAAGAATCTTATTAATATGTACAATTCATGATGGATAAAAAAAAAGAAGATGCATTATCTCCATTGCTCTTTAATTTTGCCTTAGAATATGCTGTTAGGAAGGTAAAAGAAACTAACGAAGTACTAAAATTAAACGGTTAGCATATGCAGATGATGTAGACTTACTGGGGAATGATGTAAATACAATTAAGAATAATGCTAAAATATTTTTTCAAAGCAGCTAAAGAGATAGGTTTGGAAGTTAGCAATGAGAAATCTAAAAATATGTGCTTACAGGCCAAAACCAAGTGATAGCAACTTGTTTGAACCAGTTTTTTAAATTCAAATACTTAGGAGTAATACTAACAAATGAAAAATGATATTAAAGAGGAAATTAAAGGAAGGCTTAATTCATGTTACTTTTCTCTGTCTTCTTGTTTCATATCTAAGGAACTAAGGGGTCCCGGGTTCGATACCCGGTGGAGGCACAAGTGGTTCGGATCCCACTTTAAACTGTAGGTGCAGTCCCGATTAGCCTCACTGTGCATAAAGTGGACTTAAAACACCAAATCAATCAATCAATCAATCAATATCTAAGGAACTAAAAAATTAAATATATATATATAGATCAGTAGGTCAGTGGCACCGGTTCTGCGCCCGAAAATGGGGCTCGGTGGGGCTCACAGTGTTGCCAACTCCTCACTCGAAAAAATCACCAAGGTTTTTGTTTTTGGGTATAACCTAACCTCAAGCAAGGAGCTGGCAACACTGCTTGAGGACTTGTTCTGCAGTGTTGCCAACTCTTTACTCGAAAAAGTCACCAAGGTTTTTGTTTTTGGGTCTAATGTAACCTAAAGCAAGGAGCTGGCAATACTGCTTGAGGTTTGTTCTGCAGTATTGCCAACATCTTACTCGAAAAAGTCAGGTGGCCCGGTTCAGAAACCGAAAATGGGGCTCGGTGGGGCTCGCAGTGTTGGCAACTCGGGCGAGGCGTAGCCTTTTACGGTGTATGTTAACCTCACCAGTGTTGTCAACTCGGGCGAGGCGTAGCCTTTTACGGTGTATGTTAACCTCACCAGTGTTGCCAACTCGTCGTAGCTTTTCACGGTGTATAATTTTTTAGCTTTTTTTTGTGTGTGTGACTGTACGTGTTCGGGCGAGGCGTAGCCTTTTACGGTGTATGTTAACCTCACCACTGTTTCCAACTCGTCGTAGCCTTTTATGGTGTATGTTAACCTCACCAGCGTTGCCAACTCGGGCGAGGCGTAGCTTTTTACGGTGTATGTTAACCTCACCACTGTTTCCAACTCGTCGTAGCCTTTCACGGTGTATGTTAACCTCACCAGTGTTGCCAACTCGGGCGAGGCGTAGCGTTTTACGGTGTATGTTAACCTCACCAGTGTTGCCAACTCACCCCACGAAAATTTCACCAACAGATATTTTGAAGCTTTTCACGGTGTATGTTAACCTCACCAGTGTTGCCAACCTCTTACTCGAAAAAGTCACCAAGGTTTTTATTTGGTCTAACCTAACCTAAAGCAAGGAGCTGGCAATACTGCTTGAGGCTTGTCTTGCAGTATTGCCAACATCTTACTCGAAAAGTCACCAAGGTTTTTATTTTGGTCTAACCTAACCTAAAGCAAGGAGCTGGCAATACTGCTTGAGGTCTTAGAGTGCATAAAGCAGTGTTGCCAACCTACTGGTATTTTTGCCATAGCTTTTTACAAAAAAAAAGAGAGAGAAGAGAAAAAGACAGAGAGGGAAGAGTTAAACAACCGACAGTATTACCAACACCTACCTACAGCTTTTTTTTACTTGGCAAGGGCTTAGCCAATTTTTATATTGGCTTAACATACATACATACACTGGGCAAGGAGAACCGGCAACAAACACACACAGCCGTAAAAGAGAGAGAGGGATGGATGGATGGATGGCAACACAGTATGTGCGTGCGTGTGTGTGTATAATATGTAGCATTATTAACTAGAGTGTGTTGGCAACCCACCTGCAACTAAAAAAGATAGAGATACCAATATTGGTGTAAGATGAAGAGAGAGACCTAGAGCTGGCAACAGTGGTGAGCGAATACGCATTATTTCCAAGTCCCGGGCGCCAATGTATATCGCGACTTTTGCAAACCTCTTCGCGGGAACGATGTGCTGCACATGCATACGCGCGTGCGTGCTTATTTTTATTTTCGTATTGTGAGGCAAACAAACAAACAAATAAATAATTGTTGTTTTTTAGGATTCCTGGCCCCTACAACCTCGCCAGGGTGCGTGGTGCCCAACCAAAAAAGTAAAAGGTTTTCTAACGGCTGCGGTTGTAGATAACCGCACCTCTGTAGAGTTTCACGTGTTTTTTTTTCTATCTACAATTATATTTTTCTTATATATTTTTTTATTTTTTTATAGAGTTGATTAAAGCACATATTTGAGGAAGGCAACACCACCCATATATAAATAAACATACCCCGAAAAAAATGCGCTCCTTGAAAAGTTGCCCTGTGTGCAAAAAAACTATATCGAGCAAACATTTTGCAAGACATTGTCGCACCTGCGTGCCAGACAAGCATTTGGCTGCCACCGAACTGTGTTCCGGATGTAATAAACATATTACAATTGCGTATGTCAAAAAGCATAAGCTTACTTGCCTAAGCAAAAATACATCTGGGGCCCAGCCTTCGACCTCCACCAAGAGGAAGGCAGAAGCAGCCTCCATCAATGCACCACCCGCCAAATGCGTCAAGCCTGCGATAAAAGCGAACCAGTCTGCTTTCCAGCGTTTATTAGAGAACTTTCCCCTTACTTCGGAGGACTCATGCGACGTGCGTAGCTTTTTGGAGAACGTGCAAGCCCAAATTATTTCCATCCTCAGCGATACGCTTGCAACGCACTCCACCAAATTCTACGCATCGCTTCGTTGCTGGTACAAAAAGCCGTCTGATGAAATTTACAGCTTCTGCCACAACACCAAGGCGAAGACGCTGCATCTGGCGGATGTCGACAACCTCGAGGATATTTACAACAAGTTTGCCGAGGAGCTGGTGGCAAAGCAGGAGGAACATCAAGCCAAGGGCTCGGGGGGTTCGCTGTGTGGCGAGCCTCACGAACTGCGCGTCAAACTTTGCAAGTTTGTGCCTCTCTCCGCCTCCAGCTACGTCCGCTTACCAGAAGCGATTGTGGAAAAAAAGGCCGTCCTGAACATTCAGAACAGTGACGCCAAGTGCTTCATATGGTGTGTGCTTGCAGCGTTGCACCCTGTCGACCGGAAAAACCATCCACACCGAGTTAACCACTACCTACCCTACGAGCCAGAGCTGGAAGATGCCATTGCTGGGATTGACTACCCGGTGGAGGTCTCGGATATTCGCAAGTTCGAGGCCCGTACACACAACCCTCGGTTGGACATAAACGTTTACGGTCTCACCGACGAAAATGTGGTGTACCCCATCCGGGTGAGCGACGTAGACGACGACGGTGCGCAGGAAATTCACCTTCTGCTCATCAAGGATGAAACTCGCCATCACTACACCCTCATTCGCTCGCTCTCTCGACTTGTTTCGAGCCAACGGAGCAGTGATAGTCACCACATAGAAGTTTGTCGCAGGTGCTTGTCTATATTTCGTAATCAAAAACGGCGGGATTATCAACGCATCAGAGGTCCCAACATCGCTGCCGAGAAGCTCGCTAACCACAAGCTCTACTGTAATGCCAACGAACCGGGGGTGGCAGACTTGCCCAAACCTGGCACCGTGGAGCGTTTCCACATGCACGGTGCCATGGTGGAGCACCCTGCTATCATCATCGCGGATTTCGAGGCCTTCCTCAAACCCCTGTCTACTTGCGATCCCGATCCCGAAGTTTCTTCCACTACCCCTTACCAACTCCACGAGGCATCCAGTTTCGCATATGTTGTGGTGCGACGAGACCAGCACATCGCCCCCGAGCCTTATGTGTACCGTGGTCCCGACGCAGCCAAACACTTCCTCGAGAGGATGGTTGACGAGGCCATCGAAATAGGGAAGGTATTGTTGGCCCCCAAGTCTATGCTCCCACTGTCCCCCGACGATCAACGTAGACATGACGAGGCCATCGCTTGCCCTGTCTGCGTCAAGGAGTACACTACCAAAAACCATAAAGTCCGTCACCACGATCACTTTAATGGTAGGTACGTTGGTCCTTGGTGCAACGATTGCAACCGCAGGGCCTGGGACCCGCGCTTCATCCCTGTGTTTTTTCACAACGGCTCGGGGTACGACTTTCACCACCTGATCAAGCATCTTGGGTACGACAATGCAAGAATCAACGTCCTGGCACAAAACGAGGAGCGTTACATCAGTGTGAGCAAATGGGTTCGAATCCCGGGAGCAGACTCTACCGTCGAGCTTCGCTTCCTCGACTCCCTGAGGTTCCTCCCGGCCAGCCTCGATGCCCTTGCAGGGAAGCTGAGCAACGAGCAAATGCTCATTACCTCTGCGAATTTTCCAAACTTGGACGCCGGTCTCTTCAGGCGTAAGGGGGTCTACCCCTACGAATACATCACCGACTCTACCAAGTTTGCGGAGACGTCGCTACCTCCCCAGGCGAAGTTCTACAGCCAGCTACGAGGCTCGAACATCACCGACGAAGAATATCACCACGCCCAGTCCATGTGGCACGAGCTGGGTTGTCGAACTCTCGGAGACTACCACGACGCCTACCTCAAACTTGATGTGACGCTCCTCGCCGACGTGTTCCAGACGTTCCGGGCGACCGCAATGAAGATCTACCACCTGGATCCCGCCTACTTCTATAGTCTCCCCGGACTGGCGTGGTCAGCCATGTTTCTGGTGACGAAAATCGAGCTGGAGCTTCTTTCGGACGTGGACATGATGCTGTTTGTAGAACATGCCGTGCGGGGTGGAATGGTCCAGGTGTCGCAACGGTACGCGTGCGCCAACAACCATCACATGGCTGCTGGCTATGACTCCACCCAACCGTCGAGCTACATCATGCACACGGACGTGAATAACTTGTACGGGCACTCCATGATGCAGCCACTCCCTTTTAGAGGGTTCGAGTGGGCCGATCCTTCCAAATTCGACGTCGAAAGCTTCGACGATTCGAAACATGGGTTCTTCGCCGAGGTGGACCTTGAGTTCTCCGAGAAGCTGCAGGATTTGTTCTGCGATCTTCCCCCTGCACCCGAGTTCAAGTGTCCACCCAATTCCAACCAGAAGAAGCTCGTCATGGATTTCGAACCCAAGAAGAATTACGTCCTGCACTACAAGAATCTCCGGTGGTTGATGCAGCGAGGGGTCACAGTCCACACAGTTCACCGCATCCTCAAGTTCGAGCATTCTCCATGGTTGCGTCCATATATCGAGCTCAACACCAAACACCGCACCGCAGCCACGTCCGAGCTTGATAAGGATTTCTTCAAGCTCATGAATAATGCAGTGTTTGGTAAAACCATGGAGAATGTACGGAATCGCGTGGACATAAAATTGGTGACGAGGAAAGAGCGATGTCGTCAGCTTGTCGCGAGTCCATTGTTCAAGTCTCGAACAATCTATAACGAGCAGCTGGCTCTGATTCACATGAAGCAAGGTGTGGTGAAACTCACCAAGCCTATCTACGTCGGAGCCACGGTTCTGGATCTGAGCAAGCTCCACATGTTCGAGACGTACTACGACATATTACGTTCACACTACGGCCACAACATCTCGCTTCTCTACACGGACACGGACAGCTTGGTGTACCACGTTCGCACAGCCGACGCATACGGGGATATAGCCACAGTTCTATCTTTGGTTAAACTCTTCGACACCTCGGGCTATCCCCAGCCGAACCAGTACGATATCCTGGCCCACAACAAGAAGGTGCCTGGCAAACTCAAAGACGAGAAGGACGGAGACGTGATTCTTGAGTTTGCAGGTCTTCGCGCCAAGGCCTATACCATCAAAGCCGAGGGCGGCGTTACCAAGAAGGCCAAGGGTGTCGGCAGACAGGTGGTTCGGGAGCATCTCACATTCGAGGACTTTGTGGATTGCCTCAAGACCAGGTCGTCGGTTCTAAGAGCAGAACAGCGCATCCAGAGCGTCGACCATGTGTTGACCACCAACAAGGTGAGGAAGATTGCCCTGGATCCCAACGACGACAAGAGGTGCGTCCTCGAGTGTGGTATTCACACACTGCCGTGGGGGCACTATCGCTTAGCAGAAAGCAAAACCTGCAACATATGCCCATCTTCAACAGAAGATTCATAAAACAAAACAAAAAAAAACAAAAAAATCATTTTGTTAGTCATTACAAAAAAAAAACACTGACTGTCATTACAAAAAAACTTTGACCGTATTCTTAAATAACCAGCATACCTATGAATCTCTTTGGTTTCCGAAAACAAACCAACATGGAGACTGTACACCACACGACGACAGATCATGAATTTCTACCTTCCATGTTAACTAAACTCAACGGTCTACTGATTGTTCACCTTAACAGCATTTGGACGAAATTGGATGACGATGTAGGCAAGATGTTTTACGTCTTCAACAACAATTTACATTTTTACGAAATTCCGATCGATGGAAAACTTCAAATCACCGTGAATCCGGAAAACGTAGGCGAAATCAAAATATCTACCGGCAAGAACATTTTTCGAATCAAGCACGACAAGATGCTTTCTAACATTACGTACGATGTTTCTGCAGGAGATTATCTTTACGTGGAACTCCTAGGAGATTACGACAAACTCATTCCTCTCTTCGTAGAATTACGAATCGTCTATCCTATTATAAATAACCGTTAACCAAAATGCCTAACGATATTTTCGGCAACACCAAGCGTGTAGACCACGCAGAAGAGATTCTCATGTTGGATGTCCGAATTAAAAAGTTGAGGAGCGATTTGATCGCTTTGCAGGAGACCTTAAACAAAAGTTTAGAGTCGGAGATCGCTACGCTCCAAACGCAATGTCTCGACCCCATTCTGAAAATCGATTCCGAACTGAAAACGCTCATAAAAAATTATGTCGACGTACCTTCTTACGACAACGTTCAAAATATACAGTTGAGCGTGGATAAGCTTCAAAATGATTTGGCCAAATTGCAGCAATTTCAATCGAAAAATGAAGATTTGGAAAAATTTAAACTCGAAATCGAAGAACGAACTTCGGCAATCGAAAAGAATTTCTCTGAACTTCAAACCGTCGTGAAAGATATTGATGTAGAACGCTTGCACGTCGTTGTTTCCAAATTACAAGAAGAATTCGCCAGCACGTTGGAAGAAATTAAATCCAAGTTACAAACTTTGGAAGATACCATGACGAACCTACCATCGTCAGACGAACTGCAGGTCATCGGCAAAAGCGTCGCGAACATAAAAATTCAATTGGAGGCTTATCAAGATTTCGCACACATTCAAACCACCATCGCTACGCTTCAGGCATCTCTGGAGTTGATCAACGAAGAAATTAAAAATATTCACGCTGAAGCAAGTGCGTTGACGAGCATACAAGACACGTTGAGCACGGTTCAGCAGAAGATCGAATATTTAGAAAATTTGAACGTCGAAACGAATCTTGCTCATTTTCATCACGTACTGGACAACATACAGGGCGACTTGGAATCGTTACGGACGAGCGTACCTTCGAGCGAAGATTTGGAAAAATTGAAAACGGCTGTGACGGCACTATCCGATTCGAGCGACATCAAAAGTTCATTGAGCGATCTCGAGAGTAGGGTGGCCAATCTCCCCACCTCCAAAGAATTACACGCTTTGAAAAGGAACATATCACGTATGCTGAAACGACTGGAAACGGAAACAGCGAACGTGGAACAGATTCGAGACGAAATCAGTTCGCTGGTGTCGACGCTGCCCACTTCGCAGAGCGTCGCCGACCTTCACACACAGTTTACCGAGATGCGAAGCATCGTGAACGATCTTACCGAGAAAAGTTCGAAATTGAATCAAGTCGAGAACCTTCAGAGTATCGTCGTCAACATCAGAGATCAAGTTGGAGTGCTGGAATCCACGCAGGAATCGACGCTGGCCTCTTTCGGTGCCAAATTACAAGAACTCAACGAAAACTACAAGCAGTTGAACGTGGAAGTGAAAATCAAACCGTCATTTTCTACAGTAACGGATACCATCGTCGAACATTTGTTGCCCGTACAAAATACACTGGGACAGCTTCACAGCAACCTCGTTAGCGTCGATACTAAATTCGCTAAACTGCATTCTCTGCAAGCCATCGAAATCAACAGCGTACCCAATCAACAGAGAATCTCCACGTTCGTCGAAGGTAACAAACTGTACATGTTACATCCTTATCATCCGTACTACAAGTTTCTCCTCGATGGCACAATTCAGATAAATGAATTTTCGTACTGGTCTCACGGCAGAAAAGCTAGCGTTCCCACCATGACCTTGATATCGAATCGTGGTGTCCAGAAAGCAGGAAACATTCCTCTGGCACGTTGGAACGAAACGCGCAACATATATGAAATACACGAAGACGAAGATCTCACCGTTTTTGACGTGAGTGCCGGCGATAAGCTGATCATTCAAAACACGAGCGAAGTGCCACCCTCTTTGAATCCCATCACGCTGGTGCTTCTCTTCAAACGTAATCTCTAAAAAATGTCTAGGCAAGCCATCGTCGAAGAATTGCATAAACCTGCACGCCGCAACTACGAACGTTTGGCGGTGGTGATCAAGGGAATCGACGACCTCTGGCAAAGTGACCTCGTGGAGATGAGTAGCGGTAATCTAAAAAACGTGCATAAATTGAACAAGGGCAACAAGTACCTCCTCACCGTCATAGACACGTTTTCGAAATTCGCATGGGCTCTACCTTTGAAGGCCAAAACAGGAACGTGCGTCACGGAAGCATTCAAGACAATTTTTCGCGAAAGCGGCAGACGACCTCGGTTTTTGCAAACAGACATGGGGAAGGAATTTTACAATGCCGTATTCCAAAAGTTTATTCAAAAACACGATATTCGACATTATTCAACCTTCAGTCACATCAAAGCCAGCATCGTGGAAAGATTTAATCGAACCTTGAAAACACACATGTGGAAACAATTCACCCTTCGGGGGAATTACAAATGGGTCGACATCCTGCCGGAACTCGTCGACACCTATAATGATACGGTACACAGAACGATAGGCATGAAGCCAGCTGACGTTACGAAATCCGACGAGCAGCGTTTAATTTCTACAGTTTACTGTCCAAAGTACACTCCCACGACTACCAAGAAATCAAAATTCAAAATTGGAGACCAGGTGAGGATCAGCAAATTCAAACGCACCTTCGAGAAGGGATTCACAAAAAATTGGAGCACGGAACTTTTTACGGTGGTTCGAGTTTTACCCGGAAACCGACACACGTATATAATAAAAGATAGTCGCGGCGAGATTTTGAAAGGAAGATTTTACGAAGAGGAACTCTCTAAAACAAAACATCCTAACACGTACCTCATCGAGAAAGTATTGCGTAGAAAAGGTGACAAACTGTTTGTCAAATGGCTGGGACTTCCGGAAAAAAGTTGGATCGACGCGAACGAAGTGATCTTGTGAGTACGTGGAACGTGGTGAAGCGTCTACCGGATTCGGAAAGTCAAACAAAAAAAAAGAATGGTGAGTTGCTTCCCGACAGCATCCGCTGCCTGATCGTAGGTCCTTCGGGGTGTGGAAAAACAACACTGCTCGTGGACAATTTTCTCCTCGCACCGAATTGGTTAGATTGGAAGAACAGGCACCTGTACGTATTTTCGAAAAGTTTGGAGCAATCCAAATACCAGCAACTGATAAAACTGTACAAAGGTCTGGACATTGCAACGTTCGCTTCGGAAATAAAACCACTCGACGATTGTCGTAAAAATTCAGTCGTTGTGTTCGACGATGTTATCCTGGAAAATCAAAATGAAATTCGCAATTTTTTCACGCAAGGTCGTCACAAAGGAATAGATTGCTTCTTCCTAGCTCAAACGTTTTCCAAAATTCCAAAAAAGTTAGTACGCGACAACGCTAATTTCATATGTTTGTTTCGCCAAGATCACACCAACCTCAAGCACGCGTACGATGACTACGTAGGCGGAGACATGAACTACAATCAATTTTCGGAACGCTGCTGCTCCCACTGTTGGAACAGTGACGATTTCGGATTCGCGACGATCGACATGACGAGGAAACCCAACGAGGGAAAATACAGAAACAAAATCAACGACTTTCTAAACGTTGCAACGTTGTGAGAAACGATGTGTATAAATAACATTATGACGAAACGAAAAATCGAAGACGAAAATCTCAAGCTTCGCGATTACCTCGCGAAACGCTTCAAAGGTTGGAAATCCGAGAATCGCGGATTCTACGAAGAGAAGAAACGTCAAGATCAACCTGTGATCGACGCCATCAGCGATCTAGGTAAAGAAATTAAAGGCGTCACGGAACAAAATAAAAATTTGATCAACGAACTCGTACCACTTGCAGCTAAAAGTTACACCGTACCCACGCCCATTTCGAGCATTCCTTCGACGCCGTTCGAACTGAAGGACGTACCGGCACGACGTCGAGCCATAGGTAGCACGCCGTCGTCTTTGGATAAGATCGAGTTGGGACCTTTGGCACGAGACTACCTGAGCACGGGGAAATTCGACAAAGATGAAGTGTTCGGATTGTATCCGAGCATGGAGAGCAACGAAGGCGGCGGTGTGGTTTGGAAGATTGGAAAATCAAAGGTGACCTTCGAAGGCAACGACATTAAAGTTAATTTAGGCGAGAAGGATAGTTGGAACAGGTATCCGGGTACGGTGGGACTGTGGGAACTCGTTGCCAAAAAGCAGCCGAAGGATTACACCGACGAAGATTACCAGAGTTATAAGGAAATTCTAATCATGACGGATGCCTTATACCAAAACAACGACGCTACGCAGAATAGGGTGAAATCCAGTAGCGGCGAGAAGTACAGGAATCTCATCAAACCGATATGGAACCAGGTCAAAACAGGCAGCGGCGTCAAACTCTACAACACCCTGCCCAAAGAGTTTGTGTGGGTGGACGACGTGCGCAAGCTCATAGACAGGTTGTTGGTTATTGCAGGAGAGGAGAATGCAGGCAATCATAATTTCTACAACGAAAAGGTTGGCATCGTGGACATGATCAGCACCAAATTTTCCAATTTCATCGTGAACGACGACAAAGGCATAGGTTACCTCATCAAAATCATCAACACGCTGCCTCCGAGATTCTGGAACGTGGCCGAAGGAAAGGGACTCGTGAACGACATCATCAACAAGTTACCTTTCGAGATGCATTTACCCGGCTACCAGTACTGCGGACCGGGTACGAAACTCGAGAAAAGATTGAAGAGAGGAGACAAGGGTGTAAATCCGTTGGACGCCGCATGCAAAGATCACGACATCGCCTACAACGCCACGCAGACCGATCTGGACGCACGTCACGAAGCAGACAGAAAGTTAGAGCACGCAGCTTTCGAAAGATTCGTTAGCAGAGACGCTTCGCTGGGAGAAAGAGTTGCAGCACTGGGCACCACCATCGCCATGAACACGAAACAAAAATTTGGATGGGGTGTGTAGAAATAAAAAAATTTCTCGAATCGTGAAAAAAAATTTCTTCAGTATATAAATAACACTACGTAAAAAAAACTCCAGTTGTGCTTGCCATATAAAAAAATGTGTAAACAAATGCTAAATTCATCAGTCGAATATGTAAAAATTCGGGAATTGGAAGTGGACAAACCTTACACGATAACTTCCGGTTCAATTGTTTCTACCCAGTATGGTCCCAAGGCGCGTCTGTTGCTCAACGCACAATACAGTCTATTTTTACCAGATCGATACGCTGACATGTTATCCGACGAGAAGCTAGCTATTTTAATCGAGAACAAAACTCGAATCGTGTACAAGGGTACAAAAGAACTTTTTGGTAAAAAAACAAAGCACGTAATAGAATTTGTGTAACGACTCTGCGCGAAGTATATCCTTGAAAAAAAAATTACACGGAACAAAAAAAATCTCAGAACATTTATATATAAATAACATACCGAAAAAAATTACACAAAACAAAAAAATCCTAGAACATATATATAAATAACATACCGTGAAGATAACATATAGAGCATCAACATGAAGCCCAAGGGTGTCGTGTACCAGATACCATACTCCAATCTGAAAAATCTAGGTGCCCTCGATGGTTTACTCACCAAGAAACAACGCGAGAAGAAACGTTCTTGCTGGACGAAAGGACACGGAATGAAATTACTTCTCAGCACACCTCAATTGAGACGCTTGCAGCGTTCGCGGAAACAGCAAAAAATCGGAGGTTTTATATTCAGCATCCCAGCCATCCTGGCAGCATTGGGGGCTGTTGGAAGTTTGGCCGGCGGAAGTGCCGCCATCGCGAAAACCGTCATCGACTCGAAGAAGAACAAGGCAGAATTGGAAGAACAGAAACGTCACAACCTGGCTATGGAAAAAAAGGGGAAAGGTATAACCAAAAAACAAAAAAGCAACCTCGATGCTTTGAAGAAATATAAAAAAAGAAGAAGCCCTGTCCAACTTCGATATTGAATCTCTGATCGAACTGTTGGGAATAAGGAACTTTAGGGGTGTTTTCATGTCCGATTCTCTACCCTCTGCTGTGAAGAAAAAAGAGTATGGCGTGGTCAACCTGGACAGTTACAAAAATCCTGGTACACATTGGATATGCTACCTCAAAATTGACGATGACAAAGCATTTGTTTTCGATTCGTTCGGTGGCACACCACCTGCCAGGTTGGTGAAGTATCTCAGTGTTGCCAACCTCTACTACAATGACAAACGCATCCAAGGTTTCACCGATGTTAACTGCGGCCACCTATGCCTTTCCGTTCTCGCATACATGTCTAAAATAAATAACCCGTCGGTGGAACATTTTCAGAAAGCATTGTGGAACCTGAAACACAATGGGCGTGTTCCATCTCACGAGCGAATCTTCAATCTTGAAACTCACGCTGCACGACGACATCGTCTATCCTAAATCCGTAGCTCTGCGTGCATTTTACAGCATGTACCTCATACCTAACGTCACGCAGCACAACAACAAAATTAGTGTCGGAAGCGAACACATCGTCGTCACGCCAGGCCAATACAATCTTTCCACTTTGCAAGCTCAGTTACCCAAAGGCACGTATTTTTCTCAAAATTCGGTCACGCACAGAGTGGAAATCGTGTCGGCGACGGAGACCGTGGACCTGGGCACCATGGGAGAACTTTTAGGTTTCGAGAACGACACAAAACTCGAAGCTGGCATCAAACACACGGCAACCAACATTCCTAAATTTCTGGCCATAGAAACTCTAAACGTTCACTGCAACGTGGCGGAAGGCATGATCACGAAATCTTCGGACAGATTGTTAGGAAGTCACAAGCAGACAGGAATCATAGCTACGTTCAAACCCAGTTCCGAATTCATGGAACCGATCATCTACACACCCTCTTCGCCGATCTATTTTCCAGTATGCCGCAACCGCATAGACGACATAAAGTTGGTGGTGACAAACGAGAAAGGAGACGTGGTGGATTTCGCAGGCGCCACTACGACGGCCATCGTGGAGATCAACGTATAATAAATAACACGCATAGTGAAAATGGAGCAAATCGAAAGTTACGAATTGCAATCTTTTCCTCCCAACCGTCGCACGTTCGCCAATCTCAACGAAGCGAACAGGGAGATCGAATACGACGTGGACGTAGGTGATGGGTTTGTTCATCCTCACAGAGCGGACCTCTACCTTCAATTCGACGTGGTGAAGAAGGAAAGCGGAGACGCGTTTCCGCCCAATGCAAATTTGATACTCGTGGACAACTTCGTGCCTCACCTGTTTTCGCAGGTGGAGGTGAGGAAACACAACACCGTCATAGACAGAATAGACTATCCAGGCATCACGTCGACGGCAGTGGGAACTTTGAAATTATCCAAAACAGACGCAGCATACTACCAGGCAGGAGGATTCGAAGCAGGGACCAAAATATCGACTAGAAGTCACACGGTGCTTTTTCCCATGCGTCTGCTGCCGGGATTCTTCTCGGACTACAAGGAGATCATGTGGAAGGGAGGATTGCGCGTCACGTTTCGAAGGGCAGCCAACGACAACGACGCACTGATGCGATACACCAACTTGAACGCCGACGGCACGCCGATAGCCAACACATTACCCGAAGCGGCCAAGTGCGTCATCCGGAGCATGGAATTGAGAATGCCGATCGTGGAATACGAAACAAACTACGCCCTCAAGTACAAAGCGGAGATCTTGAAGAGTCCGCAGGTACCGATTCACTTTCACGGTTACCAGTGCGTGCAGAAGATGGCGTCGGGAAGTCACATGGAATTCGACGTGACGACGCAGTTCAACAACATACAGTTCGACATGCCAGATTTCGTCGTGGTGCTCTTTCAGACCGGGCGCGATAAGAATCAGGAAAAAAATTCCAGCAAATTCGACAACTGCAAGATCAAGAATGTTTATCTGAAGAATGGAAGAAACGAAGTGTTCCCGCGCGAGAATTACAACCTCGACATGACCAAAGACGATTACCTAAAACTTTACGAAGCTTACACCTCTTTCAAACGTGTGACCGAGGGAAACGTGGACATGTACTACACGCCCAGCGAATTCATAACCCACAGACCCATGTCCGTCATCAATACCACGAAGAGGAAGCAGGTGGTGGTCAACGATCGCACCAACATCAAGGTCGTCTGCGAGTTCCACGAAGCCTTGCCCGAGGACACCGTGTGCAGCGTCATCCTGGTCGCCGAGAAGTCCTTCGTCCACGACGTGAAGAACGAGAGGGTCACAGAGCAGTTTTAACAAGTTTTTTAACATTTTTTTCTCGCACAATAAGAAATTTTTGTACTAGCACAATCAGTTTCAATGGCACAATACGAAAATTTCACTAGTTCAAGATCAGTTACAATATCAATTTCATCAGTTATCAGTTACAATATCTTTTTTTGCACTATAGCACGAGACAATCAGAAATTTTTGCACAAAAAAAAATTGTTGCTGTTTTTTTTTTTTTACACGAGAAAATTAACAATAAAATTCTTTTTTTTATCGTTTCAGATGCTGTCGAACATCAAAAACACATACACATACAAACACACTAAAAAATAAGCATGCAACTTTATTTGTAACACACACACAGACATTCTCCATCTTCATCAAAAAAATATTATAATAAACATAATTATTTTTATCTATATCTCACAATAAAACTCTATATCCAAAAATATTACAACATCAAATAACACTAGAGTCGTTAGTACACGTTGCATGCATTACGGAGGTCCTCTGTAGGGTTTCATGGAAGTTTGGGGGGAAAAAAAAAACACGTGAAACTCTACAGAGGTGCGGTTATCTAGAGCCGCAGCCGTTAGAACCTTTTTGGGTTGGGCACCACGCACCCTGGCGAGGTTAGGGGCCAGGCATCCTAAAAAAAAACAATTATTTATTTGTTTGTTTGTCTCACAATACGAAAAATAATGAGAAGCGCCAGCGCGCGCACGTATGTATAGCACATCGTGTTTCCCCCAAGAGAGGTTTACAAAAATCGTAATAGGTCTCTCTTTCTTTATCTTACAGCAATATTGGTATCTCTATCTTTTTTTTAGTTGCAGATGGGTTGCCAACACACTCTAGTTAATAATGCTACATATTATACACACACACGCACACACATACTGTGTTGCCATCCATCCATCCATCTCTCTCTCTCTTTTACGGCTGTGTGTGTTTGTTGCCGGTTCTCCTTGCCCAGTGTATGTATGTATGTTAAGCCAATATAAAAATTGGCTAAGCCCTTGCCAAGTAAAAAAAAGCTGTAGGTAGGTGTTGGTAATACTGTCGGTTGTTTAACTCTTCCCTCTCTGTCTTTTTCTCTTCTCTCTCTTTTTTTTTGTAAAAAGCTATGGCAAAAATACCAGTAGGTTGGCAACACTGCTTTATGCACTCTAAGACCTCAAGCAGTATTGCCAGCTCCTTGCTTTAGGTTAGGTTAGACCAAAATAAAAACCTTGGTGACTTTTCGAGTAAGATGTTGGCAATACTGCAAGACAAGCCTCAAGCAGTATTGCCAGCTCCTTGCTTTAGGTTAGGTTAGACCAAATAAAAACCTTGGTGACTTTTTCGAGTAAGAGGTTGGCAACACTGGTGAGGTTAACATACACCGTGAAAAGCTTCAAAATATCTGTTGGTGAAATTTTCGTGGGGTGAGTTGGCAACACTGGTGAGGTTAACATACACCGTAAAACGCTACGCCTCGCCCGAGTTGGCAACACTGGTGAGGTTAACATACACCGTGAAAGGCTACGACGAGTTGGAAACAGTGGTGAGGTTAACATACACCGTAAAAAGCTACGCCTCGCCCGAGTTGGCAACGCTGGTGAGGTTAACATACACCATAAAAGGCTACGACGAGTTGGAAACAGTGGTGAGGTTAACATACACCGTAAAAGGCTACGCCTCGCCCGAACACGTACAGTCACACACACAAAAAAAAAGCTAAAAAATTATACACCGTGAAAAGCTACGACGAGTTGGCAACACTGGTGAGGTTAACATACACCGTAAAAGGCTACGCCTCGCCCGAGTTGACAACACTGGTGAGGTTAACATACACCGTAAAAGGCTACGCCTCGCCCGAGTTGCCAACACTGCGAGCCCCACCGAGCCCCATTTTCGGTTTCTGAACCGGGCCACCTGACTTTTTCGAGTAAGATGTTGGCAATACTGCAGAACAAACCTCAAGCAGTATTGCCAGCTCCTTGCTTTAGGTTACATTAGACCCAAAAACAAAAACCTTGGTGACTTTTTCGAGTAAAGAGTTGGCAACACTGCAGAACAAGCCCTCAAGCAGTGTTGCCAGCTCCTTGCTTG
Source organism: Lepisma saccharinum (assembly GCF_977018435.1). Taxonomy (NCBI): domain Eukaryota; kingdom Metazoa; phylum Arthropoda; class Insecta; order Zygentoma; family Lepismatidae; genus Lepisma; species Lepisma saccharinum. Next base: position 148,738,189 of record NC_139230.1, on the reverse strand, counting down.
AGGTTAGGTTATACCCAAAAACAAAAACCTTGGTGATTTTTTCGAGTGAGGAGTTGGCAACACTGTGAGCCCCACCGAGCCCCATTTTCGGGCGCAGAACCGGTGCCACTGACCTACTTAGATCTTGCTCAGGATAAGGACAAATTGAACTGTAACCATGAACTTTCGGGTTAAAGAAGGCTAGAGAATTAATTACTTATTTATATTCAATGTAATATGGTCTCACATATTTAAAAAAAACACAAAGGTAGTGACATGGTATTCATATTGACAAGGGAATTCCTACAAAACTCATTTTCCTTGTAAGTTTACCAATAGCAGTTACATCCTTGTGACATGTTTGACTAATCGCGAAGATGAGGATGACAGTACGTTCCATCGTTTTTATATAAACGTTTCAACGTTCCGGTAAACGATGTCGACTAATATTAACATTAGTCGACATTTCGTGAAACGGAATGATTCTGTTTGGAATTAACGATGGGGGAGTTACATAACAAAACCTCCATTTCAACGAACTGAGAAGTGGAGAAAAATTGGATAATTCTTATAAATATGAAAATTACATTCATGTTTTTAGTGCTATAATCGCAGGTAGAATCAAAAATCTTACGTGGCAGATTTTGTCTCTGAACTCAACCAAAAGGCATTTCCCACAGATCTAATACATTCTCCAATTCATTTTAAAATATTTCATGTCGATATTTTGATCAATACATCAATTCTTGACGCTGAGACGATATTTTCTACAAATACCTCATCTCTCCTCTCGTCTCCATTCTCTTCTCTCCTTCTCCTCTCCTTCTCCTTTCTCTTCTCTCCTTCTCCTCTCCTTTTCCTTCTTCAGTCCCCTTCTTCTCCCCTGCTTATATGTCATATCGCCTACCCTCCTGTTCTCGCCTCTTGTCTCCATCCCATTCTTCTACACTCGTCTTATCTCCTCTCCTGTCTTAGATTTCCGACTCCACTGCACTCTTCTCCTCTTCTTTTCGTTCTTCTCATGTTCTCTCTCTTAATCTAATCTCAACTCCCCTCTTCTCGTCTCCTCCTCTCCTCTCCTCTCATCTCTTTCCCTCCTCTTCTCCTCTTTGAACCATTTTCGTCATCTCTCCTGGCATCTTTTCCCTTTCTCCTCATTACTTCTCCTATCCTCATCTGTCCTACATTTTCTTTGCTTCTTTACTTTTCCTCTTCCCCTTTTGCTCTCTCTTTTCTCCGCTCATTTGTTGTCCCTTTTCGTTTCCTCTCTCCTCTTTTCCTTTGTGTTTACTCATCAGCGACGAAATACTAGAAAATCGATTTCCTTTCTATCAGAAAGTATTTCTTATTTGCGATAAATTTAATACTGATATTTGTTTAGAGTTTTAAACAATTATACTTGGTTTTATTCCTTTCGCGCTGTCCTAAATATCTATTTTGTATATGGTAACCCTGAAATTGAGCCTAACTCTACACGCAACCCACCAAGTCGTTGTCCGAAAACTTTTGAGAGACAGTGTGCATCTAGTCCAAGTGGGAGAAGGTGGACATTGAAAATACACGATGGGGCAGAGCAGCTGGTAGTGGATTGGATGGAATGGCAGCCAGCACTTCAAACTATGTTAGATCTACTAGCTTGCAACTACATCAAAAACTGCCTCCCTGATGGCGCAGTTATAGCGTCGTTCCCTTGTAAGCAAAGGGTCCCAGGTTCGATACCCGGTGGAGGCAAGTGGTCCCGATCCCACTTTAAACTGTAGGTCCAGTCCCAATTAGTCATACTGTGCTTAAAGTGGACTTAATCACCAAATTAATCAACCAACCAATCCCATTAGAAACTACAAACTGCGTCTTCTGGCTAAATAATATCAGATGCACTGACAAGTGCAGACTACCCACATATGAAACTCAATGAGTGATGACACCTATTCAGAAGATTATGATGATGAATGTAAATAATAAAATATTGTTTATGTTAAATTGTAACATGCATGCGTATTTAAGATTCACGCAAAAAGGGGTTAGCTACAAGTCGGTGCTAATGCAATAGTGTCGGAACAAACGATTTGAAATATATTTTCAACACGTTCAATTTCACATTAGCTAACAATTGAAAACTGTATTTTTGAAGACACTTTTTTGCAAACTGAAAACAATATTAAATTAATAGGGCTAAAATAATTTCACTGGGGAGCAATGGGATCCTCTCTTCCTTTTTTTTTTCATTTAGATCCACAGCTACCAGATCCGACTTTCGCCGCCCCCTAGCTACGGCTCTGGACTTCAGACTATAAGAAAATAAGAAATTGCGAGCGAAATTTGAAATCGACGGGAGGCAATTGGTGCATATAATATGCAATTTAAGTGCATATAGTGGACTTAAAAATAAACTCAAACTAACAAACAAATAGCCACGCTTATGTAATCAGAAATAAGGTTTTGGTGCTATCATCAAAGGAGAATCTCCCGGTTTGACGCCCCCTTCACGAGGGCGGCGCCCCGAGTCAGTCGCTCGGCTCTTCATCCGCCCTGTGGAAGTCCAGGAGGACACAAAAAAGAAAAAGTATTTTCACCACTGCTATATCTGTGAGCAATTGTGAGCAGTAGGAAAAAAAAGGTCACCAAATTTATGTGTTCGGAAGGGCGCAGAGAGGAGAGGGCGCACCGGTATTTTGACCTGTGTCCCGGTGGGCCAGTCCGGCCCTGGATGGATGCTATATCGTTGACAAGATACACATATCACGTGGTACATGTTCGGAATCTACCATTCTGCAAATAGTTCAACAGTGCAAATTTTACCGAAATACTGAAAGAGAGAGAGAGAGAGAGAGAGAGAGAGAGAGAGAGAGAGAGAGAGAGAGAGAGAGAGAGAGAGAGAGAGAGAGAGAGATGATGCATTCAATAGAAATAGTTCACGCCCACACGTTCCTTTCAGCACAAACTTCCTGATAAGTGCAGTGTGTAGGGAAGAAGAAACGGAATAAGAAGGACTGGAGCAACACAAAAGTAGGCATACCATCTTCATACTTTACCATCGAACAAGTACCATAAGTAAAATTACAACAAGCATTCAATTCATAAAATATCGTGACGAAACATATCGTGGCCACTATATATGTATATTTCCAAAATATCGTGACGATACATATCGTGGCCACGATATATATCGCCGAAATATCGTGGCCACGATATATATCGCCGAAATATCTTGACGATATATCGTCTAGTTGATATCGCCTGGACGATATTTTTTCAATATTGCGATATATCGTCTAGACGATATATCGCCCAACACTTGAGGGAACTTGCGTCCCAAGTGAATTGTCACTTTCCAGTGCTCACAGGGATGTGAGGAAAACTACCCTAACACCATATCGTGTTCGTGCTGTTCAAGAACTGCGAAACCTTGATAAGGATAAACGCTTGAATACTGCGCCGCAACCGACTTGGCCACACTTTAGATCCAGAATTGGGCACAAATCTCACTGACCTGTTTTGCGCACAGATTTTGATCGAACGTTGCCACTGTGAGCAAAACTGTTTTTTTCTTTAGACAAGGAGAGAGAGAGAGAAATTAGAAATAAAATAGTAAACCTCTTAAGGATTAAATAAAAAATATAATTTGACCAGTAAATGTAGCAAGTCAAGATACAATTTTCATACCAATTTACATAATACAGTAAGTCACTATTGATGTTTTCAAGATACAATTTTCATACCAATTTACTCAAACTCAAAAGTTAGGTTAGGGTAATGACTGCACAACAAACACTTCTGTGAATCGAAGCTCGTGACCTTCGGTATAAATACGGAGATACACCGACCATTACATTCTAGTCCACCAATCAGGTTCATCCTCTATGCCTATCTAATGCTACCCTTCCAGCAAAAACACGTGTAAGTCCACACACACACACACACACAAACAAACACAACAGAAGTGAGAACGGCTTGAGAACATTTGTATTATTAATGGGATGGGGGGGATAACATTATATCTGTCAGGGATGAAAATTTAACTGTATTGCTAACGATAGTTGAGTCTAGTGGCATAAACCCCGTTAATTCGCACCCCTCTCTCTCTTTTGTGAGTATGTGTTGTACGTGCAAGAGAGAGAGAGAGAGAGAGAGAGAGAGAGAGAGAGAGAGAAAGAAAGAAAGATAGAAAGAGACGGGGTTTGTGATTTCAGGAGGAAATGTCTCCAACAATGTAATGTGTATCTGTATGGATCGGATCAGGTGACCATGCAGTCTCTAATAAGAGGGTACCTGAGGGCAAGCCTGAAAGCTGAGGGCGGCCGGAACGCGGTGCTGATCACATCATTTCCGCAAATAACCAACACTGGGATTGTGTATGCTCACATTGCCTACAATTCTTCATATACCTTCAATGCATGCTGTAATGTTCTGAGAGTAGCATTACCTTGTATATATATGAACTGAACTCCAGAATTCCGTGGACCAACAACCCTTGGAGGAACAAGGCCTGCTAAGTGGTTCTACATTAGGTGTCTTGCGATCAATGTGCGAGACTCATCGTCACTTTTCTCTGGCTTTCAAGTAGCTCCCCTATTGTTCTCCCGATGCTGGGTCAACACCTAAATCTTTGAGCTCCAAAAGACGGTGATTAAACCCACGAGCTCTTGCGCCATAGACGGAAGAGCTAACTGAGGCATCAAACTGGTAAAAAAAAAAATACTCTCAGGCGGCAATAACTTTCCGTGTTTCCACCCTACATCTGCACATTTAGTTCTTGCCATGTCTGCAATCTTCATTTGTTAAATATGGCGTGATGTACACGCCAACACATGCTAAGTAATCGTTGAAAAGGGTGAAAATCTCTTATGAAGACACCACTCCCATGTTTTGAATACTTGGTTGCTTTGTTTGTGAATTTTGCCACAATATTACACAAATACGCCATCAAGATCATTGTGTCCTGGGTTGGAATCCAAGCCTGAGCATGGATGCTCTTTGTGAGTCTTAAACACCAAATCAATCAATCAATCAATCTTTGTGAGTGTTCTTTCATCAGTTTCATCATACCAACATTCAACTTCATCTTCGCGATTAGGGGAAAGTGGCAGAAAAGCGAAGTAAAACAAACCAAATCAATCCAAGATAATTGTGTACTAACCTCAATATAATGCAATAAGGTTGATTAATTCATCCATGCGCCATAAATAAGTAAAGATAAGTAACTAAAAATAACTAAATTACGATTGAAAGTCTAAATGAGATATCAAGTGGCATTATTATCTTGATTGCTTATTAATATTTTATGTATTAAGAGTAGTATCAAATACTAGTTTATTGTGATATAAATTGTTCTCATTGTTTGATTAATTTGAGAATGTACTGGTTAGGTACTGATTAATAGGCATATTAATAATAATAGACATATCACAGTTAAACAGTAAACTAAGAAGCTCCAACTTGTTCAATTACCGAGGCTCATTTCGTGCTCACAATGTACTGTTCTAAATGAATTTACGTTAGTTTTCCTCGGGTAAGTTAGGTCACTTTAGCATAGACATTCACAAAATAGACGGTAATAGCATAGGAACTACTAATAAAACTATCCTTCATTTACATTAACTTAACTTTCTTAACAACGATTGTGACAGTCAGATTTACCGTCATTATTATTATTATCATTATTATTAATGTATGTAGCGGTAAAAAGACGTGTTGATTCAAAGTGTTGAGTGTTTTAATTTGTAAGATTACATATTTGATTTTTGCCAAGCCGACGGGAGGAACGAGACGTTCGCGTGTGTTAAGGGTGAGCACCTGAAGGGTCACGCTATGCGTCTAAAGCTTAGGAAATTCGACCGTAATGACAAACATTTAAATATCTCGGTTTCCAACGGTCAGATTCATGTGAAACTTATACCAGCGCAGCGGCATGTGTGCAAGGACGGATGTGTGGAGTTTCGTCACGATCAAGCGACAATTACGGACGGCAGATCAAATCGGTTCTAATTGATCAGTTTGTGGACAGCGATTGCAATTGAGCTATGGGCGACAGCCAGGCGGAAGCTTAATCCGCACAAGTAAACTTCGGACACGGTCCGTCCTAGTTTGGAGACAATAGAGCGTGGTGGAATAACCTCTCCGGGAGCGTCACTCCAACGTGCGCCTAGCGTCCTTTTTCAAAATCCAAATAAAACGAAGGACATGGTTTTTCGATACACAGTCTTACCGCGATCCTTGTAGCGAGAGCAGCTCCGTGCTACCTCTCCATATACAGTTTTGCCGCGATTCTTGGAACGAGAGCACCTTCGTGCTACCTTTCGTGTACAGTGGACTTTGTTGTGTTGTGCGAACACCAGTGTGTGTGATAGGCAGTAAGTCTACACGAGTGCGCCTACCTCAACCGCTGGGGGAAGTTGAAGCGAAACCGTGTTTCAGTGATTACCTTACGCCATTTATATTTTTTGAGAAACGAGGAACACCGGAAACTATGGCGGGCTAGAGGAAGAAGAGAGATGAGGGCGTTACGTCGATTCGCCCGATGTCAGACGAGACGACGCCGACGATGCCTACCCGCCACGAAGAGAGAGAGAGAAAGATGAGCCACGCCGACGATGCCTACCCGCCACGGAGAGAGAGAGGGACGACGAGCCACGCCGACGACGCCTACCAGCCGCGACAGAGAGACGTAGAGAGAGATGTTGACGCCCCGACGACGCCGACGACGCCTACCAGCCGCGACAGAGAGATGTAGAGAGAGAGAGAAAGATGAGCCACGCCGACGATGCCTACCCGCCACGGAGAGAGAGAGGGACGACGAGCCACGCCGACGACGCCTACCAGCCGCGACAGAGAGACGTAGAGAGAGATGTTGACGCCCCGACGACGCCTACCAGCCGCGACAGAGATGTAGAGAGAGATGTTGACGCCCCGACGACGCCGACGACGCCTACAACGACCGCTCAGATGCGACGTCCGAACCGCGCCATACCACGGAGATCCACCGATCCCGAGAGGAAGAGGAGCCGGGGAACTAGGTGTTTGAACCCTTTTCGCATCTTCATCGTCGTGACCAAGGAAACCTTTTGCGTGGATACTGTGTGTTTTCAATCCCCCATAAAGACGCCAGGATGCACCCCGGAAGCTGAGAGATGGTAAAGTATTCATCTGTGTGAACCTTAACACGTGACGGCCCGATTGATTTAGAGAACGCCCTTGAAATTCGTCGACATTTTGAAAACGCTCACTCAACTCGAACTTCATACCAAACTCCCGTCGCGCTTGTCATTTGTAATCTATTCGTCTCAGGTCAATTTTTCTTATTCCTTGTGATATTTTTTTTATGATCTTAAATTCATTGTTGTTTGTGCTCTTTGTATTTGTTTAAAGTGCGTACTATTAGAGTAAAGCGCCGCCCGCTTAATTGCATATTCTACTTGAGGTTTGTTCATTTTTATGTGTCAGCGCTGTGTCGCTGCTAGCTATGTCTGGTCGCATATGTGATTATTTGTTAAAGTATTTGCCTGGTAATATGAATTGCTCGTCGCGGCGAAGTGTTTAAGTCCCGCCTGCTAGAGAGTATATGTTTGCGCCACTCAACGGAGGTTACTTGTTAGGTTTGGAACCACGTGAGGTCCTGTAAAAGGAAAACGTCCGCCCACGTGAATGTAATTGCCGTTGAGACGCCTTTGTTTATACTGGTCAAGTAATGTATTGTCACCGCGCCGACTAGTTTCTTTTTTAAAAACAAAAGGTGAACTTAAGTAAGGGCTGGCTAGGATTTAAGTAGCACTGGAGCAAAATCACAAATGACCTGATTAGACAAAAAGTAAGATAAAATTAATTGAGAATGCAATAATTAGGGCTTGTCGTCATAAAACCTGTACATGTCATGTATAATTTCTTGTGTCGATGACCCCATGAGGATTGAATCTGAGAGAGAATGTGAGAGTGCAAGTGTGGGGACCTGTAATAATTCCATTTTTGTTGGTTATGAATAGAATATACTTTTTATTTTCATGTTAATTTTGGGCTATATCATTTTCGTATGCATGTCGCTACCCGTGATTTTCAGGTATGCAGCTAGCCGCTTCCCGGCTACAGGTAAAGAGGTGGTAATTTGAAAGTACTTATGTCTTTGTTTTTATTCGATATGGCTTATTACTATGCACTGTTGGTCACCGGTTCCTACACACGAACTTAACCTGGACCGTAACGCTATTTCGCTTGTCCGAGGGAGATTTTGCCGCCTCTATCTAGGTAGTGGTAGCATTTGTTTTCCCGGGCAAGGGAGGGCGTAGCATACATTTTTGGCGCCGCGAACACAGGGACCGGTATATTTTAAATCGAAAGCACCCTCAGTGCAGAGGTATATGTCGTTTTTGTAAGGGCTACGTCAGGCGTATTTTGGTGTCATGTAACTGTGTTTCATTGTGAGATTTTATTGTTTTATTTTGACGTGAGGTGGTAATTGAGACATTAGGCGTTTATTTTTGTCAAGGTAGTAGGGCAGCTACTTAAGGCGTTAGGCATTTTAAAATTTTTGTTTGGCATATGGCATTAGGCGTTGAGTTCTGGCAAAAGGGGAATCGACCGCCCTTATCTTTTTTCGTTTGTGAATTGTTTAAATATATATATATTGGTATATGTTGTGAGCGCTCACGTTTACGCTTGTCAGCGAGCATTGAGAGTCGACCGAGGGTTGAATATTTGATTTCATGAGATTGCGCAACCGCCGCATCGAGAACTTAAACATGAGTGACGTAAGGGTGATTTGCGATGTCTGCAGCGAGGAGTTCCCAGAAAGTGAAAACGTCGGCACAGCTAGCCAGGTTTGCTCCCGGTGCGATGTCCCGTTAAGTCCGCGTGAAGAAACCAGTCTACCGAACAGCGGGGGCAAGCCAATGAGACCAGCGCGCAACAGGTATCTCCGGGAAGAGCAGAACGGGTCGACGAAGCAGCTAGCCTCAGTGGTACCAACTCCCAACAGATCATCGAGATGCTACTGCGGATGGAAGCCAAGATGGAAGCCACGCGAAGCGGAATCGAAGCCAAGATGGAAGCCACGCGAAGGGGAATTGAAGCCTCGCTCGAAGCCAAGATGGAAGCCACGCGAAGCGGAATCGAAGCCTCGCTCAAAGCCAAGATGGAAGCGACCCAAAGCAAGATAGAGGCCATCAGCACCCAGATGCGAGTGACGGAAGACCGCCTCCAGGAGACCATCCGTACTTCCGGTGAGGTGATAACGCAAGAACTCGTCACTCGGGTACAGGAATGCGAATCCCGTGTCGAAGCCAAAATCGCCGAAACCAACGTGCGGATCGACCGGCAAGAGAACCAAATGGCAACACTGTCTCAGAGCGTGCGCGACCAGGAGGAAGGTATGCAGCAGATGGCCCGACAATGCGTGCAGCTAGAAGCGACATGTGACCGTGGCATAGACTCCCTGGGGCGACATGTGCGGGAAATTTCAGTTCGAGCCGAAGGAAACTCCGAACGGATTGAGGACCTCGAGGTGAAAGTGCGTCAACTGAGCATAACTAGCAGCGGCACTTCACAATCGTTGCGGGAGCCACGAGTGACGTCATCACCGGCAGTCGACATCGCCACTCGCTCGAACGGGGGAAGCGACCAGCGAGCTCCAGAAACGCCCCGCCCCCTTCGAAGAGAAGACACTGCGTCACCACGGTTGAGTCCGCGCCGCGAGCAGAGGGACGAAGACTTACACTTTGACCCACCGGCCGCCAGGAGAGCTCTGTTTCCGCCCGAATACCGGAAGCACTTCAAAAAATTTTCGGGTGCTGACAGAATTCTTCCTTCCACGTACCTCGAGGAATTTAATTCTACCGCCCGAGAGTTAGGTCAGTAGTGTGATTTGTGATATTATAAACCCGATAAAGTATGAACCCCCCTCAGGCAGATTTGCCTATACTTAAAACTAGCTCAACATGCCCATATGAGCTTTTTGCTCAAGTGTGGAACTCTGTCTAATCCAAGATTTTTGTAAAAATGCCCTCGGGAATTTTCCGAGAAAGTATGACCCCCCTCAGATTGATTTGCCCACACTTATAAAAGGCACTTCTGTGAGATTGTTGTCCATAAATTTGTATAAATATGCCCCTCTCGATATTTTTTTTGGCTACACTTAAAACTAGGCCAAGACACACACACACACACACACACACACACACATATTTACTTCCGGTTTAAGTTCAATTGGATACCAGGTTCAATTTGTTTATCTAATATTAAAACAATGTAATATGCAGAGCCCCTCTAGAATTGCTCTGTGACTCTCTCATTTCTTACATCATAAACATATGATTTTTCACCTATGAGAATAACACTACATATGGTGTCATCAGGTAATGCCTCATGGAATTCACAGATAATTTTAATGTTTGTCCTGTCATTCACCACAACTTGTTTCCTTTTTGAAGTGTTGATTACAAACATGGGTCTCTGTGCTTTGAATTCATCTGGTGTGTAATACATGTCAGTATTGCCAGTAGTGACCCTTTTGAATGCCGAAAATGCCTCATATAATTTGAGGAAATCATCCTTGGACATGTCTAAATTATAATTTTCTCTAGGAAATACCTCATTTCTGCCATTTTTAAGAGATATGTTCTTGATGTTGCAGTTATCAAATTTACTTGAATTTTTTTCTTGATTATTGTGTCTTCCAGTCTGAAACAGTACCACCACAAAATCCGGCATGTCGTATTGTATACTGGAGAATGAATTTGTAGCATCAAACTCATAATAAGTACCAGTTGCGGGCTTCTGTACACATTGATATGTATAAAATTGTAAAAAAACCTGTGGATTTTTTATTATATCAGCTTTGTATTTAAGAGCATAACTGGCCTCATATTCAACAACTGGGATTCTTAACTCCATAGTCTGATCAATGCATTTGCCTGCATCTGGTAGGGTATTAGGCAGAGCTTCCCCTGTAGAGTTTAATGCACTGTACCTCATCAAAGCATTATTATCATTGGCAGCTCTTCTAAATGTGATTCTTAAACCACCCTTCCACATAATATATTTGTAATCTGAGAAGAATCCTGGCAATAGGCGCATGGGGAACAGCACAGTGTGGCTCTTAGATAATATCTTATCACCAGCCTCAAATCCACCTATTTTGTAGTAAGAAGCCTCGGTTTTGGATAATTTTAATGTGGCCAAAGCTGTGGAGGTAATACCCGGATAATCTATTCTGTTTATAACAACACCATGCTTTCTGATCTCAATTTCAGAGAAAAGATGCGGCACAAAATTGTCCACCAATCTTAAAATTTAATTTGCCGGATAATCGGTACCATCGAGCTTTACAACATCAAATTTGATGTATAGATCTGCTCTGTGGGGGTGTATAAAGCCATCCCCTACATCAAGATCAACCTCAATCTCTGTGTTGGGTTGATTTAAATTTGCAAATGTCCTCCTGTTTGGAGGGAATGATTGTAGCTCATAACTCTCAATATTTTCCATTTTTTTTCTTGTATGTATTTTTATTTAAATATTAATCTCTATGATAGCAGTTGTTGTGGCTCCAGCAAAATCAACTAATTCTTCTTTTTCATTAGTGACCATCAATTCAATATAATCTATTCTATTATGGCACACAGGAAAATATAATGTTGGGGATGGATTGTAGATGATGGGCTCCATAAATTCAGAATTAGGTTTGAATGTTGCAATAATGCCAGTTTGTTTGTGAGTGCCTATGCCATTTGATTTGGTGATCATACCCTCAGCCACATTACAGTGAATATTCAGAGTCTCTATGGCTAAGAATTTGGGTATATTCATAGCAGTGTGTTTGATGGCTGGTTCAAGTTTTGTGTTGTTCTCAAAGCCTAACAGCTCTCCTATAGTACCCAGATCCACTGTCTCTGTAGCAGATACAATCTCTACTCTGTGAGTGACAGAATTTTGACTTAACACTACACCTCTGGGTAATTGAGCATTTAGAGTGGACAGATTATACTGCCCTGGAGTGATGACAATTTTTTCATCACCAACTGCAATTTTGTTGTTGTGGTGTGTAATATTAGGGATTAAGTACATGCCATAAAATGCTCTGAGAGCTATTGTTTTGGGATATACTATGTCATCATGCAATTTGAGTTTCAATATTGAATTTTGGCTGGTGAGATGGAATACCCCCATGATGTTTTAAATACCACAAGGCTTTTTGAAAATCTTCAATTGATGTTTATTTATTTGAGACATATATCTATGAACAGATAAACACAAATGTCCGCAATTAACAACTTTGAAATTTTGAACACGGGCATTATTGTAATAAAGATTAGCTGAATTTAGATATTTTATTAAATTTTCAGGTGGAACACCTCCAAATGAATCAAACACAAATACCTCATCTTTTAAATATTTAAGATAACAGATCCAGTGAGTGCCCTGATTTTTGTACTTATCCAAATTAACAATACCACACTCTTTGTTGAGTGGTTGTTCTGGTAAAGAATCAGACATGTACACACCTCTAAAATTTTTGATGCCCAGTGGCTTGATTAAAGCTTCAATATCTTGGTTTGTAAGCGGCTCTTGTTTTTTTTAAACTTATTCATGGCTCTCTTAACACCTTTGCCTTGTTTCTCAATGGCCAGGTTATGGCGCCTCTGCTCATCTAATTCTGCCCTATTCTTCTTGGCATCTATTACTGTTTTTGCTATGGCGGCTGATCCCCCGGCCAAGCTCCCCACAGCCCCGAGAGCAGCTAAGATGGCAGGGATGGTAAATATAAATCCCCCCACATGTGATTTTTTTCTTGATTGCTGTAATTTTTTTAATTGGGGGGTACTAAGCAACAATTTCATACCATGGCCCTTTGCAATACAAGAGCTTTTTTTCTTGCGCTGCTTTTTGGTCAAAAGGCTATCAATAGGCCCAAGAGATTTAAGACCTGCATAAGGTATTTGATACATAACACCCTTGGCCTTCATTGTAGGTTTATTATATATATATTCACAACCCCCACCCCAGTTTTTGTTTGGTGCTCATAGCTATGGTGGTTCCCAATGCTGCTATTTTTTCACTTAAAGAAGCATCTTTGCTTACAAATCTACCAAATGCAGCCTCTTCTAATTTCTTGTCTGCAACATGTCTCTTGTCAAGATCAGAATGTGTGTTGTATGCTATGTCATGGTCTCTACAAGCAGCATCTAGGGGATTAACACCAGGATCACCTCTGTTTAATCTATGGTCCAATTTTGTACCGGGACCACAATACTGATAGCCTGGAATATGTAATTCAAATGGCAGCTTGTTTATAATGTCATTAACCAGCCCCCGACCCTCAGAAATATTCCAAAATTTAGGTGGTAGAGTATTAATAATTTTTATGAGATATCCAATCCCCTTAGTGTCATTCACTATAAAATTAGACAATTTTGTGCTTATCATGTCCATAATTCCAACCTTTTCATTGTAAAAATTGTGGTTCCCAGCATTTTCCTCCCCAGCTATCACCAATAACCTATCTACAAGTTTCCTGACATCATCAACCCACACAAATTCTTTAGGCAGGGTGTTGTATTGTTTGATTCCACTGCCAGTCTTGATCTGTGACCATATGGGCTTGATTAAATTATTGTATTTTGCCCCACTGCTAGACTTGACTCTTTTTTGTGTGGGATCATTGTTCTGGTATAGAGCATCTGATTTTATTAATATTTCTTTGTAATATTCATAATCTTGATCTGTATAGCTGCCAGGCCTTTTCCTAGTCATCAGTTCCCACAATCCAGGTGTGCCGGGGTACTTAACAAAAGCACCTTTTTCTCCAAGACGAGATTCTGAATATACAATCAGATCATCTCCCATAAATGTTACTCTGAAATTGCCAATTCTATGTATGATGCTACCATCACGCTCTGTGTCAGCATATAAGCCAAAAACCTCATCTTTGTTGTCTTTAGATGTGCTTAAATATTTTTGAGCAAGAAGACCCAATTCAATAGGATCCTGAGTAGCTTCAATTCTTCTAGGAGCAATAGGACTAGGTGTATGAATACTGGAAAGTGGGGTGAATGGATAATCTAATATGTTCCTTGCAGCTACAGGTACAAGCTCTGTGATCAAATTTTGATTTTGCTCTGTAACAGTTTTGATATTTTTACCTAATTCACCAATAGCATCAATTATAGGCTGTTCTGTTTGTTTGTGTTTTTCATAAATTCCTCGGTTCTCTGATTTCCATCCCTTAAATCTTTTTACAAGATAATCTCTTAATTTAAGATCATCAATAATTGGCCTTTTCATGTTTATTTATTTATGTTTCAATGTCTAGAAAATTGTTGATTTTATTTCTATATTTCCCAGTATTAGGTGTTCTTGTCATATCAATTGTGACAAACCCATAACTGTCCTGGTTCCAGCACCTACTGCAAAACTTAGAAAAATCATTGTAGCTCAAGTCCCCACCTACATATTCATCATGAATGTGTTTGAGGTTGGTATGATCCTGATGAAACACACATATAAAATTGCTGTTGTCTCGGATCAGCTGCTTGGGTATTTTTGAAAAAGTCTGTGCCAGGTAGAAGCAATCAATGTTTTTGTGCCGGCCCTGTGTAAAGAAATTCCTAACCTTGTTTTGATTATCCAGTATAATGTCATCAAACACAACAACAGAATTATCGAGACATTCATGGAGTGGCTTAACATCTGGTTCAAAAGTGGCTATATCCAATCCATCATATAGCTTCATCAGCTGCTGATATTTTAATTGTTCCAAGCTCTTAGAGAAGATATACAAGTGCCTGTTTTTCCAGTCTAACCAGTTGGGCGCCAATAAAAAATTATCAACCATTAGTGTAGTTTTACCACAAGCAGATGGCCCAACAATAAGACACCTAATATTATCAGGCAGCAAGTTGCCATTTCTCTTATTCTGCTGTTCAGGTTCTGGCAGCCTCTTTATAACATCCCAGGTGTTCATATTATCACTTTGTTTGCATCGATCCAGCTGTGTTCTGGGAGTCCTAGCCATTTGACAAATAACTTGTTGCCTTTTCTGCGGATGATTTTTTCTATGAGATATGTGTCAGGCTGTTTAGTTTTGTTGAGCTCTTCTTCATAGAACCTGCCTTTGAGAATTTCTCCTCGGTGATCTTTTATTATATATGTGTTAAGGGTCCCAGGTTTAACTTGAACCACTGTAAATAATTCAGTGCTCCAGTTTCTTGTAAAGCCTCTTTTGAATAAGTGCTTATATTTACTGATTCTTACTTGATCACCCACCCTGTATTTGGCTTTTCTTGTTGTTGGCTGATATTTAGGATAATAAACAGTGCTGATCAATTTTTGCTCATCAGATGAAGTTACTTCAGAGGGTTTCATGTTGATGGTGGAATGGACCGAGTTGTTATATTTATGTAGAAGTTCTGGAAGAATATTAATCCATTTATAATTACCTTGTAGGGTAAATTGTTTATACATAAGATTTTTTAAGGTTCTGTTGAATCTCTCTACAATTGAGGCCTTGAGATCACTGTAACTCGAATAATGTTGTATTGCCTGGCTTTTAATAAATTGTTGAAACACTGAATTATAAAATTCTTTGCCATTATCTCTTTGCAAATAGCGCGGTGATCTTCCACTCTGATTGATGATTGTCCTGATGGCTTCTGTAACACATTTTCCAGTCTTGGATTTGAGTGGCACAGCCCAGGCAAATTTTGAAAATGTGTCCATGATAGTGAGTAGATACTTGTAGCCCTTGTTGATTTTGTCTAAGTTTTTCAGCTGTCTACTTGCCATTTCAATCAAATCGCTCTGCCATAAATCATCTATGCCCTTTGTGACTACTGGCAGTCTCGTATAATTATGTCGGGCTTGTCTGTGTAATTCATCAACAATAATTTGTCTAGACATAATATGTAAACAAGAATATTGCAACTATGAGGTGTTCAGCAGCTGATACTACAGGATTTTCTAAATATAATTTGTCCCCTATTTGTATTTTAAATTCCAGAGAGCCATCATCTTCAACATATGCTGTTTCCAATGTATTGGGATCTGTAAAATCCTCCAATTCTACACTGGTGATTTTCACTTTGTTGTCAGCATTTGTTATTGATAAGGTAGGGTAGTGGTGTGCCTGTGGTTGAAGCCAATATTTGATCTTGATTGGTCTCAATGTGCCCCCAACAAAAAACTGGTAATAAAATTGTGCAGGGGACAGCATATATATTTTGCCGCCTGGTGTAAATGGTGAATCATATTCTTTGTTGGGGATGCTGTACAATTCAAGAATTACTGTATGTTTAGGATTTTCAATTATGCCTGTTATTTCTTTTTCTGCTGTGAGCAATCTACTTGTTACAGATTCAAGGTGCTCATTGATGGTCCTAACAATCTCATCGTGCCCCGGCTTGATTCTTATGTCCACAGCAAGTTTCTTGTATTGTTGCAAAATTTCTTGAAGCTGGGTGGCAAAAACAGACAGAGCATTTGCTTGATTGGATTCCATGGTCCCTAGCTGTTGCTTGATATTAGCTACAATTTGCTGTAAATTTTCAACAACTGCCAATTTTGAATTTTGAGCAGTAAGATCATGGACCTGTCTTCTGATATCCTCAAACAGGGCATGCAATTCATTAATATGTTGATTGGTTGGTAGAGTGGCCACTGTCTGAGTGAGATGTTTGATCTCTGCCTGGATATTCTTGATATCTTCTGATTTCAATATGCGATTCACTGCTCTCTTAATATTTTTAAGTTCCTGTGATGTAGGCAGATTTGATACTGTATTTTGCAAAGATTCAAGTGCCGATTTCACATTGTTTAATTCAGAAGCATCAGCCACATTTTGCATAGCATTTTGGAGCAGAGCTATATCTGCCTGAGTGGGTGTGGATTGTTGTAAAATTTCAAGTTTTGTTTGGATATCATCGATCAAGTGATGAAAATGAGATAGCTCAGATTCAGTGTTGAGGTTTTCAAGCTTTGTGATTTGTTGCTGGACACTGACAAGGGTATCTACAATACCGGGCAATCGGGATTCTTGTACATTTGTCAAATCACTTTGCACTGCTGCAATTGTACCTTCAAGATGGGTTATGGTACTTTGAATTTTTCCAAAATCTTCATATGTTTCAAGTTGCAGCTTAATATTGGCCACACTGCGAGTTATTGCACTCAAAGCATCAGAAGATGGCAAGTTGTTCATAAAATTTTCAAGTGTCTCAATTTTTTCTTTAACCTCGGCTATGGCATTGTTCAGAGGGCCCAGATTAGGTATTTGGAGTGACTGAATCTGTTCCTTTAGAGTGGAAATCACTAGATCAAAATCTTCTTGTGATTTTATGCTTTTGACAATTGTTTGGAGCTGTGCCTGGACATTATTTATCTGCTCTTCTAATTGCTGTTTCAATTGCTCAGAGTTGTTAGCCTGGGTCTTAAATTTGGCTTGAAGAGCTGCTACAGCCTCTTCTAAACTTTGAAAATTATCCAATGTGGCCAAATCAGTATATTTCTGAAGCAGCAATTTGAGTTCAGAATCAATTTTAAGAAGAGGGTCCATGCATTGTGATTGTAAATTTGTAATTTCTAATTGAAGACTGGCATTGAGTGTGGTTTGTAAAGCTTGTAAATCACTTCTTAATTTCTTGACTCTGACATCAAGCATCAAAATCTCATCACTATGATCTTCATGTCTTGTATGGCCAAATATATCATTAGGCATTTTTGTTTTAGTGGTTATTTATTATTGAATATCTGATTCTTAATTCTATAAAAAAGGGTATAAGCTTGTCATAGGATCCAGGGACCTCAATATATAAGCAGTCACCAGCAGAAACAGTATAAACAGTGCCAGAAATCATGTTTGAGTGCTTAATTCTGTAAATATTTCTCCCTACTGAAATTTTGACATCACCCTCAGGAGTTGTAATAAATTGCAATTGCCCACCTACAGGTAATTGGTAATGATTTAAATTATTGTTAAATATGTACAATTTTTTACCTGTTTCATCATCAATATCTGTAAGTATGCTGTTCAGATGAATAATTAACAAGCCACTTAGTTTAGATATTATATCAGAAGAGGGTTGTGGTGTTGGCAGGTTCATAATACCTTGTTTTTTGAACCCAAATAAGTTCATAGGCATGTTTATTTATTTCAAATCATGCTCTGTAATTGGGCATTGATTGCCATTTTTCAAATCACAATGACCCCATGGTAGAGTATGTATGCCACATGATAAAATGCATCTCTTATCATCATGTGGGTCCAGAGCCACTTTTCTTACAATATTGCTAGTCAATAAGTGATCCACACTCTGAATTCTGGATTCTGATGTTCTGATGGTGCTACATGATTTGAGGCAATTTTTATAATCTTCAAATTCAAGCTCTTTGTCAACAGTTACTCTGCCAATGCCCTTGGCCTTTTTGGCAACAGCGCCACTACATGTCTCAAAACTGTACATCTTGGCCCTTAACCCAGCAAATGCCACAATAACATCACCAAGTGTCTCATCTTTTAACTTGCCAGGCACCTTTTTGTTGTGGGGTTGAATCTTTGTATGTTCACTGGTATCAAAATATTCAAGCAATTCAGGCAGTGACATATCTTTATAAACATCTTCTGTTTTAATATCAAGAACAAAACTATCCGTGTCCATGTACATCAGTTTTACACTATCACCATAAAAAGGTTTCAACACATCATAATACAATTTTAACATGTGTAATTTGGCCAATTCCAATATCACAGCCCCTACATAAATAGGTTTATCAAACTTTTTGTTTTTTTCATGTTGAAAAGTGCCATATTTTCATCATAAATTCTTCTATAATTGAAATTAGGCTTTGCAACCAATTTTTTGCTCCGGCTGGGGTCAGTAATTATTTTAACATCGGTATGTTTTCTGACATTTTCAATAGTTTTGCCATACACAGAATTGACCATCAATTTAAACAAGGCCTTATCAAATTGGCTCATTGCAGATGTTCGAAGCTCTGTGTTTGTATCAATATATTTTTTCAACCATTTTAAGTGCCTGAACCTCAAAACTTTTCCAACTTTGGTCACTTGAACACCATCATGCATCAGGAACTGGAGGTTTTTGTAATATATGACATAACCCTGTTTTGACTCCAGTGTCATCATCAATTTCTTCTGTTTAGAGCCAGGTGAGCACTGAACCTCGGGAATTGGGGGCAGATCAGAAAATATGTTGTGTAAATCATCAGGAATTGTCAGATCAACCTCTAAGAACAGGCCATAGTTACTGTCATCAAAATCCTTAAGATCTTCAATATTGAAATCTTCAACCCATTCAAGCCCTGCATATGGCAGTTTTTGCATCATAGCATAGCCATACAGGCTGTTTGCATCCACATACAGTATATATTTTGATGGCAGTGCTGGATCATAATCAGGAATATATTTGTTATTTGCTCTGGCATATCTCTGAGAACATTGCACCATCCCTCCTCTTATACATTGCTCCATAAACAGATACATGTCTTGATCTTGGATCAGATCCAATTGCATTTTAGTATTTAAAAACATTGCAGACCATGCTAGGCCCGGTGCACTGTAAAAATACATTGGATCCAGCTTATAATTTTGCATAGAAGATTTTCTGAATGCTTGAAGTATATCAGCTAAGAGGGTCACATCAAGTTTTAAATATGCCATGTGATAATCACCAAATGTCTGGCATTTTAAATTGTTCCACATCAATTGGGCATGGTGATAATCATCATCAGTGATTCCAGATCCTCTGATTTTGCTGTAAAACTCTTCTTGTGGTGGCAAAGAACACACATCAAATTTAGAAAAATCTGTAACATAGTCATATGGATATACACCCTTCCGCCTAATTAATTTCAGGTCCTGATTTGGAAACAAAGCACATGTGATTTTGAATTGATCATCAGATAATTGAGTGGCCAGTGTAGCCAGGCTAGCCGATAAAATTCTGTAAGAATCAAGAAATCTTATGTGAATAGGAACACTATTAACTTTAATTATTTTGCTAATAGCAATATATTTCTCATCATTTTCAGCTAAAATATTTAAATTCTGCTTGTCAAACCCCTCATATCTGATCAGATGATGAAAATCATAATTGGATGCTCCATGGCAAAATATTGGGACAAATTTTGGTCTCTGGATCTTAATATTACAGCTATTATACAGGGCCATTTTGAATTTACCATCTGTATGAGAATGGTGTTTCACCTTGATTTTTGTATCTGAAAATTCAGAATCACATACCGGGCATTTTTCTGCATTGTTGAAATCTTCAATCTGTTTCTCTGTTAAAGGCAACATGGGTTTTGATTTTAATAAGATATTAGATGCTATGTCATGGCACTCATTTTCTATTCTATGTGCAAATTCTTTGATGGCATCTGCTCCCATGTATGAATATTCTTTACTAACAACACCATTCTGTACAATCACATAATAAAAGCTGGAAGGTTCATGTAGCTGGTATGGTGTAATTGAAGATTCTTCAGGATCTGGATTGCAGAATGCAAGAGGTTTGAGGTTTGATTCAAAATCACAGACAATATATGCTGGGTGTTCCAACAAGGCTTCAAACTTTTTGAATTTTGCATTTTCACTTGGCATTGGCATCACCATATGAACAGGTTTATAGTTGCCACAGTATTTCAGATGCTCAATTAACTTGTTTTTAGCAATTTTTACATTCTGTTCACAAACACCATTCACCATTTTTCTACCATCAAATACACTTAAACATCTTCTACACAACTTGAATATTGTATTGGATTTGTCTAGTTGTGTTCTGACTAAAGCTTCAAGATTATGTATCAGAGTGTAATGGTGTGTATCATCCCCTTCAATTAAGAGCAGATCAATCGGAACAGCAGAATCATCATCAAATGTTCTGATTCTGAGAGGTGCTATCAAGCAATTGCCACGGCCAGTGGAACAAATAAATACATTAATAGATAATTGTTTGCCATTGATATGCCTGGCCTTTTTTTCAAATTTATCAATATTCTGAATAGACATTGGATATTCTAAACCCTCCATTGCCTCATCAAAATCATGTTCATGTTGTTTGTAATAAGTTATTCTCTCAGGATGCCTTGAAACTGGATACAAAGCAGCTAAAATACACCACAAAAAGCATTTCTTATCATTATTATCTTATCTTATATTATTATTTCGGCTCTTTTGTTTTTAATATTGGCAGGTAATGGCAGATATGTAGATCCTTGTAATGGGCTGAATTCAGAAATATTAACATATAACTTGTGTGGAGATCCGCATAGGCTCCATCCAGACTCTTTTCCAGCAAATTCAGAGTGTTTAATATTTAATTGATCTATCAAACTGCTTATTATTTTGTCTGAATTTGCATTTGAATATACAGGTACAGTTTCTGTTATGTGGGGCTGTGTAAATGTTGTTCCATTTGATTTCTTATATTGTGTAAACAATTTGAGGGACAGCTTATAAGAGCCATTTTGTGCATTTAGAATTGCCTGCACATCAGGATTTATACTGTTCAAAAAATTCTTAATACCACATTTTTGTTCTGATACAAACCGATAATCCCTTAATTGGCCATTAAAACTGCTATGGATGGGTTCATAGCGTGGCTGCTTTGCAGGTCCAGCATTAACAGGTGCTTCATGCTTCCTTTTCAGACCAGATGTAGATGGTTGTGGGGGCAATATTGATGACTGTGCAGAGCAAGTATCTTTATGTTTATATGTGAAATATTCCATGCTATATTTTCTATGGCATTTGGGGCATATTTTTGTGGGAGTTCTGTATTTTTCTGGATTACAAATCTTTTGGTGCTTGGCCCAATTGGGGCTGGATATATTTTTATTGCATTGATTACAATATTTTTGATTTGGCATTTTTGTTGTTGTTTATTATATACAATTTCTTGGGATTCAAATCAAAATTCTATGCTTAATAAAAAATATCAGTTGGGTTCAGCAGTGTGATTTGTGTGTGTGTGTGTGTATGTGTATGTGTGTATGTGTGTTAATATTTTTGGCTTTGGTATTTACATAAAATTTATTGGGGTTCAAATCAAAACTCTATACTTAATAAAAAATATCAGTTGGGTTCAGCAGTGTGATTTGTGTGTGAGTGTGTGTATATGTGTGTGTGTGTGCGTTGGTATACCCGTCATTAGGAGGAACAAGATCAGAAAAATTACCAGCATTAAGAGGGACTTTTTCATTGCGAGGTAATTTTGGTGGTTCCTCGGAACGAGAGAGCACATTATTTAATATTATGGCCGAACGGGCAAAGGAAAATTTAATGTCGTGGAATTAATCGACGAAGGGGACCAAGATCTATATTTTGATAAAAGATAGAACAATGTCCGACAATTGTACTCGGAGTTATGCTACAAAACAGTGCATTTTTCTGGTTCCTCTTTTCGGGGCATTGTGCCTGTACGTGTGTATCAGGTGTTTATCGGTTCCTCTCAACGGGGCTCTGTGCTTATCACCTACACACAACGTGTGTGTCGTTTGTGCGACGCCAGAGACATCTGCAGTGTGTGAAAAATTGCGGAACTACATCAGCGGTGACGTCAAGGCGGAGCGAGGAAGATCGTAGGGGGTGGGGCCTGCGGTTGCAGAGAACAGCGTTGTCGGATCTCCCCCTCAACTTACATGACTCAGCATTTTTCACTGACGGCTGTGAACGTTGCATTGTTCGCAGTGCTGCATAAGTTGCAACGCTGGAGAATGCAGCGTTGCTACATCATTGCCTACATGGGAAATGTTAACGGCGCTTCACGATTGCGTTCCGAGAGGGTTCGTTGTGTGATAGTAGCCGTGTTTAATATATCGGTTTGAGCTTGGGCAATTATGTCTCGTATTTCTCGGAAAATATATATATCAACGAAGAATTGTAGCAATCTGCCGGAGGGCGCGTGTGAGCGAGCAAAGAATATTGTAGGAAATGCTTGTGTATTTCCTCATCAAGAAAGCAAACTAGTAGGATTTCTTCTTGTATTAATTAACAAAATATTCAACCAGAGTTCCTATGCTAGAATACTGGAAATGATTAATCTGACTAAAACACAAAAGCCAGATACAGGACAATATAGTACAAAAACAACATACATTTTTACGTTCTTAATTATGGTCTAACTATTCGTTTTCTCCGTCTACTCCACTCGTTAAAAATTTGCTCCTCCTCTGTGGTGACAGTGGCGTATTTAAGAGTACGACTTTAATCTCCTTCCCGAAATACCTTCCACCCTTAAAATGTTTCTTTCGTCACTAGAATGCAGATGCATATGTTCAAAAATGGCAAAATACGTAGTTAAACATTAATAAGAATAGAGCCCGACCCTGTGGCCGAGTGGTTAGCACATCGCGCTGCGACGCCAAGGGTCCCGGGTTCGAATCCCGGTCGGGTATGGTTGTTTGTGAATGTCCATTTTCATCCATTTCATCATTTCATCACTCATCCCCATCTTCGCAAATTAGCCAAGAGGCACAAAACGCGAAGTAAAATAAATTAATCAATCAATCAATCAATAATAAGAATAGGTTCTTCACTAACATTTCAATATTTTTCGTAATACATGTCTCTAAACTAAGGTAGAATTCACACCGGACTTACAGGCGACACGTGTTGCTTGAGGATTTCACCAATCCAACGCAAGTTTCTGAGCCCTATTATGCCTGCCGCTACGTTATGAAACGTTGCTGTGGATTGACGCGTTTCCAATCGACATATGTCATTTGCACTTGCTGTTTGGAGTGAAATCCACGTGTTGCTTGACGTTTCGGTCTGAAAGTTACAGGCGACAAACAACACGGAGATGCCAAGCAGCTTTCAGACCAAAGCGACACACAACACATGTCGCTTCGGAACTAGTCAATCAATATCAACGTTTCACACCTTAGCGGTAGCCCCAGAAGACTGAGTTCGACTGGTGAGATTCTCAAGCACCACATGTCTCTTCAATGTGAAATCTCTCAATGAGAGAAGAGCCCAGTTCGAGAGACTTGTAAAAGCTCACTAAAGCAACACATACACCGCGCACAAGTGAACAGACCAAGTCAATTTGATGCACGGCCCGAGCGACATGGTGATTTCACACCCAAGCGACAAGCGACACGAGACCCTTCAATCTAATGCAAAAGATTCATTGCGTATGCGGGAACAACAGAAACAGGTGACACTAGCACCGTATTGAGAACATAGTCCAGTCCAAGCTACAAATGCAGCTTGTGTCGCTTCAGTTCAAAATTTTTGTTTTCAAGAAGCACGTTACAGGGGGATTTCACACTGAAACGACACGACACACATGATTTTGTGCGAGCAATAAAGGTTTCGATTTCCTGTGGGGCATAGCACCTTGCACTGGCGTACGCAGGGGGGAGCTGATGGGGCTACTGCCCTCCAGAAATTTTAAGAAAATCCAAATTTTTAGATGAAAATTTGTTAAGAACTCAAAGAAAGGAAATATGTAAACGCAAACCTCCCTTAAAGTTAAAATGACACCCGATAACCATTTCTGTCTTCGAGTACAATTTTAAGAGTGAAAAGTTCAAAATGTACGATAGCCTATATATTTTATTCGGTATCCCACAATTCTAGAACAAAGCTATATACTATACACCTTTACAATTTCAGCCCCTCCAGAACAAAAATCCTGCTTACGCCAGTGGCACCGTGAGAACAATTGGAGCAGACTATGATATCGAAAACCAGAAAACTACAGCGACTCAATTGTATTTAACTTAGTATATGGCACATGTTTTCCCTCTTCTCGAGTGGCAGCAACGAATCGTCCCCTACGTATGGTCAGTGCATCGCCCACTGGCATATACATGAGTGAGGGATGAAAGACAGGCCTGTGGCAAGGAATAGCAAGTCTCCATTTTGACTTCACAGCCTAACAAAGAAAACTAAAGGTGGCCAGGAGGGGAAATTTCCTTTGGGCTCAGGATCGTGGTGTGTGTTGCAAGGCGTGCTGTCGACAGTGGCGGCGATTGGGTTCCAAAACTGGGTTGGGCAAAGGAACTTTACTTTTCCTTTATAGATAAGCTTTAGCATAGTATCGGATCAAAAGTGGCTAAAAGTGGGGGGGGGGGGGGCAACTGCCGCCCTACGCTCCCTCAGTCAGTAATGATTATTCGACTGTGAAATCAGTTGAAATATTGGAATCAGATTCTTTTCTCATTCATCCATACACATTCTATTTCATTTCGCTTTGTAATAAAAATAAGCACTTGATAAATTTTAAAAAATATATATTTTTAAAATTGTTTTTAAAATCAACGAAATTAGACAGAAATATGACTGACACATTTTAAGAAAGAAGTTACAGTCCGTGAATTACTTTTTCACAGTGTTCAATAATTTTATTAGGAAGCGCTTTTCTGCCATTTTATTTAACCGCAACGGTGCGGATGTGTGGTGTTTAGAAGAAATTTAGGAAGGGACACGTCATGCCCAGGCCGGGATTCAAACCCGGAAACCCTGGCGTCGTATTACACTGAACTAACCTCTCCCCCAGATTTTGGGGGACAGAAAGTAAGTTATTAATATCGTACCATGCCCTGTTCGGTTAAGAAATATTGACCCTGGCAGACCTTGTCAGCTCCTGCTCAGAAATGTGTAGAATAAGCTTTCTACAGGAAATGGTAAGAACACTGGCCTTTGGCAAGAGGTGACGAGAGGCCAAGCGAGGGTTTATATACGTGCGCATGAGAGCGACACGAGGTCTTTTAATCTGGAATCATCGGAGAAGCAGGAGCTACTGGTCTTATTTCTAAACCGAACAGGGTAAGCTAGTCTACACCCATTCTGCCATTTGCATTGCTCACTTCAGTCTAGAAACGAATCATGAGTCTATTTTAATGTATAGTTAGATATTTGTACCTGCCCGTTCAGGGCTGTCTCTACCATCAACTAGTTCTAATAGTACATCCCTATTTAAGATCCCGCGTTCAGAGGAACGCTACGTGGTGGATTGATGCGGGCCTTTTCATTTTCTTTTGGAAATGAAAAGCGTCATGCCTTGTTTTCCTAAACAGACATGAAAATTAAAAGGGTAGGCTGCGGAATTTTTCATTTATTTCACTCTGAAATAAATGCAAATCGAAATGCATTAATATCATGTTAGACTTGTTTCTTCGCGGAATTTTTTACTAACGGGGGGTTATTTTTTTTTAAAAATAAGGTACGTCACCATTGTTAGTAATGCCTTATGTCATTTATAGAGTTGGAGGACGAGCTTGATACCACATTGGATAGGCTCATCATTCTTGCCAATAATGCTGTTGGTCCGTCTTTTGATGTGGAGGGCCTACCTTGTGCCTCATCCACCCCAATCAGAAGTCCTCCATTAACTAGAAGCCGCGCACGCGCGGGCTCACTTTCAAATTGATAATCGTCCCACAGTTCTTGTGGACCCACCCACCATGGCTCAACTACCTTTTGTTCATCCCTTCATGTTCGAGAGCATTCAGTTTCAGGGTGCCTCGGGGGAGGATGTTTCTAAATTCATAGATCGTTTCGAAAGTGCGGCGATTCTGAACAATTGGGACGAGACGAAAAAACGGCAACTTTTCCCGGCGTTGTTATGTGGCCCAGCCCTCCGCTGGTTTAATGCAATTAGCCAGCAACCAGGCGTCAATTTAGTCAGCTATGAGGACGTCAAGAAAAAACTTATTGAAGAATTCACAGGCTCCCTTGATCAACTGCAGATCGAGGAGCAGATCAGATATCGGTTCCACAGGGACGATGAACCGGTATCCTCTTATGTTAGGGACAAGCAAACCCTCTTGTTTAAGATGGACCCTAACATGGCTGTGAATAAGCAGCTTAAATACATAAACGCAGGTCTTCAACCGGAATTTATCAGGGAGATATACAAAAAACAATATAATTCAGTTCCGGAGCTTTTGAAAGACCTCAAGGAATATGAAAAAGCAAAGTTCCTTATGCGCCGTAGAACGGTGCAAGAGCTCTTGCATTCGGCTCAAAAGGAAACTCTTTTTCCGTCTCCTGCTGAGTTGCGCATTCCTCACCAGAACCCCGTAGTTAGCACGACGGCGGTTGCTCCGGAATCAGCACCTCGGGCTAATCACGACATGACTAATCAGCTGCAAGCCTTGCAAGCTGAATTGGACCTTGTCAAAAGACAACAAACGTCTCTCCCAACTTCAGAACCGTCCGCTGTAGAAGCTTTGGCTAAGCAGGTTAGCAACCTAGCGTTAAAAGTCGAGGAAGTTATACAGCCACACGATCACGAAAATTTTCAAACTGTAGGCCAAAATTATCAAAGGGGTAATTTTAATCACAATCGTGGTTCAAACAACAGACGAGGCTTTCAGGGCAGGGGAAATAGAGGCTACCGTTCAAACAACGGCCGGTTTCAGAATCGTTCCAATTTTCAGCGTGGCCGGGGGCGAGGTTCACCAGCCCCCCGCGGTCGTCCCGATCAAGGTGACCGGCGTGGCCAACAACTTTGTTATAAATGTGGTTTTCCTAATCACCACCAAGAATTTTGTCTTCAGAATCCAGACGATTTAAACGCCAATTAACCGCAAGTAATGGAGACATACCTGCGGGCAGTAAAAAGATTTTAGTCTCTACTTTCCCGTCTGAAGACCTCATTTATATAAATGCCAATGTAAACGGGGAACGTCAAAGGTTTATTGTCGATTGTGGGAGCCAAATAAGTGTAACAAGTGATAAGGGTATTCCTGCCCATGCTAAGAGGTTTAAAATCAACACTCTAGTTAAAGGTGTCACGAATAATTGTTTAACAATTAAAGAAATTGTACTTTTAGATTTTTCTCTAAATGGATTTACATTTAGGCACCCCTTCAGGGTGATACAAGATTTTGGTCATAATACCATCGTTGGTAATGATTTTCTAAAAGCCCAAAATGCAACTTTAGATTTTGAAAGCAATAAATTGGGTTTGAGCAGATTTGGCACTCCCCCACGCAACCGCATTCGGTTTGAATCGAAGAAAGCTTTTGATGTTTCCGTTAAATTGGCAGGTTTGCTGGTACATACTGTTGAACCTGAATATGTGGCTTCTAAACGAATTGTTGTGAAACCAAGATCACATTTGTGCATCCCTTTAAAATTAGTCAATACAGCAAATCAAAATTTAACTTTACTTGAGCCGGATGCAAATTTTCAGGCTAAATCTGGCATAATGGTACCAAGGTCGATACTCAACCCTGCTACACAACTTGTTTGGGTATCCAACCCTTTGAATTATAGAATTGTAATTCGCAAAGGTACTCGGATCGGTGGCGCAGAATCTTGTGAGTTGGCAACGGTGGATCAGGAAAATAGTTCTGTAACAGTTAATTTAACAAAGGAAGAATCAGAAAACGACGATATCCCACAAGTGGATATATCCAAATTTGACATTAATCCTCAATTGGAGGAACATGAGAAAAATCAACTTTTAGAGCTTTTGTTAAAATACAAAAATGTTTTCAGTTGGTCCGAGAATGACATGGGCCTTGCCACCAATTACAAACATAGGATAAAGCTTTCTGATCCTACGCCGTTCCATAAGCAGCAATATCCGATCCCGGTACATTTGCGAACAGAGATAAAGAAACAAATTGAGAATTTGAAAAAACAGGGAATAATCCGGGATAGTACAAGTCCTTATAACTCACCAGTTATTCTTGTGAAAAAGCGTGACGGAAGTTACCGTTTTATTCAAGACGGTCGCTTTTTGAATAAACGCTCTGTGTTCGATGCGATGGCCATGCCTTCCATTCAGTCTATCTTGCACGATATGGGGGGAAAGCAGTACTATTCTAGTTGCGATTTACGTTCAGGATTTTTTTAAATACACACAAAACAATAACAGTGTCTGAAGGAACATCCTTTTTCTGTAATTATAAGAATTTTGATCAATTGATTTTTGATGATGAAATCATCCACACTCGTAGAGTTTTAGATACAGAAATAGCTATTCGAGCAATTTCTCCACTTTTTAATACCTCTGTAAATTTTTCAAATGTAATTCTTCCTGATTGGACTGACTTTCGACTGGCCATGGAGAAATTAAATCAGTCAATCGCGAACGAACCCAAATTTCATGAAATATTTTTGTCCCATTTTCCCGTTACTATTATCCTATTACTAATTTGGAACTTCATTTTAACTGTTTATTTATGCTATACGTCAGGCGTATGCAAGCGCAAACAAACCTTGACTAGTGAGCGCTAACAGTGCGTCACTATGTCGCCTTGATTTATTCATCCATTCTATTATGTACCTTTCGTAATTAATGATTTTAAGGTCATTGGAGCCATGTCATTTACTCTTTTATTTTACTTGTGGTTAGGTCCGTTTTAACAGCTGTGACGTTACCAAATTTTGGGTTAATTTTTTTTTCTCGTCAGTTCCTCATTTTTTACAATGCTTTGACACTTCTGACATGATATTAATGGATTTCGTCGGGTTAATTTTCTGATACCAGGGGATATATTTGATACCATCTACATACTACTTTTATATATATATCAATATTTAATCCTACATATTTTCGTTTATTTTATAGTGCCATGTCATAACTTTAGTTTTATATTGCACATTATTTTTGGGAGAAGCCAGGGGCTATATATATAATTTAGTCAATATATACATATATTACTTTTGATGAAGTCAGATTTTCATTTTAATGGTGTTCCAGTGTTAAGGCGTCAAATGACATTTTCCGCCTTTTATTTTATTTAGCCTTCATTCAAACTTTGTTTTATAATTTATATCACTTATTGGGCAGTTTATTTTATTTTAGTTTACTTATCTTTACTCATGATTTTCACTTGCCTATAGAAGACGATTCCTTTACACATTTTTTATATATTTTTCAATATTGAATGACTGTGAGCAATGTAGTTTATTCCTATGTCCAACCTGTTTCCTCCCCTGTTCGGGAATTCCAAGAGTTCAAGGAATTTCGAAAAGTCCAGTGATTTTTTGAGGCCGGAAGAAGAACGCATTCCTGAAAGCTTTGGAGCTCACCAGCCTCCTTTGGTTTTCAGCGGTGTATGTCACGTAGCAGCACCGAAAATCCTATTCCCAGTGACATCCCAGGATCGGAACAGCGTCAGAAACATCAGAAGAAATGTCATCTTACAGAGCAAACCCCCCCCCCCACGACTCTAACCCCCCTTAAGAAGAAGCATGAACATCTTTCATGTACATCGTCCCCTTTTGCTCTGTAAGGCCAGGCAGTGTATTTCACCACATATTGGAACTTTCCGGGCACAGTCAACGACCCAAATGTGTTGAGACCCACCCCTGTGGATCAGCAACCTGCCAGGCCACCTGTGAACAGTTTAATCCTACCAGTGGCCATATTTACTGTTTCCCTCTTGGAGTGATAGCAGCACGGTACACCTTCCGTTTTCACATGCAACCAGCGTACGAAATGTGTCGCCATTCGATGTGTGCCGGAAATATGCAATGGCGTCTGCTGTGAACTTTCGGGGGCCTATCATAAATACCCCCCAGTGTTCGCCATTGGACAACGCATATTTTGGGGCTTGGAAACGCTACTTGGAGTGGCTTCCCATGGACTACCCTGTGTTCGCCCGCCCCACGGCCAACGTATTTTCATCTGACCTGTACTGAACAGTATTCCAGAACTTTCCACACCGGGATTCGAATCAGGTCCCCCAGTGAAATTGTGATCGGTCACGAACCGTGTATGTCCCGGAACAATGCTTCGTACCCCAGGACTCCGGGGTTTGAGTGTATTTGGATTGCCCTGCCTTTGATTTCTCAGGTCATAGTGTGCACACATCGTGTGCTACGAACGTCAGTGAAAACATCATCTTCAAATATTTTTTTTTTAATCTTCATGTGGTTGTGCGCAGTCCAGTGGAGCTTGGTGTTTACCATGGTCTTTTTGCTCTCGCCTCGAACTGTCATCCTGATGAGGCGGAAGATTGCGAGCATGCGGCCTTAAGGTTTCTCACGGATTAAGTTCGGTGCTTAGATAGCACTTGTTCTGAAGACATTCGCATGTATCGCGTTACGATGCAGTGTGTTGAACTTTCCGCTGACTCCACGGACCTGCGAACAACACTTTATATCGCATGTTGACCAACCGTCAGCATTGTTGATTACGAAAGACTCTTCCAGCGTGTGGCTAATGAAAACAAAAGACTTTCTTTCAGCTTTCAAGCTTGAGCTTAATTCTGTTCCATTTAATTTTCGTTGAAGGGTCTCCGACATTTTTTTTTATTATTTTATTTTATGTAACCTTTTTTTTTTCATGTAATAAACAAAAACCTTTTAAATTTTGGTGAATGGCAGAAGGTTCAATTTAAACTTTAATTATTACAATTTCAATTTTGGAAATTGTTTCGCAAGAGGGAGTGTCGTACCATGCCCTGTTCGGTTAAGAAATATTGACCCTGGCAGACCTTGTCAGCTCCTGCTCAGAAATGTGTAGAATAAGCTTTCTACAGGAAATGGTAAGAACACTGGCCTTTGGCAAGAGGTGACGAGAGGCCAAGCGAGGGTTTATATACGTGCGCATGAGAGCGACACGAGGTCTTTTAATCTGGAATCATCGGAGAAGCAGGAGCTACTGGTCTTATTTCTAAACCGAACAGGGTAAGCTAGTCTACACCCATTCTGCCATTTGCATTGCTCACTTCAGTCTAGAAACGAATCATGAGTCTATTTTAATGTATAGTTAGATATTTGTACCTGCCCGTTCAGGGCTGTCTCTACCATCAACTAGTTCTAATAGTACATCCCTATTTAAGATCCCGCGTTCAGAGGAACGCTACGATATAATATACAAGATGTAATATATTATATATTACATATTATATAATATAATATTCGAACCAGTGTATAGGGCCTCCCCGATGGCGCAGTCGTTGCCTTGTAATCAAGGGGTCCCGGGTTCGATACCCGGTGGAGGCACATAGCGGTTCGGATCCCACTTTAAACTGTAGGTCCAGTCCCGATTAGCCTTACTGTGCATAAAGTGGACTTAAAACACCAAATCAAACCAAACCAGTGTATAGTGCACCTCCACTGCATATCTCATATTCTCTACACCCTGTACTATTCACAGTTACAATACAAGTGTTAACCCATTGAGAAACCTAAGTTTGCCATTTTGGAATCTCTCTCTCCAGGAAGTAGTGTAATCAAGGGGTCCAGAGTTCGTTATCCGGTTGAGGCAATTGCATGGACGTCCGCAGGATTTTTTCCAGGGAGGGGCAAGGAAGGTATTTTTTTCCAGGGGGGCAAACGAAGGCAAATTTTCCCCAAAAATTGTGTTGTTCCCTAAAAAACATTGCTTTAATTTGAATTTATGGTGTTCATACAATAATTAACACATATTATTGCGGCTAAAATGAAATTATATGTGTTAAATACATATTTTTAGTTGACTTTCATTTTCCAGGGGGGGGGGGCCACGGCCCTCCCTTGCCCCCCCCCCTTCCGGACGCCCATGGGCAATTGTGGTTCCGATCCCACTTTAAACTGTAGGTTCAATCCCGATTACCCTTTCTAGGCATAAAGTGTACTTAAAAACAATCTTACATTGAACTCGATTGAAATTACATTTTTGCTTGCAAGTTTGAATATGTATATTAATATTAATAATATTAACAATAATTACTTTAATTAATAGAGTACGTAATGAAGTACGAAAACATTGAGATCTGATCAAATTGTCCTTTGCTTATAGAGATGTTCCTGACGCAAGTATTGATGGAATGAACTGCAATGAGTTATTTGCTACCCTTGAAAAAAAAACGAACCAAACGAAAACGCCGCCCGCCTCCCCCTCTCTGTCCTGTTTAAGGGGAGAGAGTGGTCAGACGTTCAGACCAGACGCTTGGCAACTCTGAACTACCCTTTCTTTGTCAGTGCCGGGGTTGGGGGTGCGAAGAAGTGTTTGCGCACCTTTTAATTTTCTTCCGCACACATTTTTCAACCAATAACACCAACTCTTAAGAGTGCCATCTCCGGTGGAGGCACACTTTAAACTGTAGCTCCAGTCCCGATTAGCGTTACTGTGCATAAAGTGGACTTAAAATACCAACTCAACAAGAACAACTCTTAGAGTGCCATGCTATCTCATGTCATATTCACCGCCGAATGTTACGTTCTAAAGTGAGACCGCTGTTATTGTTTACAACAGGTAAACACCGATCGCCGATTTCTTTCCTGTACTGTCGGCAGTTTATAAAGGCAAGCCGCCATTTTCTTTCTTTTGTCAGCATTGTTGTTAAGAATTGTTTCTTCTTATGTTTCACGTAGTCTGTGTTTGTCGATAAGTGCCTATAGCTCAGTGTCAGGTGCTTTGTGTTATCCTTTGCGTTGTTGATACACCGTTTTTGTTGTCTGCCTACTGTCGGATCAAAAATTATGTATACTCGAGTTTTGGACTCCAATTAAAAATTAATCAGTAGACCTACATAAAAACGAGTTACATCAAAATTTGACTGTTTCAATTCTGTATTAAGCTATAGTAACCAATTCTTTTTCGAGTATGATTCGATTTTTAGTCGTCTTGAGAATAAAAAAAAGTGCCGTTTTTTGCGTTTTCCAAACAAGAAATCCAAAAAATTTAAAAAATCGTCCGATCGTGATCGAATTTAAATATGCAGGTAGAAAGGTTGTAAATAGAATTCTTAATTTTCAATTTTTTTATTGGGTAAAAAGTCAAATGTGTCTTATCAATTTTCTGAAACATATTCCCTCCCATCCCGTGGGAAAATACCTTGCTTGCATTTCCTTGGAAAAAATCTTCCAATTTTTCATGTATGTCATTGGCCTCCCTTCAACAAGCTGTTCTTTTCAAATTTTTGGCCTCTCCGATGGCGCAGTGGTAGCATCGTCGCCTTGTAATGAAGGGGTTCCGGGTTCGATTCCCGGTGGAGGCATATAGTGGTTTGAATCCCACTTTAAACTGTAGATTCAGTCCCGATTAGCCTCAGTGTGCACAAAGTGTACTTAAACACCAACTCAATAAATCAATCAATCAAATTTCTAAACATGTCTTGTACTAAAACCGAGCAAGAGTGAAGCAGTTGGAGTTTGAAAATCCACATTATGCACAGTAAGTCTGGACCTATAGTTTAAAGTGGGATCCGAACCACTGTGTGCCTCCATTGGGTATCGAACCCGGGACACCTTTCGCTAGTTTTATCCACTTTCATTGGCATATTATTGGAATTTCAATTAGTGGCTAAAACATGCATGCATGTTTCATGTTTTCTTTATTTTCAACACCGCGCCCCTTAAATTTCATTCCACACCCTCTCAGCACTTCTACAGAGCATTCATTCCCCGACATTCGCTACGATACTCGGCGGCTAGCGGCCCGGCGTCAGCGCTTGTCTTTCCCAGTGAACGGGTCCGCGACAGTCGCACGCTAGTCTGTTTTTTTCGCTCTCCCTGCCTTCGCTCTCTTTCCCTTTCTGTTGACGTTGCAGACTGACGCCAGTATAATCCTCCCTCGGAAGTTGTGTTGTGTCGTGTCCGTGTGTTGAAGATTGTGGCTTAATATGGCACAACAAAAGTTTACATTGCAACAAAGAATTTACGTTGTCGAGTATTACTTCGGAAAGAGGAATTGTGGAGAAGTGCGACGACGTTTTGCAACGAAATTTCCTGGTGTTCCCGTTCCACATAGAACCACTATATTAAACCTCGTAAAAAAGTTTAGAGTAACAGGGTCAGTTCTGAATAAAAGTGGAAAGAAAAATGGGGAAATCTAAAAAATAAAGTATACAAAGACAATCCGCACACCATCAGTGAGTTAAAAGAGAGTATTGTACGAGAAATCGGGACAATTACAGTAGACGAACTTGTACGTGTAAATGCCAATTACCTTCGGAGATGCCAGGAATGTGTTGCAGCAGAGGGACATCATTTTCAACACCTTCTGTACTCAAGGTTAGTACACAATATGAAAACTGTAATTTTAATAGCCGATTCTAGCGACTCTCGCGGACCCCGTTCACAGGGAAAGACGAGCGCTGCTACCGGGCCGCTTGCGCCGAGTCTCGTAGCGAATGTAAGGGAATGCTCTGTATATAATTAGTTCTGGCAACGCACCAAGATTTACGGTTGTGGTTTTCTCTCCGTTGGGGACAACGAGGACGTTTATGTAAGCAAATAAATAAAATAATAATAATAAACAGTTGTGTTTATATACGTATGTATACGTATATAATTTATATCCCCTCCTCCACATTCACCTGAAAGTGGCAACAGTTGTGATTCGTGGGACCGTCTGCTCAGTTGATATCTATGTTTTGGCTTTTTGAGTGTGTGCAGTATTCCCCAAGGCCCTCTTCTCTTGTTTTTGCTGTGCAGAAACACAATAATCCTGAAATCGCTTGTATAGCTAGG
This sequence comes from Lepisma saccharinum, assembly GCF_977018435.1. Taxonomy (NCBI): domain Eukaryota; kingdom Metazoa; phylum Arthropoda; class Insecta; order Zygentoma; family Lepismatidae; genus Lepisma; species Lepisma saccharinum. Next base: position 148,702,839 of record NC_139230.1, on the reverse strand, counting down.
AATTAAGTACAATGTAAGTGACAGCGTTGAAGAGATTAGAGGGAAGAAATGGTATAGCAATGAGCGAAGTTGCCAAACGAAGAATGTGTGTATGAGAAATTACTATTGTTTTTGCATGCTTAGTTCGTCATTAATTTCTTTCCTTTTGTTACAACATATGATTTTTACTTCGAGACTTATAATAGGTCTGTGTGGGCCTCCCTGATGGCTCAGTGGCAGCGTCGTCACCTTGTAATCGGGGGTCCATGGTTCGATACCCTGTGAAAACACATAGTTGTTCAGATTCCACTTTAAAATGTAGTTCCAGTCCCGATTAGTCTTTCTGTGCATAAAGTCGACTTAAAACAACAATTCAATTCAATTATAATGAATGCTTTCATTATACTTTAATAATCCTAATTATTATGCATTGAAATATATATTGATACAATCAACTCCATAAAATGCTGAAAATTGATATTGGAAATATTAATAGATTGAAGAAACAGGTGTATATAACTTTACTCTTCTTGTTTAAAGTAATCGAATTTTGAAGGAAAATGTAACTCACTTCCCCTTTTGTTATTTAGTGTCTAATGGAGTGACCTACTAATTCTGACAGCAAATTCAATGAGTCATGATATTCATCCTGGTCAGGCAGGGTGTGGCTGCCTTTAGATTGTGTTTCATTTATCACATATTTAATAGTTCATCCTCAAGCCGCAATTAACCTGGATAAATATAATTTTGACCATAAATAGCAAAATGCAAGTAAAAACTTCTTGAAATTTACGATTTTCTTCGCATCAAAATTGTGGACATACGCCTAGTAGGCTCCTGTTGTCTGCAAGAAAAAATCTGGAATTTTATGAAATTTCTTGCCGCGTCTCATCGGGCTTGAAATGTATTACTTCACAAGAAAATTTTGAACAACTGTACTATCTTGCATTACGAGTTATAAAAGTAAGTAAATTCATCAAAAACTTTCACAAATCGTGTTTTAATACTGTCATAAACAGAATAGTGAATTGAAAGTGTCTGGGTATGGTTTGTGGAGGAGGTTTGTGTCTTTTTAAAGGTATCATTATCGTAAAATCTGATAATAGTCATTTAAATGTTTTTAGTGAAAGAATAGCCTCACAGTTTCCATACGTCTGAATTACTGGCTCTACAATGGCTTTTGTGATAGTTCAACGGTTTGAGAGCTTTGATAAGTATTGATTGTGCCAAGCTCGCACTGCCGTACCCATGTAGTTGATGGGAGTTATGGCCCCGTATTTGACCCAGGTTAAAACAAAATAGAAGTCGAATAAATGAGAAGATGGCAAAATTTTAGACTGTGTGCTAAGAAGAATAAGCCATAACCAGTGGCGTAAATAACACCCCCGCAACCCCATCGTGATTTGGAGTTTTTTAAGTCCACTTTATGCACAGTAAGGCTAATCGGGACTGGACCTACAGTTTAAAGTGGAATCCGAACCACTATGTGCCTCCACCGGGTATCGAACCCCGAACCCCTTGATTACAAGGCGACGACGCTACCACTGCGCCATCGGGGAGGCCCTGGGGGCGCATTACGAATGACTGATAGTTCACAAGTTTTCTTTTTGGCGTTAAAATATATTTTCAACCAAACATGTATTTTTATGCACCTGCAACTGCAAACATAAAATGTTAATCACTAGAAAAGTAGAAAGCGAATTACCAGATTAGAAGAAAACCCTTCATTAGCTGTATATTTCAACCTCCGATTATTATACCCTAGTACTTAAACCGGACAGAAACGTCGTCGCCTTGTAATCAAGGGGTTCCGGGTTCGATACCCGGTGGAGGCACATAGTGGTTCGGATCCCACTTTAAACTGTAGGTCCAGTCCCGATTAGCCTTACTGTGCATAAAGTGGACTTAACACACCAAATCAATGAATTAAACCGGACAGAAAAGAGAGATTTTGGTTATGCTACTCCTCTATTTTAGACGCTGTTTATTGTGTTGGTTGGTTTCTTGTGTTTATTAGTTGTTTGCCAATAGGTTCGATAAACACTTTAATGGTGCATGGTGTAAAGGTAAAATTAATGATTGGATAGGTTTAAGTAAAAAAAGAAATCAAAGAACACCAAACCGATATCACATGATATATTTGATGTTGCGATATTTTTGCAACTATTAGTTACAAGTACGAAATTTGGTGATTTGAATTAACTGTGAATTATCAAGTTGATACAATATGATATGCCTATTCTAGATCAGCCTGTCTGTTTGCCTGTTTTACTCGGCCCAACAATCGAACCCAATCTGAACGTAGCTGTCACGATCTACGTAACTCAGTTCTGCGTAATTCGGTTTTATACGTAAATTACTGTAGGTCTCGGGAAAATATAATTTTAAAACGTGTTAATTAACCTTTACTTGTACGTAATCCATTTATAGGTAATTCTGTGTTATACCTATAACATCCACTTTAAACTGTAGGTCCAGTCCCGGTTAGCCTTACTGTGCATAAAGTGGACTTTAAACAACAAATCAATCAATCAATCAACCTATAACATAAAATACAGTTGATTTGTACGTAACCAAGCTACAACAATGTCACACAAAAACACAAATACGCAACAGGATAGGTGGATATGGCGGCGGTCGGTCTGGAATTGCAAGAAAGGGTAGTGCGGCGCGGCGGTGTCACAGAGAAGACAACAAACAGAGGCGGCACGCGGCATGAAATCAGAGGAGATTTGACGCAGTTGTTGAGAACAAGATACGAATTTTTTTGTACGTACACTAGGTTGGCCACGTTTTCTTAACAGAAAATTAGGACATTCATGGATGCTAACAGGGGGGGGGGGGGTTGTAGCTATAACTAAAAGAGCACAGGGTCCAGTACACCCCGCCCCCCTCTTTGGCAAAGAAAAAGTCATGCTGCTTATGTGTTTCCTGAAACATTACATAATTCTCTTTAATCTATTTTCCTCTTGATTTTATTTGATTTTTGTTATTTAACACGTCTTATTGTCACTTTTGGCTAATTGCAACAATGAATATGAGTTTAAATTCATGAGAGAGGAAAAGTTACCTGCTTGGTCAGAAAGTAAATTGTATACGGGAAGTCAACGCTAATCCACATAAAACTATTCAAGTGACAAATGTAATGCACTTAAGAATTAAACTTTTAACTTGTAAATTCGTTAATTTAGCACTTTATTACAGAAATGACCTGTATTATACTGTATGTTGTAACTCAAAATAGATGCAGTTATTTTAATAATGGCGTGTTAAGTAAATCTGATTTCTAAGTAATTCTCAGTTATACGTATTATTTTCTCTTCACGTTGACATACGTATAACTCAGGTTCAACTGCATAGCCATTGTGTTTTTCAACTCCCGTCAATAGTAGCATCATGTATCTGTTGGGATCAGATTCAATGGTAAACCATATTGCTCGAGGAGTGATGCCCAAAATAATCAATACCACCCTCTGTGAGGCAAAGGGTCATAAGATGGAGGGGGGCGCTAGTTGTCGTGGTGGATTCATTCTTGTGTAATATTCGCTTATTTCCAATTTCCAAAAAGTAACCTCAAGAAAGGTACCAAACTGGAATGTGTGATCTCACGTTTGGAAAGATGGCATTTCTTGCTTACAATTTAACTGTTCATTTTATTATAATTTTTACACTATAAGGCAGAAGCGTTTGAAATTTGCAACGGGAAGGTGAAGATTAGACTATGTACTTAAGTAAATAGTGGAGATGGGTCAGTGCTTCGAAGTAATTCGTTACTTATAATGCCGCCGTTTGCAACTAATACTTAAATTCATCGAGTACCTAACTGTAACGCAGTTACCTTCCAAAGGGAATAACTGCAACTCTGTTACTTTTTAGGTAAATGTAACAGGTTTTTTTAGTTACTTCTAAAGTTACTTTTCCCGGTAATTATTAGGGAACGGAACTTTATGTGCTAAAAAACACAGACATATTTATTTTTTATGTGTCATAAATGTTGAAAATATGTGATAAAAACAGGAAAATATGTGACAAAAATAAAAACATTTGGTAACAAAAACAAACTATAACATGCATTTTAAACACCTGAAATTAGTTTGTAAATGATTACCTCTTAGCGAGCAATTTTTTGGAAGAGTTGCAGTGGATCACCATAGTTTTTTCCAAATTCTCCATTGTAAATCTGTGACGATTATCTCTAAAAAGCATCTTATATTGTGAGAAAGATCGCTCCACGTCACAAGAAACAATTCTTGCATATTTGAATCACGAAATGTCACTAACGCTTAAGTTTTCCAAAGCTTCCTCTTCCTCTACTTCACTTTCCAAAACACATGCAATTTGGCACAAAGTTTGAAAACCTTGTTTTTTCCCAAAAAATTCTGTACATTTAGACACTTAGATCCAGTGAGTTCTTGCAGTTTTGATTCTACTATACGGACTTTAACAATGGAAGCTGCCAAAGTGTTCGCGGACGATTCAAGCTTTCATATGGAATTAGAGAGAATGGACAGGTTTGTTGAGATGTATGCCAATTCGACTTTTACGGAGGGCTCCATCAACAGTTCTTGCAGAATTCTTCTTTGTCGAGATCATTTACAACAGATACAATTTTTTCAAACTTCTGGGCATAACATCTGCATCCAACCAAGTGCCCCATCGCGTAACTACAGGTGTAGGGGGAAGGGGAACCTCAGGACATTTTTGTTTAAAATTGTCTATTCTTCTAGCCAACTTGATAAAAACTTTCTTGCCATTTGAAACCAGTTTATCGACATTGGGATAAAGAGCTCTTATCTTTTCACATATTCTATGCAACGCATGGGCCACACATTTAACGTGCACCATTTTGGGGTAGCTAACGGCAAGGCCTACTGCAGCTTTTTTCATGTAAGCTGCAGCATCTGTCACGAGGAGAAGAACATTGTCAAATGTTATGCCTTCCGGCCACAATAGCTGCATTGCTTCATTAAAAAGCCTTGCTATCATTACGTGTAGCCAGCCCCAGCTACTACTTACAGCTATTTTCTCCCAATAGGATCGTAGGCGAGGTGCCAGAAGTCTGCCAGCGAGGGTGTTCAAAGACAAAACAAACCTAGCACTCTCGATATGAAAGAGGTGCAGAGTAGCCTATAAACATTTTTCCTTCGAGGATTTCGAGGTGGATGAAGTCAATGAGCGATTTTATGTATTTAAAATAAAAATTCGCAAAATATGTATTTACATACGGAAAACTGGAAAATATGTGTTTTTATGTAAAATAAAATTTGCTGTGTTGACATATAAGGCTATAATCAGAATTTTGGCAAAAATGAGGGTCTGTATCTTATCGCAGAAAAAAACATTTAATTACCTAAAGTTCCTTTCCCTAGTAATTATATGCTAACTTTGCGAACAATAGGACGAAAGAGAAAACATGACAACTCTCTTTATGATTGCTTGTGTCTCCGGGAATCTGGAGTAACCAGATATCGACGAAAATACGATACAGTCAGTACCTTTTCATTTCTATGCTCAATTTAGAAGCATGACGTACGAGTATCGTAAGTAGTAATGTAGTATAAAGATAATACAACAAAAATTGTGACATGCTTAATTATCTACATCTGAATCTAGAACTGTAGATTCGGATCTTGTATGAAAATAAAAATCGGGTATCCGGAACCGAAAATCAGAACCGGATATCAGGATCCAGTATCACCCGAGTTCCAGATCTAGCCATCCCAAATGCTAGTTCCTTTCCTTGCGATAGATCCGGCCTCAGGGTTGGCTGCGCCCTGTTCGAGGAAACAAGCTGGCGCCCACCTCTTCATTTTCAAGGATTATCTTGTGAATTACATGGGAGTACATTTTCGCTAAATTCATTCCTCTGATTCAATGTCACGAAATCTGTTTTTGTGTCTTGAGAATATAAAGAAAAATGCATGTCTCATTTCAAAAACATGTAAGTTCATTTTGTAGGAATATTCATTCCTTTTTGAGGAAACCTAAACTTGAAGGAAAGTCTTAGCTAAATATATCTACATCCCGGCAGGGATGTCCATTCCCCAAGGCCTTTGACGCACTCCTTCCCCCATAAAGATATAATATTTCCCCCACCCCCATCTTTATGCCGAATTATTTACTGAAATTATTTTGGTCACAAGAAATTTGCGGAACAATACAATATAAACAAATGTAAGCACTACATGTTTACTTTAGGTATTGTTTTCAATATATACATTTATATGTTTATTACATGTTACTTTGACATTGATTGGGGGTCCCGGGTTCGAATCCTGGCCTGGGAATGGATGTTTGTTAGTGTTCATTCATCAATTTCATCATGATCCCATCTTCACAAATTAGCCAAAAGTGGCACAAAATGCGAAGTAAGATAAAGCAAATCAATCAGTCTATTTGACGTTGAGTGAAATAACAATTAGATAAATTATAATAACTTCTGACGTTACAAAGTTGTTGCAGCAAAACTATCGATAATTTCCTCATTTTGTACCACTTTGAAATATCGGACACACAGGATGGAATTATGGTAGACTTTAACCACTCATCAGCAATTCACGAACGTAGTCTGCTTTTAATGATTCTTATGACACTCCTTGTGCATTTTGCAGAGCAACTTGTCACTGGTATGGTGATCAGAATTTTATACAATACCTGCACATTTGGAAAGGTCGAAAACTGGACAACAACAACGTATGGTCTAAAAAAGCGATTCTTAAGGGTTAATGCATTTCTGCTGATCGTACATAATCTTCAGAACCCTTCATGTCGCCTGTGCCTGAACTGAACTTTCACTTTTTTTTAAGGAGTTGTGCATAGAGACAATGTTTGCCACTGGTCGAGATGCCAGCAATCGAAAGGCGCATGGCATTCGAAACCTTTCATTGCAGTTGAAATTAAAAGACACAAGATAGAAAAGGCACGGCTCACTTTCATGTTTGCTAACATAAAACGTACAAAACTGCTGAGTCTCACTGCCATTGTTAGTGTACTGAACCTTATTATTATCAGTTTGTTTGCTTGACTAACCTTGTATTAATGAGAACAGCATGTCCCCCACCCATCCAAACCGATTCTAAAGGCATGAGAGGGGGTGTTTCATTTCTATCCCATCGCCGTGATCAACCACAGGTAGGTAGATAAACTGTACATAATAACAATCATAACTAAAAATCAATAACAAGTGAATCAAACGAAACGATCCCCACATTTTTGTGTGAAGATATGTATAATTGGTAGCTAAACTATAAACTGTTGTCCCCCCTAAATATTCCCATGACTCAGGCACGCCATGAATCCCCCTTGTGAGCACTCCTGGGTCCCGATCAAGAAAAGAATTCGGCGCCACACATCAATTTTAGGAAGAAAAATCTTTTAGTTCTGTCGGAATTAGTTTTAAGAGAAGAAACATTTGATTGATTTATTGAGTTGGTGTTTTAAGTCCACTTTATGCCAATATGGCTAATCGGTACTGGACCTACAGCTTAAAGTGGGATTCGGGCCATTTTGCGCCTCCACCGCGTATCAAACACGAGACCCAAGGCAGAAACATTTGATGATGCCTAAAATGTTTTAGAGTGCGAGCAAGATTTTTTTTGGCAAATATGTTTATTTGCAAACCAAAAACAACATTAGTTTGATAATGCACCAATATTTTTAAAGTAATAGGCCTAAGTATAAACTTGGTATGACCCTTTTCAAAACATTTGTATTGCGAGTGTAGTGAGCAAAAAAAAAAAATATGATCTCTCAAACATTTCACACATTTTTATTTTTCGTTCATGGATTTGGGGATGCTGTAATCCCATCAGCCCCTTGCATCTGTCTCTTACAAATATGACATGCGAAATTAGGAAGTATTCCGTCATATCGCGAAATATATCAGAAAGGGTGGTTTTAGTGCAGAGGCAACACAACAATCAAATTAATCTTAACTGACGCGCCACCACAGCTATAGAGCCTTGATGCGGTGGCACCGTTTGCATCGCCCTAAAGCCGGCCCTGCCTTGCGATCTAGCTCAAATCGTATATCAAAAGGAGAAAAAGTGTGCGAAGTTCAGCAGTCTGCCAGTGACGTAACCGATAATATGGCCCATTGATTTAGTTCGTTAGTTAGCAGGATCTTAGAAACTGCCTGGATAAATTTAACCCAACGCGTGCTCACACGTTTCAGTTTGTTGTTTCAACATGTTATTTTTTTCTCGTTTTTATCAATTGTGTGATTCCATTCAAATGTTCGAAATTAATAAAATTAAATTAATCAATAAAGGTATTACTAAGTACAAGCTTTAAAACAATTAAAATTACACAGCGTGCGTCCTGCCGGGTTAACAATTGCAAGAAAACAACTTGCAAGCAGAACAAATACGTCTCGATTCTCCATAGAGGCACACAGTGATTGGGATAGCACTTTAAACTGTAACCCCATCTCGAATAACCTATTTGAGCATATAGCGGACTCAAATATTGACGTGGAGATCGCCCACCTTGCAAATCAAATCCGTGTTCGCCGCGTGGCAGCGTAACACACTCCCGATAGATCCACCACGGGTACATAAGATTAAGCTATGATTTAAATACGCAATCATTATTTTTCCATAATTCACTCGTTTCATAACATGCAAATCGCATATAAATGGTACTGCGAATTTATTTTTATGAAGACACGTCAACTTTTCCAATAGTAGATTTACCGCTTCTGGTGGAGAAGTATTTTCAGTAATCAACTCACGACCTATTACACAGGAGTCTAGTACTAATTCCGGCATGCCTCATCATAAATTCCATCCAATCATCGCTATTAAACTAAAAAAGGGAAAATAGCAACTCAGAAGAATACAAATTACAACAATCAAGCATAGACCACCCAGCAATATACGTGTTTCTGTCTGAATATAAATAACTTCACTTTGGAATCGGATGTACATGTATCTCGATAACCCCCCCCCCCAATTTTCTTTAAAGCAATTCACGGGTTTGCTTGTCCAAATTTTTCTGTACCCCATACAGTGGTATGTCAAGGATTTTCATAAGGGAGGCTGATGCCTTCACTTTAAAGGAATGCTGTGGCAAAGGGATGAGGGGTATGGCCCAACCAACACCTGCTTTGGCACTCTACTGACACTAGAAGATTAAAAGCATGCTTTCTTGTAGATGGTATTGGAAATAATATGTAAATGAGAAGATGAAGAGCATTGATCCGTGCAGTGCTTTTGTAAGGGGTCTGTGAGAGAAGCTACCTCTGGATAGGTGACCCCAGTGTCTTTGAAGTAACTACCCGTTAAATATGATATGAAATGATAGATGAAAAAAAAAGTTTTTATATTTTCCAGGACTTTTTACTACATTACCATGAATTTTGAGTAGCTGATTTTATTTCCTTTGAACGTACGTGTATGAAAATTCGTTTTGTACTGGAGTGTTCCACGTACATAAGAACATGAAATAGGTGAAAAATCTTCAACGGAATTGCCCAGGTACGATTTATCTCAGTGGCGCCAACTGTGGAGCTCAAGACCATTCAGCAATTTGTCTCTTATTGTTATTATATTTTAGAAATAAAGTCCCAGCATTTAACAAAACAAAAATTTTCATAATTACAGCATACCCTTAAAGAATTCTCACAACTTAATTACTGCTCATAATCATCCGTTAGATTTTCAGTTTGATACTTGTCAGTGTTCTAAATTATTAACACTGTTCGTGGTCATATATCTACATCATGCAAATAAGGGAGAAAAAGAGCTTAGGGCATGTATTATGTGTAGGGCCCAGGACTTCATGTCCTATAAAAATGTAAAATATGTGTTATTATGTCATAAAAGTTGAAAAATATGTCACACGAAATTAGAAATATGTCATAAAAAATGTGGTTGGCCGCGGTGGCTCAGTCGGTAACGCGTCTGACTACCATGCTAAAGGTCCCGGGTTCGATCCCCGGCCGGTTCAAATCCGGGAACTTTTCTAACGATGGAAGCGGCCCCGGCGCCCACCCAGTGTCGAATAACATGGGTACCTGGGGGAAACCCTGGGGGGTAAAGGCGGTCAGGGGCGTGATGCTGATCACATCACCCCCACTCACGACCGGATCAAGAAAGTGTGGGGCGTTACCCCCACACCCCCTATACGCCTTCATGGCGTGGTGCTAAGCACAGGGGAACACTTTACCTTTTTTTCATAAAAAATGTAAAATGTCAGAAAATGCAGAAATATTCCCTGTAAAACTAAATATATGCACAACAGTACTTTCAAATTTCTCATTATTCGGGGAAGATGGATTAAGGTGGGGTATTAAATAAAGACAGAATTCCTTTAACCGAAGAATGTGGTGGGAAAATATAGGAAATGTCGTGAGGTTCACTGCAATTATTCTAAGGAGGGACAGAGTATACACACTGGCTCCAACGACAAGATATCTTGAAACTCCTGTACTCGATTGCCGATAGAGTAGGGGCTGTAATGTACAGAATGCTATTTTTGCTTTTGACTGATTATTGTGAGAAGCGAAAAAGGTAAACAAACGAGAACAGTTGACACTTGTTTACTGTGAGTCTTGTGCATGCACAACAATGACAGAGTACATTCTTTCCTCAATAATGTTCGCACAGCTATCAACTGTTGCGGGATAAAAAAAATCGGGGGGGATATTATTGTTCTGCATTAGTTGGTAAGAAAAGACGGCATCTTCTTTTAATTTCTTTGTCCTTAATTTAATTATACTGCCATCGATAATATAAACTATCCGTTGCGTTAAAGGTACGAAGAATAAATTATAAAATAGTGATGGGTCGTTCGTGAACGAACCGTTCCTTGTTCCAGGAGTCGTGAGCTTTGCGTGTATGTTCTCTGGTTTTCTTGTGGGAAGTCGAGTAGTAGTAAGCGCAGTTCCCTCTCCCCTAATCCTTTTCACTCAAGCTAACTCCAGAAAGTCCTCCCCACCCCCTTCACTTCAGCTGCACGAAACCAACATCGGGAGGAGTTGGTCCTTCGTTCCTTTGAATGGCTGCTTGAGTGAGCGAGCTCCGGTGAAGTGCTTCCCGAAAAGGAACTGCCATGACCCGTGGTAGTTCCTCAGAAGTCGTGAGCTTTGCTTGTATGTTGCCAACGCTCCTATTCGATGACTCACTCCTACGAACCTGAGAGAGAGAGAGAGAGCGAGGTCCATTCTTTTGTTGCTGATTGTTGATAGTGGCGGTTTTCCGCGTAGCTATGCGTTCAACTCTGTTTACAGTAATGCTGCAGAAGCTCAACAATGAGGGAGGGATGGGCAACTAATTCACCTTTAATCCTTTTTGTGGCATGTTTTCGCAAGTCGCATTGCAAGGAACTTGATAGATATAAGATCATCATATCAAATGTTCCGTTTCCGTGCTCTTCCATTTTCTCAAAGTAAAAGTGGGGCCGGGAGGCGGAGAGAGCTTGAAAAATACGAATGCATTCTTCGTAGTCAAAGATTTAGCGTCCTCTCTTCCATTCTCTTACGGGTGTTTGTTTGACCGTGTATTCATTTAATTGCATGAAAGTCTGAAATGGTGGGGAGGGGCGACGGCCACCCTAGAAAATAAATTTCAACCTACAATTTGTACATTTTACACATACGTATAATTTCATTTCAATCTCAATTTGTTAATTATTAGAAGGGCGTTACAGGTTCATGCTAACTTCAAACTGAACTCTTTTTTTAGGAGATTATACTATTTTGGAAGAAAATATGCCTCATTTGACACCTTGGAAAAATACATTGTTTGCCCTTCCCTGGAGAAAATACAGCGGACGTCCATGTTTAAAATATTTACAATTATTTTTCCTAATCTATCACCAGGCGCTGTAATGCACTGCGACAACAAGGGGTAGGAATTCATTTTTGGAAAGGAAGAGAAGTTGTCCAACTTTTCCTTTCCGATGAGGACTTTTTGTCTGCTAAAGTTCAATTATCCATTAAAATGTATTTTCATTCACCCCCACCCTGAAAGCAGCTCCCGAACCTCGGTCGGTCAGTCGATACATTGTTTCCTATAGCTGTTTAATATGTGCACGAAGACGGATTCCTCCCCTCTAATTCTTTTCACCCACTCCAGAAGCAGTCTCCCACATCCCCTCCTCCGCCCACGAAATCAACTTCGAGCTGTGTTGGTATGGCTGTGAACGACTCCTTCAACGAGCAAGTTCCAGTGAACTGCCTATCTAAAAGGAACTGCCTCGTCCGAGAGCATGCTCCGTGGCTTCGTAGTTCCTTTGAATGACTTCCGGTGAACGCTTCCTTTCGGTGAGCGAGCTCCGGTGAACTGCTTCCCGAAATGGAACTGCCATGACCCATCACTATTATAAAATAACCGATTATGTGCAAGACAATTACGAAATTATACAGAAATATGTCTTATTATGAGAACATTGAAGAAATACGTTGTATAGACGCGAAATTGGTAAAATATGTTAAAATATGCCTTGTCAAGTTTGTCTATTTCGGCTGATTTTCATCAGTTAAGTGTAGATAAGTATTCGATTCGATGCCAAATGAAAAATATGTTATAACAATAAAGGCCCTGGCCGTAGTTACGTGTTGTATAAATTTGTAAAACAAATCTCAAGAGTACAGCCCACCATAGGCGTGGGCAAGGGGGGCAGTTGTCCCTTAATACTGCCGATTAGAAATTTAGTGTAGAGGAATATTATCGACAATATTATACTACTAAAGAAAAATGAAATATCTTCATGTCAATGAGAGTTCCAAGCAATTACGTAGGGGATACATTATTTACTATGTAATTGGACTTTCCCACTTTATACTCTAACAAATTTATTGTCATTAACATTCCAGAAAATTTCTTGTTTTTAACACTCCCTCATACTTAGGTGGTTGAATGATTCTGATACTACGTCAAATGCGACATGTACATTTTTTCTAAAATTCTGTCCACCTTAAATTATATGTATTTCACACAATTTCATTCAGACACACTAATTTTTGTTAATTATTATTAGAGCATTGAAGGAACATGATAATTTCAGACCAGGGGCGCCGACTTGTCAAAATTATTGGAGGGGGCTCTGATCACTGAAATAAATTAATGAATGACTCGCTCTCCCTTTTTTAAGTTTTGGCTTCATTGTTCGGAATCTCATAAAAGCCCATGAATTTCTAATAAATGTCAAAATTTTTATTCACAGTTCGAATGCAGAATATTAATTGTCCACGGATGTATATGGCACAAGTTTCGTCAACCATAATAGCAAAATATTCCCGACTTTTAATATCTGCTACCACGGAGCGCAAAACAGATCTCTCTAATATATCAATGATCTCGTTCTGAATGTCATGTGAGAGCCATTTGTAGCCCGAACTACCCTAGTTCATGCATATCGTCTTTTGAAACTCTTTTTAGTAAAAAAAATTAACAATACTCATAATTACATACTTAGTATATAGTAATAAGTCATGTGTTTTGCTCTCTCTGGTCATAGCCCCCTCAAAGTTGATGATTTTGCGGTCTCAGCCCCCCCCCCCCCACCCAAGTTGATGGTCTATAACATTTCAAATGTGTATTTAAAGTTCAGTTCATGTGGCACAATTCAGAGTAAACTTTACAAGAGAAGCAAAATAATACATTAGATCCTCTGAAGCAAAATTATTTGGAGGGCTCTGCCCCACATCTGTAACATTGGGGGGCTCAAGCCCCCCAAGCCCCATTGAGTCGGCGCCTATGTTTCAGACTGAAGCAGTGTTTTTGAGGGGTATCACTATTTTGGGGAAATATATGCCTCCTTTGCCCCCCCCCCCCCCGCTGGAAAAATTACCTTGCTCCTCCCTGCGGACGTCCATGACCGCCACTGCTGAAGATACTTTGTTTTTCCTGTGACAAAGTTGTTCGTGTGAATGGGTGTTCTCTAAGATGGTGCAATATCAGATACCCGTTTAAACAGCTTAAATTCTCTGTTGTTGCCTTATGTTGAGCAACATTTTGTCGCACAGGATTGTGTCAGTGACATAGTGGAGGCGTTTGAAACTTCTACCAACTGTAAGAAGACTAACGTTGTAGTATAAGATATTCTCCTAATACGGCAAAAGTTCATTCTAATCTTGGACGATCAGTGTTTACGTTATCCAATATTTGTAAAAATATATGTAAAAATATGAGCCTTTAATTTGCAAACGTGTGCGTAGTGAAAGGTTTAGTTAAAGAAGGGTCGGGAATTTTGTTCAGATTCGGCCAGTCGTCTCCATCAGTGTCCCGACTTTCATTTTAACTGCAATGGTGCTGCGAAAATGCAAAAATGTTCTATTGGTTAACTCAGAAATAGACATTTTTTTACTAGAAGAATCATTGCTAATGCGCATCATTTAATTTATAAATATATTATTATCTAAACCTAGAATTATCATGGTTGTTCAATGGTGCTGGTGTAAGAAAATTAATGGAAAATTGAAAACACAATTTGCGGAGGAAAGTACTATTAGAATACTTCTGAGAATTGAGTGCAAAAATAATCACTCAGTTGTACGCTGTGTGACAGACTTTGTATGTGAGCGACTGTGCTGTTTATTGCCAGGTTTATTGTTTATTTTTCTCGTTACTTTGGACCATAATTTCAACTCTACAATTATATATCTCCTTGCAATACCACCATAGCATTGATGGTGACATCTAATACTCCCAACAGCATTTCGCCTACAACCGTGGCAGAGTGGCTAGCGTATCACGCTCTGACGCCAGGTTGGAATCTCGGTCTGGACATGGGCGTTCTTTGTAAGTGTTTTTCATCAATTTCATCATATCATCACTCATCCGCATCGTCACGATTAGCCAAAAATGACAGAAAAGTGACGTAAAGTAATTTAACTCAACTAATCCAACTGCATTTTCGGCCCTTCTCTTTGTTCCACATTTTAGGATCTCCCCCGCCCTAAAAAAATCTGGGTATGCGCCTTTGATATGGAATGAGGTTTTAATTTCCCGACTGGATTTTCATCAAGGCTTTTGCCCCCTCCCCCTAATCAGAGTGTCTGCGCACTCCTATGCAGCCCACAGACGAAGTACTCGTAACGAAAAACAAACACCGCTTCAAATGCCCTGGCTGTAGCTTGAGCAGATAACAGAAGGGAGGGAGACTTTCAGGCGGCAAGACTTTGATGAAAGGTGAGAAGCCGCGATGGAAACAACCAGCCAAACTCTCCAATAACACTAAAGGTGGGAGGTTATGTTACGATTGTTGTGTGGCAGCTAATGTCTCCGAGAAATTTAGTTACAAAGGAAGCCTGCCGATATACTTTGTCAGTAATCCATAAATCATTGTCACTGTAGTGCGGTGCATATGTTTGCGTCTTTCATTTCATTCAATATCTCAAAATCCAGAGTATTTGAGTAGTGCAAAAGGTGTGACGAAGTTTAGCATTCATATGGCTGTTAATTAATTAACGAGAGGACGTGTCACGTAAAAAGGCCTTGCGACGCCAAGGAGTTCACATTTAAGCTGATTTTATTCATCTGTTGGGAAGGGGGGGGGGGCTACTGCTGCATTCATAACTCTTACGAGTTTCACTCCATGAGTACATATAATTTGTTCACTTAATTTTCCTTCGATATTGTTTCTTTGTTTAAGTTTGATTTTAAGCCCACTTTATACACCGAAGCCCAGTAAAAACTATTGAATTATCAAGAAATTGATGTATCTTCACCAAAAGTGATTCTGATATTCACAAATTACTTATGTGCATTATTGTATATTTATTTTATTTTAAAAGAACACTGATTTTTGTCAATCACACAATTTAAATCAAACTGATTTAAACAACCTCGAAATTTTGTAAGCATATCATGCAATTTGTCATGTAAAGGCTTGCTCAAAATTGTAAATGACTATTTACGTTAATGGTTTTTATATTTTTCTTCACGAGTAACTTGGAGAGAGAAAAGGAAACATTGGGAACTTCTCTGTACTTACATTTAAATTTCGTACATAGGCATGAACATGAAAACTTGAAAGAGAGAATGTTTTCTTTACCAAGGAATCATTCGATTTTTAAGCCAAGACCTCTCCCCGATGGCGCAGTGGTAACGTCATCGCCTTGTAATCAAGGGGTTCTGAGTTCGATACATGGTGTTTCGGATACCACTTTAAACTGTAAGACTAGACCTGATTAGACTTTCTGTGCATAAAGTGGACTCAAAACAAAAACTCAAACTCATTTTCAGCTGATAACCGCGATAATGGGAACACGAGCACTCAGATTTCATTGTTCCATTATTAATCACGGAACTCCGTAAATTGTTACTTAGAAAACAAACAACTGTTGCAAAAAGTGGAAAGTATAATTTTCCTTTGCATTATGAAAAATTTCCATTAATCCAAGGAAAAACTAAAACACGATCACAAAACTTTATCAAGAAAATACGGTTTTACCAAGTAAGAAGTTTGAAATATGTAATTATGAAAAACGGATAATTCATGCCTCCATCCAGCTTGATTTTAATATGCAACGACTGTATCTTCAAATATCTCTGCAGTTTCGATCTCTTTTCACCAACAGCGGCGCCAGAATTATTCATCTACGGGTGCTGAGGGGTTGCGGAAAGAAAGTTAGGGGGTGCGATATGTATTACAAGAAAGTTAGGGGGGTGCGATATGTATTACAAGAAAGTGGTCATTCCATGCAGTGTAAACATTCAGATACACGTTGCAGTCTTATTGAACTATGTAGTGAAATACAAAATAAAACCATCCTGCCCTTAAAAAGACAATTTTTGAACCTTCTCAACGTAACCAATGAAGGCACCGTCTGCCACAAGACAAAACGCGAAGAGTACAGGAACTGTGTCATCTTTAAAATCCCTTCTGCCGCACTATCCCCAACAACGAACTGTAAAATTTCTTCGTGAACATTGGGCATCTTCCTAACAGTCTTGGAAAAAGTTTGAAATGGTACGTTTACTGGACATTAAACGTGGAACAAATATATAGAACGTATTAAGAAGAACAGTACCCTTCATGTTACAACTCGCATTAAATAATTTCCAGAGCACGACCTGATGAGGTGATACCTTAAAAGTACCTGAATTTTTTGCTCCAGTGTAAGGAAGAACAAGTAGACGGAAAACAAACCGTTTATGAACAATGCAAGAAAGAAAAAAACATAACTCACATTAATCTATAGCCAATTATCAAAAACCACGAACAGACCACTTGAAGAAACAAATGAAGAAAAAATTGATAACGACAATGCTGACGAAAGAAGAAAAACGGCCGCTGATCTTTACAGAGGCTGCCGCAAGTACAGAAAAGTATTGGTACCTCTTTCAGTGCTTGCCTGTTGCATACAATAATAACCTATCATTCGGCCCTCAATATGACATGACATAATATTACATATTAATGTTTTCAGTTGAACGTAGGGTGTGCTGAAGGGATGCGGAAGAAAATTAAGGGGCGCGCAAGCACTCACTCACGCACCCCTGGCGCCGCCACTGCTTTTCGCCTAAAATTTTGTCTCAATTCTCCTGCCCTGAGGGAAGTTTACCTTCGCATAGCAACACTAAACTGCAACCATGATTTATACCAGTAGGATGGGTGAAAAAAAAACGAACATTGCTTGCCTGCTCATCTCTTTCCTGGCGACAGGAACGTACGTTTAAACGTGAAAGCTTAAACCCCCTCGCCGCACTGTAATGGACGAATCCTGAAAGGCTGGCCTTCGTGGTGGATGGTTAGCACAGCACGCTACGTCGCCAGGGGTCTCGGCGTTCGAATCCCGCGGCCTCGTCATGGGTGTGTGAGGAGTGTTCCTTCATCAATTTCATTGTATCGCCACTCATCCTCATCTTCGCGATTAGCCAAAGGTGGCACAAGAGCGAAGGGAAATAAACAATATCACGAATCCTGAAAGTTCGAATTGCTTTGTAATTTTTGTGTGCATACTTCTTTCCAACGGTAAGGGACTCAGGGTATAAAATATATAGGATCACAGTTAATCCAGTGGCTAGTGAGAAAACTCTAGGAAGGAATCTCTTCACGACGACAACAGCAGTTCCAGCATATCATGACAGGTCGGACAACCCTAAGCCTACGTTCGATTGGTTTTATATTTACAAAACAAGTGTTTTCAATGTGCAATGCATATTTTACAAGTATGTAAAAAAACAATTTAATCAGCGATCAGCAAAAACAAGGTAATGCACAAAATTAACAGTATTGGTCTTTTTAGGTTGCACCGCGTCCTCAACGATTGTATAGGTCGAAACTTCTCGACACTCACTCTCTTTTTCTTCAGTTATTTTCGTTGTTTTTTATCTCTTGCGGTGACGATGAGAATGCATTTACGAGTGTACAATGGGACAAACACAACTATACACTCTCATGTCTCGCACAAAATAAAAAATAAAATTAAAAGGGATTCTTCTTTCGCGCCTTGATAGCTTTGTAACGACTGGGGCAGCCAAAGAGACTAACTTTCCATTTAAACTTACAGACCGTCAATT
The DNA here is from genome assembly GCF_977018435.1 of Lepisma saccharinum. Lineage (NCBI taxonomy): Eukaryota > Metazoa > Arthropoda > Insecta > Zygentoma > Lepismatidae > Lepisma > Lepisma saccharinum. The sequence continues at coordinate 148,684,390 of NC_139230.1, read as the reverse complement.
TAGGTTTTAATCTTGCAAAAATTGTGTGAATCTGAAAATTTGCACATCTGTTCTATTTGATTTCAAAACAACATATCAACAGCCCTTTCCGCATCCTGAAATTCCAGGCGGTGGTAAACTTTGAATGCTGAATGCTGGAGAAGTGCAAGTTATCACTGGAATGAATGTTACGTGCAAGCAGCTAAACCCACGGATTTGAAATAGGGCTTCACCGAAAGAGGAATAAGCGGGCTTTAACTATGACTACACATATTGTCTTCCAGGACCGCACAAAAGGAACAAAAACTACCAAAGTCGATTTTTTTTCTATTTAACATTCTTGACGCTTTCTTTAAACTTTCCGTTGACATCTTTGTAGACCATGTGCAGAACTGTTACGCCACGGAATTTATTAAGCTCGTGTATTATTCTGAAAAAAAAAAAAGTCATGAGGCTTCTTCTCTGATATAGCCTAAGCAGCAACAAAGCTAGTGAAATAAAAATCAAGTGCAGAGAAACAAGAGGGAATATTCTTTTCTGGATATTACGTCGCATTAAAACAGTGAAATTCATTTAATTAACATTTTTGTCGTGCCGATTTATGGCGAAGAGTTTTTGACAGCAGGGGATCTAAATTGTGAACACTTTTCATGCAAAATACAAATGGATTGTCAATAATTCAGACATTTATATACATCGATAATACAGCCTGTAAGTGTAATTCTTGTTTACAAAGAAAGTTACTTCATCATTCTTTGAACAATTAATTTTTAAGGTATTCATGAATTCTAAATTAATGATATTACACTTTACTAAAGCTGACGCCAAGCAGTGTTTTCAACTCTAGCGAGAAGTCGCTAAATCTGGCGGATCTGGCTAGCTGGCGACAAAAGACGTGAAAAAGTGACGAGCGACTTTTCTGGCTACTTCGTGTGCTCTTTAGCGACTAATTTGGAGAATTCACAAAATATCTGCGTAGGTACGTCTAAATGCTTAAAAATGTCCGTTTTATAGTTATTAAATAAGGAAATACCCTCGTAATTCACTTCTGATGCACAAAGAGAAACTGAAGCAAAGCGTACCCCCTTTTCCAGTATGGTTTGTGTTGTTTGTAAACATCACCGTTCGCAGCTCATTGTTATCAGACACTCCTCCTGGCGCCATTGCGGCTGCCTTATTATAAAACAGAACGTTCGACTTCGCGGTCGCGTCGTGCGTGGGTTCAGATTGGAGTTTTTTGGGTAGTGTGTGGTGACAAAGGAAGTGCTAGTGTAAATTATAAAGTTCGTGCGTGTTTGCGCGCAGGTCAGCCCAGGGCAGGGCAGTGTCCAGTGTGGGGAAAACCGCAATACAAGAAACATTATCGGAAGGAGTGGGAAAACTACAAATGGTTAACCCCTGTCGATAGTGACACGGCGAAAGCGTATTGTAAGTACTGCAAAGTAGAACTATCTGTATGCCCAAACTACTGATCTGAAAAAAACTTTCGAAACACAGAAACATAAAGTCACATCTGGTTACTTCTGTTCTGCAAAACAGAAGAAAAACAGTTCAAACAGGAAAATTTAAATACTTCTAGTGCTGAAGCTGGTTTAGCTTTATTCGTTGCCGAACACTGTTCTTTGCTAACCGTGAATCACTTGTCCTAATTATGTATGAAAAGGTTTGGTGACTGACAGCTGCAGTGCACCATGCATTCGCCTGCATAAAACCAAGTGCACAGAAATAATAAACAACGTTCTTGCAGTGCATTTTCTCGATGATTTAGTATCTGACATCGGTAATCAGTGTGAAGTGCAGTGTTCAGAGGAAGAGGAAAGTAACGAGGAAATGTAGCTTTTATAGGCAAGTACTCGATTTTTTCCACCTTTTTGCTATTTTTTAGAAGTACATTTGATTTAGCGACTTTTTCTAGAGCCTTTACATTTCATTTAGCGACATTCTAGCGGATTTTCTAAGGACTTTTCACGACTTTTACGTTCAAGTTATTGGCAATACTGACGCCAAGTATACTCCAGTCAAGGTCACTCGCTTTCGGAGTTTCCCCTTGCCTCCTCCACACCCCTGGCCCTCTAGGGTTGCCTCGCTTGTTCTAAGCTGTTAAGTTGACACTTTACACGTTGTACAGTCAGGGACACTTCTGGATTATAACAATACCATTGACTTTCAATTAAATCATTACAACCGACAAGTGTCCGCGACCGTACGTTTGCGGTTGATTTAGTTTTCGATGTTGTTTTGTGAAAGGGCTATTTGGTTACGATTAGGAAGGAGGCGAGGGGGGGCATTTGCCTCCACTTCTCGCCACTTTTGCCCTCACACTATGCTAAATCTTATCTACAAAGGGAAATATACTGTCTTTGCCCCCCCCCCCCCACCCAGATTTGGTACCTTGACCCCTAGTTTTGGAATCCAATCGCCACCACTGAGTATCGAGGATTGAGGAGCAGCGTCCTACGTGTGGAACATTTGCCGGTGAAAGTGAAGCGAGTGCCTCCCGAAAGGACACTAGAAAGCAAAATTTATTTTACTTCGCTTCTTGTGCCACTTTTGGCTAATTTGCGAAGATGGGGATGAGTGATGATATGATGAAATTGATGAATAGACATCACAAACGTTCATGCCCAAGCCAGGATTCGAACCCGGGACCCCTGGCGTTGCAGCGCGATGTGCTAACCACTCCGCAACGGGGGCCGACCATCTTCTAGTTCAAAAGTGATGGTACACATATTTTATGTTAAATAAATAAATATAAGTAAATATCAACATGACTTAACGGCGTTCTAATGGAAGTTAAGAAAAAAACAGTTTTATCTAGACATCCCAACTGACAATACTAACAGCGATCAGCCTCCAACGCATCACAATATCCATCGAAATAATATTATCTGATGCCATGCAATGGTGGTAGTAGATGCACATTGCACGGTGGTTTGGTTTCCACTTTAAACTGTAGGTCCAGTCCCGATTAGCTTTTCTGTGCATAAAGCGGTGTTAAGAACTAACCCAAACAAGTAACAATTCCATGTGATGAAAATTCAAATATATTCTTTTTATAAGAATTATTTTTCATTCTACCACAATTTAGTGTATCTCCCCATTTATGTCTTTTCACCTTACGTCGACTAATTGCGCGAGGTAGTAAATGGCCACCGTACGTACGTTCCTCGCCTGTCGTACCGCTTGCACCGTTACTAAGCCATCCGAAACCAGCTTGTTCCACCCCTTTTGGCGCGGAGACGCTCTCGCACATTGTTGCAACATTTATTCCCATATGATTTGGTATGGAGGGCGGTGCTTGGGTTGCCGCGTGATCGACGGCAGATTGCTGACAGGTAGCGCAGCCAATGGGGGCCGAGTTAGGAACGTCAAACACCAGCGCGCGCTTCGAATCACCCGTCACTCATCATAACGTGACACGTAGTTCCTCTCTATTCACGTTTTACGGACACTATTGTGTTTAGTTGGTTCCTCGCTTCGGGGTTTGGTGCTTGTGGCTTCCTCTTACATAACGTTTCGTCAACGCAGTGTGTGACCTAAGAAATAACAAATGAATAACGATTCCTCGCAATACTCTTAAGTTTGCACCTTCCTCTCTTGGGGGTGCTGTGCTTGTCCGCCCATTCATTGTCAATATCTCAACTTCCGTGGAGTGTATAGCAGCCACACCCAGATTCCCGCTATCCTCGGGAGTACCTCTATTACGTATAAAAATCTCAGTCCAATCAGAGCACTTTTAAAACTTCCTCGCTTTGGCGTGAAAAGTCCAGCTTCCTCTTAATGGAGGGTGGGAAAACAGGGGTGTGTGTGTGTGTGTGTGTGTATGTGTATGTGTGTATGTGTGTTAATATTTTTGGCTTTGGTATTTATATAAAATTTCTTGGGGTTCAAATCAAAACTCTATACTTAATAAAAAATATCAGTTGGGTTCAGCAGTGTGATTTGTGTGTGAGTGTGTGTGTGTGTGTGTGTGTGTATGTGTATGTGTGTATGTGTGTTAATATTTTTGGCTTTGGTATTTATATAAAATTTCTTGGGGTTCAAATCAAAACTCTATATTGGATAATAATTTATTGCACAGCATGATGTAATATAAATAAACCAGAAATAGGCCACAACTTGGCCACAAGTGGACCGGAAGTAGGCAAACCGGAAGTGGACCGGAAGTGGACCGGAAGTAAATATGTGTGGGTGTATGTGGGTGGGTGTGGGTGGGTGTGGGTGTATGTGGGTGGGTGTGGATGTATGTGTATGTATGTGTATATATGTGTGTGGGTGGGTGTGTCTTGGCCTAGTTTTAAGTGTAGCCAAAAAAAATATCAAGAGGGGCATATTTTTAACAAATTTATGGACAACAATCTCACAGAAGTGCCTTTTATAAGTGTGGGCAAATCAATCTGAGGGGGGTCATACTTTCTCGGAAAATTCCCGAGGGCATTTTTACAAAAATCTTGGATTAGACAGAGTTCCACACTTGAGCAAAAAGCTCATATGGGCATGTTGAGCTAGTTTTAAGTATAGGCAAATCTGCTTGAGGGGGGTTCATACTTTATCGGGTTTATAATATCACAAATCACACTACTTAGGTCTGACAGACGAGGATAGGCTTCTGATTCTGAAAGGTTTAATGCAGGACCGGGCCAAGAACTGGATGGACAGGAACGAGGGGAACTTCAATTCATATGAGGAGTTCAAGGAAGCGTTTCTCACTTATTTTCAACGTCCCCTGCAGGTCGAGAGGATGCTGATGCAGGTGCGAAACGAACGATACGACAGGGGCGGAGGACTCACGTATGCCCAGTACTTTTGGAAACGTTACAATGAGTTCAAGTCTCTGCAACCCCAAATGACCACGGCGGAGATAATAGCCGCTCTGGTGTACCATTTCCCACACGAGATTCGTCGTCATCTCAATGGAGCATGCGTGTTTGACGCCGACGCGATGTCCCTCACACTGGAAAATCTGTTTCAGTGCGAGGAGGAGAGGCAGAAAACCAGGGGTGAGAAGTTTAGCAAGCGGCGCCGACCGGAAGATGATTCGTCGCACCGGAATAAACACCCGCGCGTTCATCTAGTCCAGCAGGAATGGAGAGGACAGCACCACGCTCCAGGGGCTGAAAGGAACCGCCAGCTGCAAGATCCACCTTCACCGCAACGAAGACGCCCGTTCAGAGGCAGGAGACGGCGTGGAGGTCCGACTCGTGCGTCGCCAAGGAGAAACGACGGATTCTTCCAGAACGGCCAAGTCCGGGATGGATTCTATCAGCGCAACGCGGATAGCAGGTCGGTCAGCCCGGAGTCAGTTCGAGGAGATGCAGGACGCCGTGGAGCGAGGACGCAACGGAGCCCAGCGAGAGAAGAGACCAGGCCGAATTCCAGACGCGGTTCGCCCAGGCCAGGACCGTCGGGATACCAGCATCCGGGAAACTAATAAAAGTCTCGCGTCAGGGCTCGGATGCGGGGCAGACTACACCTGATCCACCTTCGCTTGAGCCGAACCACCCGGATGTAACAAAGACCACGCCGATCAGGATTCGTGCCGCTTGGCTGGACGAGGAGATCCACGCCGACGAAGAAGCCGAGGAAAGTCACGAGGACCGCTGGCCTTCGAAATCGCCACATGTACAACTGCGAGTGGGCGATGAAATTGTGATGGGGCTCCTAGACAAGGGAAGTGAGGCAAGCTTGTGCTCGGAGGCAACTTGGCGGCGCGTGACAAAGGGAGTGCGCAGGCCACAACTTCGGCACGTACGAGACTTTAGACTCATCGATTTCTCGGGCAAAGTGAGGGAGAGGCCCCTCGGTCACACCATTCTGCAGGCAACGCTGGATGAACATCACGTTGAGGTTGAGGTTCTGGTGGTCCAGTCATTGTCCGTGGACCTGCTGCTAGGAATGGATTTCCTGAGCCGGTATGCGTCTGTGCTCAACATCGGTCGACACTTTGTAACCTTGAATAATCGCGACGAAGAGTTTAACGTCGAATTCTGGAGGTCAGGCGCAGGAGAAGAGGGCGAGTTCCAGCCCGTCGTCGCTTTATGTTCGGAGGTCGACCGCGACAAAGGAGTACAGGAAAGATTGCACGCCGCAGTTGCTTCAAGTGAGAATCTCTCGGCGAGTCAAAAGCAAGTTTTCACCAATCTTTTGAGGGATAATGCCGTCGTTCTTGATGAAAGGCCAGGAAAGTGCCGGAAGTATACGCATGAAATCCGTGTCGAGGGAGAAAGTCCAGTTGTCAGTAAGCCTTACCCGATAGCGTTTACACATCGACCGGAAGTGCGTCGGCAGCTGCAGCAGATGCTGGAGTGGGGCGTAATAAGGAAATCACGCTCAGTACATTGAAGAAATTTGACAATAGCCTCAGAATTTGCGGAGATTTTCGCGCGCTAAATACGAGGTGTAAGCTGGAAAGCGTCAGAACATTAAAACTACAGGACACCCTACAACTGTTCCATGGAAAACACGTGTTCTCAAAAATCGATATGTTATCTGGATTCTGGCAGGTTCCCTTGTGCGAACAGAGCATGCCTTATACAGCCTTCGGATTCGAGGATAACCTATACGAGTTTACCGTCGTTCCGTTCGGAATCTCTAACGGTGTGCAAGCTTTCACGAACGCCATGGCGGAAGTGCTCGGAGACGAAGTGAAAGATTTCTGTCTGTGGTATGTTGATGACATCTTGTGCTTTTCAAGAAACGTGGGAGAACATTTCGAACATCTAAGCCTGATCCTCACTAAATTACGAGATGCGGGAATGACGATTAAACTCGAAAAATCGGCTTTCTTTCAACCGGAAGTGCAATTTTGGGCCACATCATAGATGCTCAAGGCGTGAGGCAGGACCCAGTGAAATTTGAAACAATAAGGAAGCTTGAGCCCCCGACATCAAGGAAAGGAGTCCAGCGCCTTCTAGGGATATTTACGTGGCACCGGCGCTTCATACAGAACTTCAGCGAACTTGCGTCACCCCTATTTGAACTGCTGAAACAAGGAAAGGCATGGAAGTGGACGGATCAACACCAAGGAGCCCTAGATAAACTAAAGGACGCCGTCTGTGAACAGCTTCGCCTCTACCACGCTGATTTTTCTGACGTTTTTTATGTCCAGTGCGACGCTTCAATCACGGCCGTGGGCGCAGTACTGTATCAGGAAAAGGAGAGGGAGAAACGTGTGATTCAGTACGCCAGTCGTTCCCTGCGGGGGCAGAGAGAAATTACACCGTCGGAGAACTCGAGTGCCTGGCCGTGGTGTGGGCCATCGAAACCTTTCATGTTTATCTGGCCGGAGGACACTTTATTGTGAGAACAGACCACCGGAATCTCCAATAGTAGACCTAGTGGCCGGGTTCTGCAACAGAAAATGGGGCTCGGTGGGGCTCGCCTTAATGGTTTGCTCTTGTAAGGCATAAGCCCCATTTTCTCGCAGTGTTGCCAACACCTTACTCGAAAAAATCACCAAGGTTTTTTTCTTGGTCTAACCTAACCTAAAGCAAGGAGCTGGCAACCTTGCTTGAGGCTTGCCTTACAGTGCATAAAGCAATTTTTGCCAACCTACTGGTACCCTTGCCAACACCTACCTACAGCCTTTTTTTCTTCCTACTTAGCAAAAGCTACTACTTTTTTTTGAGGCTTAGCCAATTTATATACTGGCGTAACATACACTGGGCAAGGAGAGCCGGCAACAAACACACACTGCCGTAAAAGAGAGAGATGGATGGATGGATGGCAACACAGTATGTGTGTGCGTGTGTGTGTATAATATGTAGCATTATTAACTAGAGTGTGTTGGCAACCCACCTACAACTAAAAAAAGAAAAGAGATATGCCAACGTTGCTGTAAGATAAAGAGAGAGAGACCTATAGCTGGCAACAGTGGTGTACGATGTCCTCTCTCTTCTGTGCAATATGATATTATGATGTTACTGTAGTTTTTGACGAGGATTACGAGTTAACTAAAAAACCTGCAACTAGAGAGAGTTGCCAGCACACACATACTGTTGTAAGAGAGATGGATGACTGGGGGCAGCATTTCCGGCTATTCACAGTGGCGAATGTACTTCCTGTTTTTTCAAAAGCTAAGAATAATGATGGAATTTTATGCTGACGTCATTATTTCGTTCAAAATTTCGTGTTCAGCACAGATGATGCTATGTAATTTTCACATCAGCTCAGCCAACTGTTGAGAAATAATGACGTCAGGTAACAGCATTGGTGGGGGTAACGTGATGAATTTACGAAAGTAGGAAAATGACATTGCTAAAAATTGAAGTATGGAACTATTTTCTAGAGCGGATTTCTACTAGTCCACGTTGTTAACCTACATATTACTCCTCGACTAATAAAACTAGAAGCTCGAGGGCATCAGGTCCTATTTTTATTGTGAGCTGCAAGGAGAACATTGTGATTGTGATTGAAATTAACTAGCGTGAGTAAATTTGTTTGTTAGCTTGCATAAGTTGGCTTTGTGTTATATAAATAGGTAGTATTGCTTCTGTGAGTTGATTCTGTAATAGCCAAACAGATGTAAAGGAATTGTAGATAAAAGGTAAAACTCTCTACAAAAGCTAAACAGTCCTTAAGCATATTGTGGAAGGAATATATACTCGCAGAGCACGCAAAAAGAGAGAGAGAAAGTATACAAGTTTTGAGTGTGTTGCATGTATTTCTTTTTTTTCTTGCTTTTTTTCATATATATATATATATATATATATATATATATATATATATATATATATATTTATTACATATTACTATATACATCAAGCATATGCAAAATAGCAATATGCGGGGTGTAAGAGGGCGACCTTCTGGTAAGGCGCCCAACAGTTAACCTCACTTCCACGTAGTACACCCTGGACTGTAGAGTAACGAGGCTCTGGCGTCTGGCAGACCAGTATAATTTTGCGTGTGTTAGCCTGTTTTTTTTTGTGCGTTTGATATTTAGTGGAGGTACATAGTGTTTCGAATTTTATTATTATTTAGTTTTATACACAGAAAAGATATTAAACATAAAATTAAATAAAAATATATCTAATTATGTTTTTTTTATGACAACAAGCATTCACAAAAAAAATAGCAATAATGTGGTTTAAAGTTTTTAACGTAATTGCTACGTAAACAAAATGGCCGACTTGCAATAAGTGTGTCAAAGTTTTTTTTAAGCCTAATTGCTACGTAAACAAAATGGCCGACTTGCAATGACTGTGTCAAATATGAATAGATTGAGAGATGGAAAAAGAAGTTAAATATGCTTAAATAAAGTGCTCCTCTGTGCATAGCACCTTACCATAAAAGCATATAGGAAGACTGCCATGTCGATGCATGAAACTTAAATATACATATAAAATTAAAATATTTGGTGCTGACCACATCACACATTGCTGACTTTGCATTGTATTTTCCTATATTCACATATGCACAGTAAGGCTAATCGGGACTAGGCCTACAGTTTTTTAAAGTAGGATCCGAACCACTATATACTTTTATCGGGTTCGAACCTAGGACCTCTTGATTACAAGGCAACAACACAACCACAGAACTATCGAACCCTAGTAAATATGTAGAAAAAAAACAACGGTATATACATAATCCAAAGTTGCGTGGTTCTAGGCCCCATAGGAACCAAGAAAATCAATGTCTTGGAAAAACATCTTAAGATATTTGTCTTAATCTTTAAGAAAGTCGACTTCCGGTCTGTCAAGATGTTACTTCCGGTCTGTCAAGAAAATTTTCTTAAGACATTTGTCTTAAGATGTTTTTCCAAGACATTGATTTTCTTGGCTCCTAATTGACCTAGGATGATGATTTTAAGTTTGTTGGATAGGATTTGACGAAAACTATTCGACTAGCAAATAAAATTGATTCCACCCCCTCAAGTTTCGAAAATATAGACAATTTTTTTATTTTTTGAGAAACTTGATTTGCTGGCTTAGTTTTTACCCTATTTCGAAAATTTTAATGATATTTGATAAAAAATTGAAGGTACTTTGCAACCTATTGGAAACATAATGATTAGTGCTTACTGTTTTCGAGTTATTTTAAATTAAAATTTCAAGATGTAATTTCTAAGTTGTTTTGTAACTCGTAAAGTATGGGTCGTAGAAAACCTATTCTTGTTTTATCTGCTATTGCCCGACAAATACTATAAACACAAATAAATTTTTTAAAAAATGGAGATCGAAAATAATTTTGTTTTCTGAAAATAAAAAAAATATGTATATGGAAAAAAAATACGATTGTGTAATTTTTTATGATGTATGTTTGCATGTAAAAAATAAGTATACCTGAAAGTTTTTGGATTTCAAAATAGCTATATATATATATATATATATATATATATATATATATATATATATATATATATATATATATATTTGCTATTATATCAGCCAAAACAATAGAATATATATAAACAAAAACATTTTCATAGTTTCACACCTCTACTAGAATGGTAGAAAAATATACTAGTAGGCAATAAAATCTGAAGAAGATTCGTGTCTAGCAAAAATAAGCTAAATAGAATTACACATGCATACAATATTTATTGTGCTTTTTCTATCTACAATCATATTTTTCTTATATATTTTTTAATTTTTTTATAGGGTTGATTAAAGCACATATTTGAGGAAGACAACACCACCCATATATAAATAAACCCCTCAAACTAACACTAATTAGAATTAGCTTACAAAATTTTTCTCATAAGGCATTTTTTGTTTTGTAAACACACTACCACCAACAGATCACATATAAATAAACATACCCCAAAAAATAAAAAAAAAATGCGCTCCATGAAAAGTTGCCATGTTTGCAAAAGAACCATATCAAGCAAACATTTTGCAAGACATTGTCGCACCTGCGTGCCAGGCAAGCATTTGGCTGCCACCGAACTATGTTCCGGATGCAATAAATATATCACAATTGCGTATGCCAAGAAGCATAAGCTTACTTGTCTAAGCGAAAGTACATCTGGGGCTCAGCCTTCGACCTCCACCAAGAGGAAGGCAGAAGCAGCCTCCATCAATGCACCACCCACCAAACGCGTCAAGCCTGCGATGAAAGCAGACCGGTCTGCTTTCGGAGGAATATTAGAAGATTATGTCCGATTGTCGGACGGCTCTTGCGATGTTCGTAGCTTTTTAGAGGAGAAGCGAGCAGAGATAGTTTCTATTCTTAGTAATGCACTGGCTACGCACTCCTCCACTAAATTCTACGGTACGCTATGTTGCACATACAAGAAACCGACCGATGAAAGATACACTTTCTTTCATGCAACGAAAGCAAAAACGCTGCATCTGGCAGATGGTGACAGCATTGGGGAAATTTACGACAGGAGGAGCACGAGGCCACAGGCTCGGGCGGTTCGCTGTGCGGCGAACCCCATAAATTGTGTGTTACTTTTAGTCAGTTTGCACCAATGTCCGGGTCTAGTTACGTCCCTCTACCACCAGATGTTGCAGCAAAGAAGGCTGTTCTGAATATACAGAACAAGGATAACAAGTGCTTCGTCTGGTCGGTGCTGGGAGCGTTGCACCCGGTCGACAGGAAAAGTCAACCGCATCGCGTTACCCACTACGAGCAGTACGAGTCGGAGTTGGAGGATGCGATGGTGGGAATCGACTACCCGGTGGCACTTTCGGATGTTGGCAAGTTTGAGGCACGTGCTCGCAACTTACAATTAGCCATAAACGTTTACGGTCTCACCGAGAACAAACATGAGGTCCACCCCATCCGGGTGAGCAACGTGAGCAACAACAACGAGGCACGAGAAATCAACCTCTTGCTCATCAAAAACGAAACCCATCACCATTACACCCTTATCCGTTCCCTCTCTCGGCTTGTTTCGAGCCAACGGAGCAAAGACAAAACCCACATAGAAGTTTGTCGCAGGTGCTTGTCTACATTTCATAATCGAGAACAGCAGGATTACCAGCGCATCAGAGGTCCCAACATCGCTGCCGAAAAGCTCGCTCGCCACATGCGTTACTGCAGTACCAACAAACCTGCACGAACTATTCTACCCAATCCTGGTGCGACAGAAAAATTTAGCATGCACAGTGCCATGGCAAAGCATCCTGCCATCATTGTAGCAGACTTCGAAGCCTTCCTCGAACCCCTCTCCACCTGCTATCCCGATCCCGAAGTTTCTTCCACCACCCCTTACCAACTCCACGAGGCCTCGAGTTACGCCTACGTTGTGGTGCGGCGAGACCAACGTGTTGCCCCCGAGCCGTATGTCTATCGCGGTCCCGACCCGGTCAAGCACTTCTTGCAGAGGATGGTAGAGGAGGCCCAAAAGATAGGAAAGGAGTTGCTGTCCCCCAAGCGCATGCGGCGACTTTCTCCTAAAAATAAGCGTAGGCACGAGGAGGCAACCAACTGCCCTGTTTGCAACTTGGTCTTCACCGACGATAACAGTAAAGTGCACCACCACGACCATTATGGTACTGGTAGCTACATCGGTCCGTGGTGCAACACGTGCAACTTAAAAGCTAGGGACCCGCGCTTTATTCCCATCTTCTTTCACAACGGCTCGGGATACGATTTTCATCACTTGGTACCCCATCTCGGCTACGATGATAGTCGTATCAGGGTTTTAGCACAGAACGAGGAGCGCTACATTAGCGTGAGTAAGTGGGTGTCTATCCCCGAATTGGAAGCAACTATCGAGCTTCGGTTTCTCGACTCGCTGCGTTTCCTCCATGCAAGCCTTGATGTTCTTGCAGGCAAGCTTAGGGACGAGCAGCTGACTATCACTGCAGCTAGTTTTCCAAACTTTGGATGTTTGGGGCTCATCAGACGTAAGGGGGTCTACCCCTACGAGTACGTAACGGACCCCGACAAGTTCGAGGAAACATCGCTCCCTCCACAGGATAAATTCTACAGTCGGCTGAGAGGATCTAGCATAACAGATGAGGAATAGCAGCACGCCCAGTCCATGTGGAAAAAGTTAGGTTGTCGAAATTTTGGGGATTATCACGACGCATATTTAAAGCTTGACGTGACGCTCCTCGCGGACGTTTTGCAGGCGTTTCGTGCGACAGCAATAAACATCTACCACCTAGACCCTGCCTACTTCTACAGCCTCCCCGGACTGGCATGGTCGGCCATGCTGCTCATGACCAGGATTAAACTCGAGCTTCTTACTGATGTGGAAAAGTTACTTTTTTTGGAACGAGGCATCCGAGGCGGTATGGTCCAGGTGACGCAACGCTATGCACGTGCTAACAATCAATACATTGCCACCGGTTACGATCCCTCTAAAACAACAAGCTACATCCTCCACACAGATGTAAACAACCTGTATGGATTTTCCATGATGCAGAAACTTCCGTACAAGGGATTCGAGTGGGTTAATCCTTCGGATTTCGACGTGAAAAATTTCGAAGATAGTACATACGGATTTTTTGCCGAGGTGGACATTAAATTCCCCGAGAAGCTCCATGATGTATTCAGCGAGTTACCACCTGCTCCAGAATTTAAGCGTTTACCTAACTCGAATCAACCCAAGCTCATCATGGATGTTGAGCCCAAAGAGAGGTATGTGCTACACTACCTGAATCTTGCTTGGTTGATGAGGCAAGGTGTTACAATTGGTAAAATTCATCGCATCCTCAGGTTCGAGCACGGTAACTGGTTAGTACCCTACATCGAAGCCAATACCGAACACCGCATCGCTGCAACCTCGGAGCTTGACAAAAACTTCTTCAAGCTGATGAACAATGCTGTGTTCGGTAAAACGATGGAGAACGTGAGAAATCGCGTGGACGTTAGGCTGGTTACCAATGCGAAGCGATGTCGTAAGCTGATTGCAAGCCCGTTGTTTAAATCGAGGACCATTTATAATGAGCAGTTGGCTCTGGTCCACATGGATAAACCTGTGGTGCACCTGACAAAGCCAATTTATGTTGGTGCCACGATTCTGGACTTGAGCAAGTTGCATATGTTTGAGACACATTATGGTATACTGTCCAAACATTATGATCGTGGCATTTCTCTTTTATATACAGATACGGACAGCTTGGTCTACCATGTTCGCACAGTTGATGCATATAAGGATATAGCGACGATTCCAGCTTTCATCGAGCTTTTCGACACATCAGGCTATCGCCAGCCGAACCAGTACGGCATCCTGGCCCTAAACAAGAAGGTGCCCGGTAAACTCAAGGACGAGAAGGACGGGGGTGTTATTCTTGAGTTTGCTGGACTTCGGGCCAAAGCCTATGCAATTCGGGCCGAGGGGTCTGTCACCAAGAAGGCCAAGGGTGTAGGTAGGCAGGTTGTACAAAAGCATCTCGCATTCGAGGATTATGTTGAATGCCTGAAAACTCGCTCACCTGTTCTACGAAAAGAGTATCGAATCCAGAGCGTCAACCATAAATTGACAACCAACATTGTCAGGAAGATTGCTTTGGATGCGCACGATGATAAGAGTTGCATCCTGAAGTGTGGAATTCACACACTGCCGTGGGGGCACTATCGCTTAGCAGAAAGCAAAACCTGCAACATATGCCCATCTTCAACAGAAGATTCATAAAAAAAAAAAAAAAAAAAAAACCACTTTGACTGTCATTACAAAAAAAAACTTTGACTGTATTCTTAAATAACTAGCATGCCTATGAATTTGTTCGGATACAGAAAGCAAACCATCATGGAAACTGCACCACCAAATTCCAATAACCTCTTACCTTCCGTGTTATCTAAACTTAATGGTCTACTAATCGTTCACCTCAACAGTATATGGACGAAATTGAATGACGATGTGGGCAAGATGTTTTACGTCTTCAATAACAATTTACATTTCTACGAGATTCCGATCGACGGGAAACTTCAAATCACCGTGAATCCGGAAAACGTAGGCGAAATCAAAATATCTACCGGCAAGAACATTTTTCGAATCAAGCACGACAAGATGCTTTCTAACATTACGTACGATGTTTCTGCAGGAGATTATCTTTACGTTCAACTCCTAGGAGATTACGACAAACTCATTCCTCTCTTCGTAGAATTACGTATCGTCTATCCTATTATAAATAACCGTTAACCAAAAATGCCTAACGACATTTTCGGCAACACCAAGCGTGTAGACCACGCAGAAGAGATTCTCATGTTGGACGTCCGAATTAAAAAGTTGAGGAGCGATTTGATCGCTTTGCAGGAGACCTTAAACAAAAGTTTAGAGTCGGAGATCGCTACGCTCCAAACGCAATGTCTCGACCCCATTCTGAAAATCGATTCCGAACTGAAAACGCTCATAAAAAATTATGTTGACGTACCTTCTTACGACAACGTTCAAAATATACAGTTGAGCGTGGATTCGCTTCAAAATGATTTGGCCAAATTACAGCAATTTCAATCGAAAAATGAAGATTTGGAAAAATTTAAACTCGAAATCGAAGAACGAACTTCCGCAATAGAAAAGAATTTCTCTGAACTTCAAACTGTCGTGAACGATATTGATGCGAAACGCTTGCACGTCGTCGTTTCCAAATTACAAGAAGAATTCACCGGCACGTTGGAAGAAATTAAATCCAAGCTTCAGACTTTGGAAGATACCATGACGAACCTACCATCGTCGGACGAACTGCAGGTCATCGGTAAAAGCGTCGCGAACATAAAAATTCAATTGGAGGCCTATCAAGATTTCGAACACATTCAAACCACCATCGCTACGCTTCAGGCGTCTCTGGAGTTGATCAACGAAGAAATTAAAAATATTCACGCTGAAGCAAGCGCGTTGACGAGCATTCAAGACACGTTAAGCACGGTTCAGCAGAAGATTGAATATTTAGAAAATTTGAACGTCGAAACGAATCTTGCTCATTTTCATCACGTCCTCGACAACATACAGGGCGACTTGGAATCGTTACGGACGAGCGTACCTTCGAGCGAAGATTTGGAAAAATTGAAAACGGCGGTGACGGCACTATCCGAATCGAACGACATCAAAAGTTCGTTGAGCGATCTCGAGAGTAGGGTGGCCAATCTACCCACCTCCAAAGAATTACACGCTTTGAAAAGGAACATATCTCGAATGCTGAAACGACTGGAAACGGAAACGGCAAACGTGGAACAGATTCGAGACGAAATCAGTTCGCTGGTGTCGACGTTGCCCACTTCGCAGAGCGTCGCCGACCTTCACACGCAGTTTACAGAGATGCGAAGCATCGTGAACGATCTTACCGAGAAAAGCTCGAAATTGAATCAAGTCGAGAACCTTCAGAGTATTGTCGTCAACATCAGAGATCAAGTTGGAGTGCTGGAATCCACGCAGGAATCGACGCTGGCCTCTTTCGGTGCCAAGTTGCAAGAACTCAACGAAAACTACAAGCAGTTGAACGTGGAAGTGAAAATCAAACCGTCGTTTTCTACAGTAACAGATACCATAGTCGAATATTTGTTGCCCGTACAAAATACACTGGGACAGCTTCACAGCAACCTCGTTAGCGTCGATACTAAATTCGCCAAACTGCATTCTCTGCAAGCCATCGAAATCAACAGCGTACCCAATCAACAGAGAATCTCCACGTTCGTCGAAGGTAACAAACTGTACATGTTACATCCTTATCATCCGTACTACAAGTTTCTCCTCGATGGCACGATTCAGATAAACGAATTTTCGTACTGGTCTCACGGCAGAAAAGCTAGCGTTCCCACCATGACCTTGATATCGAATCGTGGTGTCCAGAAAGCAGGAAACATTCCTCTGGCACGTTGGAACGAAACGCGCAACGTATATGAAATACACGAAGACGAAGATCTTACCGTTTTCGACGTGAGTGCCGGCGATAAGCTGATCATTCAAAACACGAGCGAGGTGCCACCTTCTTTGAATCCCATCACGCTCGTGCTTCTCTTCAAACGTAATCTCTAAAAAATGTCTAGGCAAGCCATCGTCGAAGAATTGCATAAACCTGCACGCCGCAACTACGAACGTTTGGCGGTGGTGACCAAGGGCATCGATGACCTCTGGCAAAGTGACCTCGTGGAGATGAGCAGCGGCAATTTGAAAAACGTACATAAATTGAACAAGGGCAACAAGTACCTCCTCACCGTCATAGACACGTTTTCGAAATTCGCATGGGCTCTACCTTTGAAGGCGAAAACGGGGACATGCGTCACGGAAGCATTCAAATTAATTTGTCGCGAAAGCAACAGACGACCTCGGTTTTTGCAAACGGACAACGGTAAAGAATTTTACAACGCCGTATTCCAAAAGTTTATTAAAAAACATGACATTCGACATTATTCGACCTTCAGTCACATCAAAGCCAGCATCGTGGAAAGATTTAATCGAACCTTGAAAACACACATGTGGAAACGATTCACGCTTCGGGGAAATTACAAATGGGTCGACATTCTGCCGGAACTCGTCGACACCTATAATGATACGGTATACAGAATGATAGGCATGAAGCCAGCTGACGTTTCGAAATCTGACGAGCATCGTTTAATTTCTACAGTTTACTGTCCAAAGTACACTCCCACGACTACCAAGAAATCAAAATTCAAAATTGGAGACCAGATGAGAATCAGCAAATTCAAACGCACCTTCGAGAAGGGATTCACAAAAAATTGGAGCACGGAACTTTTTACGGTGATTCGAGTTTTACCCGGAAACCGACATACGTATATAATAAAAGATAGTAGCGGCGAGATTTTGAAAGGAAGATTTTACGAAGAGGAACTCTCTAAAACGAAACATCCTGACACGTACCTCATCGAGAAAGTATTGCGTAGGAAAGGTGACAAACTGTTTGTCAAATGGCTGGGACTTCCGGAAAAGAGTTGGATCGACACGAACGAAGTGATCTTGTGAGTACGTGGAACGTGGTGAAGCGTCTACCGGATTCGGAAAGTCAAACGAAAAAAAAAGAACGGCGGGTTGCTTCCCGACAGCATCCGCTGTCTAATCGTAGGTCCTTCGGGGTGTGGGAAAACGACACTGCTCGTGGACAATTTTCTCCTCGCACCGAATTGGTTAGATTGGAAGAACAGGCACCTGTACGTGTTCTCGAAAAGTTTGGAGCAATCCAAATACCAGCAACTGATGAAACTGTACGATGGTCTGGACATTGCAACGTTCGCATCTGAAATCATTCCACTCGACGATTGCTGTGAAAATTCAGTCGTTGTGTTCGACGACGTCATCCTGGAAAATCAAAATGAAATTCGCAACTTTTTCACGCAAGGTCGCCACAAAGGAATGGATGGCTTTTACCTAGCTCAAACGTTTTCCAAAATTCCAAAACAGTTAGTACGCGACAACGCTAATTTCATATGTTTGTTTCGTCAAGATCACACCAACCTCAAGCACGTGTACGATGACTACGTAGGCGGAGACATGAACTACAATCAATTTTCGGAACGCTGCTCCCACTGTTGGAACAGTGACGATTTCGGATTCGCGACGATCGACATGACGAGGAAACCCAACGACGGAAAATACAGAAACAAAATCAACGACTTTCTAAACGTTGCAACGTTGTGAGAAACGACGTGTATAAATAACGTTATGACGAAACGAAAAATCGAAGACGAAAATCTTAAGCTTCGCGATTACCTCGCGAAACGCTTCAAAGGTTGGAAATCCGAGAATCGCGGATTCTACGAAGAGAAGAAACGTGAAGATCAACCTGTGATCGATGCCATCAGCGATCTAGGTAAAGAAATTAAAGGTGTCACGGAACAAAATAAAAATTTGATCAACGAACTCGTACCACTTGCAGCTAAAAGTTACACCGTACCCACGCCCATTTCGAGCATTCCTTCGACGCCGTTCGAACTGAAGGACGTACCACGACGTCGAGCCATAAGCAGCACGTCTTCGGATAAAATCGAGTTGGGACCTTTGGCACGAGACTACCTGAGCACGGGGAAATTCGACAAGGATGAAGTGTTCGGATTGTATCCGAGCATGGACACCAACGAGGGTGTGGTGTGGAAGATTGGGAAATCGAAGGTGACCTTCGAAGGCAACGACATTAAAGTCAATTTAGGCGATAAGGATAGCTGGAACAGGTATCCGGGTACGGTGGGACTATGGGAACTCGTTGCCAAAAAGCAGCCGAAGGATTACACCGACGAAGATTAAAAGAGTTACAAGGAAATTTTGATCATGACGGATGCCTTGTACCAAAACAACGACGCCTCGCAGAATAGGGTGAAATCGAGCAGCGGCGAGAAGTACAGGAATCTCATCAAACCGATATGGAACCAGGTCAAAACAGGCAGCGGCGTCAAACTCTACAACATGTTACCCAAAGAGTTTGTGTGGGTGGACGACGTGCGCAAGCTCATAGACAGGTTGTTGGTTATTGCAGGAGAGGAGAATGCAGGCAATCGTAATTTCTACAACGAGAAAGTTGGCATCGTGGACATGATCAGCACCAAACTTTCCAACTTCATCGTGAACGACGACAAGGGCATAGGTTACCTCATCAAAATTATCAACACGCTGCCTCCGAGATTCTGGAACGTGGCCGAAGGAAAGGGACTCGTGAACGACATCATCAACAAGTTACCTTTCGAGATGCATTTACCTGGCTACCAGTACTGCGGACCGGGTACGAAACTCGAGAAAAGATTGGAGAGAGGAGACAAGGGTGTGAATCCGTTGGACGCCGCATGCAAAGATCACGACATCGCCTACAACACCACGCAGACGGATCTGGATGCACGTCACGAAGCAGACAAAAAATTGGAGCATGCAGCTTTCGAAAGATTCGTCAGCAGAGACGCTTCGTTGGGTGAAAGAGTTGCAGCACTGGGCACCACCATCGCCATGAACACGAAACAAAAATTTGGGTGGGGTGTGTAAATAAATAACATACAGTAAAAAAAAACAACAACATGGCTTGCATAACCGATTTGCCGCACGAACTGCTATGTAAAATTTTTAAACAGGTAGTAGACGGAGATGTTAATAAACTTTTAATCATAGCGAGATCAACGCCGCAGTTTCGCATCCCTTGTGAAATGCTTATCAAGGACCATCTTCGGGAGATCAGTGGAATGAGGTGCGGTGATCTCGACACTCTTCTTTCGGCTGCAGGGGAAAAATTAAACAAGAGAATGGACGAACTGCACGAGGCGAGGCAGGGAAGAAGACGATATACTGATGATTGGCGTAAGTCCAAACAGGAAACTGAAGAAATCATCACGCACATCATCGCGTTTTCCGAAGCACGAACTTTCTTCCTCTGTTAAAAAAAATCTTCGATACAAATCGTGAAAAAAAAATATATATAAATAACACACATCGTGAAAAAAAAAAAATCTTCGGTATATATAAATAACACACATCGTGAAAAAAAAATTAAATTTCTCTAACACACACACTGAAAATTTCTCTCCTTCGATATGACGACTGAAAAAATGAGTGACCTCCAAGCATTAAAACAAATGCTAAATTTGTCAGTAGAGTATGTAAAAATTCAGGAATTGGAAGTCGGCAAACCTTACACGATAACTTCCGGTTCAATTGTTTCTACCCAGTATGGTCCCAGGGTGCGTCTGTTGCTCAACGCACAATACAGTCTATTTTTACCAGATCGATATGCTAACATGTTATCCGACCAGAAGCTCTCTATCTTAATCGAAAACAAAACTCGAATCGTGTACACGGGGACAAAGGAACTTCTTGGTAAAAAAACGAAGCACGTAATAGAATTTGTGTAACGGCTCTGCGCGGAGTATATCCTTGAAAAAAAAGTTACACGAGAGGGAAACAAAAAAAATCTCGGAACATTTATATATATAAATAACATACCGTGAAAAAAAAATACGCGAAACAAAAAAATCTCGGAACATTTATATATATAAATAACATACCGTGAAAAAAAAATATATAGAGAGCATCAACATGAAGCCCAAGGGTGTCGTGTACCAGATACCATACTCCAATCTAAAAAATCTAGGTGCCCTCGATGGGTTACTCACCAAGAAACAACGCGAGAAGAAACGTTCTTGCTTGACGAAAGGACACGGAATGAAATTGCTTCTCAGCACTCCACAATTGAGACGCTTGCAGCGTTCGCGGAAACAGCAAAAGATCGGAGGTTTCATATTCAGCATCCCGGCCATCCTGGCAGCATTGGGGGCCGTTGGAAGTTTGGCCGGCGGTAGCGCCGCCATCGCGAAAACCGTCATCGACTCGAAGAAGAACAAGGCCGAATTGGAAGAACAGAAACGTCACAACCTGGCCATGGAGAAGAAAGGGAAGGGCGTGATGAAAAAGTTAAAAAAAAAGAAACAACAGCACTCACCAACCGAGACATTGAATCTCTGATCGAACCGTTACAAATCAAAAACTTCAGAGGAGTTTTCATGTCCGACTCGTTACCTTCAACCGTTAAAAATAGAGAATGTGGAGTAGTCAACTTGGACAGTCAAGAAAATCCAGGCACGCATTGGATATGTTACCACAAAAACGATGACAATAACAAAGCATTCGTTTTCGATTCTTTCGGAGGCGTTCCACCTACAAATTTAGTCCATTATTTGAAAACGAACAAAACTTCTATATACTACAACGACGAACGCATTCAAAATTTCGGAGACGAGAACTGCGGTCATCTCTGTCTCTCCATGCTCGCGTTTCTCTCTAAAATAAATAAGCCTACGATCGAAGATTTCCAGAAAGCATTGTGGAACCTGAAACACGATGGGCGTGTTCCATCTCACGAGCGAATCTTCGATCTTGAAACTCACGCTGCACGACGACATCGTCTATCCTAAATCCGTAGCTCTGCGTGCATTCTACAGCATGTACCTCATACCTAACGTCACGCAGCACAACAACAAAATTAGCGTCGGAAGCGAACACATCGTCGTCACGCCAGGCCAATACAATCTTTCCACTTTGCAAGCTCAGTTACCTAAAGGCACGTACCTTTCTCAAAATTCGGTCACTCACAGAGTGGAAATCGTGTCGGCGACGGAGACCGTGGACCTGGGCACCATAGGAGAACTTTTAGGTTTCGAGAACGACACAAAACTCGAAGCTGGCATCAAGCACGTAGCAACCAACATTCCTAAATTTCTAGCCATCGAGACTCTGAACGTACACTGCAACGTGGCCGAAGGCATGATCACGAAATCCTCGGACGGGGAGGGGTTGCTGGGAAGTCACAAGCAGACGGGAATCATAGCCACGTTCAAACCAAGTTCCGAGTTCATGGAACCGATCATCTACACGCCCTCTTCGCCGATCTATTTTCCAGTATGTCGAAACCGCATAGACGACATAGAGTTGGTGGTGACGAACGAGAAAGGAGACGTGGTGGATTTCGCAGGTGCCACGACGACGGCCATCGTGGAGATCAACGTATAATAAATAACACGCATAGTGAAAATGGAGCAAATCGAAAGTTACGAATTGCAATCTTTCCCTCCCAACCGTCGCACGTTCGCCAATCTCAACGAAGCGAACAGGGAGATCGAATACGACGTGGACGTAGGCGATGGGTTCGTTCATCCTCACAGAGCGGACCTCTACCTTCAATTCGACGTGGTGAAGAAGGAAAGCGAAGACGCGTTTCCGCCCAATGCAAATTTGATACTCGTGGACAACTTCGTGCCTCACCTGTTCTCGCAGGTGGAGGTGAGGAAACACAACACCGTCATAGACAGAATAGACTATCCAGGCATCACGTCGACGGCAGTGGGAACATTGAAATTATCCAAAACGGACGCAGCATACTATCAAGCGGGAGGATTCGAAGCGGGGACCAAAATATCGACGAAAAGTCACACGGCGCTCTTTCCCATGCGTCTGCTGCCGGGATTCTTCTCGGACTACAAGGAGATCATGTGGAAGGGAGGACTGAGGGTCACGTTTCGAAGAGCGGCCAACGACAACGACGCACTGATGCGATACACCAACTTGAACGCCGACGGCACGCCGATAGCCAACACTTTACCCGAAGCGGCGAAATGCGTCATCCGGAGCATGGAATTGAGAATGCCGATCGTGGAATACGAAACGAACTACGCCCTCAAGTACAAAGCGGAGATCTTGAAAAGTCCGCAGGTGGCGATTCACTTTCACGGTTACCAGTGCGTACAGAAGGTGGCGTCGGGAAGTCACATGGAATTCGACGTGACGACGCAGTTCAACAACATACAGTTCGACATGCCAGATTTCGTCGTAGTGCTCTTTCAGACCGGGCGCGATAAGAATCAGGAAAAAGATTCCAGCAAATTCGACGACTGCAAAATCAAGAACGTTTATCTCAAGAATGGACGCAACGAAGTGTTCCCGCGCGAGAATTACAACCTCGACATGACAAAAGACGATTACCTCAAACTTTACGAAGCTTACACCTCTTTCAAACGCGTGACCGAGGGAAGCGTGGACATGTACTACACGCCCAGCGAATTCAAAATCCGCAGGCCGATGTTCGTCATCAACACATCTAAGAGAAAGCAGGTTGTGGTCAACGATCGCACCAACATCAAGGTCGTCTGCGAGTTCCACGACGCGCTGCCTGCCGATACTCTATGCAGCGTCATCCTGATTGCAGAGAAGTCCTTCGTCCACGACGTGAAGAACGAGAGGGTGACGGAACAATTTTAACATGTTTAACATCTTTTCTCGCACAAATAAGAATTTTTTTGTACTAGCACAATCAGTTACAATGGCACAATACAAATTTCACTAGTTCAGATCAGTTACAAATGTCAATTTCATCAGTTATCAGTTACAATATCTTTTTTTTGCACTATAGCACGAGAGACAAATCAAAAAATTTGCACAAAAAAATTTGTTGTTGTTTTTACACAAGAAAATTAACAATAAAATTCTTTCTTTTTTTATCGTTTCAGATGCTGTCGAAACATCAAAAACACATACACACACACTAGAAAAAAAAGCATGCAACTTTATTTGTAACACACACACATACATTCTCCATCTTCATCAAGAAAATATTATAATAAACATAATTATTTTTATCTATATCTCACAATAAAACTCTATATCCAAAAATATTACAACATCAAAATAACACTAGAGTCGTTAGTACACGTTGCATGCATTACGGAGGTCCTCTGTAGAGTTTCATGGAAGTTTGAGAAAAAAAACAACACGTGATACTCTACAGAGGTGTAACTAGAACCGCAGCCGTTAGAAAACCTTTTACTTTTTTTTTGGTTGGGCACCACGCACCCTGGCGAGGTTATAGGGGCCAGGAATCCTAAAAAACAACAATTATTATTTGTTTGTTTGCGTCACAATACGGAAATAATAAGAGGCACGCGCGTGCGCGTGTGTAGCACATCGTTCCCCCGAGAGAGGTTTACAAAGGTCACGATATATATAAACATTGGCCCCCGGGACTTGGAAAAAATTTACGATAAGGTGCATTCGCTCACCACTGTTGCCAGCTATAGGTCTCTCTCTCTTTATCTTACAGCAACGTTGGCATATCTCTTTTTTTTAGTTGTAGGTGGGTTGCCAACACACTCTAGTTAATAATGCTACATATTATACACACACACGCACACACATACTGTGTTGCCATCCATCCATCCATCTCTCTCTTTTACGGCAGTGTGTGTTTGTTGCCGGCTCTCCTTGCCCAGTGTATGTTACGCCAGTATATAAATTGGCTAAGCCTAAAAAAAAAGTAGTAGCTTTTGCTAAGTAGGAAGAAAAAAAGGCTGTAGGTAGGTGTTGGCAAGGGTACCAGTAGGTTGGCAAAAATTGCTTTATGCACTGTAAGGCAAGCCTCAAGCAAGGTTGCCAGCTCCTTGCTTTAGGTTAGGTTAGACCAAGAAAAAAACCTTGGTGACTTTTTCGAGTAAGGTGTTGGCAACACTGCGAGAAAATGGGGCTTATGCCTTACAAGAGCAAACCATTAAGGCGAGCCCCACCGAGCCCCATTTTCTGTTGCAGAACCCGGCCACTAGGTCTACTTCCAATGGCTGCACCGCGCAAAAAACTGGAGTGGGAGACTAACGAGGTGGAGCAATCGCCTTCAGCGCTACTCGTTCGAGGTGGAGTATGTGAAAGGGCGAGAGAATGTTGTGCCTGATGCCCTGTCAAGATACGTTGGGGGGAAAGGATTAACAAAAGTGCACGTAAATTTGATGCAGTTCGATTCCCTGTACCTGACCACCTTCAGCCGCGGGCGGTTTATAGAAATGCAACACGAAGATGCCGAGCTCGCACAGTACTTCAGTATCCTGGAAGACCAGCAACCCGCAGATCCACGTCGCCAGCGACGCGTGAAAGAGCATTTTGTCGTCGCGAACGGGATCCTGTGCAAGACGGATGTCCACAACCCGGAGCGCCTGAGGGTATATGTGCCAGCTGAAGCGAGAAAGAAAATCTTGGAGGAAGCGCATGACAAATCAGGTCACTTCGGGGGGAGGAAAATGTGGAGGTACCTATTATTGGAAAGGGATGCGGAAAGACGCTAAGAAATGGGTGCGCGATTGCGTCATCTGTATGCAAACTAAGCCTAACTGCGTCAGAGCAGCAAAAAACCCAACCTCGTTTGTGGCAGAGAAACCGCGGGAAGTGTTGTTCGCAGACTGCGTGGGACCACTCCAAAAAAGCAAGGACGGCACGAAGTACCTATTCACAGTTATGGATGGATGCAGTCGTTTCCTAGTTGCGTATCCAGTCAGGTCAACCGCGACGAGAGTGTTGCTCCGTAAGCTTACGGAAAATTACTTTGTACACCTCGGAACTCCGCGCTACATTCTCACGGACCGCGGAGCTCAGTTCACTAGTAGCCTCTGGAGGGACACTTTGGAAGCATACGCAGTGAAGCCCATATGGACCCCGAGTTACCGGCCGCAGGCAAACAAGGTCGAACGCATGCACTGTGAAATGAACCGCCTCTTGAGATTATTTTGCCATAAACAGCATCAGGAATGGAGCAAGCACGTCACCTCGATTGTACTCCTCCTAAACAACACAGAATCCGACACCCTTGGGTTCACACCAGCAGAGCTACAATTCGGCAGCACACCTCGGAGAGACGTAATTCGTCACTTTGGGTTGAAGGAGGACAACCGCGACGCAACTGTCAAACAAAAGATCCTGATGGCCGTCGAACGGACGAGAGAAACCAGGAGGAAGGCCAATGAAAGACAGGCAAGAGACGGCGCCGAGATTCGAACTGGAGACCTTGCATTCGTAAAAAATCACGGACTTAGCTCTCAAATTGAAGGAAAAATCAAGAAGCTCTTTTTCATGTACGATGGTCCGTACTTCTGCAAGAGCAAGCTCGCCGCCAATATTCTGGAGTTAGTGGACTGCACGTCTGGGAAGACCATAGCACCCCAGCATATAGAGAACTGCAAGAGGTGGAACTGTTCCGATGAGAAGCGCAGAGAGTGGACAGCACTGTACGAGAGTAAGAGCGACGTAGGAATGCAAGCGGACACGTAAATGCTCACATCTTGTTCTTGTTTTGTGTACATACTCTTCGTGTTATGTTTATATTCAGGGTGTTATTATATATGTTATGTATCTGGAAGGTCACAGTGTCCGTGCCGTTCAGAGAGTAAATTTTTATATACAGGGTGTTCATGTATTTGCTTGTCAATTTTTATATACAGGGTGTTCATGTATTTGCTTGTCAATTTTTATATACAGGGTGTTAATGTATTTGTTTGTCAATTTATATACAGGGTGTTCATGTATTTGTTGGTCAATATTATATACAGAGTGTTCAAGGATTTGTAACAAAAAAAAATCTGTCCCTGTGTAGAGCGAATTTTTCACGCTTACGAAATCCTTGAAAGAAGGAGAGGGGCGAGGTTGTGACAGTCAGATTTACCGTCATTATTATTGTTATCATTATTATTCATGTATGTAGCGGTAAAAAGACGTGTTGATTCAAAGTGTTGAGTGTTTTAATTTGTAAGATTACATATTTGATTTTTGCCAAGCCGACGGGAGGAACGAGACGTTCGCGTGTGTTAAGGGTGAGCACCTGAAGGGTCACGCTATGCGTCTAAAGCTTAGGAAATTCGACCGTAATGACAAACATTTAAATATCTCGGTTTCCAACGGTCAGATTCATGTGAAACTTATACCAGCGCAGCGGCATGTGTGCAAGGACGGATGTGTGGAGTTTCGTCACGATCAAGCGACAATTACGGACGGCAGATCAAATCGGTTCTAATTGATCAGTTTGTGGACAGCGATTGCAATTGAGCTATGGGCGACAGCCAGGCGGAAGCTTAATCCGCACAAGTAAACTTCGGACACGGTCCGTCCTAGTTTGGAGACAATAGAGCGTGGTGGAATAACCTCTCCGGGAGCGTCACTCCAACGTGCGCCTAGCGTCCTTTTTCAAAATCCAAATAAAACGAAGGACATGGTTTTTCGATACACAGTCTTACCGCGATCCTTGTAGCGAGAGCAGCTCCGTGCTACCTCTCCATATACAGTTTTGCCGCGATTCTTGGAACGAGAGCACCTTCGTGCTACCTTTCGTGTACAGTGGACTTTGTTGTGTTGTGCGAACACCAGTGTGTGTGATAGGCAGTAAGTCTACACGAGTGCGCCTACCTCAACCGCTGGGGGAAGTTGAAGCGAAACCGTGTTTCCGTGATTACCTTACGCCATTTATAATTTTTGAGAAACGAGGAACACCGGAAACTATGGCGGGCTAGAGGAAGAAGAGAGATGAGGGCGTTACGTCGATTCGCCCGATGTCAGACGAGACGACGCCGACGATGCCTACCCGCCACGGAGAGAGAGAGAGAAAGATGAGCCACGTCGACGATGCCTACCCGCCACGGAGAGAGAGAGGGACGACGAGCCACGCCGACGACGCCTACCAGCCGCGACAGAGAGACGTAGAGAGAGATGTTGACGCCCCGACGACGCCGACGACGCCTACCAGCCGCGACAGAGAGATGTAGAGAGAGAGAGAAAGATGAGCCACGCCGACGATGCCTACCCGCCACGGAGAGAGAGAGGGACGACGAGCCACGCCGACGACGCCTACCAGCCGCGACAGAGAGACGTAGAGAGAGATGTTGACGCCCCGACGACGCCTACCAGCCGCGACAGAGATGTAGAGAGAGATGTTGACGCCCCGACGACGCCGACGACGCCTACAACGACCGCTCAGATGCGACGTCCGAACCGCGCCATACCACGGAGATCCACCGATCCCGAGAGGAAGAGGAGCCGGGGAACTAGGTGTTTGAACCCTTTTCGCATCTTCATCGTCGTGACCAAGGAAACCTTTTGCGTGGATACTGTGTGTTTTCAATCCCCCATAAAGACGCCAGGATGCACCCCGGAAGCTGAGAGATGGTAAAGTATTCATCTGTGTGAACCTTAACACGTGACGGCCCGATTGATTTAGAGAACGCCCTTGAAATTCGTCGACATTTTGAAAACGCCCACTCAACTCGAACTTCATACCAAACTCCCGTCGCGCTTGTCATTTGTAATCTATTCGTCTCAGGTCAATTTTTCTTATTCCTTGTGATATTTTTTTTATGATCTTAAATTCATTGTTGTTTGTGCTCTTTGTATTTGTTTAAAGTGCGTACTATTAGAGTAAAGCGCCGCCCGCTTAATTGCATATTCTACTTGAGGTTTGTTCATTTTTATGTGTCAGCGCTGTGTCGCTGCTAGCTATGTCAGGTCGCATATGTGATTATTTGTTAAAGTATTTGCCTGGAAATATGAATTGCTCGTCGCGGCGAAGTGTTTAAGTCCCGCCTGCTAGAGAGTATATGTTTGCGCCACTCAACGGAGGTTACTTGTTAGGTTTGGAACCACGTGAGGTCCTGTAAAAGGAAAACGTCCGCCCACGTGAATGTAATTGCCGTTGAGACGCCTTTGTTTATACTGGTCAAGTAATGTATTGTCACCGCGCCGACTAGTTTCTTTTTTAAAAACAAAAGGTGAACTTAAGTAAGGGCTGGCTAGGATTTAAGTAGCACTGGAGCAAAATCACAAATGACCTGATTAGACAAAAAGTAAGATAAAATTAATTGAGAATGCAATAATTAGGGCTTGTCGTCATAAAACCTGTACATGTCATGTATAATTTCTTGTGTCGATGACCCCATGAGGATTGAATCTGAGAGAGAATGTGAGAGTGCAAGTGTGGGGACCTGTAATAATTCCATTTTTGTTGGTTATGAATAGAATATACTTTTTATTTTCATGTTAATTTTGGGCTATATCATTTTCGTATGCATGTCGCTACCCGTGATTTTCAGGTATGCAGCTAGCCGCTTCCCGGCTACAGGTAAAGAGGTGGTAATTTGAAAGTACTTATGTCTTTGTTTTTATTCGATATGGCTTATTACTATGCACTGTTGGTCACCGGTTCCTACACACGAACTTAACCTGGACCGTAACGCTATTTCGCTTGTCCGAGGGAGATTTTGCCGCCTCTATCTAGGTAGTGGTAGCATTTGTTTTCCCGGGCAAGGGAGGGCGTAGCATACACGATGCTTCTAAGAATGTTGACAAAAGGTTAAAACATGGGAAGAATATTGAATCTTGGATTAAATAGTATATTTTTATCCTTAAACTTATTTGATCTTGTTCATTATAAATTTTCGTATTTTACCTTCCACTTGGAGTAGAAAGAACGCAATTATAATTTTTGGGAAGTAGTTGAAAATCGTATACATTTTGACACCGTACCAAAACATCTATTCCCACTGCGTCAAAGTTCAGCATTTTCTAATTATTATATAAAAGTTAGCCACAAAGGTTCGATTCCTAGGAGGAAGCACATTGAACAGTGATTCGGATCCGACCTTAAAGTATAGGTTCGGATTTATAAAAATAAACTTTGACAGATTTTGAATTACAGCTATGCTGTTCAGTCAAAATTCATAAGAATTATATAATGAAACTTGAATTAGAACTAAGTAGGTTAGCTGGCGGAACAAGACAGGCTTAGCAAAATCTGTAACTTTCATTTACAATTACATTGCTCTAACAACATTTTCCTAGCATTTGTGTTCAAACCCTTTGGTAGCTAGATGATAATTAAAAAAATATTGTGTTCAAATTAAAATATTACACAATAGCCTTCCTAAAATGCAACTTCATTTGTCATTTGTCATTGCATCTTGTTAAAGAGTTCCAACATAGGCTTAAAGACAGAAAAAGAAAAACGTGTCCCATATTTCAAGTCCTGTTATGGATCCATCGTTCATTGAACTTTAACCTCAACCCCCTTCTTGGTTTCCTTAAATTATGTTGGGTGCAAAATGTTCTGCTATTCCTGTCTGCCTGTGTTTGTCTGCGCAGTCTGTCGTGTGCATCCAAGGAATCATGATTTATCAGTTGTCGTCAGAGCAGCTGCTCACTGCATAGGCAACACCTGGGTTTAAGCCCCTTTGAGATATGTTGTGTTGAAGCCAAGATATTACTTTCTTCTCCCCCTCAAGTAAATAGTTCCTGTCGTTCCTTGTGGCACAACATTTCTTAGCACAACTTCAAGACACGCAGAACGCCTTTGAAGGTTGAAGAATGCGTCCTGTCTCAGGTATGACAGCAGACCTCACAAGGTAACATTAACAAAGTTGTTTGTACCCTTTTAACTTGGTGGAGGAACGTCTTTTTTACATGGTTCATAGTCTGGTACACAGAATGAAAGTGTTTTTTAATTTGTTTTCTCTCGGCTTCACATTCTCACTAGTAGCTACAACCAAGTACCTACCCAAGGTTACTATTTATGAGTTATCACGAGTATCGCAAGACATTTTTTAAAGATCACGTCGTTCATGTAATAATATATTTTTATGTATAAACAGTTATAGAAGTAATAATATTATAATCAATAGTTATTTTATAAACTAATAAATTATTATTTTCATTATTTCCCTGTGAGGATATCTAGGTGTTCGGGAGAAAGCACGGAATTTTACAGCAGGCAATTCCTTTAATAGTAAACATTACAGACATGATATACAGAACATATTGGATCATCACTGTTTGGAATCTTTACACATGCCAAATATAAAATTGTACGTATAATATTTCCTTTCATTGAGTCATTGTGACTTTTCCCGAACACCATACACATAATGATTTTTTTTCCTGAAAGCAAATAAAATGCTTTCTTCCTGACTTCAACAATTAATTCACTGCTCATATTCTGCTGATATGTTTTTGTAATTATTACCCATCTAAGTTTTCGTTCTCTGATCATCCTCATAATGAAAATATGTCATTTTGAAATTTAGAAAATATTCTGACTGAACCCAACTAAACTAAAATTTAGTGCATTTTGTTAGGTTTTTTTTTTGCACAAAATAAAATAGAAACCACATTTTCTAATAAGTATGTGTAACTATTGATCTAATTTTCTCTATCACTCCATTTTGTTCCTACTAGCCCTTCACCTAAATTAGAGCCACCAGCTGCAGCTTCATTGAAGTAATTGTACCTAAAAACCACGCCTCGAGAAAATCTGACAAATATTATTTTTCTTCTCTTTCCCTATGCATTGGATTGGTTTATTTCGCTTCGCTTTTCTACCACTTTGGCTAATCGCGAAGATGAGAATAAGTGATGATATGATGAAATTGATGAAGGGATACTTACAAAGAACACCCATGCCCAGGCTGAGATTCGAACCCTGGACCCTTGGTGTCGTATTTCCTATGCATAATGGCACTAAAAATATTATTTCCCTTGACAATTTTTATTCATTTGTCTTACTTTGACTTCCCCACCCCTCCGTCTTCTCACATGGGAGCCTATTAGATTGCAGCCATCAGTTAGACTTAGAAAACAAAGGAAGTCGGAGCAAGTGCACTTCTTGTATAGTAGGATATTTTTGTACCATTCCACTTCCTGCCACAAGCAGTAACAGTACGTACTAGTCCAAGAAAATCCTGCAGTGACCGGAGCCACACTTTTTCGCAGCTGCTAAATGTGATTCAGGGTTAAAGACTAAGTCTCGGCCCTCCTCCGGAAAGTTGCGAAACATTCCATATTTATGAGAGTTTTGGCGTCGTCGGTGAGATGTAGTTAATATTAGAACGCCGAAGCAGAGTGGATTGCAAGTAATGAGGCGTAGCATAGTTATTGTGAAAAATCGCAGAATAGTATTAAGTGACAATTTAAGTTTTTATGTCGTCTTGGCACTGACAAAAGTTGTCAGTCTGTCTGATGTACAGTCACCGGCAATAAAAATGGGATACCTAGATCCTGAAATACACGCTTCCCTGCATGGCATTATGTGTGATGTCTAACTTTACAGCGGTGCTATTCAAATTTACAAATCGCGGTAGAGTTATGCAACACCCATAACACCATGCAGGGAAGCGGGTATTTCAGGAGCTAGGTGTCCTATTTTTATTGCAGGTGACTTTACTTTTATTAATAATAATAAATAAAAGAAGAAAAAAACTTTTCCTGCTCTCATATTTGTCAAAGGTTGTATTGATTTTGTAAATGGACGCAGCTTCAGTTATCGAATTTCTCTTCGCCCTCTTAATTTGTTGCACTTCGGATTTGAGCAAAAGTTAAGAAACTCATCTAGTTCTTCAACAATTGAATTAAAAATATAAAAATAATGACTACTGATAACAAAAATTAAGAAGAGAGAATGGGAGAGATCTTGAACCATGCCAACAAGTAGAGTTTTCAAGTTTATCCGTAAGATATAAAACCTTGATCTGAGCGACTTAATTTAGAGATCATATGCTAAACGACTTCCTTTTTATTCATATTTTTCAGATATTTGGCATGACTGATAATATGCAGTGTTAACTGCATATTTGGCATGACTGGTGATATGCAGTGTTAACTGCAGAGAACAAACCCGTACATATCTTTATAGTAATGTAAACTTAATTTCCATCCCAACCAAAATATAGAAACTACACTCTGGTGCAAAATGCAGATTTTCTTTTCAGTTCTTGAAGAATGGCATTAATAATATATGTATTAGTAGATGAAATTTGTGAATTTACTATTTCCTTATTGTGCATAGACTAGAGAAAACATTGATGGAAAGCAAGCAAGATGTAATTAACGTTTAATCTTGTTGTTGATTAGTTCGTTCCTCATTCGTAAGTACTACCATTAAGTTAGTCTCAAAGGAAATACGAAAGGACAATGGAACTTACGTATACCACTTACTAGTAACTTCATTGCCTCCCTCGATGGCGTAACGGTAACTCTGTCGTCATGTAACCAAGGGGCCGCGGGTTCCATCTCCGGGGAGGGTTATTGCATAGCGATTCGAATTCCAATCCAGATAACTGTATGTGAACTTGAAATGGACTTAAAAGAAACTTTGCTAAATTTTGGGCAACTCACCTAATTAATTTGCGAGTTAGAGTAAACTAAAACTAATTGTAAAGATTGGTGGTTTTATACCTATTTTAAGAACATAACACTGTTTATCTAGCAGAAATGTTTGTGTTAATTACGTTAGTGATTAACACAAATGAACCCCAAATGAACTCTGTTCTACAAAAAAAAAAAGTCCTCATATGATATGACTCAATTATATTTCATAAAATGAATATCATTTATGAATAGAATTTGCAACGTAAATGGTCTACACACCAAGAAAATATAATTGAGAAATTTATCTCAAACAAAAATAACAATTATAATATTGCTGGGAGTATTATATTGATGAATATTTGTCGAGCTTGCTGTTGTAGTAGTTATTATAGTGTATTGCTAAATTAGAAGTCCTGAGTTATAATCGTGCGTAAGATGTGATGGTTCTATCAATCATTCCATTAACCTAAAAAAATATGAACATGACGTAAATAAGCGAAAAATTAATCGATATTGTGAGTATTGATTTCACAGATATTTACGTTGTGTTCGAAGGTGTTATTGATTTCAATAATCGGTGACAATTTCAGCATAATACAGATTGCTATGCTCAAAACTCAACTATTTTAATTTTGTGTTAGTGGAAAATTGACCTGTAGATTTGTAGACAATCAGAAATTAATAGCAACTCAACTCACCACATTTATTGAGAAAAGATAATTTGGCTTGTCCCGTTTCAGTGGTACACATCCTTTTTAGCAGGGAAAATTCAAGGCAGGTGCTTGTCATCTTATCTGGTACCGGAGTGATGGAAAAAATGTCGGTTTCAACGAGCTAATGTACTTTTCACTCAACCGGGACTTTGTGAAAGGGGAAAAATACTCTGCCAAAATGTAAAGTGTTTAGTCGTTAGGGCATTCTTCCTATACTCAGAATGGGCTGCAGAGGACCAGACTATGTAATATATTAGAATGTGGAAATTTGTGATTGTTATCTGTACCAGCTAACTGTAGACCAGGCGAAAGAGAACAAGTCTCTGCGCAAGTAGTGACGCGAGACGGCTCCACCAATGAACAGTGAGAGAAACGGGATTGTGTAATGGACGACGGGAGTTTTCCCGATTTCCTCCTTTGCTATGCAGCGTTGCAAACTTTTGAAAAGGATAATGCCTAACGCACATGCCAAACGGACCGTATTTTTGTCTCCAGGTCCGTACAATTGGTTTAAGAATTTCTTAGGAAAATATTAGGGATAAAACTGCAAGAGGAAATTTTGATTAGCCGTGCATTTAACGTACGGACTAAGGTCTGGACCATACATCCGTACATGTACGGTCAGGACTATACGGTTGGCAACGCTGCTCTTTCACCACTCGATTTTCCTCCTCCTCCTCTGCCGATATGTGCGGCCCTGCTCTACAGTTAGCTGCGACAGGGTATAGTGCTGTTGTAATACCTATATAAACACATTACAAATATTTAAAAATTGTGTTATTATATTATTATTTTAATAATTGACCACAATATTATATTACATTAATATATATCATATTATTTTATGTTGACAGAATTAAATGTAATATTGAAGTATCAAGTAATTTCACGTTTCGGTGCATTATATTTCAAATTCTCACTGGAGACAATTCTTCAGTAGGCAAATATTAATTGTATAAGTTAAAACTGCATATCAAATAGCTAATTAATTTTCTAAGTACAAAATGCTTCTTGGAACTTTGAATCTCTCTCCTTGTAAATTTAGATATTTTTAGGTAAGATTATTTGCAATGCCGTATAATAATTTTTAAAAGTATTTTCTCTTGCAAACTGAAAATCGAAGGCAAATCATAACAAAAAAAACATTAATTGTCATTGTAACGGAATTAAGGAAAAAAACTATTTTTATATTTTATTAGCTTTTCAAATAAGATGTATAGTCATACACATCGTCTCAATACAAGTTTAGTTATATGTAACTTTTGATTTTGTCATCAAATAGTCGGGATTCTCTTTACTTGCTATAATATATACCTCGAAATTTATCTACAAAAATGAATTAAACGGGGAGGAAAAGTCACCAAACACCCAAGTGTTAGACAATAGCATGCTGCCCACACTGTGGCAACATTTTATAATGGGCTCTTTTCTCTGTTAGGACGATAACGCCCCTGCCCATAAAGCAGGCCATTGCATCGTAGTTTGAGGACAATCAGGTGGATGTGCTTAGATGGCCCGCTCAAAGCCCCGACTTGAACTCCATAGAACATCTTTGGAATGAACTGGATCGTCGGCGTCTCCGATATACGGGCCTCACACCAGCTTCCGTGACGTCACCGGATTTGCCAAGAAGTATATTCCATTTACAATATTTAGCAAAGTGCATTAAGGCGAAGAGGAATAATTACGCACCAGGCATGCATTTATTCCAATATCGTCGGAATGAGCAATGCTACTAAAAAGATCTCCGACAGAAATGAAGAGTATGAATTTCTCCCCATGTGGCAAGTGAAAGCGGTTTCCTAAGTTGATTATTAAGCCTTATACGATTTTTGAAAAATATGATGAATTAGTATTTACCGAATCCCATGTATTCCTTATGGGACATCAATTTCAACTTCAAGTTACGGCTCATCAAATGGGAGTTTCGACTTTTCCTACTACTATGACATAGTTCAACGTGTCCTTTTTCCGTCCATGTACTTTTCTACGTCATCGGATGTTTGATATTCCCGAGAGAACGAATAAAATAATGGTCCCATAAGCCTAGTGCATTTCTCCTTGCCTCCTACGGCCATCCTGGCAATGTTGCCAAACCTGATGAGCTAAATTTCACCATTGATATAGCTAAAGAGGACGTTCAAGGAGCTAGATTAACGAAGGCTGCATAAAGTGCCTACTAGGGTAATTTTAGTTGTCAGAAAGGTGGGAGTGCTGCTATTACCGTTAGCTTTAAAGTGATGGTAATTTATTCTTAGTTTTCACCGCCTAGATTTGGCGGCATCACCCATCTCAATAATCCAATGATGTTAATATAAAATCGAAAATAAAGGGTTCCCGGATAATAAAATTGTCATCTTCATCTTAGCCACCGCGCTATACAGGGTGCTCGGAAATTCCCCTTACAAACTCCTAGGGATAGTAGAGGGGACTGAGTAGACAATATTTGGAATAGGAACCCATGTCCGGAAACGTTCCGTTTCCGTGCTACAACCATGACAATGTGTCTGATGTGCCTGTGTTGATATGCAACCGGGTAGGCAGTACATGACTTCCGAAGATCACCTGATGACCTAAAGTGTAATCATTTATTACAACCATGTCAAATGAGGTGTTACGTAAGGTACAGAATTGAATGATGTGTGACAGTACATAATACAAACAAATTTATTTGGTAACAATGCCAAGGGAACAACAAAGAAACGTACTATTCATTGATCACAATAACACTTGTGTCGTCAGTGGAACGCAACAATTTGTTTCTGTTTTCTGCACTGGATGTGTCGCATACGGCACTGCTCAACTACAACAGTGGCTTGATATGACGACCACCAACGTCGTTGCACACATTATACCGACGAATCATTTTCCGGTACACTCGCTCCATCACACCGTTAGTTTCTTGTGCAGCGACCAGAACTCGTGCCAGCAGTTCTTCCTCTGTCTCTACATGAGTCTCGTACACCATACTCTTCATACGACCTCACAAGAAATAGTCCAATGGCGTTAAATCCGGCGATCGTGGGGGCCACGCGGTTGGGTCACCTCGCCCAATCCATCTTTGTCCGAATCTTCGGTTAAGATGTCCCCCAACGTCACGTGTAAAGTGAGGCGGTGCGCCATCGTGCTGAAACCACAGTTCCTGACGGACGTTCAATGGCACAGCATCCAAGAACAGGGCCAATACATCCTGTAGGAAGATCAAGTAAGCGGCACCCGTTAGCCTGGCTGGATACCGCGGCAGGGTAGACGTCACGTGCCATCAGGTGATCTTCTGACGTCATGTACTGCCTACCAGGTTGCATACCAGCACAGGCACATCCAACACATTGTCATGGTTGTAGCACGGAAACGGAACGTTTCCGGACATGGGTTCCCATTCCAAATATTGTCTACTCAGTTCCCTCTACTAGCCCTAGGAGTTTGTAAGGGGAATTTCCGAGCACCCTGTATATAAAAATACATGGGGAGGAAAGAAGAGGTGGGTGACGCAGCCTATAGCTATACGAATATCACGTCACGTGCAAAATGTACACATGGCAAAAGTTGGTATTTATGGGCCGGAGCCAGTGGTGGCATCATAGTGGGGCAGAGGGCGGGTGCCACAGTTCACAGTCAAACGAGTGCACGAAAGAGCCAGATCTGGCTCCAAAAGAGCGAAGTTGCCAACAGTGATCAGCAGCTGCCCCAGCGAGAAAGACCTAGGGGAAATTGTCCCTCCTCGCCTTAAGAGTATAATATTTATTTTAATAACTGAATCATCCTTTCTTATTCGTTCAGAACGTTGCTTTCATCTCGGGAACATTTCAAATGTTATGTGGCATTAGAAAATACGTAAATAATAAAGATAAAAGTAAAATCCAACCTTTAGCGTTCTGCTTATTTTTCAAATTACCAAGAGAAGAAAAAGGCGATATGGAAAAAAAATTACCCTACATTTGAAACACTGTAAAGTTACGTTAGTATGTAATTGCTATTGAATTGCTTTGGAATAAAAACTTACGGTCCAAGTTATGTATGCAAGATAATTTTGTAAAAGTTTACGTACAGAAAGTTGAGGAAGGAGCTTGTAAGATTGGAATATCGTATTAAATAAGCCTTCATCCAACTTCGGAAACTCAATTCGCGTGTGTAATTTGTCTACGGTACGACACCAGCATACACTTCTGATCACTCATACGTGCATGACTTACAGTCCTACAGTCTATGAAATAGCCAGAGCCATGAGAGGGACTGTTAGTAGTTTTGAAACTGTAGGTATCGTACATCTTGCTGTTAGTGGAAACAATTTGTGCAAGAAACTTTTCCTCAATTTTTATCGAAGGTATGCTTGGAAAGATTGCTTCTCAGTTTTCAGGACACAACTGGGGAAGGGCAGTAGCCCCCGACGATAAGTTGGTGCAAATTACCCCACCCCTTGTGCCAACCCCAGGTTCCAGGGTCCCTGATGCCGAGCGTAATTATGGCAAGAAAATGCAAGATTCAAATGAAACATAGTAAGTGGCATATTATTACGTTACCATGATGGAATTTTACCAGACTCTTTTATTATTTTGTTGAATAAGCACAAAATGTGTCACACTGTCACTTTATTTATCTTTGAATGACAATACAACAAGATTTTTCCACGTTTTTCGGGGCGACGTTAAGAACATCTTGACGTCTTGTTTCCTCTCCAGTCCACCTTCTTAGAGTATGAAGATCTCATACTCTATTTCTGGGTCGATGTGTGTTTCCTGCAATTAAAGAAGAAGCAAACAAGCATAGAAACAGTTACTCGCAAGTTCTAGTCAAAAATCATATCTTCAAATAACTTCTAAACAATCAAATAGAAAATTACATGTAATCGTTGAGATAGAACCAGGTTGAAATAAAAAAAAAGATACATAACAATTTTTGGATTGGAAATAAATAACTTTTGAGTAATTAATTTTTAAACTATTTTTGTAGTGTTAGTTATTGAAATATTAGCAGTAGGGATAAATGTAATTGAAAACTTGTATCGGTAACGCATCTGACTACCATGCTAAAGGTCCCGGGTTCGATCCCCGGCCGGTTCAAATCCGGGAACTTTTCTAACGATGGAAGCGGCCCCGGCGTCCACCCAGCGTCGAATAACATGGGTACCTGGGGGAAAACCTGGGGGGGTAAAGGCGGTCAGGGGCGTGATGCTGATCACATCACCCCCACTCACGACCGGATCAAGAAAGTGTGGGGCGTT
This sequence comes from Lepisma saccharinum, assembly GCF_977018435.1. NCBI lineage: Eukaryota > Metazoa > Arthropoda > Insecta > Zygentoma > Lepismatidae > Lepisma > Lepisma saccharinum. Next base: position 148,645,224 of record NC_139230.1, on the reverse strand, counting down.
ACCCCCACACCCCCTATACGCCTTCATGGCGTGGTGCTATGCACAGGGGATCACTTTACCTTTTTTTTAAAACTTGTATCTATCATAGTTGTATTGTATTTTTTGTTTGATTGTACAAGTTTTGCCGGTTAAGTGGTAGTTAAGTTGTATTTGGTACAGAGTCTGAAGAAGACCTTGCTAGAAGGTTGAAACGTAACGTTTAGTTTTATGTTTTAAAATAAAATAAATTCTGTCTTGGTCAGCATATAGAGTTTTTTGTCAATTTTAAGATATATATGTACATAGTTGTGTGTGTGGGGGTGGGGGGGTGCGTGTGTGTGAAAAATAGAAAGGAATTTCTATTGAAAATTTACAGAATGTTATTTAATTGCAACTTTAACAATTATATAAGAGCAAAAAAGAAAAGCACAAAACTTCTCTGTAATGAGGAATTTTGAACCAAATCTCCTCATAAAGAAAATGTGTATGTTATACTTGTATAATATTATTTTTTCCTCCTACCACACCGCTTTCACCTGCTGTTTATACTTCTTTTTATGATAATTGTGCTTCAGCACAATGTACCATGTTTCCTGTTGCTTTAAGTACCTCTGATTCTTTTTTAATTTTTCCACTTGCTTGCTTGAGCTTCAAGTAAAGAGGATTGGTAATCAACGACTTGTAACAGACTGAGTAATTTTCATATCCAGTATGCACATTTTAAGAACTTGGCAAACAAACGCACTCTTCTTATTAGCCTCATTTCCATTTTCCTTGGAAGAAAAAAGTGGCAAGTGGGGTAATGAGAATGGCAAGCGTTTGTGCTTTCCGTGTGTGACAAGACAAGCAACGTGTGTTACTAATGTTGCGATGCCTAACTTAACATATTTATCTCTTATGTTGAATTGCGTTGTTCTTATCTGACACGCCTTATACCTTACATTTCTCCACATTTTACAACATTTACTATGTTCTATTATGTTCTCGCCTGCTATGGTAAAAACTCTGGTGAGTAAGACGAATAATTGTGTCGGATAATGAGCGTTGTTGCTGTGAAAGAAATATTACATTAAATGGATAAGCAGCATTCGCAAGTGCAACACCAGAAGGCAGGGGTTCCCATACCCCCAAGGCCGAGGACGCATCGCCCCAATATCGTTCATCAAAATCCTTCCAAAAATTTTAGTCATAACCCCCCCCCCCCAACACACACGCACACAAATATAGTTTGGATGAAACATGCAGTAATTGATTTTTGTTTGTCGATTATTTGATTTCATTTTTTTAAAAAATAAATTTTCGAAATATCTAAGTTTTAGACAGTATGTTACAATTATCCAGTCAGTCGTAGCACAGAAAAACCTTGTAATAATGCTAAATGCACGCCCCCCTCCTTTCAAACAGATTGTAAAGGCATAAGAGGTGGTGTTTCATTTCAACTCAATTGCCGCGATCACCCCCAGGTAGGAAGAAAAACCAATAACCATAACTAAAAATCAATAGCAAGTCAATCAAATAAAACGATCCTCCCCAATTTTGTGTAAAGATCTATAGAATTGGTAGCTAAACTATAAAATTGTGTCCCTCCAAAAAAATTCCCATGACGTCCCTGTCGGCACCCCTGCCAGAAGGTCTCCTCCCCCGACAGAAAGATCACCCTCTTTAGGAATGATATTTAATTTTGAATAAATCAAAATTGCTTTATTATGCTACTAATTTCAACGTGCAGCGAATGGACTATAATAGCCAAATTTTCCTCTTTTAAGCCATGCGGTGTTGAAGAATTGAATCAAAGGCCTCACACCGCGCTACAGAGTCAGGGGTCCCGGGTTTGAATCCAGGCCTGGGTATGGGTGTTCTTTGTTAGTGTCCCTTCATCACATTCATCATATCATCACTCTACGTCATTTTCGTGGTTAGCCAAAAGTGGCAGAAAAGCAAAGTTAAATTAACCAAATCGATCAATCAACCATGAATTGAAACAAACACAGGAATAGGCTGAGGACAACCTCTCCTCTACCACAAGCACTAGTCCATTCCTAAATTTCACAAAGAATGAAGATTAAGACATATAGAAAATAGCGATGGGCATTTTGCCTCCTGTTATCTTTGCGGCTGCAATCTGTGCCAAACAGAATTTAGGACAGCGATCACCGCAAGTTTCTACTCACACGCTGTTGTCACGTTGTGACTAAATTCTTACTTTTTATGCTTCATTAACGAAGTTGATTTTACCAAAGTTTTCACAGTAGTTGTTAGTGTGCTATACGTGCATTTGCTCATTCAGGTGTAGCTTATTCGGACCCTGCCTTTCCGCCATCTTGACGTTGACAGTGGATAACTACAACGTCGCGTCGTTTCAGATAGAAGGGTCAACATTTGGCAAGCGAGGGAAGAACCGTAGGTTAGACCAAGTGTCATTTAGGTTATGTGCGTTGTTTAATGTAGGAAAGTTGTGCGTGCAATTTTCTAATGTATCTACGTATTTCGAAATTCGTGACGAGATCCGAAACAGAATTTTGCAACTCGAGATGAAACAGAAAACGTGACTGACATTTGTAATTCGAGACGACATCAAAAACTGATGCCAAAGCTCATCTACCCATGTTGCCCATCTCTAGCAGACAATGAACACTTGGGGGATTTTGCATCGTTTACTACACATAGGCAAAAGCGAAGGGGGTGGCAAGGATTATTTTATTTAATGCAAAAGGATGTCCTCCACTACACAGATTATTTTTCAAGTTCTCAACCGAAGAAAGTTTGTTTCATTAATCTATTTAAGACACACGAACTCCCTGATATTCCTAAACATGAAGGGTTATTGCCGCGGTAACACAAGCTATTCCCATTCTTGCTAAGTTTTTTTAGAGCCATACGATGGGGGCACATAGTGGTTCGGATCCCACTGAACTGTATATCCAGTCCCGATTAGCCTATCTGTGCACAAAGTGAACTTAAAAACTCACATTTAAATCATATCAGTATTATCACTTCATCTTCGTCTTGGTCTCATGTACACACCACCTAAGATCTGGCTTGAGCAACTCGCTTGCACTTTTGGAGGCCAGATAGCGCTCCGTGCGGTGCGAGCTTCTCTCCAGCACTCTGCATCTCAAGGCAAGTAAGCATCTTAAAGGGAGTAGGGAGCCGCTTGGGTTCAAGGTAAAAAAAAAAAAAATAATACTGCGGGAAGAGGCGACCTCTCTTTCGCGGAACCACCTCCTGATTCTTGTTCAATGAAACAAGAAACAAGGAAACACAGTGGCTGAACGAGCTTTTTCCACAAGTACCCATGGCCATATTAAACGTGACTGCCTCTCCCTTAATTTGTCTTAATATTTTTTCTAGTACTTCGTGTATGGTTGCACAAGTTTGCTGCATTTTAACGTAGACCAATTCCTAATCTACATATAATTTCAAGTCTGAATGAGTGTTCCTATAGCTCATGAATAAGAACCTTTGAGATGGACGTGCAGTCACACATGAGCCACTGCGAAGGTCTTTCCACCCATCTGCCTTGCAAACTGAGATCATTGTCAAATTTCTTCCCACCTTCCCTAAACTTGATGGTATGGTAAGCATGCATAGAGATATTGAATTTTCATTTGCCGTTCTGGGCTTTCAGAGGGTAAGAAACCACTGCTCTTTAAAGGAGACGCCATCTTTAAAATGACACAAATGGCGTTTTGAAGTTCACTTGATCAGTGTTGCAGCCTTGAGATTGTTCTAAAATTATAGTTGATATATTTTTTTAAAATTTCAACTATATGCAGTCAATCATACAATTTTTGTCGGACTTCTAAGTTTTCATTTGACTCACCCTCGTATTCTTGTTTCCTTCTCTCCACCACGCTTATTGTGTCGTTTATGAATTAAAATTTAGCAGATACTCATTTCTCAACTGTTTGGAGCACATATTTCGTTTCGTATTTAAAAAAAAAGACCTATAACCAACTCACAGAGGGCACATCTACTCCGTTGATGAGTGACTCCTCCAGTGGTGAGCATGTACTCATAATTTGATATCAATATAAACAAGACCACGTTCTCAGAGACTGAGCAGATGCTGATATATACTACCCACACTCGTGTCGAAGGGCATATAAAATGTTGATGTATGTAGCTGCATTGGAAAGTATGCGAGAGGACTTTATCCACACGAAAAAAATAACGTCGTCACTTTCTCATCAAGGGTTCGATAGTTGGTTCGGATCTCACTTTAAACTGTAGATCCAGTCCCAATTACTCTATTTGTGCATAAAGTGGACTTAATAAACTCATACTCAAAACTCTTACTAAAATAAGAGGACAAGCTCCCTTCTTGAACATCTACTCCCTTTCCTTTAGACCGCGTATATAGCAAGAAACTAATTGTATAGTTTAATTAATATGACAGTATTTACAGTTGTAATACTTACCAAAGGATCATCGTCATCCTGCCTGACAACCTCATCCTTGACCAGCCTACCATAGGCATAGTCAAAAGCGCTGGCCAGGTTCATCAGGAGGTACATCCAGAGGAAGCAAAGGAATAGCATTACCATGAATGCAAGAACTTCCTCTAAGATCAAACTCTGCTCCACTCTGATACGGTATTCACCCTCAACTGTAAGTAAAAAAAATGAATAAACATATGTAAAAAAAATTAACAGGTCGGTAAAATTTTTGAGGAATATTAACCAGAATGGTTTCAGGTGGAGGGAGATTTCACAAATCTCTACTGTTCGTCTCATCGTCCGTGTGAAACTTTGTAAACATAGAAACTTCAACAGTGCCTATTATGAGGTCCACTTGTATCAAACCACGGAAAATGCAATTTGAGAATTAAATACAGTATGATGGTGATGAATTGTAAATTTCAAAACTTTCCTCAATTTTACTTTTGAAACAAGAGTAAAAAAATATCAATACTTAAAACCTCATTTACATTGATATAATTGAAGTGCCAGAAAAAAACAACAGGTAAGTCAATTTTCTGAAGTTATTCAATCCAAGATGAAGGGAGGGATTTGACACTTCCATTTTTAAAAGAATATGTTTTGTGCCTTTTCATTTATATGTTCAGTAACTTTGTTTCAATTAAATTTTCATTTGTCTATAATTTGACGAACGTTGACTTACCTGGATTTTACTCATGACCCTTCAATTACAATCTTAACCAGAGAATAACAATTTCAAAAGATAAATGAAAATACCTACTAATCACACTATGAAAGGAATATTTTCTTTACATTTAGTAACATTAATAAGTGTTAAAAAGCCACACCTCGTATATAAAATTGATATAACAGAAACTTCGAAATACTAAATTTTATATGTCCGTTAATTGCAGAGAGATTTATAAATAAATCAAATATTATTGAGACAATGTTAATTTTAATTAAACCAAACCTAATATAGCATTTGGGTTAGATTAGATTGAATTTATATTAGATGTTGTCTAGCTACTAGTGTCATACAGTAGCGTGCCCAAGAATTGCAAGATAATGATATAACCATAAAGGAAGAGGAAACTTGCCCAATTCCCTTCATAGAAGGAATGCACATGGAAAACTTTTACATATTTAAAGAGGCTAGAGTTTACAAAGATTTATTAGAACGTGGAGTGTAAAGTCACACCTTGCAGTGGAGTAATTTTACAACTCCCAAAATATTAGGAATATAATAATATTATTTATATTAGAAGACGAATGTTTTTGTCAATCACTACAGAGTAACAGCCAATGTTCGCACATCCATCTACCAGATGTGCATTTAGTCTCTAGCAGAGAAATATGGTGGCTCTTTAAATTTAATCACTTGAGTAATGTATAACAATCATAATACATTTTCCATTTCTCGAACGTATGGTCCTTTATGGAAGAATTTTACGAAGAGTGCTTTAAACACTAAGTTAACAATATATTTTACAATGTTTACACACACACACACACACATGTTAATGTCATATAAGTTTGCTTCGCATTTATTAACTCAATTGTTTGACTCTATTAAAATTCCTTCAGTTTTTCTTATAACCACTACCATGAGTATTAACTGAAATTATCTTGCTCTTCTGGAACTAGTAAAATCTCCAAAAAATGTATTTGTACGAATGTGTTGGTTCTTTCGGAATGTATTATAGCATTCAGTTATTATCAGCAAGGGAGATGAAGATGAACTTATGATAGACACAAATTTACGTCTGAGGAGGGCAAGTACCTGGCGTCCATTGGCGTTGCCAGAAATTATTTATGTAGGGGGTCAGGCGAACGATAAAACTTGAATAGTAACAAGTAATAATAATTATTATTATTAACATGCGTATCATTATTATTGTAAGGAAACAATTATTATTTATTATTATTATAATTATAATTACCACTATTATTATTATTATATCCTTGGGGAGACTTTTGCACTTGATTCACCAGATGAGTGAATATCCAGCCCAACTGTTTTTGACATTTCATGCAGTAAGTGGACTGAAATGTATAATTATTCCATTTTCTATTAACTTTCACACACCTCGTTTAAATGGTAGAATATAAAACATACACTGGTTTCTGTATTTTACACTCAATTATTTCGACGTAGCGCATTTTTTACTTCCTTATTCTGTTAGAAGACTGACTAATTGAACTTTATTTCGATTTAACAATAAAATTAACAAGCTTTCTGACTTTCTGCAACTTGATATGAAGACTGTCAATTTCCAGGGGGTCAATGAACCGGTTCGACCTCCCTCCCTCCCGACTCCCATTCCTGGATCTGTGATGGCACAATTCAGCAAACACTAAACAAAATTCACCAATTTTGAACAAAGAAAAAATGTTCATATTTTCATAATTGTGTAGTGTTAGTCGTGCTAGCCGGAGCAAGAGATAAGCGAGGTATACCGGTGTGGGTCGGAGGACGTACTGTCCCAGGCACTGGCATAGTGCAGCTTTGATTGCCTAGGTGGCAGCACCGTACACAACATCCAACTTCTTTATTGAAGCTATGTTTGTTTGCATATGCTACATAAATCTTACATCTTATTATAATACATAACATTTTAAACAAAGTTTCTGTCTCTTAACTCAAATTGAAGAACAGTAATGTTTTAACCAAAACATAAAAATTACACATTCAACTATTTTATCCACAACCATTAACAAAGAACAAATAATATCTTAACCTATGTAATCCTTCATCCATCCTGGAGGGTTTCTTTCCCTTCGAGGATGCATATACACCGAACTTTCAGCTTCTAACTTATTTTCCTGGTGTAGTTGGATTTACTCTGGGCTGAGCCCTTTCAGGAAATGTAATATCATCCCTGTTCATTTGAGGAGCAGGGATGAGGAGCCATCTGTTTCGACGATAAGTACCTGTATTCGTTTGTATTAAGTATGATCTAGGATATTTCAATTTAGTTTTAACTGTACCATATTGTTTTAAATCCTTGACCCAGATCCTCTCACCTACCTTTAGGTCTCTTAAATGTCTAACTCTGTGCCTTTTGTTGTAATTGTCAGCTTGTTTGTTCCTTAAATTCTTATTCTTGTACAAAATTTGGCTACGATTCAACACTTTAGGTAGTAATTTTACAGGTAACATCGGTAAATCTGATCTTAATTTCCTGTTTAGAAATAATTCTGCAGGAGAATAACCATTCGCTAATGGAGTATTTCTATAGGCAAGCAAACCTTTATATATGTCATCATTCTTCATTAACAAATGTCTAGCAATTTTAACAGTAGCTTCTACTTGTCCTTGAGACTGACTATGATATGGTGAACCTGTCTGATGAATAAAGTTATACTCCTTAGCAAAACAGCTAAATTTGTACTGAAACTGCGGTCCATTATCAGATCTAATTACATTACAAACACCATATCTAGCAAACATTTGCTTCATTTTTGTGATTATCACATCTTCAGTCATTTGTTTCAAAGGAAATATCTCAAAAAACTTTGAGTAGTAATCTGTGGCAATAAGGTACCATACACCTTTACATTTAAACAAATCTACTCCCACCTGTTGCCATGGTCCATCAGGTAAACTTTCCATTAAAAATGGTTCTTTACAGTTACCTCTCATTTCAATACATTGAGAGCAGTTTTTCACTAAAGCATCAAGTTGTGAACTAAGTCCTATCCACCATACTGACTGACATCTGTGCTCGACGTCTACATTTCGTTATACCCTGATGACCTTGGTGTATGAATTTTAAAACCTCCTCTTGTAGCAAACCTGGTATTACAATACGAGAACCTTTTAACAATATATCATGTATTATTGAGAAATCTAATTTATATTGATAGTAAGGTAACAGTTCAACTGCAATTTTACTTTTCTCAGGCCAACCATTCAAAGTATAGTACTTAAGTTTCTTGCATATGTTATCATTTACTTGACACTGTTTAATTTTGTCTAAGTAATAATCTTTCACAGGACAGTGTTGAATAACAAAATTTACAAAAGCATGAACTTCTTCACCTAATTCCTCTCTCTCCCAGCCATCAATAGGATTTCTGGACAGAAAATCTGCTAATATAAGTTCACGGCCTGGTACATGATTAACTGTATCGTCATACCTCATTAACCTTATTCTAAATCTTTGCAATCTTGGGGTTAACTCATCAATGTTCTTAGAACCCAAAATCTGAATTAATGGTCTATGATCAGTTTCCAAATTTACTTTTAGACCTGAAACATATTCTGAAAATTTTTCCATAGCCCACGTTAAAGCTAAAGCTTCCTTTTCAATCTGTGCATACCTTTGTTCTGTAGGTGTTAATTTTCTAGAAACATAAGCAACGATTTCTCTTTTTGCACCTTTCAATTGAAATAACACAGCACCTATGCCATATGAAGATGAATCTGCCAGTGGCGTAGCGTTATAGTACGCCCATACGCCCGGCGTTCCCTGATTTAAAATTTCAAACATACGTAAATGCTGTAAATATAAAGTAAATGTTGACTAATTTCATATATGTTTGACCTTCATAGCATTATAATAGCTATTTTTTGCGATCCGCTTGCAACGCTCTACTAACAACACTCGTTCCAGCATTTTTTCCAATGCCTTTCCTGCCTGGACGCCGGGCAGGTTCGGCGTAAAGAACTCTATATTCCTTGCTGTCTATCTGGAGGGAAAGCTTGGATCTCTAAGCACCAGCGCAATTCTCTCTCGTACGCCAGCGTATGGAGCAGAGCTACGTGATTGTTTCTAGGGTTCACGTGACCCTTCCTGCCTTGCCTTCTGAAGCAGACGACAGCGGTAAAATTCATACCCAGTTCTTCGCGCTCGTGCCATGTGATGCTACAATACGCAATATTGATTGACATAACTTTACCAAACTCAAATATACCATTTCTTAATGACCATTGCATTGTATAATTTATCGCACGAACAGCGATGTGAATTAAAAACTAAAAGATCAACACAGTTTTTGTCAAATAAGTTGGTGAAGTCCTCGCGGTAGAAGTTCAGCATGTGGCTGCTCTACCACTTAACCCGCAAAACTATTCATTTTATTATTATTATTTTTTTTCGTTAGTATCTAACTGCTTAATATTGTGTCAATAGAAATGTTTAGCATTCATTTGAAAACTCTTAACATCGAATGGTCTGTGGACAAAATTATTTTAAAATGTTTATCACCATTCCAAGATGCAATAAACAGTGGTCTGAATTACTAATCGGCACTGTTACGTCAATAGAGTGTACGATAGTTGGATCATCCACCCACCTCCGTGTCAGAGTGTTTTGCACAGCGCACCAAGACGACAGAGGTCCCTGGTTCGAATCCCGGCGTTAGCACGGGTGTTCTTTATAAGAGTCCCTTCATCAACTTCATAAATATCATCACTCATATTCAAATTCGTGATTAACCAAAAGTGGTAGAAAAGCGATGTAAAATAAACCAAATCAATCAGTAGTTGGATCATCCACAACAATGACGTCTACTGTTGTTCAGAGGCGCTTGTGATTCAGGTAAGTTTTCTAATGACTTGCGTCATACCGAAAAGTATAAAACACCAGAGTTCAAAACATTTGTGGCATAGTGAGGCATCTCATTTTCTAGCTAAAACATGCATGGATGATGTTTTATTGAAAACCCAGCTGACTTCAGGCAAATAATACCTATGGCGACTAATACCATAAGTAAATTATTAAGCAAAAAAGGGCCAACCCTTCCTTCGGACTTGGCATTCCCACCCGAAATGCCCATGCTACGCCACTGGAATCTGCACTAACAATGTACTGTTTACTAGGATCAAAATATGCTAAGGTTGGGGTTGTAGTTAGAGCTTGCTGTAGCATTTTGTAACTACATTCTTGTTCCGCACCCCACTTAAATTCTACACCATCTTTAAGCAAACCAGTTAAAGGTGCTAAAATATCTGATTTATTTGGAATAAATTTTCCTGCATAGTTAACCATACCCAAGTATGTTTGAAGCCCTGATTTGCAAGTAGGTCTTTCCATGTTTACAATAGATTATACCCTCTCCGGGTCTATTGAAATACCTTTCTCAGACAGGATATGACCCAAATACTTAACTTTAGTTACACCAAAAATAATTTTGCTTTTGTTAATAGTAATACCTTCTGCTTTCAGTTTATTTAAGACTCTTTTAAGAGCTTCATCATGTTCTTCTATAGTACTCCCAAAGCACAATATGTCATCTACATGAAAAATTACATTTTTTTCACCTTGCAATAACATGGAAATTTGTGTTGTGAAACACTCCGGAGCACAAGAAATCCCAAATGGCATACGCAAAAATTTAAATCTTTCAAATGGACAAATGAAGGTAGTTAACAGTTGACTGTTTTCATCTAATTTTACTTGATAAAATGAGGTATTTAAATCAATTTTACTGAAATACCTTGCTCCCTTTAATTGTGCAAGAGTTGATTCTACTTTTGGCATAGGGAAATGTGGCCTTAACACCCACTCATTTAACTTTGTATAATCACAACATAGCCTAACCTCATTACCTTTAGGCACACACACAATAGGACTAACCCCACTGGTTCAATTATTTTCAGTTTTTTCAAACGGTTAATCTCTACTTCTAGTTTTTTCAACATTGGTATGGGTACTACTCTTGGTACAACCTGTACATATGGTTTTGCATTAGGTTTCATAGTAATAGAAACTGTTTTCTTAAATTCTCCAAAGTTTTGAAACAATTTACAATATTCTGGTGAATTAATATCAACTTTTGTGAAAAATCGTAGGTCTTTTTGCAGATTATTTACATTTAGCATTTCCAAAGCAGTGGTTTCGACCAAGCAATGGTTTTTGCAACCCTTCTACTCCATATACACTTGTACAAAATTCCTTGCCTTTAAAGCATAATGTAAAATTCGTAATATCTAAAACCTTTAATTGTGTACCATCGGGTCTTTTAAGGCCCGATTGCTTTGTATTTAAATTACACAACATGTTTGGAAATAACACTTTATCAAGTACACACACACAATCAGCACCTGTATCGATCAAAAAATTAACATTATCGCCAAGTTCCTTAATGAAAATTGAACGATACCAACTGAATTCTGAATTAGAAGTAGATCCTTTAATATTTTCTACAAAATTATCTTCCACACTCGATTATTCGTTAGTGTTTTGTTCATTCACATTACCAAATTCAAAATGATTGATTGTTTTCGTGTTTCTCTTCCTACAAACTCGAAAAAAGTGTCCTACTTTTTTACAGTATCTGCACGCCACTGTTCTAGCTGGGCAATCCTTTAATTTCGGGTGAAATGGTCCTCCACAGAAGGGACAATACTTCGGTTTCTCTAAGTTTGTGTTGTACTCACTCCGAGCTGCTGGTCGAGAATTACCTCCCCTGTACGTTGCACTTCCGGTCCCGGTTCTACTAGCGTAGTCCTTCCCGGTCGTCTGTTCGCGTCGTCTGGTCACTTGATGTACCTGTCCTTGTTCGGCAATTTCATGTGAATTCTTCTGTTGTTGTTCGTACTGCTTAACCCAATTAACTGCCTCCGCAAGCGTCAATTCTCGCTGCATCTGTAGTTTGTCGGACACACGTTTATCAGCTACACCGACGACGATCCTTTCCCGAATCATGTCGTGCTTGAGATTACCAAACTCGCAATGTTCAGCCAGTCCATGCAGATCCGTGATAAACACGTCAGCTGGTTCCCCCAAATTTTGCACTCTGGTATTAAACTTATATCGTTCAAAGCTTACGTTACGATGTGGCAGAAACACAGAATCGAACTTGTTCATCAAGTCGCTCACTGAACGTGGTTCCGGGAAAGGCAACAAATATTCCTCACTTTGTGAACCCATTACGTATAGAAGTAGGTTGATTTTTTCGTCCTCAGTTTTGTTAACCAATCCCGAAACACTTAGATAACGTTCGAACCTTTTTCTCCATAATGGCCACAGTTCTGGTCGAACAAAGTCAAATTGTTCAGGAGGATTCACATTCACTAGCGAATGCAAAACGTTGCCGGTTACCGCCGAATCACTAATGTTAGGCATGTTTAAGACTCACGTACCTTGTTTTCTGTTCTCAAAAAAGTCTAGTAGAGCCACTATATCGGTATCCCATGTTCGCTATTCCATTCTTCCTTACGACTGAATGCGTATCCCACCGCTGCCACCATGTAGTGTTAATCGTGCTAGCCGGAGCAAGAGATAAGCGAGGTATACCGGTGTGGGTCGGAGGACGTACTGTCCCAGGCATAGTGCACCTTTGATTGCCTAGGTGGCAGCACCGTACACAACAAATTGTACACCAACTTAGAATGTATAATCGTAAGAAGTTACTAAACACTGAACAAAGAAAACACATTGGTAAATCAAGTAGTTTAGATCAGTGGTTTTTAACTTTCGTGAGCCTGTGGCTTGGTAAATTCGTTTTTCAAAAAATCGATTTCCAGATCCCAACAATTCTACTCGTAAATAGCTTTCTCATATTTCTAACCATATACGTTAATTAATATGTACCCTTGAAATTTAATATTAATAAATAAATTATCTCATAATTGTAGTGAGTAATAGTTCGGTTATATTCAGGCTTGTTGACAACAACGACTGGACCTAATGGAATCTTTAAGTTTTCTCTGGCCAATATCATTAAATTAATTTGGTAAGTGCTGATTTTCATTGATATGTTTCATTTCGGACACAGAAAAATTCAAATTAATCAGAATATTTCCACTTCAATATATTTGTTAACAAAAATTGCTGCCCAAACTAAATTTATCGTGGTGCCCATCCTTCAACCTTCAAATTTAGAGGGGGGAAGCAAGCCCCCCTTCGTCCCAGTTACATCGTTTGATCGCTCACTCTTACCGCCACAGTTGCGAAAGCATTTAATGTTATCACAGTCGAACCCAAATCCGAGCGAAAAGTAATCTTTTCAGGTGGTTGCCAGTTCGGGCTGCAACTCGCTTCAACCTTACAGTTCTAACTCGAGAAAGAACCAACCATTAAATTCAAATTTGGAGGCTTCCATCCCTCAACAGCACTGGTTCCTCACCTCTTATCGCTGGTGAACCCCGAATGAAAGGTTATCTTTCCAGGCGGTTGCCAGCTTCGACTGCAAGTCGAGAACTTCAGGAGAACCTCTCGTGGTGGCCCGGTATAATAGACGCCCAGTGACGCAACCGCAGGAATGGGGCAGGGAGGGCATTGCCTCTCCTACAACCTTGGACGTAAGTCAATTCTAGGGGGCAAACATTGAAGTAAAAGAAAAACAAGGCTATCAGAATCTGAGAGTAGCAGGACAAAAGGATACTCAAGATGGAATTAGTTTTCATGTATTTCTTGCATTTTTCTTCTGGACGGCCAAGGGCACCTGCAGGAAGGGGATGCCCAGAGGAGCAATTGCCCCCTCGATTTCAAATTTTATGCAAGTAAATATACATTTCATAACATTTTCTTGCTCTCTTCGCTCTCAATACCTGCTTTTCTTCCAGTTTCATCAAGTTCAAAGTCGTAGCTAAGGGCGGCGGGAGTCCCCAGCCGCCCTGGGGCCGAACGATCTAAATGAGAAAAAGTTGTAAAAGAGAGAATGCCATGGCGACCCGTGAAATTATTTGTGCCCCATTTGATATTGTTTTCAATTTGCAAAAAAATTGAATCTAATTTTTTTTGCTCGCTTCTCTCGCAGTTTCCTTATTTTTCTGTAATGCATTGTAAATTACCAGAGAGAGAGAGAGTTTGGAGGAAAAGAACCGCGCACATTTCAGAGAAAATATATGTCACTTTTGCGGTGGGTTTGCTATGAGGCAGATGGATTGATTATGTAATATAATTAAATAATATGTTACATGTATATATGTATGTATTAAAGAAACTTTGAATATGTACACAATTTAGTGTTAGCATGTTGCACTTGTATTATATTATTTTACGTCGTTCCATGTTTCATATGTATAAACGGTATGTTGTACATGAAAGTTATTCATGTCATATGCACAAAAGGAACTATTTTCGTCATGTATTTTCTATCTTTCAAAAATACAGTTTGTGCGCTTGTTTTCTAATATTAGATAATGTGAAATTGAACATGTTGAAAGAAAATATTTCAAATCCTTTGTTCCAACGCAAATGCTTTAGCACTGAATTCTACCCCCTTTTTGCGTGATTTACGAGGATAATGACACTTTTCATAATACTACTACTACTACTACTACCACTACTACTGCTACTGCTACCAATAATAATAATAAAGTTATTATTATTATTATTATTATTATTATTAGTAGTAGTAGTAGTAGTAGTAGTAGGCCTATTATTGGCACATTTATCCTGGTACTTGTCCCTCCCCCCAGACAAAAATTCGTGGTTGCGCCTCTGTTGACGCCATGGTCTGGTGGTTGAGAAACACTGGTTTAGATCACGAGAAACAATTTTGATGTTGTATTACAAATGAAAAAGACGCGATTTGGTTACGCATCGTGTACTACACAGAAGTACGATCTTATGTATGAAATAAGAACTAGTAGGTATCAGTGGTGGCGATTTGGGTGACGGGGGACAGTTGCCCCCCCCCCCCTATTTTGCACCCGCATTGTTTGCCCTCGCACTATGGCCTCTTAATGCTAAGCCTTGTCAACAAAGGAAAAGTAAAGTGCCCTTACCCTTCTTAGTTTTGGTACCCAATCGCTACTACTGGTAAGTGTCATATCAAATTTAAAACGATGAAATGAAAGATAAAAACACATAAAATTCAACATTCATCAGGAAGCAAGTCGTACACAAAATCAAATCCCTCTGGCAAAACTGTATCCAAACACTGAAATTCGGACCTCATTCAGTTCGAACTTTTTAAGAGCTTTCGGTTTTCCAGGCACTGTATAAATCCATATTGAATATCCAGCTTAGTCATACTTCTTTTAGCTTTTGTTAACCTTAATTCTTTATTTAGTGTTGGCCCCCACTAAAATTGTTTTCGGTACATGGTTCGAGGGGGCAATGCCCCCATGTCCCCCTGTAGTTGCGCCACTTAATGGACACAAGAAACAACTATGAATATGGGGAGAAAAGTATCTGTTTCTACCAATAACTTTTAAACAATAACATTAATCCAAATTAAATTAGGTACATCATTTAAGAACTCCAGTTAGAGTGATTAGTCCTTGAAGATTGAATATTAAACCTTCATAATAAAAAGTCTGGAGTTTGTACTCGATGCAGAAAATATTGTTAATAATCTAATTCATTGTAAGAAGATAACATAATTTTCCTCTGATACTTGAGACTTTATTTCAGAGTATGATTTATGGCCATTGAAAAAAATATTTTTTTAATGTAACGTTTATCTATGTAAATAATGGCATTTCAGAAACTAGTAGAGTCAGCTAGATAAAACTTTGGTGGTCTGTATATACACCAGGTAAAATGACGTACATCTATCAACCCCTGGATATATCTGAGCGAGTCATTAATCGATATCACGTAACATGACTATATTTCGTGAACTATGCTATAACAATCGAGAACGCATGACCTTCGTCATACGATGGGATTGCTAGTGCGAGTCAACAATTTATGTATGGTGCTTTTAAGATACACAGAATATTCACAACCTCCAATTCAAAAGGTGATATATGTTTGTAACTATGTAGTATGTAGTGACTACGAGCTAACTAACTAACTAACTCCCTAGCCTTCTCAAACCCAAAGGTTCATGGCTGCAGCACCACAGGCCTTCCATCTTTCCCTATCTTGAGCAAGTTCTATATACTCTTTTCCATCCCTACCGATTTCCCTTAGGTCCATCTCAACGTTGTCCCTCCATCTTCGTCTTGGCCTTCCTACAGGTCTCTTACCATCAGGTTTCCCAACAAGAATCCTGTAAACTCCTCTTTCCTCTCCCATTCGTGCCACATGGCCTGCCCACCTAAGTCTTCTTGATTTAATTATTCTAATAATATCTGGACATGAATACAAATTATGTAGTTCTAAATTATGTAACCTTCTCCACTCACCTGTCTCCTCATCCCTTTTAGGTCCAAAGATTTTCCTAAGGATCTTATTTTCAAATACTCTCAATTTATGTTCCTCTTTCAATGTAAGGGACCAAGTTTCACATCCATATAATACTACAGGCAAAATTACTGTTTTGTATATTTTAACTTTTAGTTTCTTAGATATTAAACGAGAAGACAAAAGTTTATGAAGAGAGAAGTAACATGCATTTCCTGAATTAAGCCTACTTTTTATTTCCTCTTTCATATAATTTTCATTTGTTAATATTACTCCTAAGTATTTGAATTTGGAAACTGGTTCAAATGAGTTGTTATCAATAATTAGATTTTGATTATTACCTAACACTTGGTTTCGGCCTGTAAGCATATATTTAGTTTTCTCTTTGTTAACTTCCAAACCTATCTTTTTAGCAGTTTTGAAAAATATTTTAGCATTATTCTTAATTGTAATCACATCATCCCCTAGTAATTACATCATCTGAATATGCTAACAACTGAGTCACACCATTTAATTTTAGTCCTTCTTTAGTTTCTTTTACCTTCCTAACAGCATATTCTAAGGCAAAATTAAAGAGCAATGGAGATACTCTTAAAGAGCAATGGATACTTTCTGTTTCACTGGTGCGTATTTTTATCATACTAACAAGCTTCTTAGGTATTCCAGACTCTACTAATATATTATATAATTTATCTCTTTTGACCGAATCATATGCTTTTTTGAAATCAATGAATAGCTGATGGACATTTTGATTATATTCCCACTTTTTTTCAAGTGTCTGTCTGATGTGAAAAATTTGATCTGTAGTTGATCTGTTACGTTTAAATCCACATTGATAATCATCTATAATTTCATTAGCATATGGGGTTAGTCTTGTTAAAAGAATGTTAGACAATATTTTGTATGTTGTTGAGAGTAGAGAAATTCCACGGTAATTATTGCAGTTCATTTTATCACCTTTTTAAACACAGGAACATTTATGGATTCTTTCCACTGTTGAGGGATTTCTTCTTTATTCCATATTAAACAAATTAATTTATGAATTTGACATATTAATGAATTTCCACCATATTTAATTAACTCAGCTGGTATTAAATCAATGCCAGGTGCTTTGTTATTCTTTAGCCTTTTAATAGCATCTTTAACTTCAGTCAAGTTAGGTTCTGGAACTAAAGGTTCTGCTGTGTGGACTTCATTTACTTCTGATTTATCTCCTACATGGACATTTAAAAGGTCATTAAAGTAGTTCTTCCATCTATTTAGAATATCGCTTGGGTCAGCTAGAAAATCACCGTCTTTATCTTTTATCAAGTTTACTTTAGGTTGCCACCCCTTTCTAAACTCATTTACACCTTTATATAGATCTCTGATATTTTTATTTTTGCTGTTTGTTTCAATTTTGTTAATTTTGCTTTTCAAGTAATCTCTTTTTTTACTTCTAAACGTGCGGTTAACTTCTCGCTTTATTCTATTATAATTGTTTAGATTTGTATCATCAGAGTTATTTAACCACCTAAGTCTAGCCTGATTTCTTATTTCTATTAGATTATGACATTCATTATCAAACCATGGCTTATTTTTTCTTGGTTTATGTTATCCTATACTTTCTTTAGCTGCTGATTCTATTGCATTACGTATGTGCTCCCAATTCTTATTTACGTCTGTTTCATTTATATTTTCGTCATCATTTAAATCCTGCAAAACATCAAATCTATTTGACAGTTTAATTTGGTAATCTTTCTTCATTCTTTCATCAGTAAACTTTCCTGTATCAAATTGTATAACTTTTAGATTTTGTTGCTTATGATTTATCACTGATAGTCTTTCTCTTAATTTAGCAATTACTAAATAATGGTCACTGGCACAGTCAGCACCTCTATGTGTACGAACGTCAATTATACTAGTATGCCTTCTCTTATCAATGAGAATATGATCTATCTGATTATGAGTTTTACCATCTGGAGAAGACCAGGTATATTTATGGATATCTTTATGTTTAAAAGTGGTACTTTTCACAATTAAATTCTTTGAGGTTGCAAAAGTAATCAATCTTATACCATTATCATTACTTAATTCATGAAGACTTTCTTTACCAATCGTGGGTTTAAATGTCTCTTCTTTGCCAATCTGTGCATTACAGTCACCTAACATAATTTTCATATCATACTGAGAAAATTTATCAAAGACCTGTTCTAACTCTGTATAAAAATCATCTTTAGTATTATCATCTTTATCTTCCGTTGGTGCATGTATGTTTATTAAAATAATTTTACACCACCTACCCTGTAAAACTGCATATTATATCCTATCATTAATAAATTCTACTGTTTTGATCTTATGCATTTTGCTTTCATTAATAAGACTACTCATAAAGATGTTTGTGCTACTTCTCAGGTTTCGTTTTAACAAGAGAAACATCAGCAAATTATTGAGAAATTTCAAGGGGATCCAAGTGATTGAAGCAGATGATGTGGTATCTCGGTTCTCCTGAAGCAATCCCTCCTCCTCTTTATTCCGAGAATGAAGTTTTTTTATCAGCTACAAAAAACGAGAGGTTCTATTAAATGAGTGCAACTTGAATATAAAATGCAGACGTGGAATTTCCATCCCATCCAGACTAGAAGAAAGAACATAGACTCTTTCTATCTTTACTTTCATTTCTTTTTAAAATTTATTATCATCTTTTTTCCTTTATTTTATTATATTATTTTCTTATTACATGTATTATTATATTATACTGTGTACATTAGATTACTATCTTATATTACTTTCTGCAAAGCACAAGAAGATTTTGCTTCTTGCTGTTCCGTTCTGTTCCTTTCTCTATCTTCGAAATCCCTAGGTATTTATTTGATTGATTGATTGATTTGGTGTTTTAAGTCCACTTTATGCACAGTAAGGCTAATCGGGACTGGACCTACAGTTTAAAGTGGGAACCGAACTACTATGTGCCTCTACTGGGTATCGAACCCGGGACCCCTTGATTACGTACAAGGCGACGACGCTACCACTGCGCCCTGGGGGAGGCTCTTAGAGATTCTTGAGGAGATTTTGACTCTGTACCGGGAATCCCTGGAACAAGCGAACGAAAATAAGTCTTCTGCGCAAATAGGACTCGAGAGGGTTAGACCAATGAACGCGTGAAAGGAGGATGTGAGTGCATAGAAGGATAAACGCGCCTTCAGCTACCAGACGTTATCAGCAGTTCAAGCAGCTTTGCTCCGCCCATTTCGCTTTCTCCCCTTCTCTACCGTTATGCCCGGCTTTGCTGCATATACTCCCTAGGCAAAGTGTAAAATGCTATTCGAAATAAGAAAATGGAGGAAAATAATTATTTCTTAGGAAAAGTTAAGTTCCAAAGAAATTAAAAGTTAAAATATACAATACAGTAAGTTTGCCTGTAGTATTATATGGATGTAAAACTTGGTCCCTTACATTAAAAGAGGAGCATAAATTATGAGTGAGTAAAAGTGTGAAAAAAAAAAAAAAACATGAAATACATAATGCACCACTGAACAATTTGAAATAGGAAACGTAAGGCCAGAGATCCCGTTGACATTTTCTCGTCCAGTTTAGCCTTCGACACTGAAACCGCTTGAATATTCTGAAGAACGTCGTCCACTACATGCTGTGAATTTACCAGTGTTCTATTTATCTCTTCAAGACACTTGATCGTATGTGACAATGCAGAATAGTTGGCATCAAACCAGCAATGTAATTCAAGTCATTTCGTATACTACATCTAGTAAATATACTTGTTGCGGAAGCTGGTTCAGGGGCAGTTGTATGAAATAAAGTGACTGAGAGCTTAAGCAAGGGATGGCGGTATTGATGGCATCGCTTGCTTTAACTTAAGTAGACGACTGACCGTGTAATGCAATAAAAGCCACGAATTTGAAAGAACACATCCTTCCAAAGAGAAGTTTCGGGTTGCCGGGAAAGTGAAGAAAATACTAATTGGAATTATTACTATACGTTATGAAAGTATAAAGCATTCAGAAAACATTGACTATTGTACGTTTGAATTGTTTTAATGCAATGCAAAGTTGATTTCGAAAATCAGATAGCTAGGCATATGCACGAAAAATATTCATCATACACGAAAATAGGCAAAAATTGACAAAATGAGCTTTCGTGTACGAAACCCTAATACCCTGACATGAACTTAGTTCGTCATTTTTATGACACCTGTATCAATAAAGTATAGGCATTTTGCCTAACATCCGGTCTCTATTCATGCTACTAATTTGTCGCGGATCAGCTGCCTGACTCCATAAGGAGCAACAGGTTAAGGGCCGTTGTGTAAAACATCTTACTTTCTTACCATCTTGTTCATGATCATCGCCTTCGGCACTGCCATCCATATCTGCTGAGCCAGATTCAAATCTTGTTAGTCTTGCCTCTTTCGGTTTTCCTGAGGTATGGAGGTTGATGGATCAGCAGCTTCAGGAGGAAGAAGAGCTTCAGTTGAAGCAAAGTGGTGATCCTGAAATATGATGATATTGACAGGCCAAATCCCTGCAATTTTATATTGGGGGCTGGGATCATTTCCACCAGCAGTCTTCATTCAAGGGAATTGGATTTGATATTTTTGCTTGTCTGATCTGATGGAATCTGTATGTGTCTTGAAAAGTATATATCTATAACTCACGTTTGTATATGTTTTTTTCAATACAACAGAAGAAACATTCTCAAATGTAATAGAAAATCGTGCCCTACAAAAGACCAGTCTAATTCAGACAACTTAGCATGATCCAAACAAAGCAAGTGTTAAATGAAATCCTGCTTTCTCAATGCATCAGTCAAACAAACATATCATCTTTTAGCTAAAAGAAAACATCCACGCTATTAAATTTTAAAACTTTAGTACTCTTATAAGATAATTGAAATGAAGAAAATAAATTTAATATCACAACAGCACAGGATTCGAGAGTTCAAGTATAATGTTTAGTTTAGAATAATTTCCAAACTGATGTGTAAGTTTCTACTACACTCCTTCGTTTCAATTGGTGGTCCAAACTTGAATCAGATCCAACTTCAACAAATCTCCCTTCATTTTTGATTGTTTTGTTACTTTCTGTGATAGTCACATCTGAATTTCTTTCGCTTTTTGTTTCACACAGCATTCTCTTTCTCTCTCTTGCCTACATCTCCGTTACAATGTATTTATGGCCATACATTCCTATACACTTCTCATTTCGCTATCAAATGGATTACCTGGATGGACTTACGTTGAAAGCAGATTACATTAATTTGGATCTCACTTTCAGCTGGAACTCAAGTCTAGTTTAGTCTGTGACACAAAATGAATTTTGGAATATAATAGTGTATTTTGCAACAGGGAAATACACTCTTACGAAGACCCACATAGGGGACTTTGTGTCTCGGATCGCTTTTTTATGGATCGATCGCCATATGTAGAAAGAACACCAATAAGCATGCCATTCGAAATATCCTCAGTAGAGATATTGTCACACACACAGACACACACATTACCACATTTTGGTATTTATTTATATTTTCAAAATTCTCCGTGGGTTACATTTTATGATCAATTGCATGGGCTTGTTACGAAATAACTTGAGCTACAATTGACACTAAAACCTTTAGAATAGAGTATACAGTATGCGATTTGAGTTGATGTTGGGGACAAAGATCGGTAAGTAATCTACATTGTGAACACGATACTTGTCATAAATTTAGAGTAAGTTATATAACATTGTTTCTGCAGATAGATACCTTGAAAA
The DNA here is from genome assembly GCF_977018435.1 of Lepisma saccharinum. NCBI lineage: Eukaryota > Metazoa > Arthropoda > Insecta > Zygentoma > Lepismatidae > Lepisma > Lepisma saccharinum. Next base: position 148,623,045 of record NC_139230.1, on the reverse strand, counting down.
GCAGGAATAAAATTGAGTGAAATCGAACGATGCGTTTCAAGATGACGAATGAATAGGAAACGATTTCTGCCACGTTACACCCGACAGACAACGTTCCACAGCTTTATCGAAAAGTCTCTCTAGAACAGAGACGTGTTCAGCCTCAAGGGGTCACACACAGCCTCGGCCTAAGAGAGACTTGTGAAGCTGAGACCTTGGTTTGCACAGCGCGCTACGACTAAGGGGTCACGGGTTCGAATCCCTGCCTGGGCTTGGGTGTTCTTTGAGAGTGCCACTTCATCAATGTCATCGCTCATTCTCGTCTTCGCGATCAGCCAAAATTGTTAGAAAAGCGAATAAAATAAACCAAATCAATCAATCAGTAGGTTAATAAGGCCGGCGAGCATGATTCTTGTTTTATTCACTATGTTATGTTAAAGTTCCCATCACGTTTCCAATCATGCTGCTACTGTGTCATGTAGGGGGAATTTGCACATAACTTAACTGTTCCGACTCTATGCACTGGTTGCTTGTTGGTCTTTCACCACAAGATCCGATTTTTGTTTAGATGTTTGACTCCAGCTGTATCTGCTGTGGATGTAGATAGTGGAACCAACGCTACTATGTCGCTACCATACACCCACCGCGTTCCCGCCAGTGAGGTTTTACCTTGTGTTTCCCCCAGTCACTCCAGGCGAATACCGAGATGATACATCTAATGAAGACAGCATATGTTGCCTCTTAATTGCCTGTCCTTTCTCCCCCCCGCCCCTTATTCTCATATCCCCATTACGGATAACTTACGAAACAAATTGTTAAGCAGGCAACGTAGGCCTCGCTATATTGCAGTTTCCATGTTGGACTGGGGAGAGGAATCTTGGTAGCTTGGCAATCTACTAAATTAATTAAGTAATATCTTTCTAGCGTTGTTAATTAGTAACATCTCTCCAAACTGCACGCTCCTCAATTCCATTTCAATTGCATATTTAAACATGGTGACAATATATGAGCATGGAATGTTTTGTAATGTTAGAATTTTAATTTCTTGATAAGAAATACATTTTTGATTCCAGGGAATTTCGGAGTTGCCAGGCACGATAGCTCTTTAAATACTCTGCTGTATTTTATTGTGTTCATTGTTATCCTCTCCATCCTTAATCCCGAATATTTTAGTGACACAAAATATAATAAAAATAAAATAAACACAGCTTCTACTAACCGTAGATCCTAATCAATGCCCCAAACCACCTCAGTGGCTGAGTTCAACTTGTGATCTTGTGAGTACAAGTTCTAGTTAGTTAGACCTTTTTGTTTGTTACCTCAGCTGGTTCATCTAATTATAATCTATTTCCATTGTTACTATTAACCACAGGCCAAAAGCAAGGACCAAACATCGGAATTTTTGTCTGACTGGGAATTGAATGTCTCCCGGTTCCACCAATGACGAAAGCGTTACGCGATAAGCACCGAATAAAATTTCCTGAACTGTTATTACATGCCTTTGCAATTGTTGTGGGGCTAGAGATAAAGGAATAGTAATGCTATTTGTTCATACTTGGCAGAGAATTCCTCACGTTTTAAGAAGAAATAGAAAGGCAGCGCCAAATAATAAAATACAACAAACAAACCAAGAATAGGCCTAGGAAGTGATAAGAGAATCAAAGAAAGTATATTCCACTTTCATCACATAACGTCATGTTCACAAAATGTCTGGAAATCATTGAACCATAAAAAAGGAAAATAGGCAATCTTATTCACGAAATGTTGGAGAAGCTGAGAAGTTTTCAAAACTGAATGTTTTTGTCTTTTTTTTTTTGCTACTAGAGAGAGAGAGGGGGGGGGACCTTGCAACCTGATATCATCATCAATACCGCTATGTCCACGTTAAGTTTTGTTCACCGCTCCTGTAGGACTAAATCGTCTTTACGTACGACAGAAATTGCCATGCATCTTTGCAAACGGGAGACTTTCTTTACTCACCAAATCCGCTCTCCAAGAAACAACTGCAGGCTCTTTGCACACGCGAATGGCATCGAATTTGGCCCCCGGAGTTGATCGGCTTGCGCCGGAAGTTCATGAAAGTGTCGGTTGCCACGCCCAATCGCAAACCCCGGCCGTAACGTCCAATTTCGGTGACCAACGTTTCTACACCGCGCATATTTCAACAGGCGTGTACTGCACAATCCACACTCTCACAATCCACACACCGCCTCTGCATATCTACGTTTTATATGCTTTGCAAAAGTCGTTTCAACTTTGATGGTTTCCGTGCGCTCGGTAAAAGTAGGCTCTCCTCGACTGGAATTCGACAAGTGACGCCATGATCTAGTCTTTGATATGTCTAAGTTTCCTCCGAATTCCAAAACGCTAATTTCGTTCTGTCTCAACTAATATTTAAATTGAGTTTGCAGTCCAATTCTGAGTGCTTTCTTTTGGCGTGCCCAAGAGAGTTTTTTTTTTTTTGGGGGGGGGGGGGTGTTGGTGGTGAACATCCTCCCCCCCTTTGGTCCGCGATGGCACATTTTTTCGAATTTGTCTTCTCCTTTCGAAAAACCGATATGATATTCCAAAATCCGAAAAATGATATCTGCTTAGATATAGAATATTTACGTGAATCTTCACGTGGTTTGATATCGTTCTTGTCTAAATATTATTAATAGACATATGTAATCACGATACTATTGAAAATATCTAGGGAATCGCGAAAGCAAACCACGTGAAGATTCACGTGAATGTTCTAGAACGAATTCTAAGCAGATATAATTTTTCGGATTTTGGAACATCATAGCGGTTTTTCGAATGAAGATGAAAATAAAAAAAATGCTGCATTCGTGTCGGCCAGAGGTCAACTCGAGTCTTAAAAAAGAAGATGTCAAAATGAGGGCTGACTACTACAGAAAGTGTACGTACCCCCTCCCCCTTCCGAAAATCCTGGGCACGCCATTGTTTCCTCATTTTGGCCTTCAATCTTGTCCTCAATGCCGTTTCGATATTGTAAATACTCCGTCATCTTTTTCTCTCCTTTGTCAGTATGTACCGATTTTAATTTACTTTATTTTTTTGGTTTGGTCTCGCCTCGTCCTGAAACTAAACTTGTTGGTTGTTTAGATAAATCTTCGAGCCATACTCTGTGTTCGAAGTAAGGAGAATGCGAGGGGATGGTATTGCCCCTAGTTTACAAAATTATTGAAAGCATCCCCTCAGATGTATCATTATCTCCATGTTAAACTTATAAGTATAGCTCCACCTAGCACCAAGGCTAGAGCAAACATTCCCCACCTAATAATTTCCACTTCAAGCGCTGGATATATTTTGATCCCTACCTGAGAGATCTCGGTGTAGTTTCGATTTCTGAATGTTGATCTTACACCTCGTCTCTTTTTTTAATGCAAATTTTGTTTCATTTTGGACTTATTTCGAGCAAAAGTAAGTGTACATGATATAACGTACCTCAGAACATATACTGTATATTGTATATATGGCTACTACAGCAGAGACATGAGGTAAGAATGCATACGTGAATATCATATGTAAACAGGGTGGTATTTGTAGGGGGATGAGGGGGAATTCCCCCTTCTGGATGCTTGAATCCCCCCTTCTGCTTGATAAATTTTATCCCTGAGGGGTAATAACATTGGTGGGGAACGACATTATATTAGTGATTTCGTTACTTTTTCTTACTTCGCCACTCATTCGCAACACTTTTCTTCCAAAGAACTGGAAGCCGCATTCCCGAACGGAAATGTATCCTCAAGCACTACTCTATTACTGAGACTGTCAAACAACTGACCAAGGTCAAGAACGGCCCCCCTCTTCCCTTTCTTTGTCCACGAAATTTGCCCGGGAAATGCCACCCTCAATGCATGTGAAAGTGGCAAATGAGTCGTCACGTGATCCGGATTCCGGACTCATCACCAAAGAACGTCTGTATCGTTTTCTCACGAGTCGAGTGGAACAATAGCACGCGAAGATACCCACATGGAATTTTTGGCACGAGCGCAATAGCTCTTTATGAAATCATTCTTTTCTTAGATCAGTGTGCTTTTTCTTAGAACACTGAGCTATATTTATTTGTGAAGTGCTATAATGTTAGTAAAAAAAGGTGAGCATAACGAGTTCCAGACACTGAAATATCGTGAATCCGTCTTAAAAACGATCGAAATCTGAAATAATGCTGGTGACAGTGAGACGGTCGATCAAAGAATCGGTTCTGAAAATTTGCAAGTGCAGAAGAGGGCAGCAGTGGTAAAGCATGTTCTTTTTTCCTAAGTCGTGAATAATTTAACAAATGGAAAATTACACAGCCATGGCTTGATGTATCGGTGATGAACTTACACAGAGCCGGCCGATCATAGGGAGTGGTAACTGGGGGATCGTCTAAGGTCCCTCGCCAGTTAAAAGTAATTGTTTAATGTGCAGTTTATTACACGTTTATAGGATATTGGTGATTCCAAATTAAGCAACTAATCTCATTTCTCCTAACTCCATGGACTGTTTTGACATACTTAAAAATATCCAAGATTACTGAAATCGGAAACTATTAAAAATAATTTTTGTTCAGAGCTTATTTTCTAGTTGTGTTATGCGACACATAAAAGGAAGTGTCGCTTTGGCCCCATTTGTTATTTTCAATTTAAAATTAATTGTCAAGGAACTCCACTGCAACCCCCCTAGAGGACACAAAGGCAGCCCTCCATCCTCCACACACACAATATATATATATATATATATCAGAAGAAGAAGTGGAGGAAAACTATGAGAAGATAGAAGACTTGATGGAAAAAGAGAGAAAGGGATCGTGCATTATCGTAATGGGTGATTGGAATGCTGTAGTAGGAGAAAGGCAGGATGGTGTACAGTAGGAAGATATGGATTAGGTGAGCGAAATGAGAGGGTAAAGGCCTGATTAATTTCTGTAAAAGAAACTCCCTAATTGTTGGAAACACACTGTTCCAGCAACATAAGAGAAGGAGATACACCTGGGTATGTCCAAGAGATTGCAAAAGATACCAGATAGATTACATACTGGTACAAGAAAGATTTCAAAATTGTTTGAAAAATGCGAAGACTTTGCCAGGAGCTGACATTAATTCAGACCACATCTTGCTAATAGGAGAAATCAATCTTACATTGAAGAAGATAACACAAAACCAGGTGAGCAAGAAACCCCACTTAGAGAAGCTAAGGGAAGAAGAAGAAAGACAAAAATTTGCAGAACATTTCCAAGGAAACTATACTAAGTTTAAAGCTAGTTGTAACAACAAGGATGAGATGTGGGATGGAATAAAAAGCTGCTTACAGAAGGCAGTGGATGAAACAATAGGCTACATGGAAAGGAAAAGTGCAAAGAAACCATGGATTACTGAAAGTATGCTGGAAAAAATGGAGGAACGGAGAAAATGGAAGAATGTAAATACAGAAGAGGGAAGAAATAATTACAGGATACTGAATAACCAGCTTAGAAGAGAAACTGACAGGGCAAAAGAACAATGGATGAAACAAAAATGTGAAGAAATTGAAGAACTGGAAAAAAGAGGAAGGTATGGCTTGATGTATCGTGAAGTAAACTGCTTGGGCTTCCAAAAGAAGAAATGGAAAACAATGTGGATGATAGAAGACGATAAAGGATGTGAAATCACAGACAGAAAAGGAATATCGAATGTGTGGGGAAAGTATGTTGAAGAGCTCTACCAGAAAGAGAATCGCCCAGACAGTCTGAATGTAGAAAATGAAGACGTGCCTGATGATGAGAAAGGATACTATATCCTGAATGAAGAATTTGAGCAAGCACTCAAAGAAATGAGGAATGGGAAATCAACGGGCACTGATGAAATTCCTGTTGAACTTATCAAATGTCTGGGAGATGGAAAAAGAGAAATACTACACTTATGCAATGAAATCTATGAGAAAGGGGATTGGCCACAAGATTTCACGGAGACTGTTTTGGTACCTCTGCAGAAGAAAAGCAATGCCAGAAAATGTTCTGAGTACAGGACAATCAGCTTGATATCTCACTCGGCAAAAATTCTTCTAAGAATTCTGGACAGACGATTATACTCGAAGGTCAGTGGCGAGTTAGAGGAAGAACAGTTTGGTTTCAGGAAAGGAAGAGGTACAAGGGATGCAATTGGTTTACTGAGGACCATTGGGGAAAGATATTTAGAGAAAGGAAAGGAGCTGTTCGTAGTATTTGTAGACCTGAAGAAAGCCTTTGATAGAGTGAATTGGGTTAAACTCTCAGGAATTCTGAAGAAAATTCGGGTAGATTGGAAAGAGATGAGACTTCTAAGTAACTTATATATGAATCAACGAGTTAAAGTGAGAACAGGAGACGAAATGACAGAAGGCTGTGAAATTGGAAGAGGACTACGACAAGGATGCTGCCTATCGCCTACTTTGTTTAATATCTATTTAGAAGATATAGTGAAAAATTGTTTCCAGGGAACAGGAGGTGTCAAATTGGGAGGAAGAAGAATAAACTGCATAAGATTTGCTGATGACATGGCATTATTCGCTGAGGATGAAATAACCATAAATAGTATGTTAGAAGAGTTAAACAGCAGGTGTGAGCAGTATGGGATGAAGATTAATGTAAAGAAGACAAACGCAATGGTTATAGGACGGAAACCAAGGAATATTAATGTGAGAGCAAACAGTAAAAGAATCCAGCAAGTGGATAGCTTCAAGTACCTCGGATGCACTATAGGCAGTGACATGAGCTGCAAACAAGAAGTGAAAATGAAAATCGCAATAGCAAAAGAAGCTTTCAATAGAAGAAAAAATGTTTTTTGTGGACCCATGGACATAGGTCTAAGGAAGAGATTAGTGAAATGTTTTGTGTGGAGTGTAGCACTATATGGTGCAGAAACCTGGACGTTGAGAAGAAATGAAGAGAAACGACTCGAAGCTTTTGAAATGTGGACATGGCGAAAAATGGAGCGTGTAAAATGGACGGACAAGGTAAGAAACGAAGCCGTACTGAAAAGAGTTGGTGAAAAAAGATCTATACTTGCGAGATGCCTTGGAGGGAATGGTTGAAGGAGGAAAAGTCCGTGGAAGAAAGAGATATCAGCTTATGGATGATATCAAATTAACTGGGTCGTATGCTATTACGAAGCGTAAGGCGGAGAATAGGGAAAGCTGGAGATTGCAGTGAAAAACCTGCCAATTAGGCAGAAAACAATGAATGAATGAATGAATGAATATATATATATATATATATATATATATATATATATATATATATATTTATATATATATATATATATATATATATAAAACCATTCACCGACACTTGGTCAGGAATTCAGATGTCACGTTCCATCGCTGCATAAGCAATGAGGTCAGGGTTAGCAACATTCTTCAAGCGCTGCCGGGTTTTGTGGTGCAATAGACTCATCAAAACACACAAAACCCTGGAACGATTCATCAACAAAACAAGCAAAGCAACGATACTAAAAAGCCAAGTAAATTTGGAAAAGAGGTCAGTTGATCGAAAAGCTGTCGGCGAGAAGAAGAGTTCCAGGAGAAGTCTTGCCAGTTGAGAACGCTGCGACGAGCGTCGAAGGAGACCCGAGGGCAACCGACCCCTTTATTACCACTACACTATCCATCAAAGAAGGAAAAACGAAAACTGTCCCACAACTTGTCAAGACGTGGAGGAGAAAGGGCTGTTCCACTTTCTGATAGGGGAGGAAGTGTGATAATTTACATTGGCATTTCTTAACATTTTTTTTTCTCTAAAATGGTATGAAGCCCCAATGTTTATTTCATTTTCATGTGTTAATATTTAAATACATATATTCCGCTACAAGATAGCATACTTAGTTTATTTCTTGCTTGATGCTGTTTTGAGATAAGCTTAATTCTAAAGTTGCTGATTTCGCAATTTTTTAGTATTTGAAGGGTTATATCTGCTAACAGCATCAACATCCAAGTAATGTCCTATATCAGGTAGCTTGCCCTAACAGTGAGCTTCAATGCCCAGTAATCAAATCTTTGGGGTACTGTTGCTTAACTAAGATGTTAAGGCCGAAAACAGGAAAAAACTGTATTTTGGACCCTCTTTGTTGCCGCATAACAATGGAAAGCAACAATGCCCCATCAAAACAATTCAATGTATACAAGAAAACAGTCTTATATTAACAGTATATTAAAACAAAATTTTGGGATATTGTTGCTTTTTAAAGATACAGCACTCCAAACTTACTCATGTTTTACTTTTAATGAAAAATGGAGGGTATGACCTTGAACTTCAACATTTTCTACAGAGGAGGGAAATTTTTTCAGGGTCTCAAAATTGCACAATATTCATTTCTCAAGACCTACTTCAACATGTAAAAATATTAAGCAAACAAAAAATACAACTATCTCACTTTGTTCGAATTTCAAAATAATGGCTCTTAAAATCTGAATAGGTGGGATTCATGGCCTGGGTGATTTGTCGTGGAAGCAATCGTCAATATTCATAATAGGTCTCTACTTTCCCAGTTCACTGTCTCCTGTTATGACAAAAATCACAAATGAAATAACGTAATCTGGCTGTACTCCAGCACACACATTGTGTGACTAAGCGTTACGTTTACAACAACGAATCTAAATTTAGTTCTCTTCAGACGTTTCAGAACAAATTATACACAGATATTTTGCACCTCTACATCTGACATTATAGAGGTTCCTTTTTCCTGTCTTTACGTTTGATTTGGACTGGTTAAGTTGATAAAAAGTTTTACTGGTTTGCCATTGCTTTACACTTGCAGTTTATTCTCCAAAAATGCTTGAGGTTAATACTTTGCTCTCATATTTTTCATAAGATATGTGGCAGTATTCTTGAACTGTTATCCAGATACAATGGGGTATCATATTCGTGGTAAACGTATTGTTTCAGTGCTTCCTAGAATCCATAGGTATCCAGTATCTATCTGGAAGAAAAGCAAGTTAAAGAAAAGATCAACCGATCTTTTTTCACGAACTTTGTTTTTTGGATGTTTATTGTTCATTAGACACTAAACTATCAGACATTTCTTCCCTACTCCATCCACCTATTCACAATTGTATGAAATCTTCTGTTTTACATGTTTCATTTGCCTCCTCTTTCATCCTTATTTTCCTATAATTTTCCTCATCCATAAGAAATGGTCCAACCGTCCTAATTACTACCACTGTCTATAAATTGGTTCATTCTAAGATAAAATACGTATTACGCCACCAGGATTCTTGACTTCCTGTTATCGTCATAAATGTGGTAATACAGTTGGTCAACTGGTAGAAGAAACAGATAGAAAAGTTGGTGATCAGAAAAATATTTCATGCGATGTATTTGTTATTCAATAGACCGAGAAGCAACTGTCTGCTTCCTAACACTATAACTCTTCGACTCAGTTGACACACTAGTCAGAAATATAAGTATTAATTACAGGATGGAATTCGTCTACATGATAATCCTGACGATTACACATATAGAAGAAATATATTAAGTTTTCTTCTTACTACTTTCCCATGCGGCGAAGCAGGTACTACATAATGAGAATTGAGTTACTCCAACGCAATAAATAATGTTTCTACGACTGCTTCACAGCTTGTTGCCACAATGGCTTTCGGAGTTCATAGTTGTTTGACTGGCTGCCGAAAAATACACACCAACATACAAGGTAAATGTGTTTGAGTGGCTGAATGTGAATAACTTTAAATGTACTTCCCAGCACCTGTGTTGTGTTGGAAGTGCAATTTAGGAAAGATAAATGAATCTACTACAGTCCTGTTTTATGTTCCGGAACTCAAGGGATACAAGCAAATTTCAGCTAAAATTGCTGGAAGTACTCGAGGATTAATCACAAGAGCTTCCATTAACGTATAAGTACAATATCTGTCTGAATGAATATAGTTAGAGAAGAAGTGTTTTTTATTAGGATTCTTACTTCGTGACAAGGAAGAAAAGCAAACCTGGCAAGAAAGTGTGAAGTCCATGTCCTTTGCTCTGAAGGTATCGTGGCCTAGAGTAACGTCATTGAAATCTGCCTCAATGCCGTCAATGGGTCACGGGCTAGATTCACGATGAGTATTCTTGTTTCGGCTTACGTAAATATATGCATTTGTCACATAATCATAAATCAAAAGAAACTGCAAGCAGATTTGTAGTTTGTAGATTTTTTAACTAGTGACATCACGAATGTGAGTGTATTCTCATGAAGAATTAAATTATGTATACAAGGTAAAAGTTTGTAACATATAAATTTCCTGTACAATAAGATAAAAGTGTCATTATCAGTGAGGTGCAAAGAAGATAGCTGGTTGGAATTGTAACCATAAGCGTGTGCAGACCTTCTAATTAGGGGGTCTGAAAGCCTAGATAAAAGTTCAGTCGAGAAAGAAAACCTCACTTTATCTAACTTTTTTTAGTTTCATTGCATTGATAGGTATATTATATATATATATATATATATATATATATATATATATATATATATATATATATATATATAATATGATATAATGCAACAACATAGGCGCACCATAACGAATAAATAAATAAATGTGCCGTGCTCCATTGCCTCCAAACATTTGCATTTAACACAAAACTGTTAGCAGCAAGAGTCTGAAGTACTTAGTAGTTATAACTTCTCTCTCTGGTAATTACAATGCATTACAGAAAACAATAAAATTGCGAGCGAAGCAAGCAAGAAAATGTTTAGATCCAAATTTTTGCAAACTGAAAACAATATTGATATAATTTGGCACAACAAATATCATGGGGCTCCATGGCATTCTCTTTTACAATTTTTTTCATTAGATCGTTCGGCGTCGAGGGTCAACACCCGCCGCCCCTAGCTACGGCTCTGAACTTGACAAGACTAAGAAAAGCAGAAATTGCGAGCAAGATAATTTTACGAAACGTATTTTTATTTGCATAAAATTTGATATCAACGGGTGCAATTGCCCCTTTGTGCCCCCTGCAGGTGATCTTGGCCGTCTAGAAGAAATAATGCAAGACAGACATGAAAACTTATTCCATCTTGAGTATCCTTTTGTCCTGCTACTCTTAGATTCTACTAGTCTTGCTTTCTTTAATTAATTGATTGACCCCCTTCCCCTCCTAGAATTGATTTCCGTCCAAGGTTGGGAAGGGGCAATGCCCCCCTGTGGTCGCACCACTACACTCCCTTCCCCGTAGTTGCTTTGAACCTTAATCGGATTGAAAAACTTAATTTTCTTTAAGAGTATAATATCATTTAATAACGGCGATAAGATTCCTCTACACTAAATTTCTAGTTGAAAGTATAATAATGTAGGAACATGGACGTCTACAAGGGAGGGCAAGGATGGCCACACCTCACCCTTAGAAATCGAATTACAACCTAAAAAGTATATATTTCACACGTGTAATTTGATTTCAGTCACAGTAATTTACATTAATGCGATAGTTTCAAATTCAAGTGGTGTTATTTGAGGGGGAAACACTATTATCGGAGTAATATGCCCATGGAAAAATACCTTGCTTGTCCCTCCGTGGCGTCCATGATTAAGGGGGGGAATGCCCCCCACTTGCCACCCCCGTGCGCACGCCTATGCTTGTAACTCGCTTTTTTTGTTCAGATTTCCTAAAAAAGAGAAGAATCGATTCGTGAAATATAATGCTGACCGCTAAAAGAAACTATAATTTTTCTGGTTTCGAGTCCCGGCATGGACATGGATATTAATTTGTGAGTGTCCTATCACTAATCCCATATAATCATCATTCATATTTATCGTCGCGATTAGCCATAAAACACAAAATAATTAAAATGTAAGGGGAACTTTCTCTCTGTCCCAGAAATGTGTGGATCAAGCGAACGAAAACAAGTCTCTCCGCAAGTACACTATGTCCCGGGAATCTCTGGAGCAAGCGAATGAAATCAATTCTCTGCGCAAGTAGCAACTCGAGAGGGCTCGACCAATGAACGCGTGAAAGGGGAAGTGAGTGCATGGAGGGGAAAACGCGGCTGCAGCTACCAGCCGTTTGAAGAAGAACGCACTGCTTCGCCCCGCCCACTTGCTTTCTCTCCATCTCTACCGTTATTCGCCACTTTGCTCCACAGACTCCTGGGACAGACTGCTTGGAATTTATTCTCTACGCACATACTTAAAAATTGCGCAATTATGTATTGTATACTTTCTCAATGTATCTTGACTCTTGATGTGAGTTGCTTACGTTTTGTTTGCAAATTATCGATCAAAATTTGGCATTTTACTGAATGGCGGTGTTCTTGTTCATACACAAGATGACATGGATGTCACCAGACGGAAGAACACATAATCAAATATACCATGTGCTCATTTATAGAAGACACGAGTTAGATGTGCTGGACGTAAGAAGAGAGGCCGATTGTGACTCGGATCATTTCTTGGTCAGAATGAAGTACAAACAAAGGATTTTATTAAAGAAGGAGAGAAATAGAAGGAAGCAAGCGAAATTTGAAGTAAGTAAGCTGAATTATAACAGAAGTATTGCAAGACAATATAAGGAGTAGATAGAAAGAAAGATAGAAGAATGCTCGAACAGAGGAGAAACATCAGTCGAAGAAGAACGGAATACACTTAAGGAAATTGTAACAAGTACAGCAGAAGAAGTTGTTGGACATGAAAGGAAAGAAATTTGGAATGTATGGCATGATGAGGGATGTCAGGCAGTGACTAAAGAGAAAAACGAGGCAAGGCAAAAAAAATGCTAATTAGAAGAACACGAAGTTCATTGGAAACCTTCAGAGAGAAAGAAGAGAGGCTAGAGAAAATGTACTGCAAAAAGAGGAGAATCTATGAAAAGAAACAAATACAAGAAATAGCAGAGCTTGAAAGGAATAAGGAGACTAGCAAAATTTACCAAAAAACTGGCGAAATAAAAAATTGTGTAAAACTAAGAAAGGGGATTTAATGGAAGGAGTAGGAGGAGTTCTAAAGCAATGGGCAGAATCTTTAATGAACTGCTGAATACATCAACGGAACAAGAGAGAGTAGATATTGAGGAAAGAGTAACTTATGAACCAGAGCAACAAATACCAGAATCTAGCTACGAGGAAGTTCAGGAAGCAATAAAAGAAATTAAGAATAATAGAACACCAGGAGAAGACCAAATTAAAGCAGAACTCTTAAAGTATGGAGGAGAGAGGATAATAAGAAAATTTCATGAATTGATTCAGAGAATCTGGGAAAGGGAAGATATTCCAGAAGATTGGGCAATGGGTATTATTTGCTAGATTCATAAATCAAATGATGAAACTGCTTGTAGAAACTATAGAGGAATTTCGCATCCAAGTGTCCCATACAAAGTTCTATCAAGAATATTAGCCAGGAGAATAACATCTTATAGCGACGAAATTAAGGAGAGTATCAGTGTGGCCTAAGGAAAGATAGATCAACCACATACCATATTTCTCAATGAGGTGTATACTCGAAATTTGCTATGAACATAACGTCACCTTACACAAATGTTTATAGACTACCCGAAACCAAGGGACAACATACTATGTAGAAAAGCTATTTTTAACATAATGCAAGAATTTGGTATACCACAGAAGTTAGTCAGACTAATTAAAATGACAACGCCGCGGTAGCTCAGTCGGAGTCGACCTCCGTGGTGGAGTGGTTAGCACAGCGCGCTGCAACGCCAGGGGTTCTGGGTTCGAGTCCCGGGTAAGGCATGGGTATTTGTGTTTGTCCAAACGTGATAAACTGAGAATACTGTAAAAATTGAAAAAGTCTAAAAGTTGAAAAAGTAAAAGTTGAAAAAGTGTAAATGACAAGGAATACCACCGCGTAGGGGTATTTCTTTTTAAAAAAATCGTTTTGGCGTCTGACTACTATGCGAGGGACCCAGATTCGATCCCCGGCAGGGGAGAAACGGGATTTTTTCCACCTGTTCAAGCGGCTCCGGCGCCAAACCAGCGTCATATAAAGTGGGTACCTGGAGGAAACTCTGGCTGGTAAAGGCGGCCAGGGGGGTGGTGCTAATCACATCACCCCCACCTTCGCCGTGATCAAGATAGTGTGGAGCCCTAACTTCATGGCATGGTGCAAAGCACAGGACAGCACTTTACTTTTTACTTTCTTTTTTTATTTAAAATGACATTAGTGAACACAAAGGCAAAGGTGAACTTAGGATTCGAATATACTGAAGAATTTGAAATATCACGAGGAGTGATGCAGGGAGATGTACTCTCAACCCAGCTATTCAGCCTGGCCTTAAAGAAGTTATATAAGGGATAGAAATAAATAAGGGAAGAAATGTATTCAACAGAATGAAACAATCCCCACGATCGCCGGATTTAACGCCATTGGACTATTTCTTGTGAGGTCGTATGAAGAGTATGGTGTACGAGACTCATGTAGATACAGAGGAAGAACTGCTGGCACGAGTTCTGGTCGCTGCACAAGAAACTAACGGGACACCGGTGTGATGGAGCGAGTGTACCGGAAAATGATTCGTCTGTATAATGTGTGCAACGACGTTGGTGGTCGTCATATCGAGCCACTGTTGTAGTTGAGCAATGCCGTATGCGACACATCCAGTGCATAAGACAGAAACAAATTGTTGCGTTCCACTGTCGACACAAGTGTTATTGTGATCAATGAATAGTACGTTTCTTTGTTGTTCCCTTGGCATTGTTACCAAATAAATTTGTTTGTATTATGTACTGTCACACATCATTCAATTCTGTACCTTACGTAACACCTCATTTGACATGGTTGTAATAAATGATTACACTTTAGGTCATCAGGTGATCTTCGGAAGTCATGTACTGCCTACCCGGTTGCATATCAACACAGGCACATCCGACACATTGTCATGGTTGTAGCACGGAAACGGTACGTTTCCGGACATGGGTTCCTATTCCAAATATTGTCTACGCAATCCCCTCTACTAGCCCTAGGAGTTTGTAAGGGGAATTTCCGAGCACCCTGCATAGCGCTGTGGCTAAGATGAAGATGACAATTTTGTTATCCGGGAATCCTTTATTTTCGATTTTATATTAACATCATTGGATTATTGAGATGGGTGATGTCGCCAAATCTAGGCGGTGAAAACTAAGAATCAAATGCCATCACTTTAAAGCTAACGGTAATAGCAGCACCCCCACCTCTCTGACAACTAAAATTACCCTAGTAGGCACTTTATGCAGCCTTCGTTAATCTAGCTCCTTGAAAGTCCTCTTTAGCTATATTAATGGTGAAATTTAGCTCATCAGGTTTGGCAACACTGCCAGGATGGCCGTAGGAGGCAAGGAGAAATGCACTAGGCTTATGGGACCATTATTTTATTCTTTCTCTCGGGAATATCAAACATCCGATGACGTAGAAAAGTACATGGACGGAAAAAGGACATGTTGAACTATGTCATAGTAGTAGGAAAAGTCAAAACTCCCATTTGATGAGCCGTAACTTGAAGTTGAAGTTGATGTCCCATAAGGAATACATTGGATTCGGTAAATACTAATTCATCATATTTTTCAAAAATCGTATAAGGCTTAATAATCAACTTAGGAAACCGCTTCCACTTGCCACATGGGGAGAAATTCATACTCATTCCGACGATATTGGAATAAATGCGGATTTCAGAAAAAAATACATCAGCACTCAAAAAATTTTACAAATGCCTATAAAAAGACTAATAATGGATTTGTAGCCTAATTTTTGTGGTGGGAAAACTAGGTTACGAAAATCTGAATTTTCATGATGTGGGTATGATGGAACCAAAATCTTTTGATGTTGAAACGTATAGGATATATTTTTTTAGTAGTTAAGCAATGAAATATCAGAGCTATAATTTGTTAGAGCATTTCCATAGCATTTAGGCATGAATTCAGTTGACAAGAACAAAATAATCTTATTTTAAAACATACAGCAAAAAGAAATCCAACGCGCTTAAGTTAAAACTCCCTTACATTGGAAGCCTGGAGAGAACAAAACAGGGGTTCCTTCGTAACACGATTTCTTGAAAACCATTTTACACATTTTAATCAACTTTGTGATAAATTGATTAGAAAGGATGAATCTTAACAGTAAAAGTTGTAACTTTTCCCCTGCTACTATATTTTAGAAGATATTCGTTGTCAAATATCTCAATATTTGCATAAGGAACCAGCCTTTTCCGTGCCGAGCTTCTCGACTATGACGTAATGCATCCACGGACTACTGCGCATACGATCTGCGCCGCCGAACGAGCACAGTTACGAAAGGCAGCTGCAAAACGAAGAGCGACTACAGAGACGTCTAGCGGCGAATTCCAGAACTACTTTAACATATGAATGACGCACCGCATACGTCTCTCAAGAGACGAAAGAAGATTGTGGAGTGTTTCTGCAAGGCATATTTGTATATTAAATCATTATTTTTAGGATTGCGGATAAAACACGTCACACTAGCTAAATGTCATTTTGTACCACAAAGTAAAGTTTATATTTCTGTTTAAAATGTTATTGAACTCGTTTACTGATTTAACAACGCAATTTCGAGCAAAAATAAATATACAGAATTTCTATATGTTACTAAATATTATGTATTGATATAATTTTTTGTTGTTGCAGCTTTATTTCAAACTAAAATCCATTGAAATTAGCTCCGGCCTAACCCTTCTCCCTTGTGTGGTGTGACAGATAATGTCATATATATCAGAGAGTGTATGTGTTATTTAGTAAGATTTTTTAAAATTTTATTTATGTACCTAGTGTGTGTAGAATTTTTCCATATGTTCAAAACTTAGTGCAGACCATGCTGTTTTCTTTTTTAATTGATGTTAATACACATGCATAGCAAAATTATTTTGTTTAAAATGAGAGGTCGGGGGGGGGGGGGGGGGACATTCACACTGCTTGCAGTTATGCTTCAAACGCATCTGTCTTTCCTTCCATTCAACTACCTGCAAGTCGAAGGAGAGAGTGTTTCATCAATGACTTGTTTCCCTGTAGCTCTTTTGTCTGTCAGCAATGCTCCAGTTGGAGGGGCTGCGGATATTTTTGGAACGAAACCTCATCACCTGGATTCTCGTTTGTTTTAATCTTGAGACACAGTCTTGGAGGCGCCCTAAACACGTGAACCGAACGCAGATAACGTATGTATTTTCGTCTTCGCCCCTTGTCAATGCAATGGCGGAAAATGAGACATCAAACTTGTTGACGGAAATATGCGAGTCAATGAGGCGATGCCGAAGCAGGTAAGAAGAAAAGACCATTCGCAGCAACTTCTCGTGTAAAAATCGAATCGCCTTGTCCCTTCTGAATATACTATGACTTCCATATGGATGATTCTTTGCCATAATCACATTTGGGAAAGTCCATTCCATTGGTTGTAATGATAGAATCACTACATGATCCTTTTTTATTATTAGTTTTCATTTCTATGTTTAATGTTATTTTTTTTTAGCGACGGCTATACTCCTTTCTTTATGCAGTTTCCAATGTAAACTGCTGAAGGGCTGGCCTACGTGACGGTGAAAGCCAGCTTGTAGATGGCGGTTAGTTTGAAATACTTGTACAGTCACGGACACTGCCGGCTTGTAACGATTCCATTGAAAGTCAATATATTCATTACAAGCCGGCATTGTCCGTGCTACCTTCAAGCCTGTGAGGGTGGAAAATTCCAGTTTATTGGTCTGTTTTTGAATCGTCTATATAAAGGAACCCGATTGGAAAGCGGGTTGGCATTCTTAAGAATTTCTTGGGCAAGAGGAGAGAGAGACCTTTGGAAGGTTCTCTCGGTGCCGGTAGAGTGGCTAGCGGTCACGGATCAACCATTTGCTTTCTTCGAAATACATAGATAAGTTCGTTTGGTGACAAGCCAACGCTTAGTTTTCGATGGACATTTGTTATTATTCTTAGAGAAACGTCGTATCCGAGGGAATTAAGGGACACGTTTAATTTCAAGTACAGTATATGTCTATGCGTTTCCGAAAAGCTAAGTAACTTGTTGCGCGGAATTATTACTTTAAATTTGTAGATTCGACACTGTTAAGGGTCCGGTTTTTATTTAATCTGGGATTAAAGGGACAGTGACAGGGTGGAAAAATTATCATAACAGTTTTGTTTTTTATATAATTTCAAGAACAGCTCATATTAGTTATAATTTCAATCAAGTTTAGTCTATTTTTGCGAGGCAATTTTCATTATAACCAAGAAGGAGAGGGAATTATAGAAACATGTACATTTACATGTACACACATTTTTGAACTAGTACTGCTGGTCTAGGCTAGCGTACGAACCTCTCTCATATATATATTACAGTGTTTCAATTAAAGAGGGTCATTTCTTATGTGGGGGTTATTTCTTATGTAATTGTTCGTAAATATAAAATCAACGAAATAAATAGTATTTTTATATATTTTTAAATTGAACTTCTGGACTATCATTTAAGATAAAAGAACTTAGTTTTTCCCTAATATCCATGGTAAAAAATAGGGTAGTTATTCAATGTCTTTAATTCGATTGAACCGTATTGTTAGTTTTTAAAGTGTAATGCTAACTATTTGCCTGGGGAAGTAAGGAAAACTAGTAACAGGTCGAGCCAAGGCAGATTACTCTGACCAGAAGAGAAATAAAGCATAACGTGGTACAGTCAAGTTCAAAGATATCTGTACCAAAAAGTTTCATCACCACATTCATCAGCTTTACTTGTTTACCGATGTGAAGTTCAAAAATTAAATCAGAATCCTCTCTATCACCACCATTACAAATCCACCCCATGTTAGTACATGTTAGATGTGAGTCCGTGTCGCTTGCGCCGAGGGTTCTTATCCGTTCATTTCCGCCGCGACATATGTCAAGACCTTCCTTGGTGGGTTTTCCCACAATCCGGAGTGTCATTACCGCCGCGCGCACCTGTGTTTATGACGTTTATCTTCGATCGAAAAGGAAGGTGATTGGTAAATGAATGTAAGATGAAAGTATATATAAGGGATCTAAATTGGGAAATTAGTATTTATGTAAAACTGAGACTTGTAAGAGACGACAAGATGGCTGAGAATATGAAAATATCAATACATCGAAATGGACAAATGTGTTGAGTGTGTTCTTTCGAAGTACAGAAGCTCAGGATGCCTTCGAGCATTTGCATACCTACAAGAATTAAAATAAAGTTTGTACTGTTCTTGTGCAAGTGTATCGAAATATTGTGTTTATATATACATAGCTATTACTTATATAATGTTTGCCAAAAATAACACAACAAGTGTACATTTACGTAGTACTTGTAGAATGCTTGCAATATTTTAACAATACGTAATTACAATGCTTTTTTGACGATTAACGATAAATTATTAATAGTTAATAGGCTGATGCTGATTTATGTATTTTGTGTTGTGGAATCTAATTGTTACAAGTAATCCAGTGTAACGTCTTTTGAAATAAGTAAATAAAAGTCATATTTGACTCTGTGGATAGGTTTAACATTTCAGTGTAAACACAGCTGTGCAACGTCATAAACACACGTTTGATTTTATGTTTTAAGTCCACTTTATGTTATGCACTATGCACCATGTGCCCATAAACACACGTGCGCGCGGCGGTGATGACACTCTGGATTATGGGAAAACCAGCCGTGAAAGGTCTTGACATATGTCACGGCGGAAATGAACCGATAAGAAGCCTTGGCGCAAACGACACCACACCGTTAGATGTAAAATAAAAGTCATTGAAAATATTAGTGGATAATTTGGATCCACTTATTTTTGGACATGGCAAAGTTGTTTCGTACAAGTGATTTGTAAGTTAAGAGGTTCTGACCTTATTTGCTGGAATCAAAAATGTGAATTCTTAGTGATGTTGAAAATATAGACATACTCACTCAGTTATATAAACGAATGGCATTTTGCTTAGTTTAACAGGTTACTACATGAATGCAAGCCATCATCAGGATGGCTTGTCACTTGTCACCACCCTTAGAATTATTACATATAATTTAGATTTGGACGACTAATGAAGCGAGGAATATGGTTACAAACTAAAATATAAAATAGAATTCATGTTACCTTCATGGAACATTTAGGAATAAAAAATTAAGTGCCTGTACATAAAATATTTTTCTCAGACTACACGAGCTGTGCACTTTATCATTTGTATGGAATTATTAAAGGGGAACGCGGTTCTACCCACATGAACATCGGCAGTTTTTACACACATGTTTTTAAAAAGTCAAATGCTACACTCTATTTAAGGGCAGGTAAGGGCGCACAATTAACCAAATACTCACCCTAAAAAATATCGATTTCTGTATTTATGCTATTTAGTGTCGATTACAAGGCAACAATGTTACCACTACCGGAGAGGCCTAGAAAGCATGAAAGTGAATCACTCTGTAGGTTTAAGTGTTGCTTAATGCATTCTGGCGCAGTTCTGTTCCTAAACAGTAATTTCAATGGACCTCATTCAAGTCGTTACAAAGCCAACCATTCATGAACGGCCGCGAAAATTTGATGACACAAAAACAAAATCCTCGGAAGTCCAAGGTCCTATAAGAGGCCACTTGTATACCAACTCCAGTTTATATATTGTAAGAATGGCAGTGTACTGCAAAAATTTATCGGCTTTTGCTTATGTTTACATCAGAAGTTCAGAACTTTTCTGATTAGTTTAAATATTTTGTGTTCATATTTTTCTTCTTAACCCTATGCCCCCCGAGTTGAAAACGACCCACAGTGTATGTAATATTTCATTGTTGTTCCATTGCGCAATAACTCATTTGAATTGCTATATACGTAAAGATCAAATGGACAGTAAGTTTTGTACAATTGGAATCAGGTGAGAGAAAGGGTATATTCTAATACTGTATAGCATAGGATGATTGACATTGCCATAAACAATACTTTTCTTTTGGTTGTACATCAGACAATCTTAAGATTCACAGAGATTTGGCTTGAGGTTGCTGATGACTTGATTGATTGATTGATTGATTTGGTGTTTTAAGTCCACTTTATGCACAGTAAGGCTAATCGGAACTGGACCTACAGTTTAAAGTGGGATCCGAACCACTATGTGCCTCCACCGGGTATCGAAGGTTGCTGATGACGTATGGCGTATCGAAACATCTTCCAGGTTCTACCTACCTGTTACCAACGGCTAGACATGTCCCTCACACAGTAAGAAACGAGAAAGCTGAACATCTCGTTGTGACCAACCAGCCTGAAGGAGTTGCGCAGTTTGCCAAATCAAAAGAGTGAAAAGTTGTGTAAATAGATGAGTCCTTACTCACGATAAGTGTTAATGTGGATTTCCATAGAGCCTGAAATAAATTGTTGGTTTCAAGGCAACATTGAATTGAATTGTTGGTTTAAGTCCACTTTATGCACAGAAAGGCTAATCGGGACTGGACCTACAGTTTAAAGTGGGATCCGAACCACTGCGCCATGCGCCTCCACCAGGTATCTAACCCGGGACCCCTTATTTACAAGGCGATGAGGTTACCACTACGCCATCTAGGAGGCCCTGTTTCATGGTAACAGTAATATATTCTCACCAAGAATGAACTCATTCACGAACACCCATACCCAGGCCTTGATTCAAACTCAGGACTCCCTGATGTCATAGCGCGATGTGTTAACCACTCCGCCACGGAAGTCGGCAAAAGTAATAATACTATTAGCCTACAATTAGATTTACAAATATTGTAACATAATGGTATTGTAAAATCATTACAAGAAGAATTGTAATTTCATTCCGAAGCAAAATAACATAAATTCCCTATGTCATAATAACTCTGTATTTTAATTTTATTAATATAATTATAATTATACATGTATATGTAATATAGACATATATTTTCAGTAAAAACATTCCCAAATATAAGTTACAATTATTAATAATTTTATGAAATAATATGATCACTATTTGAATAGTGTATACGATGTAATTTTCAGAATAAAAAACAATAAATATATTTTACATCAGCTCATTGGTTTATTGCTAGCATACATTTCCCCGGGATATATGGGAATTGAGAAAAATCCAAAAACTTAAAATAAACAATCAGGAACCCTGGAATGGTATACTACACAAACAACCAAAATATGCCACAAAAAATATAAAGGCATATGTGGGTTAATAAAAACGTAAATAGGTAAAGTGCTCCCCTGTGCTTTACACCACGCCATGAAGGCGTATAGGGGGTGTGGAGTTAGGGCCCACATTTTCTTGATCACGGACGAAGGTGGGGGTGATGTGATCAGAATCACGCCCCTGGCCGCCTTTACCCTCCAGGTACCCACTTTATACGACGCTGGGTGGGCGCCGGAGCCGCTTGAATATTTGGAAAAAATCCCGGTTCTCCCCCGCCGGGGATCGAACCTGGGTCTCTCGCATGGTAGTCAGACGCCCTAACAACTAACGTCTAATTAAAATGGGTTAATTTTACTGCTTTTCTGGCATTTTTAGCTAATTGTGACAGAAGAGGCTTCTAGGATTGTGAATTGACCGATGAACGCGTTCGGTCACCGATGTGGCATTTTCGGATTTATCAGATAAATCAGAAAGAGAATACCTGTATGGAGCACTTTGTATTTAATTGCTCTTTCAGTTTGTCGCAAGACTCCTCAATATCCGAGAACTTTGTATGATCAACACGCGATCTTGATTACAAGGGTTCCGAATTCAAGTCCCGCTAATGGCACGAATGTAATGACAAATCGAAATTACTGCAGAGGCGAGCTTGGGAGTCCAAAGGCCATATGCTTTTCATTATATTTCATATCTTATTTTAATTTTTCTTGTTTCTTATTGCTCATTTTCATTCTCTCAACAGGATACACAAAGACATGTATCCATCTTACCCAGGATTTGAAACGGGGACCAGTGGCATCGGACGTACCACTCCGCCGTAAGATCGACTATTGGCTACCGTGTCGACTACTGTCCTCTTGCTTTACCTGCGTGCTAGATTATATTCCTGAAGTTCCCTCTGTCGTCCGCTGTATCAAATGCACGTGAAAGAAGGGACTTAAGTCGATGAAGTTTGCAGAACCGGTACGGAGACATATTAAGTTGATACTTGTAGTATATGCGAGTGATTCGATTTTTGACGGCTTTTGTAGGTTAAATATAACGTTCTGCTCTGTAGTTGGAACCGTTCCATCGGATGCAACAGTAGCAAAGAACTCTCAAGGATTTTGAACAGCGACACGGCCGAGCTGCTTTACTGCCAGCTACTTTTATCTGCCACGTAGTAAGTGCACCCCGAGAACTGCTTTATTACAAGTTAACGAGGATCTAGCGAAGGAAACGGCAGTCAGGAGGAGTCGAGTTTCCCGTTTTACGTGTTTTCTTTCCTGTTCCCTTCTTTTCTTCATGTGTGTGCTCAACGAATCTCCAGAGCCGCAGGTTTTTGCCTCTTTTTATCACAGGCGCCTTCTTAAAAAATAAAAAAACCTCAGAGCTCAATTTCTGATGACACTAACATTTATTATAGTTGCCACACACCTGCCAGTATTTCTATTTGGACAAGGTTCATGTCGCTGCATACCCTTGCATTAGTGTTAACGTACTTTCATCAATAAGAAGTTGGGTGAACTGCAGTGCAGGGCTTACACAATTGCAGGCAGTCACAATCGCTGAGGACTCCAATTTGTGGGAAAACTAGAATAATCAGGGGTGCCCACATTCAACATTTACATATTTTTTCAAAATATATGTAAAAATTGAACACCTTAAATGCACCATATTTAATGCATTAGATGAAGAAAAGAAGGTGTTCAAGGGTATTATCGAATGGGTGGGGGGAGAGAAATATCCAACTCTTACATATTAGGCCTTAATTGACACGTGGGTTCTGGGGGGGGGGGGTCTGAATTAAACGTTGAAGGGGACAGTATCCAATTATAGGTCTTGGATTAGTGGATATTTTAGTTAGCATTAAATTGGGATTGAGCATTAAATTGAGGTGGAGTATCCAATTCTTGTGTATTACTATTGTCTTATACTGTTGCGAAAATTCTAGTGTGGAGACTGAGAATTAATTTTTTGAAGGAGGAAATATCCACTCTTCAATATCTACAGTAAGTCTAAAATTGGCATGGAAATTTTTGTGGGAAGATTGAGTATTAAATATAAAGGGAAGATAGGAAACTCTTGATAAAGTATTAAATGTATTAAATGTTAGATTGTCAAGGGATTTCTGTAGTGGAGAGAGAGTTCGAACATTAAATTTTGGAGACTGTATTTAGCGATATGGTATCCACACGTTTTCGACCCGGAACGTGCCAAAAGAGAAGCTGGAAAAGATTAAATATCTCGGGATCCTAAGAACGTATTGACACCCCATTAAATTAATCAGTGTTGGAAGTAACTAGTTACAAGTAACTCAGTTACAAGTAACTCAGTTACAAGTAACTCAGTTACAAGTAACAGTTACTTTTTTGAGAAAATGTAACTGTAACTAGTTACTTTTAAAAGTGAGTAACTGTAACTGTAACTGAGTTACTTTTTTACGATAGAAGTAACGTTTTTAAAGTTACTTCTACAGTTACTTTTACCGTTACTTTGCAACACTTAAATTGCTATGTAAGTGTCATAAATTATTGGCGATTTAGGATACAAAGTGGGCTGGAATTTAATTTCTGCTGTGATATAAAAGCCCATCTTTGATACATTAATTCTTGCAAACAATGGATGAAGAGGAAAAGAGAAAGTAGTTGTAGTAAATGTGTCTCCTGGCGGTGGTCAGTCGGTAGACTCCAGCCAGGTGCCAGGAATTTCAAGGTTTATCCTATGTTTCATCTCTCATTTGGTAGACCTGAAATTCAAAGCGATATAGTTACACACCTCGTAAGGGGTGGATTTTCCAGAAACGGGAAGATAAGCTTCTAGGAGGAGAATTCCTTCCTATTGCTGACAGTTTGCCATTGTCAGTTGTGTGCTGTGAAGTGTCTCTTGTTTCTGTAGCTTGTTCCTCTGTGGTGTTCCTCAGTGAATAACTTCCCCCTTCTGTAAGCAGCATCCGATAGTTTCTTCCTTTGCTATAATATCGGATTAAGCTGAAAAGGGACGTATTGCAATATTTCAGTGTTTTTACGATATAATTCAATACCGGTAGTATGAATGAAACTGAAGAAGGCGAGAGATAGCAATTGCGCATATGAATGGAAAACAATCCAATTGTTTCCACGTGATTTCATTTATCTCATTTCCTGATAATTTAAAAATGAAAGTAAAATTATTTCCAGTTACAATTCGCTTATTTACGATTATTCAGCATTTCTGGATATTTTGAAAAAAATAATATATTTTGGTAAGTGCTTTCGTTTAAGATTTAAATGAGAACCCATTTTCTTGCAATAACAGATACGACAGATCTCACCATTGTTATTGATACCACAGTGAATTACAACACTCAAGTGGCAAACTAACGAATCAGGAAGACCCTAGCCATCATTCTTGCTTCTTTATGTAATCCTCTCGGAGAGAACTGAAGAGTTAAGTTTAAAATGTCATTTTCACCTTCATTGGTAACGCACAATTATAGGCTACTACCAGTGGCGTGCCCAGGGTGGGGGATTGGTTGGTAGGGGTTAAAACCCCCCCATTGGTTTCGTCATTTAAAAAAATTCAAAGCAAAAGTGAAATAAATTTTATTTCATAAATGTGTTTGAGTACCAAATCGCCAATATTGTAAAATGTTTACATTTGGCAATGAGAAATGTATTTGCTTCTTCAATTATTTTTGATAATATTGGAGTGGAGTGACAGCAATGCACAGGCATTCATTCATTCCTTAGTCACTGAAAAGGAAGGAGAATTTCCTTCTCAGTATGGTCAAGAAAATAGCCGTAACCCTTGGAATGCGAACTGAAGGAATCCCTCCTCCCTTTCTTTCACCCGGGATGACCCTCTTAGGAGAATGACCCTCCCTTTCCTGTTACGACAGTGCTGCTAACTTTCCTTTTCATTCTTTTCCCTTCTTATACCATTTATGCCAGCAGAGAAAAGTTCTGTGAGATTTGAATCACTACAATTAGTAGGCAAAGTAAGTCAAAATCTTATCTCGCACCTGGATGCATATTTATTTCAAAATATCAATAATAATAATAATTGTTGCAGGCAGTAGCGAAGCATGGTTTTACGAAGGAGGCAAGCGATGTTTTGTACAATAGCATGCCGGGAGGAAGGGAGGGGGTGAGGGATGCGTTATATAGCCCAACTGGCCCAGTCAGTTTCATAAACAAAATAAAAACAATTAATATGCCAAAATATTATACAATTTACTCTTGTGCTCTTCACAAATTAGATATTTTTTCTCAACCAATTTCCAGCCTTCAGTTTATTTCATTTTTTTGTAAAATTTGTGAAAGATCTCACTTGAATTTCTGCGTAAATAATTTAGCAGTTGCCAACACTACTGACACTGACACTACTGGTTGCTGTCAACACTGGTGACGTAATTTGAGCTGGACCAAGCTGGATGCATGGTTCAGACATTCCAAACCACAAACACTCGCCCGGTATCTTTGTCCCAAGTCCTGGTGTTCACTGTGGTTGTAGCGAGTTGCAGTCTGCAAGGTAGCAAGTCGAAGTGGTCGTGTTGTGTGTTATGTTTCTGCGTGTGTAATAGATTTTTGACGTGGAACTAAAGATGGATAGAGAAAAGAGGAGAAATACATTATTAGATTATTTCCAAAAGAAACAGAAAATGGAAGTTCAAGCTTCACCTTCCACAAACAGAACCTCAGAAAAGATCGATGTAAGTTCAGAGGAATTCTATCCGAATTGCGAGAGTGAAACGTGCGAACTTTCAGACTCTGATATTCAACAAGAAGGCATAACAGAAGATATTGGAAACCTTGTTGCAAAATTATGTCAAGGAACTCTCGAGGTAAGTGACGTTCATTATTTGATAGCAGATATATCCATAGGCGGATTTAGAATTGTTTTTCTGGGAGGGCACAGCATGTGCTGTAAGCATACAAACGTGTGTTTGCAGGGGCGGGGGTGCCCGCGTGTGTATGTCTGGAAGACGTGTGTAGGATGTCACCCTATATTACCAATTAACTTTCACAGAGAACATGAAGATGAACAAGTTTTCTCAATGATTTCAGGAGCCTCACCGATGGTGGTGTAATCAAAGAGGTCCTGGGTTTGATCCCCTGTGAAGGTGAATTGCACAGTGGTACGTATCCCGATTTAAACTTTAAGTCCAGTCCCGATTAACGTATCGAAATATAAAATGGACTTTAAAACAATTTACTTTTTGTTTTGTTCACGAACCCTCGGAAAACGATATTACCTATCCTATAGATCCACCAAGGCATTTGAAACCCTGGCGTCGGAGCAGTGGCACTGATGTCGCTAGTTAAAGCCACGGGGAAGCCTGAGGTTCACGTATTTTCCGAGGTCCAGAAAGCTTGGTGCTACTACTGGGTGAGTCTGTTAAAAGAGACCCCGTGGAAAATGTGCTCCTTGCATGTAGGCAACCCTGGTACACTGAAGAGAAGAGCGTGGTAGAGAACAGTCCAGGATATCGGTGCCAAGCAGTTTAGACCACTTGACATAAACGTAAATGAATGAAACATCTCTTCTGTAAATACAGTACAGTGTGACAACAACCTACCTAGAGGAGGTGCTGGAAATGTCCTCCGTTGACCTCGAGGCACGTGTGCAGACGATATCACATGTTCTGAAAAGCACGGTCGAGGACATCCTGCGGGATGGCCTGGATAGCTGTGATAATGTTGTTCTGGAGTTCTTCGAGTGTGTGAGGGTTGTTGCTATACACCTGTCCCCTTAGAGCTCCCCACAAGAAGAAATCACAGGGTGATTAATCTGGAGAACGAGTTGGCCAAGGTTGGTTCGTGCCACGGTTGATGACGCGATCAGGCGGGAACACTGACTCAATGTGCGTGATCGTTGCACATGCTGTATGCGCCGTGGCACCATCCTGCTGAAAGTAAGCGTTCCTTCGCTCATCCTCAGTCAGTTGTTCAACAAACACATTGAATATGTTACTGATGTCACGAGACGAGTTCACAGTCTCGTGGAAGAACACGGGGATGATACGGCGTGACGACACGACACACCAGACACCGAGTTTCTGGGCGTGCAGTGTGTACTGGGAGTTTATGTAGCCTGGCAGATGGAACCATGCTTCATCGGAAATGAACAAGTAACCATCCTGCAGCACCTTCGGAGCAATATTGGACAGAAACCACACACAAAACTGCACGCAAGCTGTCTTGTCCACATCCCGCACCTGATGCATCACGGTAACTTTGAATGCGTGCAAGTTCAAGTCCTGCTTCAGGATCCGCATAGCGGTTGACTGGGACACCTGCAACTGTTGTGCCAAATGCCGAGATGATTTTTGTGGACTGCGTATCATTAGCTGCGCTGCGTCGCCCACCTTTGCCTCAGTGCGGACAGTCTTTGGACGCACTTTTGCAATCAGTTTTTGCATTACTGATTTGGTTGGGTCCTTCGCTGGAACTCCATTCACCGCGAACTCCGTCGTAAACAAATCTGCACACTGTTTCCAAGAACCGAGGTGTTCTTACGTCTCAACAACAAAGATACGCTGCTGCACCGTTAACATCATGCTGACCCACCCAACCACACTCACAACTTTCCCTCCCCGCTCAACTGCACTCAACTGACCTGAACGATGGCTGCCGCAAGTTAACTACTGGACACTTCCTTTTCAATCCCCCTCTATGTCACGTTGTCGAAACTACTTGGCACCGATATCCTGGACTGTCCTCTACCCCGCTCTTCTTTTCGGTGTACCAGGGTTGCCTACATGCAAGGAGCACATTTTCCACGGGGCCTCTTTTAACAGACTCACCCAGTATATAGTACGTATGTATGCAACCACATTATAAAATCACGGTTGCCATGGACAGTTTTATTATTTTGTAGGAAAGGGATAAAATTTGTATTACGACACGGGATAGACTAGGTAGGCATCCTATGAACTGTAAATATTCCTTACAAATCTTCTGAATATTTCTTTTATACAAACGCAACAAATACGGAATATGAGTGTGTGCAGTAATAAATTCATTTTCTGAAAGCACCCTTTCTGGCATCAGTGGTCGAAGTAGGGGATGCTGCCTCCAGTTCAGAAAGTTTCACAAAGCATATCCCCAATTAGAATAATTTGCATATTGAGCATCCTCCACCTACTGTATTGTCTTCACGTTGATCCATACAAGGATGTACCCCCTCGTATCTCCAAAATCGATCAAACATCCCCTCCCTTTTCGGCTATGAATTTCCATTTCGAGCACTGTCTGACAAGATTTTGTCGGGCTCAGTGACAGATCCTGCGGTACGGTGCTGGGCTTCGGAGGGGATGGGGGGGGGGGGAGTGGCCCCTTCAACAGTTGGTTTCGCAGTTCCACAACGTTAACAACATACAAAATTCCTCTCCATAGACCTAATATGAAAATGAATATGACACATTAATGACACTGTAGTAGAAATTGTTAATTACTGAAGGGGTTCGTATTTGTTTGTCGACTGTCAAACTCAAACAAATGTTTTGACCAATAATATAATAATACCATGCCAAAAATGTACACAATATTTAGCAAAATCATCTCCACAACATCATTCATTGAAACTTACGTAACTATGCTATTAGTTATACAGTATAAACAATAATAATGACAATTATCGTGCCTAGCACTCTGATTACTCTACTGGGAAGATAATTTACACCTGTAAGTTTTCCGAAACAAATACACATTTCACTTCGTATGACAAGAATCGGCGATGAAATTTCGTAAGTAGAAATTCAGTAGCATTAGTTTACCTTAACTTTCGCAAGATATGAAAAATTTCGTTTTTGAATTGTTGGATCGTAATGTCGTAATGTCAACGATATTTTTTTGAAAATAGGGTTAGCAACCCTTAATTGAAGACCAAGTGAATGACTTGCGATGTGGTAGTCGGAAACCTGGCCAGGACGAGCAATCCTTCATTGGAGCTACGGAGTCAAAATGCCATACACGTCTGAAGCTACTCGTGGCCGTATAATTGGCATGTTCGAATGGGCCCAACAATTTCCGATATCGCAATAGCCATTGGAAGGCATGAAAATGTTGTTCGTCATTGGATAGAGCGTTTTCAACATGAAGGAGAAGAGGGCCTGAAAACAAGAAGGAAAACAGGGCGCCGCAGAGTGACATCGGGAGAGCAAGATGCTGCTATTGTGGAACACATTGCAAATCATCCATTTTCTCCAGCCAGTATTGTTGCCAGACATTTACAACTGCAGTGTTCAAGTGATACAATACGAAGGCGTCTACAAGCTGTGGGGATACGGCACAGAACACCAGCGAAGAAAGTGCAACTCACAGCGCAACACGTAAATGCTCGTCTTGGGTTCGCTTTACAATATCTACCCATGACAAATGACTTTTGGGAAACAGTAATTTGGACTGACGAGAAAGTGTTTTGTTCTGATGAAGATGGCCAAATTAATTTGTGGCGACCGGACAGAACTCGTTATGATCCAAGATATGTTCGTAGCAATCGAAGAAGTGGAAGAATTTCAGTGGCATTTTGGGCGTGAATCAGTGCAGCTGGTGCAGGAGATATCGTAGAAATATCCTCGAGGATGGATTCCAAAGAATATATTAAAGTGCTTGAAGAACATATGCTACCGACAGTTCGCGTTATATATCCTCGGGAGGAAATGCCCATCATCAACTTCGTTCATGATAATTGCAGTATCCATACTTCCAAAAGAACGAAGCAATGGCTTGAACATCACCCTGACATTCAGCCATTCGAATGGCCAGCAAAATCACCAGACATCAATCCAATTGAAAACGTATGGTCCATTATGGTGAAAGAATGGGAACCTGGCTATGAAAGAACAAGAGAACAATTAAGTGGCCATGTGTATGACGTATGGAGAACTATACAGAACAGGCCACGTATTTGTCATAGACTTGTTGAATCTATGCCCAGAAGATTACGTGAGGTAATCGACAACAATGGCTGGTGGACTCATTACTGAACACACGTCAACATTATTTGAAACATAATCAAGTTTATTTTATGTTTGTTTGAATGAATTTGTCCTTTCTTTCTTTCTGTTTTCCCTAGAGACGATATATTTATTTTCTTTGAAACATTTTGAACTCTGATTTTTGCAAGGCTGTATTAATTTAGCATGTGACACAATGGTCTCAAAATATGGCATTTCAGTTTAGAACAGGCAAACTAAAGTCGAGTTTGCAAAAGCAAATACATTTTTTTCACCCTTGTAACTCATTGTTTCTTCCAATTATCGAGTGCTTTCTTTGCTTTGCTTTGCTCTAGGTCACTCAGTCGCCATTTTTGTTTGTGAGCATATACTAAGTTTGATTGAAGCTTATCCTCTATCCTCCTTTCATCATACAACTTGACTATAGGCTTCAGGTTTAACATCTTAATAGAATTTCTATCAAATATAAATCATCAACTTGAAATATATTTCACTTACTAGCTCCTACTTTCCAAAATTTGGTATGTTTGGTTTTCTGATGATACACGTGATATCGTAAAACTTGGATATGATAGATTTGTATTTTATACCTATGGAGATTACTTACTTACTTTTGTATCTCAGATCTCTTGTGATTACCTACAAATTATGCGAAACAATACACTAAACATTCCCTCCCCCCGACCTGTTGTCAAGGATCGATCCAGCATCCACTTCACAGAAATTTCCATCTCGATCATTGCATATCAAATGAGTGTAGGTCTTCGTGAATCTTCCCTGTAATGCAGATCCATAATTTGCTCTAGAGCATGTGAAGATAACTGAAAGCAATACTTGTGTATATAATTTCAATTTTGAACTATTTATTCATCTATTACTTATTTCATTGTGGGAGAGAGACTGACAGTCGGGAGATAGGCCAAGGCCATTCCAGGGCTGTATAGCCACTTATTTTTTATTTACTTCTTTCAGTCCGGGGTTCCATACCCGGTGGAAGCACATAGTGGTTCGGATCTCACTTTACAACGTATGTCAAGTCCCGATTAGCGTTTCTATGCAAAACGTGGATTGAAAAAATTACTTAGTCAAAATTTGTGACGGTTAGTTACTGATCGCAAGTTGCATTGTTGCAGAATATGCGGATACTAGACGTGTTGAAAGCAGAGGTGTTCATTTGGAATCAAACTCCCTCACCCTCCGAGATCGCAGTAGCCCTCACCCTCCACAGCCCTCACCCTCACAAGTCTTCCGGAGGGTGAGGGTGAGGTCTGCCCTCACGAGGGTGAACACATCTGGTTAAAGAATCACGACGATGAGGATGAGTCATGATATGATAAAAGCACACAAAAAACAATGCCCAGGCCGGTATTTTTTTAAAAAAGGAATACACCTTTTCGGTAGTATCCCCCGTCATTCACACATTTCTTAAACTTTCACACATGTCAATTTTTACTCTAATTGTTTCTCGGATATGAACGAGATGTGCCTCCCCAAACGCCCCGTCAAACAAAGAGCGGATTCTCCCCGACGAACACATTTTGGATCTAATACCACTCATAAATTAAGTGTTCAGAAACAGATATTAGGTATGAATATACGATGAAATACTCCTTGGCAATTACAAATAATTATAAGCTAACTCGTGGCCCAGAGTTAGAACGATGTAACTAAACTTCCCCGCTCTTGCTTCCGAGCTCGAGGCCTGGTCTCAGCATGGAGTTCTATCTCTGCAGTGTTTCCTTATCAATTTAATGTAATTATCATCCATCCTCATAGTTGCGACAAATTATAAATGTGTCATGGTAAAAACAAAGCAAAATAAGAAAAAATATATTGTAACATTACTGCAATGTCAGAACTACTTTGGCAAAAAAAGTGAACACCAGATCATTTTCAAACAGGCATTTGGGGAGAACTGTGTAGAGGTAGACAGACAACATGCTCCCGAAAGTTGCCAATCGACATGACCTTCAGTACTGAAGTTGTGCTTTGAGAAAACTTAGCTTGAGGCTCCTCAAGCAAGCATCTTATCACAAATGCCTCGGTGTTCGCAGCATTGCCAACTCATTTTTCGTCGAGAAAATCTTTTTTCTCTTAATTCATTTGCTGTTGATTGTACATTATTTATTACTGTCTTTAAGACATCAAGTAGTCTTAATCTCTTTAATGTTGTTACAATGTTAAGTGTACATATTTTTTGTTTAAAAATTATATTTGGGCAATTAAATATAAAATATTAATAATTGAAAATATTCAAGCAGGTGCTTTTATATGATGCTTTTCTTCTTATCACAAGTGTGACTTAAAAAATAAAAACATGAAGCATCCATAACAAATACATTGAATGCGTTCATTGGGGTAAAACCAAAGTATATTAATTATCAAATTTATTACAAGAAATTTGACCTGTGAACTGGAAAATGTGTTGGATTCATAACCCCCCCCTTACGAAAATCCTGGGCACGCGCCTGGCTACTACATTATAATTTTTATCATTTTCTGGTTCAGAAACACTTGAAATTATACAACATTTTTTTTTCTCTGACACACCCCTTATGCGAAACAGACCTCCCTTCTTAGAATATATTCTACGTGAGTGATATCTCTCTCTCTCTTTCTTTCTTTCTATACAATTTCTAGAATCCCCCCCCCCCTCCAATGGACATTCCTTAAGAATAACAATGATAATAAATACAAATGTTTAAGTCGCAGTAGCTCAGGTCAATCTCCGTGGCGGAGTGGTTAGCACAAGCACTATATGTCAGGTGTCCCGGATTCTAGATCGTTTCGGATATGGATGTTTGTGTTTGTTCCAATGAGAATACAGAAAACAGAAAATTGGCATACGTGAAAATTGAGAAGGTGTGAATAACGGGGATACTACCACATAGGGCTATTCCTTAAAAAGAAGTCGTTAGGGTGCCTGACTACCATGCGAGAGACCCCGGGTTCGATCCTCGGTGGGGGAGAACCGAGATTTTTTTTCCACCTGTTGAAGCAGCTTCAGCGCCCACCCAGCGTCGTATAAAGTGTGTATCTGGAGTAAATTCTGGAAAGGGGGGAGGGGGGTTAAAGGATATCAGGGACGTGGTGTTGATTACATCACCCCCACCTTCGGCCATGATCAAGAAAGTGTGGGGCTCTAACTCCACACCCCCATACGCCATCATGGCGTCGCGCAAACACAGGAGAGCACTTTATTTTGTAATAAATATAAATATACGAAGACTTATATTATGCACCAGTAACATAAGTAAAAGACATGTTCGTCTTCACAAAATATTTTATTACAATTAATGATCGATTTGTGTAATTTGGTTGCAAGAAAATTTTCAGCAGAAAGTAACTGTAAAAGTAACTTACAGTTACTTTTGAAGTACAGGTAACTAACTGTAACTGAGTTACTTTTTAAAACGAGTAACAGTAACTGTACTGTAACTGTTACCTTTTTAAGCAAGTAACTGTAACTGTAACTAGTTACCTTTTTAAAAGTAACTTTCCAAACACTGAAATTAATATTCTTGAAAGCCTGCATGCGGCTGGAGCATGTTATTTGGTTTGCCAAGGTTGAATTTTCTATCTTTATCTTTTGTGGAACAAGTTGCGTTACATACTCAAATTGTGACATTTATAAACCCACTCACAAACACTATTTATATGCATATTTACATAATTTAATTTACTATATTTAACCAATCAATGTGCTAGCTATACGTTTTTTTCGAAAATCGAACAATAATAAAAATGGACAGTTTAACATGGTATTTCATTGAACGATTTTAGGGCCGGTCTTGAGTGATGGGTATCCCCGTTTATGGAGGAGGGGCAGATCGAGTGTGTTCAGTAAAGCTGAGAGAAAAGTTACTTTCGGTAGACACGCTGCCGTAATTAAATACTCTGTGGGGATTACGATGTGGTTTGAGTGCACGAATTATATGATTTTGGGGGTGGGGGAGACGCATGATATGATTTCTGGGGGACGCATGACATGATTTGGGGGGGGGGATTGCGCCATTGGCCTTGGGTGGGGGGGGATGGGCACCCCTGAGAATAATGTCCATCCTATGATCGTGTTTACTATGTAGAACAGGGATTCCCAACGTTTCGCGCCACCCTTGGGAATGACACAAAGAACTTGGTGCACCCTTGTTAGAATTTCTTTTTCGTCAATTTTTAATCTTAAATCGAAGTGGAATATGTTATCAGGAGCAAGTTACATTTATTGTCAAATAAATACCTATTCCAGTACTAATGTTATTCATTTTTGGAAAGATAACATAAGGAACAAACATCAGAATAAAATACAGTTTACTACAATGGAAAAAAAGAGATTTGTTTTATTAATGTGAAACTTGCGATTGATGCTTAGAGCACAAATGTTTGATATTAAGCCTACTTCCTAACAATATTTTTTTCCGTTTTTCTTTTCTTTCCGCTTTCTTTCCTTTTTCTTCTTCGTTTTTCTGGCTTATCCCTAAAAAATCTGGCGGCACGCGGTTGGGAATCACTAATCTAGAACGATGTAGTCGCGTGAATCTTATTCTTCAAGTAAATACCTTACCGTCCTGTATTCGATTTCATTCACTTATTTCATTATTTTCTCTCTGCCTTACTAAACAGGTTTTTGAAAGCAACCTTCTGGATTCCACTTCATATCCACTTTAATATCATCTATCATCTGAAATCTTCTTCTTCACCGGATCGTTAACAATCTCCTCCACCGCACTTTTATCAGGCAATTCCTTCTTAACCAGTGTCCCAGCTAATGTATCTTTCCTTTCTTGATCACTTCCAGCATTTCTCTTCTTTCACCAACTCTTCTCAACACAAATTTATTGATTCTTACTTTATCGGTTCATTTCACAAGCATTACTCATAAAATACAAATACTACAATAATTTAGCTCACTCTCAGGACTATCAAATAATAAATTAATACGAAATAAATTATTTCTATTATCTCTTTGAGGTTCGAGCATTTGATTATCAAGAATCAACATCACAATTTCTGAAAGATGAAATTTTGTAAACGCCAAAATTAATCGAATTCTCAATTTATTGCGACGTAAATTACCTCAAATGATCGGTTCGTTTATTTTTTTTAGTCAAAAGTAGTATATGTGTATTACTTACGCAGAAACTAATTATGCTTACAATATAACATTTAGGAGGCAATTGTCAAATACGAGTAATGCAAGCTTATGGGAAATACATTTTCTCTTTGGCCATCTCTTTCCCCGATCCAGCCGAAAGTTCCACATCACGTAATGAAAAATATCAATCATATCATTGTTCAATTTCTCTATGCGTAGTTTGCATCAAGATAAATAAAATATGATTGTTGAAATTTTATACAGAATAAGAAAATTGTCATTTCAATATTAAGTTTCGACTAGCTAGGTCAGAACAATAACATTCATAGTTTGGATTCCTTAAGACAAATTGACATTTTAAAGATCCAAAGTAGTATTTAACAAGCGAATGGCTGCCTCCTTTGTTTACTGCACCCCCCCCCCTTTCTGGTAGCTAATTTTTGGCATTTGGAATGGAGCTATATAATATCCCTCATCGGAAAATTTTATAATATACCACGACCTTCGAAAACCAAGAACGACAAGTTATTTCTAATCGTCAAAGTAGTTTCAAGCCCCCCTTCATGGGGAGAACCCTTTCTAATCAGAACTTTGCTTACAGTTTAAAACTGGAATTGAACCATGGATCTACTGCTTCCGTATTATTTACATGGCTCAAATATGTAACTTGTCACAACCATAACATTATTTCAATAGCAAATACTATAACTCGTTCTTTCGTGCATTTTATTACCAAGTTATAGCACAGAACGGTTCTAAAACTTTGCAATATCACATGCTTCTACTCGTATATACCTATAGGCTCGATTTTTATAGCCACAAGTATATCGTGTGCATGGACTCATTTCTGATTATGATACAGATCTCGCAAGCCGTTCTGTCGTTCAAGTTCTTCGTAATGTACAAATAAGATCTCTTTCTTCAAATATTATGATTTGATTTACAACATACAGCTTGAGGAGAACACAAATCATTTTCCTGTATTTATTGTTTGGAACCTGACCATTTTAAGCGTGCTACATCCTGCTAAGAACAACACTATTAATCTTTTTGTGATGGCCTTATTAGTAGAACATTTCAGTCTTTACTATTCTTTTAAAATTAAAATATGGGGTCGTAAAATCAGAACCGAGAACCAATGTTGATACCTTCGCTGTAGGCATCTTTCTTTTGGACATGATTTGTTGTCATTAATAAAGGAGCAAGAATGTGGAGGGAAAGGAGAGAATAGGATATGTGTGATAACCCACGTTGAGAAGAAAGGAATAAGAAGGTAGTAACGGACGGGACACTTAAACTTTGGGTTACGTACATACGTATATAATGTATACGAAATACATTTGCTACACTACTGACTACAAGGTAACCAAAAAAGTTCTTGCCGTTCTAGAGCAGTGATAAACAAAGAGCAATACAGTGGACCATTAGGTTTCGAAGTATTCTCCATCAGTATCCAACACCTTTTGCCAACGTTCCTGCAGCTGCACAATACCCTGGTGATAAAACTCGGCGGGCTTGGATGTAAAGAAGTCCGTGGGTGCGTTCCGCAGGTTTCTCTCCTTTGCAAAGGATCTCCCACGGAGGTGGTTGTCGAGGGAATGAAACAGGTGGTAATCTGTTGGTGCAAGGTCCGGTGAATATGGTGGATGGCACATTGTCTCCCAGCCAAGTTGCTGAAGGGTCTCCCGGGTCCTCTTTGCCACATGTGGCTTGGCATTGTCGTGCAGGAACAGCACACCCTTGCGATTCACCAATGCCGACTCCTTCTGCCGCAATGCACGGTGCACCCTTTGCAACTGCTGAGAGTAGAGGTCAGCAGTGATGGTCTGACCAGGTGGAAGGAGCTAGTAATGCACCACTTGCCGACAATTCCACCATACAGAGAGCATAACTTTTTGTGAGTGCAGAGGTGGTCTTGAGGTGTGAGGAACACGTTCACGTGGCGACAACCAATATTTGGTACGCTTGGGAGTGTCATAGAGGACCCACTTTTCGTCACCAGTGAGCAAGCGATGAAATATGGGTGTGTTCAGGTGCCGAGTGAGCAAGGACAAACAGGCTGTCACTCGTTACTCCTTGTTGGCTGCGACAATGTGTGGGGTACCCACTTGCTTAACTTGTATGACTTCCCTATCCCATGCAGGTGCAGTCTGACTGTTTCAGCGGAAACACGGAACCTTTCTGCAAGTTCATCACACGTTAGACCACTGTCCTCCTCGATGGCTGCTTTCAGGGCCTCGTTATCCAACACATGTGGTCGTCCACTGCGAGGTTCATCCGAAAGCCTCACATCTCCCGAACGGAATTTCTGGAACCAATGTCTGGCAGTGCGTTCGTTCACGGCATTCTCCCCAAATGCCTGACAAATGCGGCGACTTGATGGTGCAGCTGACAGGCCCACTTTAAAGTCATACAACAAACACACGCGAACAAGCTGCTTCGATACCTCCATTTCTCTTCGACACTGGACGAGTTTTGACTGCTGTGTGTGCGTAATGTGCCTGTATTACTGACAGTCGATGGTCAGACTAACTCCCGATCGGGTGGCAGGTATGTACGTGCGTCATTTCGTTTCCTCTCTGTGAGCGCATGATTAATTGGACGTCAAAAACGGCAATAACTTTTTTGGTTACCTTGTAGAACAAAAGTTACCTCATGTTTTTACAGAAGTTAACCCCAAGTTCTTCAAAGTTTTAGTTCACTTATTACAATATTTTTTTTTTCCAAATTATGAATTTTCTGCCCAAAAATTAAATAAAATCTATCTTGGATTGAATCTATACTAATTTACAATAATGTTTGCAATGATTCACACGTGATTATAATTACGGGTCGTTACGATACAATATGCAATTGTCACGTGGAGTAAATTTACGGTGTTTAAAAAAAACTATGAAATCCTTTTCGAGTAGGCCTCATCTCTGGACAAGAATTTTCTACATAAGAAAACTCAAACAACCGAGATATTTGTAAATAATTATTCTAGCCACTGCCATATGTGAAGGAAAATTATAACAGTTTTATACGTTCTTTTATTGTTTGTTTATTCTTGCTAAAATAGTGTAAATCGTGTGCATTGTGCCACAATCTAGTGGCAACTGTATAAGAATTATTTTTTGCTGAGAATTGAATTGAAACGTAAATTGAATCGGGCCGAGGAGGGTAAGTGGTCTAATTTCCATCTCGCCATCGAAGTTTGCTACGTAGTACAAGCCCAACAAACGAAAAAAAAAAACATTCTGCCCAATGTTGTAGTAAATAATACTACTACGTACAAGACGTGCCCGGAATATGTGAATAAAACACATAACACGTGATTAATCATCAACATTTATTTTATTGCCTTCAAAATAGGCTCCATCAGATGCAACACACATATGCAAACGCTTAACCCAGTCTTCAAAAAAAACTTTCCAAACGCAGAAGACGGTATCACTGGTATCGTCCTGAGTTCCTTCTGCGAATTTCCTTTAATGGATTCAACTGATTCAAAACCCCTTCCCCGAAGTGGTAACTTGAGTCGCGGAAAGAGAAAAATATCACACGGAGCCATATCTGAAGAATATGGGGCTTGGGCGAGTTAAGTTTTTGGCCAAAAACTCGCGAAAAAGAGTCGACGACTCATTATCGTGGTGCAAAATCCAAGAATTCTTTTTCCATAACTCTGGTCTTTTCAGGCGAACATTCTCACGCAGATGACTCATAACGGTCCCATAAAACTCTTTATTCACAGTTTGTCCCCTCTGGAAGGAATTCTGAGTGCACAACACCACGATAATCAAAGAAAACAATGAACATGACCAGTGCTCGAAAAAATTTCTTCAAAGCTAGGCGCCAGCTCTGAAAATCAGGCGCCAGGAAACCACCTATTAGCAATTTTGCACTACAGTATGTTTCAAAAGTCGCGCAATCTAAACTTTGAAAATGTATACCATGAAAATCGTAAGAGTTATTTACACCGCGTTTTCTGCACTAAACTAATCCTGTAGGCTATCACTGGGTTCATAAATTTATGTTAGCCTTAAACTAAATAAAAACAATTATATTGTTTTAAAAAAACATTGTTAATTTGCTGAAAACATCTGAGAACTGATTTTCAACAAAAAATACCAACTCATAAACAATTTGTGTCATCATATGTTGGTGTTTGACTGGTTTTAAAACAGTTGCTTTGTGATGCACAGCAGAAGCAGGGAATTTTTATTGGAAAAACCTCTTACACATGAGTGTAAGAATGAGTAGAAAAATACTCTTCATCAATGCACACGCACTGCTCCAATGAATACGCCATGCTGAATTAATTTTAAAAAAACAGGCACAGTAGCGGCAAAAGTGAACGAAGAGAATTCAATGTGACCAGGGGCAGTCTAGGATTCTCTCAAGAGTTCAATTTCGGCACAAAATCTTGATTTACTATTTTTCACGTAAATGTATAGCCAATACTTAGACACATGTTGCATGCGACTGTTGGCAATATTTCGACCTGCTAGTGTTGCCATATACGGAGATATGCTCCAAAAATGGCACTTTTCATTTATCCATAAAATCGCCACTCAAAAATTCATCAAATGTTGCACATGACCAATATTGGTCACAAATGACATACTGACATGGCATCAGTCATCAAATGTCTAATTATGACCCTTCGATAATTTCTTACATATTTTTCTTACTCAGAAGTTCATTTCTGGAAAAATTTGAATGTTGCTTTCCGTCAGTTATTAATTTATATATTTTTCTGTACGGAGTGAATTGATAATTTTAGGCGTTGAAAAATATCTCAATAGATGAGGCTTTATAATGCAGAAAACCCGGTGTAAATATCTCTTACGGTTTTCATGATATACATTTCCAAAGTTTGGGTTGTGCGACTTTCGAAACACTGTATAAGATGCTGAGCATCAAGGTATTCAAAACATCGCTAAATTATTTGAGAAAGCAGGAAATGGGGTGTTGGGGGACAAAGGGTAAGAAATTGTTACTGACACTATGGAATATTCACAACGTTGATAAAAAAAATAATTTGCTAACTTACGATGTACTGCAATTAGAATCATCAAAATTTCGTACATATTACAGCAAAAGATCACAGTCGCCAGGCTGAAATTTTTAGTCGCCATGGCGACCTGGCGACCGGGATTTTTCGAGCCCTGAACATGACCTTAATTTTTGAGCGACTTTGGCGTGGTCTTTGGTTTTTTTTTTTTTTCGAAGCGCCATTCCGAAGATTGTTAACCTGTTTGCATGTCATACTCATACACCCATGTCTCATCACCAGTTATGATGCGCTTCATGAAGGTTGAGTCACTAGAGGCTGGCGAAATCATGTCTTCAGCAACATCTCTGCTATGTGCTTTTTGCAGTAAATTCAGCTCCTTCGGAACAAGTCGTGCCGCGACGCGTTAGCCTAACATATCAGTCAAAATGTTGTGAACGGACATGTGTGATATGCCAAGCTCACCACTTCTCTCACATTCACTCGCCGGTTTTCAAGCACCATTGTCCTGATTTTTCCGTCGTTTTCGTCAGTCCTCGATGTGGAAGGTCGACCAGAACGAAGCAAATCACCAACAACTTCTCTGCCTTCTTTGAAAGCCTTGTATGTAGTACCATGCATACGCTTGTGTTTTCGAAAGACACGAATCACCAAAGGCCTTTTGTAGCATTTTCAACGATTCAGCACACGACAGTCCGTTGGCAACATAAAATTTCAAACAAATTCTTTTCTCGATTATTGTCTCCATTCTGCAAATCGCAGGACACTCGTCAACACTACTAACGTAAACAGCTGTTTTGCACAAACTGATGATAGATTACTCCTCCACATAGGCGGAGATCTGGAAGGGCCAGGTGGGGCCTGGCCCCCCAACATAATAAAGATAAAAAAATAATACATGATTAAGTTCAGTTACTACATTTTAGTTATGAAACCATACCGCAATATTGACTTTTGGCATGATTTCATGTGCGGTAATTGCGCCGCAATAGCGGGTCTTAGACGATTTGATTGATGTGTACAGTTTGAAGAAAGAAAAACGTAAAATGACTTTGTGTTGAGTCAACAGTTACTGCTGAGGCATCAAAATAACTTTTCAATTTAATTTTTCTAAAATTTCTGAAGTTTACTATTGTACCGTAACTTTTTTAAAGTAGTACGAGTATTGTATCAATAAAAAAATAATGAAATGCAAAATGCAATAATCGTACTGTTTTGCTTCTTTTGAAATATTTGTTTACTTAAGCGAGGAAATTTAACATTTTCAAATCTAAAAGGCCTAAAACTCAAACTCCGCCCATGCTCCTCCATGAATACTCTACCCCTCTGCGTGGTCATTCAGTACAGTGCTGCCATCCTACGGACAAAATGAATTCTCGATAACTCTAATGGGGGACTTTTACCAGCCAAATTCCGGGTACTTCTTTTACTGAAGGTAGAAATACATCGTGTTTCAAAATGATGTGAACGATTTCAGCACATTATATTTTATTCATAAATTGTCAAAATAAGATACAACTTCACACCTATGCAACGTAACTGTCCAAGTTTAAGTGTCAATGGTTATCGCGAAGTTAACTCACAAATTCTCAATATGAGCACCCTTCGTTACTCTGCACTCTGCACACGCCAATACGGTAATCTAGCTCCATCCAGACACGTTTTACCATGTTTCAGAATGTTCTCATCAATAATTTGCACAGCAGCGCTAATGCGGTGGATCTAATCGAGTTCTTTGCTGGCGGATCTTTAGGAAATCGTGTATGAAACTGACGATGCACGCTCATAATCGACGTACTCTCGCTAAATACTTTCTCCTCACCACTGGCAGAGATTTTACAACTGGTCAGCCTGCTAGCTGGCGGCAGAATTTAGAACTACTAGGACCGTTCCAAAAGAAACTTAAGGATGTGTTCGAATGTATTTCACGGGATATTCGATCGGTGATTATGCTGTATTGCTCATGGAACGTGTTTTATCGTTCAGATAATTTCGAAACACTCTGTATATGTAAAGTATGTAGATCTTTTGAAAACACCCTATTTCAGGATGAAGATTGGCTTGTAGATCGACATAATAAGGGTAAGGATTAATTGGTGTTCTAAGTTCTGATGTATCATACTCGTCACCCTAATTTTTCAGCTTGGTGTATCAAAGGAAGTATGACAATTTTCAACAAAATTTAGGCTTCCTAAGACATAGTGGTGTCGCTGTCGCCTTATAATCAAGGGGTTCTAGGTTCAGTCCCAGGTGAGAACGCTTTGCACTGTGGTTCTGATCTCACTTTAAACTGTAGGACCAGTTCGGATTGCCTCTGTGATGTATGTGAGACCCAGCCTGAAAGATATTGAAGTGACATCCAAGTGTCATGTAGCAATGTCAAACTGATTGATTGAGTTGGTGTTTTAAGTCCACTTTATGCACAGTAAGGCTAATCGGGACTGAACCTACAGTTTGAAGTGGGATCCGAGCCGCTATGTGCCTCCACCGGGTATCGAACCCGGGACCCCTTGATTACAAGACGACGACGCTACCACTACGCCATCGAGGAGCCTCCCCTACTCCCGTGTCAAATGGCACACCTATAGGATTACTTTCACTTCGTGCTTAAAAATATTGGATTTCTCGCATGGAGAAGAAACTCTTTAAGCTCGGCAAAACGTTTGACTTTGTTATTTTTTAAAGGAAAGATCAACGCATAGCACGTGAGGTTTCCTTCCTTCTTCCCAGCACTCCTTTCAACGGAGCTTTGAAATGTAATGGGGCGGCCTTCTTAAGGAACAAACTAATTGCACCAAAAAGCAATAAATTATTGCTAGTATGGTTTCACACTTTCCAGTTGTTTTGATGTCTTCGAATTCTAAGAAGGTAAAACAAGAACAGAAATTCCTCCTCTAATGCAAACGTTAAAATCAGATTTGTATCATCACCAGCATCGGTTCCCTTTCTTCCCCGGCTCCAATTTATAAGCATTCCTAGCGGTCGGAGCGATACGGCATATTGCTGGATTTATTCGAGCGCCGACAGAATAAGTAATAACTATCTCCTCGATGCAGGTTATGAAGGGGGGGTTGGCTCCGAACTGGTGTGTGGTCTAAACGCTACACCAGGGCTGCCTCGTATTTCTTTCTCAGACTGGAGGAGATCCTGGTTTCTTGTATTTGCGAAGACCGTGAGACGCACCCTCCGCTCATCGCTCATCGCGGAGGTCTTGTTGTGGTGGTAGATATATGAGCGAGAAGTGAAGCGTGATCTTCATTCCCAGCAGGTACACTCTCATTTGGTGTTGGCATCGAAAGAGAACAAGATTGCCTTATAAAGTTTGTTGGTAGATGAGGCCGTGCATCACAGCATTGCCCTCAAGAATGTTTTGAGCCTTCTACCTCTTCGTATACATGAGTCAGGCTATATAAATGTGCTCATTTGTAATAAGAGCCGAGCTTTATAGTTGAATGATTCATCTTCGTATTTGGCTGCGGAAAAATTGAAAGAGGAATTGAGTTATGTGGTTATTTTTTCCGCTTGCGTATATGACTTCAATATTTCTTTCCGCCTTCTTCTATTTTGCATATTATTTTATTTATATTTGGTTAGTTTTCTATCTTCGTTGGTTAATCATGAACGATGTGGATGGATGATAAATTGATAGAATACCAGTAGATAATGGATCAAATGGACCTCCCCGATGGAGTAGTGGTAGCGTCGTCCCCTT
This sequence comes from Lepisma saccharinum, assembly GCF_977018435.1. Classification (NCBI taxonomy): domain Eukaryota; kingdom Metazoa; phylum Arthropoda; class Insecta; order Zygentoma; family Lepismatidae; genus Lepisma; species Lepisma saccharinum. Next base: position 148,578,333 of record NC_139230.1, on the reverse strand, counting down.
GTAATTAAGGGTCCCGAGGTCGATACCCGATGAAGGCTCATAGAAATTCGAATCCCACTTTAAACTGTAGGTCCAGTTCTGATTAGCCTACCTGTGCATAAAGCGGACTTAAAACAACAATTCAACATAATATATCAAACATTATAATTTGAGCCCGGATTTATAGGTGCAATCTTTTGACCGTTTAGGTGCAAAATAAGGTACAAGAAAAAACAAAATAGTTGCATATTTAGGTGTAAAAAATCAAGAAAACCTTAAGTACTTTCATGTATATCATATAATTTTTCATTTTAAACATTACAAAGAAAGTGCTCTGGGAAATGAAGATATACTTTAATTACACCAGTAGAGAGTCCTTGCGTCTTTACCTTCACTCATCCCTGGCACTGGTTTCTGAATACAAAAGGAATGAGTTGTACTGAATTATGTTGTACCTTTCTCTGTTGGTGAATTCAAAGCTTAATCATTTATCGGTCAGGATGAATTTCCCTCCGACAAGGCAAAAATTTCCAATTTCTTCCCAAGATTAACTCGATTTACAGAACGTCGCATACAATCGTACATTTTTACTTTAATTCGCTCACTGTAACAATGTTTTAAGGCAGAATAGGTGCAAAATTCATGTTTGGGTGCAGAGGGGTGTTTTAGGTGCAAATTAGGGGGAATAATGTACCACGGAATGGGTCTATATGGCGATATAAAATATGTGAGAATCCATATATGGAAGCAACCAACATTATTTTTTTGTAGGTGCAACACTTAAAGGTCCGGACTCTAATCATAACACATCCATCTTACTAGAGATGGTACCGAGACGAGACAAGGCTTGCTCTCGTCGCGGTCTCTCGAGACGAGATCAAGACGGCTTAGAAAGATTGAGACGAGAACAATACTTAGTGTCCGAGACCAACGGTCTCGTTCGGGACATTGATATTTGTGACAATCAGGGGCGGCCGCTCATAAGGACGATACGGACGCCGCACTGCCGTGTGTAACCACAAGTGAACAAACATTACATTAACATTTATATATTAGCTTTTACATTGTCTGAATTGAAAATATTCCATTGCTTATAGATCGTTGGTTAGTCGGTTCTGTATTCCTTCTTCCGCGACAATTGCGAAGTTTGCACGCCACCGTGCGGGGGAATACGGAACTTCGAGAGAAATCTGGCGGGGCGCCGTCCTCCCACTTTACGAGACGTAGAGCATTCTCAGGCGCGGCTGTGAGGGGTATAAGGCGAGGAAACTGGCTGAATAACACGCGCTGGATCTGTGCCTGGGAGGACGGAGGGTTTGTCGTCCGAAACTCACCCCTTAGGCGAAACTGGCCTTCTCTCTGGAGAACGGTAAACAATGAAGAGTTGCCAGAAGCAACGAAGTTAACAGAAGATAGAAAATTACCAACAGTTGTAAAAAATCATTCTGTATTCCATAATCTTATTCTCTTATGACATAAGAGTAGAGAAATAAATAACGCAATTTCCAAGGAGGAAAGAAAATATCGGTAACTGAAAATGTACAGACTCTTGCTTGATTTTTGTTATTTACCGTCGCTTTCTGCTACTTTTCGGTAATCACGACGATGAGGATGAACGATGATATAATGAAATTGATGGAAGAGCACTCACAAAGAACACACATACCCATGCCGGGATTCGAACCCAGGAGCCCTGGCTTTGTAATGCGGTATGCTAGCCACGGAAGTCGGCTATAGATTCTTGTTACACGCAAAATTATCGTATAAATGTGTTGTATTTTTTCTGAGTTTAGTGAAAAGTACATTTGGATTACAATGATGTGGAGTACATCATGTAGATTTAATTACATGTTTTGATTAGCACGTTTGAAAAAAATCCCGATAATGTGACAAAGTTCTCCAATTTATTTTCAAGGCGGATGTTAAATAAATTAGAAACTCGTCATCTAAACTCACCAAGAGCCGCTACAGGAACCTGTGAACTACAAATTTCTGAAAATTTGGCAAAATTGCCTGGCAACCCCGAAGCAATAAAACGACGGGATGGTTGGGAAGACTATAGTATTGACACTTGTTGTTTTTCGTTTTCCATGGAAAAGTGAAGCTTTTTCGGTAGTTGTGTTCTGTAGATGTGTATTTGTCGCGATGAACAGTGTGGAGAAATTGTTGGTGTGAAGTTTTTCTACCAGAAGTCTGAAGTCTTGATGAAAAAATAAACATAAAAAAACCTAGGCCGAATTTGAATCTAGAACAAGTGTCAAAGAAGGGAGGTCGTGAGTTCACTCTCAAATTTCGCGTTGAAGGACAGAAGGATGAATTTCAGTTACAAGCATGACTGAAGATTTCTGGTAAGTTTGAAGTTTTTACTTTAGAGCTTCTGGTAACGCAGATATCACCTTTCCAGTGAGATATTTATTTTGGTGCCCTATTTCACATATCAATTAGTAATGTTGGAGAGGAAACTTTTTCTGTGTAACTTTTTTACTAGAACTTTTCACGATCAATGCACGTAAATATTCGTAATTGTGCTTATCAAGTTGTGTAAAAATTAATATCCTTTCTTCTGAATTTTCCCCTCTGTTAAACGACTAATTCTGTTAGAATTCTATTTCTTCTTCCATCTTCTTCGCATTACTGTAAAATAATTATTAATTTATTATAATATGTGCAAACGTGTAAAACATGATATTCGATAAACACGAACGTATCAGTTTCTTATCACGTTGGCTGTTATACGAAATTCACCATTTAAACTCACATTACTAGTAGAGCAAATTTGTGTCGGCCCCCGTGGCTGAGTGGAGTCGACCTCCGTGGCGGAGTGGTTAGCAGAGCGCGCTACAACGCCAGGGGTTCCAGGTTAGAGTCCCGGGTAAGGCATGGGTATTTGTGTTTGTCTAGATGATAAGAAACTGAGAAACTGTAACAATTGAAAAGTGTAAAGGAGAGAAAAAGTGTAAATGGTGGGGGATACCTCCGTGTAAGGGGTATTTCCTTTTTTTTTAAAAAAAAAAAAAAAGTGGTTAGCACATCGCGCTACGACGCCGGGGGTCTCGGGTTCGAATCCTGCCTGGGTATGGATGTTTGTGAGTACCCATTCATCAATTTCATCATATCACACATCCCCATCTTCGCAAATTAGCCAAATGTAGCACAAAAGGCAAAGTAAAATAAAGCAAATCAATAGAGCAAATTTGTGAGTTATCGCCCCTCCACTTTGGTTCACCACGAGCCGCCACTGGTGACAATGTTACCTAAACTAAAGTAATTTACTCTGCGATTTTCTCAAACATACCAAGCAAATATCTCTCAATAGGCCTACCTGATTATTTGTAGATAAGTCATATACTTACTTGTGCTTAGTAGCAGTTGTCAGTTCATGCGGTATGATTGTGTGGACAAAATGTCCTTTGTCAACAGTTAACTAGGAATTCCTAACGTCGGAACGAGGCGTCAAACAAAAAAGTGGTAGCAAGGCTACATGCTGTACGTACATGTCATTTATACTACATATTTCGAGGCTGGAGACGAGATAGAGACGAAAACTAGACGGATATTTACAAGTTGAGAAGACATCGAAAATGAGACAGATATTTACAAATCGTGACGAGACTGAAAACGATACAGCCACTGTATCGGAACCGAGAGTACCAGGTCTCACCTCCGTCTCTAAACCACCTCTAAACCTTACCCAGAATTTAGGATTCAGGCGATTTTGTCAACTTGCGTAATGCCGCAGCCATTCCACTCTTACCACCCTTTCAAGTTCATTTCGCAGAGTATTTTCAGGCCAATGTTCACGAATAATAAAAATTCCTCTAGACTTCACAATATGAAGTGAACGCTGAACATTCGCTACGGGCGATGGTTTGACAAAATGTATATTTCTTCCAGCCAAGCTGTAGAGGAAGCATGAATATTTACAGCGTGAATCCATTATTTAAACATGAGCGCTGGGATATGGTTAAGAATGCCTGATGGGAATGTAGCTACGGAAATTCTTTTCCAAAGAGCGTGGTAAAGGAAATGGCTGTGTAAGAATAAATCAGAACTTCGATTGTAACGGGTACTACAAAAAACCAATTTTGAGTGATGTGATCGCAGCATCGTAAACATAATATTATTTTTAACACCAACACTTTTGAATATCAGATAAAATCTAGATACAATACAGTCTCTAGAATTACAAAGAGGAAAATTGTACCTTGTTAATCATATCATGGTAGTTTTTATAACAGATTTCTCTTTATTTTCTTCCCCTTGATTCCATGCTCTCTTGTCAGAACATTCAATCATAAGCTAAAGTTGGACAGAAGAATTAAATAAATATTAATTTAATAAAGTTTCTTTACTTTCTACAATTAATCAATTAAATCATCTTTCTTCGTTGGAAGAAGTTAAGAAGTTTCATTGGTTCTCATCAGCAACATTGAAGTAATGTGCTTTCAATGGAAACCTTCTGCTTACAGTCTAGCAGATTTCTTAAAAAGCAAGTATCATTGCTAAGCGTCCATAGCTCTGCAGAAAGAGTTGTAATACGAAGTATTACATTATTAAGAACATGTCACTTCCATGCATAGTAGCAGATCAAGAAACTAAACATGAATGTTCTTCAGAGATGCTTTCATGACACAGAGATGTAATTTCTCATTCTCTACTTTCTTCCTTAACTAACGAAACTCAAAAGCAAATAGAAAAGAAACCACTGCTATGGCAATTCCACATTTAACTCTGCTGGTTTTAGTGAAAAAATCTTCATGTAAGGAAGCGAGTTTGTAATTGTGAAATATTGAACATTTTCTTCCGATACCACACAGAAAATTATGTCCTGAACTGCATACTTAACTAGCCTATATATATTCGGTTTAAATGAAAGGCCTTCTTAATAAATCTGCTAATATTAAGAATTAATTAGAGTAATCTTAAATATGAAGAGTAAGATCAGCATAATGCCATTTAACACATACTATGTTTGGTACTACTTTAAAAAAGGTGAATTGAATTTGACGAACATCAAAGATGACGAATCTTGTAATTCACGTACTGCAGAAATATTTATGGAAGACCCTATACAAAGCCAGCGTCGCCTTGTAATCGTAATCTTTTTATTATTATTATTATTATTATATATATATATATATATCTTCATCTTCGGTTAATAGATACCTGAAATCGAAAGTAGGACCACTGTGAAGGCAGGACAGCATTAAGAATATGATTCGAATGCTTAATGTTCTGCCAATGGGAGAAAAAAAGAGTAATGTGAAAAATTACGACTGTTTGAAAGTAACATACGGAAGTTATTGATCAACAGGTAATAAAATATATATTGCTTGCAATTTTCCGAAAGAAATATTTCAATATATATCCATTGAACAGAAAGTAGTGTTGCCCACGAGACGAGACTTTGGTCTGTCTCGTCTCGTCTCGTGAAAAGGCCGTCTCGTCTCGTGTCTCGTCTCGAAAATATACGTTTGTCTCGTCCCGTGTCTCGTCTCGAAGGGTTCTGTCCCGTCTCGTCTCGTCCCGTCTCGTTTTGTCTCGTCTCGTCTCGTAAAAGTAATACAGGATATTATGCCAACAAAAGTTAAAACTGGAAGACATCACAAAATATTATTCCCGAAAGTGGGTAAAACCTTAAAATATTTTGTTCACTGTATAGTGAGAATAAATAAGGTTCGTTAACCATAAGGACATTAATTTAATATATAAAAATGGATATATGTGTGTGTGTGTGTGTGTGTGTATGTTTGTTCCGGCATAACTTTCGAACGCCTGGAGCGATTTCAACCAAACTTGGTACGCGTATCACTTGAAATCTCGAAAGAAATACTGTGGGGGTAAGACAGCCCTGGCACCCCTACGGTCGGGGTGGGAAGGAGGTGACATTTAAAAATAATCGAAAACGACCGATATTAGTGTGGAATCCATAGTTTCCGGGGTCGATAAGATGAATATGGATACTCCCAATGCCGTTCAACTCCAAGACACCTCTGGCACCCCTAGGGATGGGGTGGGAATGGGGTGACGTAAAAATAATAAAAAAACGACCGATATTAGTGTGGAATCAATCGTTTTCGTAGTCGCTAAGATGAATAGTGACACTCCCTATGCCGTTCAACTCCAAGACACCTCTGGCACACCTAGATAATGGGGTGGAAAGGGGGTGAAATGTAAAACGACCGATATTAGTGTGGAATCCATAGTTTTCGGGGTCGCTAAGATGTATAGTGACACTCCCAATGCCGTTAAACTCCAAGACAACCTCTGACACCCCTAGGGTGGTGATGGGAAGGGGGTGACATGTAAAAACGACCGATATTAGTGTGGAATCCATAGTTTTCGGGGTCACTAAGATGAATAGTGACACTCCCAATGCCGCTCAACTCCAAGTTCATTTTACACTATAGTTAGAATTCAATGTTTTCCTGTTTAATAGAAGATTGGGATAAATAAATACCCGAGCAACGACGAGCAATCAGCTAGTATTTAATATAATGTTTGTTAATTACCAATAGGTAGAGAATGAAATCTACTTTGTTGTTTTTCTGCCTTCAATCAACTCTTTTATCCATCGTACACTAAGGGAGCTTTCAAACTGAAGCAACAAGCGACAGGCGACAAACCGCATGGGGAGTTTGCACCGAAGTTACGATCAACACGAGCCCCTTCCGTATATAGGCAAATATTCACCCCATAGTATGCACTACCAACTAACAGACCGAGGCTACACTATACACGATATTAAGTTTCAGCGATAAAGAACACGAACACCTTGTCGTATTTCTTCGGTTCGGGAGGTCACATTTACTGAGTGTTCGATTCCAAGCAGTTGCTTGTCGCTTCTCGCCTGTCGCGTGTCGCTTTGGTCTGCAAGCTCCCTTGAGGGAGCGTTCAGAACGAAGTTACAAGCGACATGGTAGTTCACACATGACACAGGCAACTTCAGTTTATTAGCGAGCATTAACAGTCCGAGGCAACATGACGCACGGTATTCAGAAAACGGTCTAATCCGTTCAACACGCAAGCGACAATCGACCCCGAACAGTTTGTTGCGTCGCTTCTGTTGCAAGGTTTCATGTAAGGGAGAGTTCAAACCGAATTGTCACGCGACACATGCTGCTTGGGAACTAGCCCATCAACAGCAGTATTGCACACCGTGGCGGCATGTGACGCCGTGCAAGCCTGCGTTCGATCGGTGGAATCTCCAAGCGACACAAGGGTTTCGCACCGAAGTGACAAGCGACATAAGCTACTTTAGTCTCAAAGCAGGCTTTCCTCACGCACGCGCTACCAACGGATAGAGGCGACACGATGCACTACATTAGAAAACGGTCAAGTCCGAGCGACACGAAAGCGGCAAGCGACACGTCCCTCTCGTCATGTCGCTTCGGTTCTGAAGGTTATATTTAGTTATATTTATTACTGAGGGTTCATTTCCAAGTGGCAGACGTCGCTCCTTGCCTCTTGTATGTCGCTTTTTACTTCTTTGACTTCAGGCAATATAGATTCTTTACGTCAACGCAGAGTATCTAACTAAATTATATTGGCCTATTACCAGGTTTTTGGTGCGAAATCTTTAGAGTTTGCAACCAGTACTGAGGATGGAGCTGTTGATTTTGAGAAGAGGGGTCGCAATGAATGAACTGTTTGCGCTGGCGAGAATTTTATGACGATTGTCCCCAATAAGGCTGGAAGAGGACCTACACTAAACAATGGCAGTGGCTACCTTCACATCGTTTGGCGCAAGGATGAATGGAAGGAAGCCCTTGGGGTAGCACTTGTTGAGGAAATTTCAGGATTTTTCAACTGGGCAAATTCGTTACGGGCATCGTGTGGTAAATTACGTTTTGCGAGGGGGAATCTTACAGAAATAACTCGAAAGAGCTTGCTAAAGAATCGAAGAAATGTTGGAACTTCCAGAAATATGGAGAAATAAGAGAATGCTTAACCGACGCAAGAAATTAAGTAGAAATGAGATGTTGATATGGGCAGTGATAAAAAATACCTTTTCCCAGCAACACGTGCAGCTGGTCGCTACTTAGGTTCGGAAATTGACATAGGTTGTTACTTTGGTCTGGTCACTTCTTACTTCGGCCTGACCTATGCGACAAAGAACACAGGACAGGCGAAAAGCGGGAAGTGTCGCTTGCGAACGAACCAACAGTAATAAATGCAATTCTTCGTGCCGAAGTGCCGCGACAAGCAGAAGAGGATAACGATCACCCAGGGAAGTTATGCCACAAATTGATTACATTTCATCACAGAATTCAGGTGTTTTCTTTCTCCAATTTTAGTTTCCATGTCTTACCTTTTTCCAGAATCCCGTTTCGCCCAATTACCCAGTGGCGCATTATATCATATTTCCCATCCAAGTAAAAATTTCGGCGAAAGCGGAATTACCGTTTCGCCAATTATTTTGAAGGGAGGGAATTCTCCCTCCGCTGGGAAGTGTCATGTTTAAACAGACAGAATGCTTAATAAAAAGTTAAAAGGTGAGAGATACCTAGAGAAAATGATTACTGAACGCGAGGGGGTTTGGATGGGGAAATATTGCAATTAGCAAGGGAGGTTACATGCCAAAAATCACATCACTTCCTTCCATGAGAAGACTACAAAAAATTGCTTTACGTCCGTTCCTTAGATGGCACGATTTTATGTGGAATATTCCTTATTTCTTGTGCGGGAATAATCGTGTTGTGAAGATAACAACTATTGTACGTCTCACTTAACTGTTCAGTGTGGTATTTAAGAAATTTCCAGTGGGGGGAAATTTTACTGACTGTCTAGGGACAGCATGAGATAATGACTTTTTGTCATATAACATTTCCCTCCATGGATAAAATTTATCAAGCAGAGGGGGGATACAAGTACCCAGAGGGGGAAATCCCCCCATCTCCCCTACAAATACCACCCTGCGCGTTATAGCAGTAGTTTTTACTTTAAAGGCGTTAAATAAATTTAAGCTGTTTTAAGAATAAACAAATAATAAATTTCATTACTATGGAAAAGCAAACAAAGCCTGCAATTTTCGTAATTTTCATAAATTTTCCATTCAAAGAAATTATCGAGAATACTTCTCTCTCACAATATTTTTATACAGATAGATATCTGAATCGGTATTTTAGTAAAGTACTTCTATCTGGAGTACTATTACAGCTTAAAACTACTAAGCTTGAATACATTGAAAAATGGAAGTAATACTGGATTTCGGAAGAGTATAAAACTAAATAAGATAGCCTTTTTTATGTAATAGACGCTGATTTGGGTTTCCAAAGAATATCCTTTACTCCGAGTAAATAAATATTCGCAACTCATTAATTATTTTGTTTGTAATTTTTTCGAGACTTTCGAGACGAGACGAGACTTTTCACGAGCCGTCTCGTTCCGCTCCGTGTCTCGTCTCGAAAACGAGACGAGACAGGTGGTCAGTCTCGTCTCGTCTCGAATTTTGAAACGCTTGTCCCGTCTCGTGTCTCGTCTCGTTTTCGAGACGGGACACGAGACGAGACAAGACATGTCTCGTCTCGTGAGCAACACTAACAGAAAGGCGGAAAGTGATAACATGGTATGTAGTTACAGATGATTGTAGATGTGGAATGGCATGGAGCCTCTAGATTAATTGCCTGAAGTTCTCACCAAGCAATAAAAGGGGAAACCAGATAGATGATAATATCGTCTTGCTTTCGGCATGAATATTGGTAGAGTTTATAGAACGATCATCGTCACCATCCTCAGGCACAATGTTTCTTGAAGATTATAGTAATGCAAAGTCCTTCATGTTTTGGACTGTTTAATTAAGATGAAAGATAACTTCAAGGTGTGGTCAGCGCCTTGCTGTAAATCTCAAAATTGCCTTTGCAACTGTGAACAACGATGCCGATGAATCGTTCAGGCAATCGTCCATTGCCATTGGCACGTGAACCCGTAATTCTTGTGAACAATGTATCGCACAAAGACAGGCTTACACTGAAGCTCAGGCAAATGAAAGAGACACTCAACTTAACTATCTAAGCGCTCAGTTTGCCTCCTTCATGGCCGAGATAAGTGAAAGGACAGCTTAAATTCGAATGTCGAAGAGATACACCAACGTTACTCGTCAGTACTCGAATGAGAAATAAATTTACAGCAACTGGAATGGTAGAACTCCAGAAAACCGAGAGGGTCGGCGATGTTCATAAAAGAAGAGAAAACAGAACTGAGAACTTAGTCGAATCTATCAACAAGTGGCTCATGATACGGGAAGTTAATGTTCATGAATTTTGAAGCATGTCATATGAATTTAAAAAGCCACATACTTTGAGTAAGAAGTTTTAAGTTTGAGTAGGAAGAATAGTTTTATTTCCTGCGTGATGGAGCACATCTCCATGATATGAGGACCTCCCTTGGTGAAAATCTACTGACCAGATGGATTAGGTGAAGAGGTAATACTGAACACACCCTGCGTTCACCAAATCAAACACCACTGAACTTGGGGGGGGGGGGGAGGGGCACATTCAAGGTGACGTTTATGGTACAAAACCAGCAAAATTACTAATTGAAGGCAATTATCGATTCTTTTATTTGTTATTATTTTCTCTTTTCAAGTTCATTTTTTTGCACAGATAGGCTATTCTGGACTGAACCTACAGTTTAAAGTGTCCAGTGGGATCCGAACCACTCACTTCATGCCTCTACCGAGTATCCAATCCGGGCCCCTTCGTTACAAGGCGACGACTTTAACACTACGCCATCGTGAGGCCCAAATCAACCATAGGAAACAGTGCTGCAAAGAAAAAAACAAGCGGAATAATTCAATTTCATTCATCCGTATTATCGACAGTGACTGGGCAGAAATGGCGAGCAGTTCTAAAACCTGCGACAACTTCAAAAAATAAAATAAATATAGGGAAATTCGAGGATAGTTTGTCCCGCCTTAGAAGCAATTGGCTGAAGATTCTACAGTTTTTAGTCTACCTAACCCAAATTTAGTCTTGTTTCAATAGATCATGTTACATGCTACAGTTTCTGTGAGTGAAATATAATCTGAAATTTGAGCCATTTCTAAAACGATGCGTTTTGTCATCTCTCGTGAGACTTAAAAATGAGCTTCCCCATTGCAGAAGGAGTGATGCACCACATGATAAATATTATTTAATGTAAACAAATATAGCTTAAAAATGCGTTTTAGTGTTAAAAATATGTGCATTATCAAAAGCAGTATTTTTTTGTTGAATGAAAAGCAAAATATTTTAAAATCATTGCATGGCAAATAAACCAAAGAAAATTCTTGAAATTTGGTCGAAAATTAGCTTGTTTTATAAAATAAAATAGAAAAATGCACATAGACTTACTTATTCATTGAATTCATCTCGGGCCTCGTCATGGTTCTTTATTTTTTTGTCTACTATTTCTATGTTTCCTCACATTCTCGATTGTGTTGTAGACTGAAACTTTCTAAATAAATATAATGGAGGTTTCTTTTATATGCATAAAATTTCATTTTCATATAAGTCACGGAAAGTTTTTCGGGGGTCAATGGACGTTTGCCGGGCCAGGACCACCCCACTCCCCTTAAGGGGCACGTCCCTGGGTGACATTATTCAGAGGATGATACTATTGATGTATACTGAATACGAATAACCAACGGCAAGCTGCTGGTTATTTACCAAAAGGACATTTATTAATGTATAGCAAATTTAAATTATGGTGATAAAAGTTTTCAATTCAGCTTTCTAGGTAGAATCCATTAGTAGCTTTCAGTTCACAGTGAAAGTGAAATTGCGTGTAGCATCAAACCGACATGAAAAGAAGAGTTGAGAATCGTCGAAAATTCTTGGTGTGAGTCATGAATACAACTACCTAATAATTTTTACAATACAATGAGCGCAGCACTACGATCTTCATAAGCGAGGAACACAAAACCTTTGAAAGGAATTCCAATTGGCTTTAAATTTAATGATTTTCGCTTGCATCGTGCTAGGATAATAATCGTTACACAGTGAAACAAATCACAAAGCTTAACGTTGATTTTGGGGAATTTCATGAAGTTATCCAAAGCGTATCTTCCTTCACGATTTGATATTTCGCGCCAGATTAGGTGGTATGATTTTTTATTTTTTATTTAATGTGTTTTACGTTGGTCATCCTAATTTTTACGCGAGTGCACATACACTCTTTTCATATCTAGGAATGTGTGTGTGTGTGTGTATGTGTGCATATATATATCGTAATGGTGGGTGAGTATCTCTACGGTTAGGCCTATAGTTATAACTTGTATAATCAGTTTTTCAAGCACAGACAATGCCATCCTCCTTGGTGGTATGATGTGTCACGTTTTTGCCAGAGAAATCATGCACACACACAACCACACACACAAGAGGAAATTCTCCCTATGTACATTTTATTTTCTTAATCGAAAACATATTTGCGTCACTCTGGTGTTAATAAAGTAAGTGTTATTTTTTCTCCAAAGTACACACATATTAGCTCAACAGTTGTTTGTTAGATATACATTTTTCCATTGTATTGCATATGTTTAACATGAGTTTCTGCAATAAGTATAAATATACAGTCAATGATGTGTTGTTCACATGAATTAGTTTTGTGCTAATGTGGTGGAGAGAGAACAATGAAGTTACACATTAATAATTCCTTAGTGAAAAATGAAATTTTACGTAAAATATGTCAGTTCGTAATGTTTCGTAATCGCTCACAGTATTCAAAATCAGTTTTATTTATTTAATATATTCATGAATCGTTCAATTTCAACGCACTTTTAAGGTCATACTTGGTCAGCCTCTTTTGTGTTTCTGCTATTCTCATTCGGAAATTAAGCAGATCGGATATCTCTTTCTGAAGAATTCCTTTAGCTCAGTGGCGGCGACTGGATTCCAAAACTGGGGGGCCAAGGTCACAAGGTGCCAAAACTGGGGGAGGGCAGTTTATTTTCCCTTGGTTGATAAGGTTTAGCATAGTGTGGGAGCAAAAGTGGCAAAAGTGGGGGATCAACTGCCCCCTCGCCCCCATAATCGCCGCCACTGCTTTAGCAACATTATATCTTTTTGAATTCCAGCCAACTCTTTACTAGCCACAAACCTATGCAGTGTGCAATGACTCCGAGTGTCCACTTTTTGGAACAAATTTAGATTATGTAATGAGCAATCAGTTCGTCTAATAAATGAACACCGCCCATTCCATTGTTATATTTATTTTACTACTTCTGCTCGTTTCACCGTGATGTATTGTTTACCTTTCTTATCCCATCCCTCCACTTAATCATCTTCACTAATCCAAACAAAATTTGAAGCTAAGGCAACGGGACGATTATCTATCGACTTTACCATTGTAATGCCACCATTTGAATACTTGATTTCATTAGGAAAAATCCCTTGGTTTCTTCCGTATGAATGTGTCTGATATCATACACTGATTCGGCGGCGCCAGGATTAATCATCAAGGGGTGGTGAGGGGGTGCAGAAAGAAATTTAGGGGGTGCGATGCTGAAAATAAGGAAATCCATGAAACACGGATGCAACCTTTCAAAACTGGGGAGCAAGGTGCCAAAACGGGGACGAAGGACAATTTAACATAGTGCGGGGGCAAAAATAGCATGAAGCGGGGGCAACTGCAACCTAATCGCCGCCACTGGTTAACAAAAATTACTGACTGAAATGAAATTGTATGTGTGAAATATAATAACTTTAGATTGACATTCATTTTCCAGGCAGGTTTCCCCCTTGCCTTCCCCCTGGACTTACATGATGATATGTATTAAGTCTTATAGGTCTACTCCAAGAAAGTGATCGTACAGTGTAAACATTCAGATACACGTTCAGATGCGTCTACTGGGCGCATGCGTCAATTACTTTCTTTCACTTCAGATCCAAGAAATGTAATATAAGCTTAATTGAGTGCTCTCGTGTAAAATAAATGGTAGTGTCTGCTGCCACGTTCTTTTTCTGCTGGGACCTCAAAAGAGATGCGCGTGGCAGCAGACTCGGTCTTTGTCTTATCGTGATTTCATCATGCTATGTATGCAATTACGTCTGTAACACATACTGTGAAGTTGTAGCGATTACTTTCACAAAAATGTTTTAAGATTAGGTCCCTTAGCATTCTTCTAATAATAAACCTAAATGCTCTCGAAGTTAGGTTAGGTTATGTTAGCATTAAAATAATATCGCTAAATGCTTTCTAAAGAAAAAGGTTCTAAATTACCTGTACATTCATTCCCACTAATCATAAACTTGCATTTCTCTCGTCTCAATCTGTTCTTAAGATTTGTAACATCCTCTTAGCAGACGAATTACGTGGCAGGAGCAAATTTGAAGCTTATTCTTAATGCTGACACGTGCGTGGCAGCAGACTCGGCCAAAATAAATACTTCTCCTATATGAAGAAATTAGAATGTAGAAATCCTCATTAATGTCGTCGCAGAGCAAGCTGTCGGATGGACCGCATCAGCAAAGGAAGATTTTAACGTGGGCAAGCGCTGCTCGCGTGCTTCTTCCCTCCCCTCTCCGCTTCTCCCCCCTCACTATGCATGAATATGGCGTTGGCTGCATGCGGTGAGGTGACAGCTAGAGAGAAGAGTGTTCTTGTTGTTTCTTTGAACAAAGATCAGTGGCAGCGATTGATTTTTCTCCTTGAAGGTAAAGTGCAATGCACATTTAGTTTAAAGTTTGGTTTATTTTTATTTCTGGGCCTCTTTCAAAGTTCCACATGACTTAGTGCAGTAGTTTCCCGAAATATTTAAAAATGACGGAAAATGAAACAGAAAGTGTGATGTGTGATACAGGACCTAATTAAAAGATATTCAACTTTCGCTCTTTCTCGGAAAAACAAGAAATAGTTAAAAATGATAGACCTTGCCCTTCTTTAATCGGCCTGTGTAGTAATCATAAGGATAAGAAACAGGAGTATGTAAGACATTTTCAAACTGCTCAATACGAGAAAACTAGCTGGTTAGCAGGTTGTGATGTTACAGAGAGGTTGTTCTGTTGGCCATGTCTATTGTTTGGTGCTGATAGAACAAGTATGTGGATTGGTCCCGGGTTCGAATCCTGGTCGGGCTTGGTTGTTTGTGAATGTCCATTCATCACTTTCATCATTTCATCATTCATCCCCATCTTCGCAAATTAGCCAAGAGGCACAAAACGCGAAGTAAAATAAACTAAATCAATCAAGTATGTGGACTAAGGATGGATTTAGCAATTTAACTATCGGTTTCTATTTCAAGACATGAAAAATCTCTCGGTCAAATTAGAGCAAGTTTAGAGCTTGCGACATTTGGACGAACAAAAATAGATCTTCAGATAAATCAACAAATGAAAATATCAGTAAGGCTTCATAATGAGGCCTTAACAAATTTTATGAAGACTTCCACATCACACATCAAACCTGATGAGTTTTAAACTTTTATTATACATATTTCATTAATTTATACGTTATGCAATATTTTGTAATGTTAATGTGCAAATCGTCAACTATTGAATACGTATAATGCTATGCCCCATTCAATAATATATATGTTTTTTTTAAAATTTGTGTACAGCATTCCCTTTATGAAAATCCAGGATACACCACTGTACACGTTGCAGTCTTATTGAACTATGTAGTGAAATAGAAAATGAAATTATCCCTGTCTTTAAAAACCCAATTTTTGAACCTTTTCAATGTAACCAATGGAGGTACCAAATACATAGTACTTACAATGTACTGCCACTTCAGGACAAAACAAGTGCACAGCAACTTTGTCTTCATTAAAACCCTTCTGCCTCACTATCCCCAACAACGAACTGTAAAATTTCTTCGTGAACATTGGGCCTCTTTCTAACGGGTTTTGAAAAAGCCTGAAATGGTACGTTTACCATAGTGCGCCTCAACCTTAAAAGTCAGTATGGGTTAAATGGAGCGTGGCGTTGCCAGATCAACAAACATCAAGTCGTTGTTAATCGCTAATGATTGCGACAAATTTACTTCCTTAATATCGTATAGGAAATTTTCAAAATCTATGTATTTGATGCATTTTCGGAAAACGATAGTTACCTCAAGATTTGCATGTAAAAGTGTATATTTCGACGTAACTATTTACTATTTTACATTTGCATTATATGTTTAATACACGCAACTATTCTTACTTCTTTCGTTGAATGTTGTATCCTTTACATAAACAGAATTTTAAAAATGCAAAAACAAACATTAAGATATATTTTTTACGGAAAATAAAGTATTCTGTATATAAGACGTTCAGAACACTCAGTAAAAAAAAAATTCTGATATTCATTGACTTTAAAAAGCGATTTAACACGCACATAACTATTACGCGTTCTTTACCTCGAAGTTTACCAATACTGCATCCTTTTCCAGCTTCTCTATCCATTATTAAACGAAATATGTAACTTACATGCTATCCACAATTATCACACAGCACACTACACTTCCTACGAACCGGGTCACCTGCCTGGAACTGAATTGTAACCTCGGTGGCGCGGCGCGCAATGAATTTGATACGCGAGAAAGCCCGCGTAAATAAACTACGATTGTGCAAAAAATAACAGTGCTGTGAAGTAACAATGCATTCCAAAAATAACTTCAAACAATGGTCAACACTTTTCTCGCTTGGTCTGCACGTGTATCGCGACAAACCGAAAAGTTTCTCGCTAACCAACTTTTTCGTGTTACAGTCTGATGATTTATACAAAATATCTAATGTAAATATATATAACTCTCTTCGTAAGCATAGGAAAAAAAGTGGCGAAGTTGCTCAAGCGGTTTGATATTTATTGGTTTTGAAGTATTTATTAGAAAAAAATTTAAGCGTTTTGCAAAATTGCATAATTATGGAAATTTCAGATCATATGAATTTATGACAGATCATATAATGTCAATAAATAGAGCATAAAAAACTCTACAGGATAATGATTTCACTGTTTGAAATTAATGACTTTTACAGTTTTTAAATTTTGTAACATCTGGCAAGGCAGCGGGCGTAGAGAAGGACAGAGCTATTGCAAAACGCATGTATAAGAGAAAGAGGGAAGTAATCCATTTACTTCCATACTGACTTTTAAGGTTGAGACAGTCTATAGACATGTTACGTGGAACAAATACACAGAAGGTATTAACAAGAAAACTACCCTTCACGTTACAACTCGCCTTAAATGAAGGGCTTGGTGTAAAACACAATTTTGTTGATTTATGAGTACATTAAGAAAAAAGGTTATTAGAATCTATACTGTAGATAAATTGTTTTTGTGTTGTGTTTACCAATTTCACTCGAAAATTGAAGGATGGCATTTTACTTTGTAACTCAAAAATAACCAAAATGTCACTAACCATGTTTTACACCCGAGCCCTTCAAATAATTTCCCGAGCACGACTTGGTTAGTGACTTGGTGATACCTTGAAAGCAGCTGCAATTTTTGCTCCAATGTGAAGAAGAACAAATAGACGGAAAATAAACCGTTTATCAACAATGCAAAAGGAAAAGAAAGAAAAACATAACTCACATAAATCTGTAGGCAATTATCGAAAACCAGAAACAGACCACTTGAAGAAACAAAGGAAAAAGATATGCATAACAACAGTGCTGACGAAAGAAAAAAAACGACCGCTGATCTTTATAGAGGCTGCCGCCAGTACAGGAAAGTATGTATATCGTCACCTCTTTCAGTGCTTGCCTGATGCATACATTAATAACGGTCTTACTTCAGTACCTAACATTCGACGCTCGATATGACGACATGACATAATATGACACTCTAAGCCAAGGGTTAGTGTTTGTTTTCAGTTGAACGTAGGGGGTGCTGATGGGGGCGCGCCCCCCTGGCTCCGCCCCCATTAGAGAAGCGATTCAATCGAGCAGTGCAAGCAGCTGCAATTCCACTTTTCTTCAAGATTTGTAGAAGATGGTAAGATGAAAAGTAGGTCGTCATCAGAATGGACTTTCTGTCCTGGGTTTTCAATCATCTGGCAGAGATGTAGCACCACACTAGCACTAACACCAAAGAATTTCACATGGTTATGATCCAATCCAGTGTTTCTACCCTGATAAACTAGAATGTAATAAGCTAGTCCACTCTTGGACAAACACTTGGACATGGTTTATCTTTGATATATTGTTTGATGGATAAATTTCCTCAAATTGGAATGATCTGTTCATCGACACAAAGCGTTTCTTCTTGTGGTAATTCTTTATATCTCTTCTCAACCACTTTAAATAATGGGCGAATCTTGAACAACTTATCAGTGTTATCTGAGGGAATATACGAAATATTAAT
Source organism: Lepisma saccharinum (assembly GCF_977018435.1). Lineage (NCBI taxonomy): Eukaryota > Metazoa > Arthropoda > Insecta > Zygentoma > Lepismatidae > Lepisma > Lepisma saccharinum. The sequence continues at coordinate 148,560,091 of NC_139230.1, read as the reverse complement.
CATATGAAGATTGTTACCAAGCTGATAGAATCTATCAAGACTCTCATAATCTCCAAAGATATTAATTACTAATGATGATTCCCAATACATTCTTAATCCAGGAAACTTCAGACAACCTATGCATTCCAAAAAATAACTTTTATTTTACTCGTACTTGCATCATTATGCTATAAATATTGATCTGCCTTGTTGGAGAGCATACATATTTTTTATATTTTGCCCGATCGTCAGAAATATATAAGGTGAAACAATTTCTTCACCATCAGGAAAAAATTCGGAGTAAAAATTTAAACTTTAATAAAGCACAGATCTTCTACAACACTTGATATCACTTTTGTTTGCAAAAAAGTCAACATACGGATTTAGAACATCGGATTCACCTACTTCCTGATTATTTACTCTAAACTCATCTTCTCCGCTGCCATATTATGGCTAGCCAAGTTTATTTTCAGAAGGAATTTTATCCTGTCCTCATTCATCTGATGGAGGCATGCCCAGTTCTCAATCTTCATAACTGAAATCGTCGTTAATTTCAGACACATCGCTGGACATCAGTAATTTCAAGATAGTGGATGGGTTCCGAGACATATCTCTCTTACCTCTCCTGGCAGAGGAACATGTAGGTCCTGTGAAAGGACGGATTGTTTGAAAAATAAATCCTCTTTTGGACAATTACTGAAATTTGCAATCCTATAAGTTACAATGCAAAAAATACATGGCCAATACTTCAACTCCTAATAAATGGTTTATGCAGTGAATATTAAATCATACAATACGTGAAAATCCGGCCTTGCTTTAAGATTCCAGGGGTCTTAGTTTTAAACCATGTGTATGGATGTATATTTGTTCAATCATCTGTTCCATCACTTCATCATTCATCGTCAACGTTGCGATTAACGCCGTTAACCCAATAGCTAACTAATAAAAATATAAAATAAATATGTCAAAATGTGAAAGACATTATTGATAATAAACTATTAATGCACATTTTTTCAATATTTGAAATGAAATGTGTACAATTGTGCTTTACCCACACATGCACATATTGACATATCTATTATTGTAATTCTAACAAACATAAACAAGCGGTAACAATTAATTAACATACCTTTATTTGACAAAGCATTTTTGTGAACATTGGTTCGATACATAGTGGAGACACATAGTGGTTCGGTCCTCTCCCATTTAGCCTATCTGTACATAAAGTGGACTTCTAAACTCTTTTAAACAGTGGAATAAATTGAAAGGACATGAAAGCAACACGAGAACCACAAAGACACGTTCGGCAACTATTGAAGGTGAATCTAACATAATCATGAACATCGATATTTAGCAGTCATTTGGGTAGGAGGATGAATATAAGTCTTAATTTAGAACGTAAAAGTATAAATATATTCTGTCTCAATCCAGCAAGTGTAAAAATATATGACCCATACCTTCAACGTAGTCATTCACTTCCGCCATGATGCCTCCCTACTATTCAACGTCTATATAAAGTTAACAGGTGGCAGCACTGGTTCATTTATTCCACTCTCACATGATGCAGTATCGTGTGGCTACGTACAGTCACGGACAATTCCGGGTTGTAACAATCCCAATGACTTTCAATGGAATCGTTAAAACCCAGAAGTGTCCTTGACTGTACAAATGGACCGAGGTGTAATACTTACAGAATATTCAGCAAAAGTAGGAAAAGTGATATACATGATCAGGTACAGTACACCTGGTTCGAGGGGTTATAATATATTAAAATACAACAGTTGTGGACATTACATTTTTACATTAATTAGGCTCCGAGAAAAGGATACTCTTTTTTAACTAACTCTCTCGTATTTGGTGATCCATGGGAGTTATCTAGCCCAATAAAAATATTTCAATAAGAATGACCCTAATTTAAATATATTTAATATTAATTTAGAACTCCTCGCAAATACAACGGTTTCTCCAAGTTCCACATTCATTTTTCACTAGAACTGTACGCTTATTCTTTTCATCAACCTAACTATTTTGGGTTTCTGTTCATCAAGACTTTATTCGAAATTCACCTTGAGTGTATTAATTGATCACATTACTAATGCATGGAGGCACATTGCACAGTGGTTTGGATCCCACTTTAAACTGTAAGTTCAGTTGCAATTAGCCTATCTGTGCATAAATTGAACTTAAAAAACAAAAATTCAAATTCAAACATTACTAACGCATATCCAGATTAATATCATTTTGCTTAATATTATCCACATTTTTCTTCAAAATCTTTTTTAAACATGTACATTTTTCAAAGTATATTCCAATAGCAGACTGCAAAATAAAGCTTTAATAACGACTTTTAAAAAAGTATTTGCAATTAGGCTTGTTCTTTGAGAAAACTGCCTGAAAATTATTTCTACACATTACAATTATGTGTTTTGCCTTTAGCAAGGATTTGTTGTTATGTTGTCTTGCTAATAGATGGCATGGATAACAAGGATTTGTTGTTGGTGTTGTTTGCCGCTGGATGGCGTTGTGTATTCAAGGGGTATGGGTATGACGTAAGGAAGGTCTGAGGAAAGGGAGTCTCCGGAAGGAACTTCGCTTTTAACTGATTTCCCAAGGAACACATACTTGAGTTGGTTTCCTTACGTGTTGAACAGGGCCAGCAAAATGGAACCAAGACTAGGGAGTAGTAGCTTTATGGCAGTGGTTGCAGAAGCTTTGAGTTTTTAGTAGAGTGGTCTAGTTGAGTATTTTTGGTTAGTCACTGCACTCTTTGTTCTCTTTAAAGCTAGGTCCCTTTCCAATTTTTTTATTATATTAAATTGGTATAAATGTGATCTTATTAGGTCAGATAAAATTTAAACTGGAAATCTTTTGGGAGACAATGTTATTCGAACAGTAAATTCTTATGTTATGACATTAGTTTTATAATGTGGATTTTAGCCATTTATTAATATTTCTTGTTAAAAAGTTAATTATTATTTGTTACTGCTTTGTCATTGAGGTTTATATTGTTTTTCCTATAACTTTGTATTCTAAAGCCCTTCAGGCTAATTGTTAAATAAACCTGACACTGAAAATTTCCTGTATCAATTTTTTGAAGTTTCTCCTTGAAATTCAGAACTTTACTTGCTTCCAGGCACGTATCCAAAAATTCCTTTCGGGGGGGCTCAACAACATCTTTTTAAGGGGTATAGATAGAACCTCAAAATTGTACGTTTAAGGCCAGTGGTGTCAATTGGGTTCAAAAACGGGGGGGGGGGTGCAAGGAAAGTTTACTTTCTCTTGGTATACAAGGCTTAGCATTAAGAGGCCATAGTGTGGAGGCAAAAAAATGGGGAGCAACTATTCCCAAGTCGTCGCCACTGTTTAAGGCTGCCATTTTAATCAGAACGTGAAATCGGAACACTTTTTACCACTCGACTCCTCTGTTTCGATGTATTAACATTGTGTATGTGTGTTTGTCCATTTCTTCTCATCAGGCATGAAAACTTCTATGGTGTCTTTGAGTGTTTTTACGAAGCTGTTACAACTGCACGAGATGGGCAATCCACTCGACAAAGTGAGATCCAAACTGTGGGCTGCGAACTGAATGCAGACAATTCTTGAATATTTCTCTCTGATTCGAGCCTGAACACCACTGCTGTGTCTTGTCCTCCCATGTTTGCAGATCTTATAAAATCTGAAACCCACCAAATTGTTCATATTCAGGCCTAAGCACTCGCAAGTGTTCAAAATTGTCTGTCACAACTTCCGCAGTCTTGTCATATATCGGCACAAAACAAAGGAAGTCTTCTCGAATACCACTGGATCGTGAAACAATTAATGTACAGTGAAAACCCTTCCGTTCCCAACACATCTAATGTTTCGTCTCCCAATATTTGATTTTTTAAATTTGATTTCAAAATTTTGGGTGCGTCAGCACTTAGACTCTTTTACACCCGTCACATTATACGGGGTCCAGCCCCTTACCGTTACAAGTAACAACTCTAACGTTGCAAAAGTAAATTCTTAAAATATTCTGACTTCCGTAAAAGCTGAGGCTGTAAACGGGCACTCAGCACACATAAGGACAAAAAACAGGACAACAGACAGAATTATACTGGCCGTAGGGCCAGTCGCCAGAGCCTCGTTTGTCTGCAAAATGCAGTCCAGGGTGTACTACGTGGAAGTGAGGTTGACAGTTGGGTGTACTGCGTGGAAGATCGCCCTTTACACCCCTCGTCTCTCAATATGATCAAATGCTTACTCATTTATTTATAACCCCATTTGACTCAGTATTCCTTAAAACAAAGAAAAAAAGAACGTCAAAGACAGGAAAATGTGGCAAGATGAGGACTGACCATCAAAAATACTATGAATAGCCACTCTCTCTTCCGAAAATTCTTGTCACGCCACTCTTTTTATCTCGGACACATTTTTAAAAATCAACTCACCAGAAGTTTTCATCATTGGATTATAACGGTCAAATATTGAGTAACAGGTAATTAATCTAATTGCCCGTTATTAAAAATTAATTACAATTGGTAACATTAAAATCCGTCGCGAATAAAGGTGTCTAGCGACTGCCTTAGCCAACGCTAGCTGGCTCAACCACCGTTTTTCGCCCGAATCCGGATTTACATGCATTCATATGGAGAATAGCAGGAAAAGAGCAACTTCTAAACCAATGGACCGAATTGGATGAGATTTTAATCAGAGGAAGACCACATCATGAAAGTACAGATTCCAGAATTTCAGCCTAATCAGAACAGAACTACGGGAGTTATAAATTATTAAAGATCCATCGCTGGATACAATGGAAGACGGTGCTCTGTTGAGATAGCACTTGCTGTCCGTACCTGACACAATAGCGTAGGATTTAGCATAATCTCTGCACGAGGGGCTGCTAACAGAGGTCAAGGACCGGCCAGAGCTTTGACCAGGATAGGAGGACAACGGTCAAAGCACCTTCTTCTTCTTCTCTTCCATTCCCTTATGCCGTTAAGAGTCGGGTACCTCGTTCTGTCCATCTCATCCACTCCGTCCGGTCTCGACTCATTCTTCTCATTTCGTTCTTAGTTTTTCCATATTTTAATCCTATCTTTTCTATTCTATCTTCCCATGTATTTCTTGGCCTGCCTCTTCCTACTCTACCCTCAACCCTCATCTCCATCACTTGCTTGGCTTTCCTATCTTCATTCATTCTATTTACATGTCCATACCACTTCAACTGGCGTTCCTCTACTACTTCAGTCATTGTCTTCTTTTGTTTTACCTCTTCTCTTATTCTTTCATTTCTTATTCTGTCTCTTCGAGTTTTCCCCACTGTTCTTCTAAGATATTTCATCTCTATTGCTTGAAATTTACTTAGATGTTTATCTTGGAGTGCTAAGCTTTCTGTGCCATAGCCCATGATGGGAACTACAATTGAGTTGTAGAGTTGCATTTTTGTTTTTATACTGATCTCTCTTTTTCCCACTAAAGTATTACTCATTTGATAATATGCTGATGCTGCCTTCTTTGTCCTATTCATTATCTCTTGATCAATTTTCCCACTGCTACTTATGATAGTTCCTAAGTATTCATATGTTTCTACTTTTTCTAGTTGTTTCCCTTCACATATTATATTCAGGGCTTCATTTTCCTTGTCCTCTTTAGTCACCCGCATGATCTTACTCTTTTCTATATTAATTTTCATGCCTTTCCTTTTAAGTTCTTCATACCATTCTTCCACTGCTTGCTGAAGTCTCTCAGGTGTATCTGATATCAGTACGATATCATCGGCATATAATAGTGCTTGGATATATACTGGCCTTAATCTCCACATACCTATCTTCGTTCTGTGTCTTCGTCGTTTGCATATTTTAGCAATTTCGTCTAAAAAGACGTTAAATAGGATTGGACTGAGGCTGTCTCCTTGTTTTATGCCTTTCTCAATGTCAAATTCACCTGAGTGTTCGCCATCTACTCTAATTGTTCCTACAGGATTATTATATACAATTTTTATTGCATTCAATAATCTTACTGGTACTTTCTTTGCCTCCAATGCTTCCCATACATATTGCCTAGGTACTGAATCAAAAGCAGCTTTTAGGTCTATAAAAGCTAGATATGTGTCCTTGTTCTTGGCAATTATTTTTTCCATAATCGTTCTTATAGTATATATATGATCTTGTGTTTGCCTTTTAGGGCGGAATGCTGCCTGCTCCTCCTCCATATCTTCCTCCACCACTTTTCTGAGACGTCTTTCTAGTATCCTTGTGTATAATTTATAAGCGACTGATGAGAGGCATATTGCTCTGTAGTTATTACAGTCATAGCTACTGCCCTTCTTATGTAGTGGGATAATGATATTTTTCCTCCATTCATTTGGTATTTTGTTTTCCTTCCATATTCTTTGAAACATCTTGGTTAAATTCTTAACTACTTCCATACCTCCATATTTTATTAATTCTGGATTTATTCCATCTGATCCTGCTGCTTTTCCTGTCTTCATCAGTTCTATTGCTATTTGTATTTCATCTTCCTTTATTTCCCCTTCTGGTCAAAGCACCAAAAACAATAAATAGGCACATAAACACAGAGGCTAGAGCGTCACCACGTTCAAATCTTGAATAAAAGGGATGATTCGGAATAGCGAGAAAACAGTTTGCCTAGAATCGACTCCGAAGTGTGAGCTACGCGCGACCTAGCTCGGAGTCGCGATCAGACTCGTGGTCTGGATTTGTTTTTTGACTCGAGTGAGTGTTTAGAGCCATGGAATAGAGCAGAGTAGACCCAGGGGGTCGTTTCCCCCTCGCCGTCAACGCATCCGTGCACATACGTGTGGTTATGTGAGAATAACGCCAGACACGTCCACCTGTGTCAATCGTCCGAAACAACTTCCTAAGTTAGCAGAAGTTAATAACAATTGATAGCAAAGTTAATACCGAAGTGCATAACAGCCAATACTAAAGTTAATAACATTTGATATCCATGTGTGTCCATGGCAAACCGCGAATGGCTCATTGCGTATGTTCGTCTCTTCGCCTAAGCCAAGTTTCTACGTACAAGTGACAGCGAAGGACTGACCTATTACTGCGCTAGTAGTCGTATGGAGTCGACAGTGTACGTGTACCGTCATGGACGTGCCAGACAAGTGAACGAGTGAAGCCAGGATCCAATGATGTCATATGGAACTGCCCAGTGATTCACTTTCGCCAACCATGATAACAGCGAAGTACGACACCGGATTGTGGACGCCTTCCAAAACTGTAGGACCACTTTCACCCGACCCAGGTCAGAGGGAATGCAGCGAAGGTAAGACCCAACCATGTGCGTGTGTGAGAGAGATGACACCAATCTACCGCGAATCTGCGTAAATCAAATCATTGCATAACTTAAATCAGTGCTATGGCATACCTAGACATCCTTATTCCGGCGGACTAATCAACATTATAGATCAGAGTATATGTTAACAGCTAAACAATAGTTAATTGAAATATATTTGTACCTTCAGATAAGATAAAAGGGTTCGCACAAAGAACAATTATTCACATTATACTTAAAACCCTAATCGGTAAATTGTAAAAGGCAATGTAGCCAACAAATAGCATGAGTATAGTCAAAGTATTAATTAATCTAACATTTGTAATTGTCATATTGTCACAATATGCCATGGAATGTGTGTATGAATGAGAGAGAGAGAGAGAGAGAGAGAGAGAGAGAGAGAGAGAGAAAGAGGACAAGATGTACTGTCTATTTATATGTGTTTTAATATATGTGTATTTTCAGAGCCACCGTAGTACTATGTCAGGTGCTTGAAAACAAATCCTCCTAGGTTTATTGTCGGTAACTCCGACTGTAGGCACTTATCCTGACCGTCTTATAATTCATGTAATGTTTTATTAGAGTGACAGGTGTGTCACGGGGGAGTGATTCTGCGTTGTTGCGTTGCTTCGTCGTTGCTTAGTTTAGTTAGTTAGTTTTTTTATAAGCACGTAACATGATATTGGAGACTTAAGTAAGATGCGTGCTGTCGCCTGCCTTCGCACCTTACCTTAACAAAAGCCCTAATTTTCCTTTCTTGTGACTTGGATCTTCAAGTCTTAGGAAGATTTCAGACCGAAGGGGCATGCGATACATGTCGTTTGGAATGAGTCAATCAACAGCAACATTTCACACCACAGCGACACAAAAGACCGTACAAACCTACGTTCGACTTGTAAAATTCTCAGGTGGCACGGTGTGAAATCTCCCTTAGTAATAATAAATAATAACCCGTGGCTCGACAGCCCTTGAAGGGCCTAGGCCGATCTCCCGAGTACGACTGCCAGTCTCCCCCCACAATCCTATCTAGAGGTACGGAGATCTTCAACCTGTAATGGCGTGACGTGGGGTCAGCACTCTAACTCCCAGCTGCTAATAGGAGATTTCCGAGACCGGGTTACCCTACTCACTCATAGCTCTCCACCGGTCCTATACACAGGCCGAAAACTCAGAGACTGAACCCACGCGGAACCCAAAAATCTTTCTTAGTAGGCCTCTGTCATCGTCACCTCGAAGCGGCATCTCGTGTTGACCACAGAAGTAAAATATCTCCTCAACAGTTGAGAATGTCCCTCAGCTTTGTTCTTTATTTTCTGGGCTTGTTCACTATACAGGCATCTTACGATTTGACATACACAGGGCATGTACTATGTAGACATTTTAGCTAAAAGTCACTCGAAGTCAAGGGTTGTTCGGTGGCTCAGTTGGTAGAGCAATGGCACAGTACGCAAGAGCCCTGATTCGGGTCCGGGTAGAGCCGACAATTTCCACTAAAATGTTTACATATGCAACATCTTCTTGCTTCTCGACATTCATAAAATTTTCGCCTGTCCCTTTATGGTAGTTAAGTGTTTGAGTATATCGAACCCAGTGGGCTTAAACAAAATTATTTCTTATGCAATGAAATTCTCGGACTGCATACACGAAATTTGGTCCAGGCACAACTAAATCATCACTCAAAACTTTGATATTCAGTTGATCTGTGCAGCTTATTTCTTTTTTAATAAACCGCTCCAATACCCGGCATTGCTGAAATATTCACTTTAGATAAAGAGAGACCTTCGATCTCTTCCGCCCTTGATCTGAACTAGCACTACACTGAGGCTCCGGAAATTCCGCTGTCGTCAATGTCTTCAGGTTTGGACCCGAACTGGAAATAGTAATAGACTTCGTTACTTTACGTTATTTAGTCCTTTTTATTTTCGAATCACTAGATCTTATAAAGCTACCAATGGACACTGACTGATCACTAATCTACTTACCTATGAAGTCTCATTAACCGATTCTGCTGTACAGATCAACCGGGATATTGAGGGTCCGTATTTTTATATTCATTATATTCTAGAACGTTCAGCAGATAAAACCATTCGTTAATATTGCCAGTAGTTCTACGACTCCTTCTCTTATTCAAGAACGTTCCCTCTCGCGCTTTCCAGAGATTAAAAAATACAACTAATCGTCCTACTTGTGCCGCTACCTTTGTTGTGCAGCTTCTAAATGCTGACCCGTCTTTACATGGTGGTCAAGTTCGCTGCGACAAGAAAAGTTAACGTGCAATATTATCAACAACAGGGTTATAAAACATTCTCCGTCTTGCCTTGATAATTGTCTGTCCTTAAATCATCGTCACATTATTCAAGAAGACAAAAACCTAATTTTATGTAGTGTAAACTGAAAAATTTCCTGGAGGGGCTCCAGCCCCCTGATCCCCACCTTGGATACATGCTTTTAACAATAACAGGGTTATCGAACATTCTCCTTCTTGTCTCGATAATTATTTCTCGCAAATTATCATCACATTATTCAAGAAGCCAAAAACCTAATTTTATCTAGCGTAACAAAAAATTCCTTATGGTTGGGCTCGAGCTCCCTGATCCCCACCTTGGATACGTGCTATTAACAATAACAATACCTATTATAGAATATTCTCCGTCTTGCCTCGACAATTACTTCTCTCCTTAAATTATCGTCACATTATTCAAGAAGACTAGAAATTAATTTTATCTAGTGTAAACTGAAAAATTTCCTGAGGGGGGGGGGGGGGGCTCGAGCCCCCTGATCCCCACCTTGCATACTTGCTATTAACAATAACAGCGATATAGAACATTCTCCGTTTTGCCTCGATAATTATTCCTCTCTTTAAATTATCATCACATTATTTTATTTCACACCACAAGAAACCCAAAATCTCATTTTATCTAATGTAAACCGAAAACGTTCGGGGGGGGGGGGGGCTCGAGTCCCCTAAGACCCCCCTTGGATACGTGCCTGCTTGCTTCCGTCCCTCGACATATTGGTTGCAGTGCTCACTAAGGTTCACATAAATTTGAAGAATAAATGATTAGAACTAATTAGTAGAAAAGTCAACTGGTTTAACTTCGCAACGCAAGTGTTGGATATTTCTATAACCTCAGTAGGCCGAAATGAACTTTTGCAGAAATTTGTGTTATTAAACCAACAGGAAAATGAAACTCCTATTGAATTCGTGAGGAATAGAAATACAAGTATGTATCTTCCTAAATGTAAAGTGTGCCGAAGTTGAAATCGTAAAACTGTTATGTGAACGTTTGCATTCTAATGTCCTACAAAAATTAGTTGTTGTGAAATCACAATCACCTGCACGTTCATTCTCCCTTGCATATGTCAAAATATATGCCCTGATAATAAACATAAAGCTTTGCTTAAAGCTGTGAAGAATGAACAACCTGTCAGTGTTTATTAATTATGTTTTGAACAATAAAGTTGAAACTAAAGCCTGCTTAGACACTGCAAGTATTGATTGATTGATTTGGTGTTTTTTAAGTCCACTTTATGCAAAGTAAAGCTAAGGACTGGACCTACAGTTTAAAGTGGGATCCGAACCACTATGTGCCTCCACCGGGTATCGAACCCGGGACCCCTTGATTATACAAGGCGGCGACGCTACCACTGAGGCATCGGGGAGGACCAGACACTGCAAGTATCTATAACTTTATTAGTATCAAATTATTCGATTATCATAGTGCTGTTATTCTCAAAATTCATTTTAATATACATGGTTGTTATAATTGGAAAACTGTGCAGTAAAGTGTTTCTTCATAGCTTGCCGTAGACTTTATGATTGGAGTAGTCGTTATGAAAGAAAAAATATACACTATTCTAGTGCTATTTGTTTACTTGGGTTATGAGGAAACTATAGTTTGGGTAATGAAGACCTTTTCAGGAACAGAAGAAGAATTTCAAAGCCTGTGCCCCATCCAGAGTTTCAACTTTTCGTTCACTGAGTAGTACATGGTCCCAGAGTCCAAACTCTTACAGGAAATAAGTAAAATTGAGCAGTCAAATTCAAGGTTAGGAAGAACAAAAGTAAAAGGCTCTATACCCTGTCCCAGCTAACTGTAGAGCAGGGTCGCGCATATCGGCAGAGGAGGAGGAGGAAAATCGAGTGTTGAAAGCGCATCGTTGCCAACCGTACGGTCCTGACCTTACATGTATGGACGAATGGTCCAGACCTTAGTCCGTACGCTAAATGCACGGCTTGTCAAAATTTGCTCTTGCAGTTGTATCCCTAATATTTCCCTAAGAAATTCTTAAACCAAGTGTACGGACCTGGATACAAAAATACGGTCCGTTTGCCATGTGCGTTCGGTATTATCCTTTTCAAAAGTTTGCAACGCTGCATATCGAAGGAGGAAATCGGGAAAACTCCCGTCGTCCATTACACAATCCCGTTACTCTCACTGTTCATTGGTGGAGCCGTCTCGCATCACTACTTGCGCAGAGACTTGTTCTCGTTCGCCTGGTCTACCGTTAGCTGGTACGGAGTTTACCTGTCTGTCGTTATCAGTTGCTCCTGACGAGAATCAAGCGTCTGGAAGGCTACTGAACTTCCTCCTACCGACACAGAACAAGTAAGTTATCCTCAAGGACATTTGTAATTGGAATACGAAGCTTGGTTAGTTATTAGAAAGCTATAAAGATATACTTTTGGAGAAAATTGTAATATTTTTATGAATTCAAATACAATATTGACAGATCTAACTCCAGTACGACGAGGTCCTTATCCAATTACAAGAGACAAACAACAAAGGGTGGATGAAATAATTAAGATTGAATGGATTTTTGTTATTTAGCGTCGCTTTTCTGCTACTTTTTACTAATCGTAACGATGAAGATGAGAGATGATATGATAAAATTGATGAAGGGACACTCACAAAGAACGCCTATGTCCAGACCGGGATTCCAACCCGGAACCCCTGGCGTCGTAGCGAGCTGTAATAACCGATATGATTAAGAATTTATTAGAAGAAAGTGTGACAGAAGAGTGTAGTTCTCTTGAATCTTCACAAGGAATAATGATGAGTCGGATAGATTAATAATTGACTACACTACGGCAATGCTTTCTATGCTCACGCTTGACCTTTAAATCAGGAAACAATGGCATATTCAAGTAGGTGGAAATATTTTCGAAGCTCAACAAAAGTTGAGCCTTTCATCATTTAACTCTTGCCGAAAACAGTGAACTTGTTACTGCCTTTTTTACTAATAAAGCTCAGTACTGTTACAAGAGAATTCCATTTGGAATTAATTTTGGTTCCGCTGGACTTGCAAGAATGATGACTCGCATGTTTGATGACTTAAGAGGTAAAACTGTCAAGTGGTTTGCTGTTCATTGCTAATAATTTCAGAAAATGAGGAGCAACACCTCAAAGATTTAGAAGAAGTCTTAAAAACATTACGTAAATTTGCAGTGAACATCTCTCAACATAAAAGTATGATAATGGTAACTGAATTGCCATTTTTGGGCTTTCTTATTAAGTATAAAAGTCTTCAATAATCAGAAAAGATAAAATTGTTTAAAAAACTACCTGGACCTAAAACATTATTAGGTAAAATAGTTCTTCTTGTTCAAAATTATAAAAACACTATTAAGAAAACTTTCAAGTAGAGTGAACATAGTTTTCCATTAATTAAGGAGACCTTGATTGAAAATGCAACATTAGCATTACCAGATTTCAGTAAGAAATTTTATCTTGATTTGGACAGTATTTCAAAATGTATTGGTAACACTTTCGCCTTGTAATCAAGGGGTCCCGGATTCGATACCCGGTGTAGGCACATAGTGGTTCGAATCCCGCTTTAAACTATATCTTCAAACCCGAATCAATCTCTGCATAAAGTGGACTTGAAACAAAGAAATAAACTTAAGAATGTAAAGCAGTCAATGTTGTTCCAGCTAATGTTCTAAACTCTAAAATTGTAACTAAACCTTTGCATAGAATTTTTACAGATATTACTGGACCACATCCTAACAGTAATGAATATAAATATGTTCTTGTTTTGTATGATGCAGCTAGTGGATTTGTTTCGTTTCAAGCATTGAAGTTGTCCTTGAAATTTGGTATTTTTTGTGATAATACTTCACATTATGTTTGTGAGGAATTCTGCCGGTTTTTATGTGTGACTGGGGATGGCCAAATAACAATTTCTTCTTACAACTCCAATGCAAATTTGAGTGAACGAGTGATCAAAAATGAGAAATTAGGACTAAGATGTTCTTGTTCTGAAAATGAAAAATTCTTGGTCTAAATTTCTTTAAGATGTTCAATTTGGTTTGAATAAAACATAACACAGATCATTAAATACAACTTCAAGTGTGTTATTTCTTTGTAAGGAATTAAATGATCCTCTTGTGTAAAATTGGGAACTAAGAAGTGAAGAAATCTTGTTGAATGAGTAAGATTTGTAAAAAAAAACTTGTCACTTGCTATAAAGAAAATTAAAAAGGAATGGGAGAAAAGATCTAAAATGAATAAGAAACGATAAGCTGAACGTAAATTCCAACTTGATGAATTCATAATCTTAAGAATCAACCTAAATTCTCCTTCCTCAAATATGTAACTATATCTTTATTAAATTTATATATGCGATGTCCCTTTCAAAATTACAAAAAATGTAACGAGTAATTCTATGCTATTGAAGTAATTTGGTGAACCAAACATTGCTAAAATGTATCACGTTGAATTTTTGAAGAAATATTACAGTTCAAATTGAAGTCAGTTATTTGCCAATCAGTTAGAAGTCAAAGGGGAAGAGAAATATAAGCTATTCAATGTTAGAAGCATACTGGTTTGTGTTTTTTGTTGTACAAGTATCTATTGTCATAAATGTTATCGTTGTTGTATTTCGTCTTGTGGTGACTACAAATCTCCAAATACTGGAGAAAGTGGACGATGGACTCATGCCCACTCCAAAGAACATACTTCACAGTGATGAACTGTATTATTCATTAAGCCCATCCTCATCCGTCGACGAGGACGTCGACACCCTACATCTGGTAATTAAGAGACCGGCTTTGAAGATGAAAATTATTTTTGGAGAATTATTTTCCTAGAATCAAATAACCATAATAGCAAGAAGCTTGTGTAATAAGACAAGCATTATTGCATTTTATAAGAAAAGGAAAAATAACATTCTAATCCTATACATGAAGAACAAATCGTCAGTTTCATAAATCTGTATAGAAGTACAAGGTATTGCGCACATAATAAATAAAAAATGCACTTCCTCATTTGATAGTCCAGAACACAATTCGTTTACTCATTTTACAATATGACTTATTTCCTTCTAAAGATTCTTCGCTCAGAAAAAAATGCCATTATGTTCCATTTTCAGCTTGGGTTTCAACTTGGTCGTGTCAGCTTCTAAAACCAGATAGTTTCTTTTTATAAAGCTTCTAGTTTCTTTACTCTAGTTTTGATCATTGTTTATAAGAACAGTTACTGTTTTTGAGGAATTTGTACTCTAACTAGCATGTTTTAAAATCAAGTAGCTGTAACTGAATTACTTTTTTGCAATAGAAGTAACATTATGAACAATTACTTTAAAGTTACACATAAATTCTTAACATGAAAATTTGTAACTTTTTTTCCAACTACGTGCCTTCTCTGAATGCTAAAGTGAAACGATTATCGTAGAATCGTTTAAGACAGTGATTCTCAAAGTGTCCGCAAAGGCTCCACGGGGGTTCCGCAACGGTTTCCATGATAAATCGCTCGTTACACATTCATACTTGCAAAGTTACTAATTTCGAGAATCCTGAGTCCTTACCGCAATTTATCAGGCAAAATAAAGCGCGACCTATAGTATCTATGCCGAAAGTGTGAGGTCGCCGCAGCATTTTTAAAGTGCAATGGTACCGCTTCTGAAATGCACTGCCGCGAAGCGGCGTTTTTGCCTGACGCTGTTCTTCGATTCTCGATATTTTGGATTTAAAATACCATCTTGCAGCACGGCATTTACTCCAGTTTCTTACCGTCTCTTCAGTCAGTTGGCTTCAGTTGATTCGAGGAAAGTGTCGAATCATAAGTCCGCACATTTTTGTGGTGGTGTTGAGCATTTGCCATGAACCGGTGGCTCAAGACTGGAACATTGAAACTCCCACCAAAGGAAGCTCCTTTCACAGCCGACGCTTGGGAGCCTGTGCCGGGCCCTTCAAAACCACAAGACGAGAAAACTCAAGACTCCACAATAGAAGAATATGCGAGTGATGCGTGCCCTAGGAAGGAGTAACAAATTGCTGTTGGAAGCAAAACTTTCGACTGTGAAATTAACTTGAATGTGATGAAAGAAGTAAAATCACACTCGTCACATTAAGATCAGTAATTAAAACACTTTTCTTGCACGAATACTTACCATGTTTTGAAGCTTTCCTGGCGACGAATGATGAAAAGATTCTCTCGGGCTATCGACCAGGTGAGTTGTGGAAAAGATTCCAAGCTTTCGAGCTTCATCTTCAGGACTGCACTTCTACCCTGAAGATGAGAGTGACGTTAGCTCTCGAAAGCTTGGAATCTTTTCCACAACTCACCTGGTCGATAGCCAGATAGAATCTTTTCATCAACTTACCATGACGTTGTAGCCTATATTATAAAATGATTGTTATTTCTACTAGATGGCTAGAACATCAGAAACACTAAGAGAGTACGTATGGTGTTAGTTGAAACCAATACATCTAAGAAACGTAATTCCTGAATTCTCATTGGCTGCTAAAATATAAGTTTGCTCTGAAGGGCATGGCAAAAATGTTGCGGCTCCGCGGCCTCGTCTTTGGGTGAAAAGGGCTCCGCATTTTACTGCAATTCGTCTTTTCTAATTGCACGCGAGAACTTCAACGTGTGAGGTGAATTGTTGCATTCATTTGGTACCTGGTAGTGGAGATTGAAAGAATTCATTGTTATATACTGTATAATGGTTTATATGTAATGGATGATTATTCAAGCATAGCTGACTCCTTGTTCTATTATTTAACTGTTGTAATAATATAAACATCTGAATACTTTATAAGTGTGCATTATATACCATAAACATAAATAAAACAACTGTAAACCTTCATATATTTATTTATTTTATTACAATTAATAATCGTCGTCCTCCGTGGCAGTGCGGTTTCTAAGGCGCTGTGCTTTGGGCTCCGACTGCGGGACGGCATGGGTCCAGTCTCTGGGTTCTCTGCCTGTGTATAGGACCGGTGGTAACCCACCATCGTGAGGGGATTGGTGAGCTACGAGTGAGTAGCTCGGATATCTCCTATAACGGCTGGGGGTTCGAAGTGCTGACCCCACGTCACCCCATTAACGGTTGAAAAACTCCACACTTATAGGTAGGATTGTGGGAGGGGGACAGGCAGTGGGGAGATAGGCCAAGGCCCTTCGAGGACTGTCGCGCCATGGATTATTATTATTATTAATAATAATCATTGATTGTGTGTAACTTGTTCCAAGAAAAAATTCTGCAGAAAGTAAAAGTCAGTAACTGTAACTGGGTTATATATAAAATTAAGTAACTGTAACATTTTGAACCAAGTAACTCAGTTACTTTCGACTTATTTTTTTACACTTTTCTGCCACTTTTGGTTAGTCGCGAAGATGAGGACCAGTCATGATTAATTGATTTTGTTTATGTTACTATGCTTTTCTGCCACTTTTAGCTAATCGCGAAGATGAGGACGAGCGATGATATGGTGAAATTGATGAAGACACACACACAAAGAACACTCATGCCCAGACCGGAATTTGAACCCCGAGCGTAGAGCGCTATGTTAACCACTCACCCGGGTTACTTTCGAGAAACGAACGGGTGAAAATATTCACTTAGCAGCACGTAGTTTCGATCTACGGACCTCTGGGTTATGTGCCCAGCACGCTTCCACTGCGCCATACTGCTACAGTTTTCTAAGTCCACAGACAGCAGCATATAAATCGTTCATAACGTCAATCGTAGCAATTTCGAAGTAGAAAACAAATCCTGAAATTGAACTACTGTAATTATTTATCCGTATTTTACATGAACTAGAATATTGGTATTTTCAAACAAGATATAACAATGAGGTATATCATTATGTAGATACTGAGTGTCGAACTTTTCGCTCCCCATGCCCAGCCACAATTCATCCTCAAGGCTCTGGTATCTGGACTCGCAGCAGCCCTGTGTTGTGTCCTGTGTTTGTGATTTAATCAATTTCAGCTCATTACCATTCATCCCAATCTTCGCAATTAGCCAAAAGTGGCAGAAAAGCGATGTAAAATAAATCAGTCTATCAATCCATGTCCAGAACCTTCGGCAGCGAGATCACGTAACGCGCAACAGTCTACAAAAGAGGTAATTTTTGACGTGAAGAAGCTTGCCTCCGCGGCGGACTGGATAGCACAGCGCGCTACGACGCCAAATGGCCCGGGTTCGAATCCTATTCTAAGCATGGGTTTTCTTTGTGAGTGTCCCTTTATCAATTTCATCATATAATGGCTCAACCTCATCTTCACCATTAGTCAAAGGTGGCAGAAAAGCAAAGTAAAATGAACCAAATCAATCCATCGAATTACATATACCTTGCCCATTCTCGAACGGGAGCCTGGAACTGTTTTCATTCTCATTCAGAGTCAGGAATTAATAGTAATATTGTATTTTTTATTGTTATTTAGCATCTCTTTTGGCCGCTTTTGATAGTCGCAACAATGAGGATGAAATTGATGAAGGTACAGTCACAAATAACACCCATGCCCAGTTCGGGATTCGAACCCGGGAACTTCGGTGGTGAGTCCAAAAGTCGAAATAATTGACTGAACAAAAAAAAAATACTTGCGAAAACAAATTAACAACATAGGTCACCTGAAACAACACCCCTCAACGCATTAGTATATCTGAATAATCAAAGTTCATAACAAAAGGGCAAAGGTGCAAGATCTGATGAAGATGCGGACAGCAGGCAGTTCACGTGCATCAAATCTTCGACACAGACATTATTTCTTCAACATCACAATTTGATTGTGATTTGACAAATGAAATCATTATGATTTGTTTTAATAACAATTGGCCACACTTAATGTTTTTCTTTAGTACAATGCGTTTCATTAAAGTGAGAGTCAACAGTGATGTCTAAAGAACTAAAATGTTTTATACTAAATTCGATACCATCTAACCTGCTTCCTGAACTCTTTGGTCGACAGAATATTGTCAGGATTCAATTACTACAAAATTAAGCGCTCTCAATATGACGTAATGCAAGACCTGTGTATTAATGTTACTGCCACTTCCGTACTTGAATTTGAAATTGTCTTATTGTGATCGTCAATTTTAGTCATAGGTCATATCTTTTTAAGGGGCGTGTCACGACATTTTGTAGCGCGATAACAAGTTAAATATTGGCTCAGTTTAAATTTTATTTATTTATTTATTATTTTTTATTTATTTTTATTATTATTATATCAGTTTGCAGCTTGTCAACAGCTTGCATGACAATTTCACAGCTACATATAATTTTTCCGCATTATTTGGTTTCAGATCGAGTTGCCAACACAGCCGACCATCGTGATGGAGTGATCAGCGAAACACGCTACGAAGTTTCGAACTCTGGTCGTTCATGAATGTGTATATCAATGTCAATTCATCATTCATCCTGATCGTCACGATTAACCCAGGAAGTAGAAAAGTGATATAATGTTATAGAAATAGAACATAAACATAGTCTACAGTACATAAACTCCATTAGTTTCGTTTTCCAGTAGATACATTCAATTACCAAAATGTCTGTGGAGCAAGAACATCCAAAATGTCAAATTGAGTTAGAGTTCAGGTTGTTGTACATTCAGGCTAAACCACACTTTTAGAGGCCAGAAGCTTTGCTTTTGCTTTGATGCTTTGATTTGATTTATTTTACTTCGCTTCTTGTGCCACTTTTGGCTAATTTGCGAAGATGAGGATGAGTGATGATATGATGAAATTGATGAATAGACATCGCAAACGTCCATGCCCAAGCCAGGATTCGAACCCGGGACCCCTGGCGTTGCAGCGCGATGTGCTAACCACTCCTAGAGGCCAGAGGCAACCACGTTACGAACCAATTGTCGAAGCAAGTTTTATTGCCTAGTTTCAATTAGACTCATGGGGTTTTGTGGAGTGGCCCTCCGCAGTAAATCCGAAGTACATAGAATCAAAACACTTTTGTAAATTATTTAGGTATTATTCCATAGCCTGTTGTGGAGCAGAAAATTACTGATAATCTAATTTAATGGCAAGCACCACCAACCATATGCACCGTCTGCAACTTTACGCTCGCCTTCACGTGTAATTTTCAAGTTTATGATCACTACTCTGTCCCAAGAAAGTTATGACGCACGAGAAAACATTTTCCAGTAGCAAGAACAAGAATGCACATGCCCCGCAACGAAACAAAGGAAACACAACCTGCCATCCATACTAACTCGTCAAACGTTGGAACACCTAACAGGTTGTGATAGACGGGTTTGTTGAAGAACATAATGCAAAAACGAGCTTCTAACTAGTATTTTCGTCTTGGCAGTAGGTGTCCGCACTCTGTTATTATTGGCATGGTACACCAGAATGATGATTAATCAAGAGAATAGTTTTTGAGAGTGTTATTACGATGGCCTTTGGCAGACATGACTACAAACTACAACACCCTTCAGAGCATCCATTAGCTAGGCGGGAACGTGAGAGCGCTAACAGCAGTTTAGCAAGGTGAAAAATGACCTCACTTCGTTGTCTTTTTAACGCATCACCATGCTTCCATACAAAAGACTTACGAGGGAGTGTGTAAGGAGAAGATCCAGCAGATAAGAAGAGGAAACAAGCATATCAGCAAACAAAGAGAGGATACACGTATCGAATACGTGCCTTACCTCCATCTTAGATCATTTCTGGAAGAAACCCATGCTTCATTGTTACAAGATGTTATCGGATGTCACTATAAATATGCATAGCTAATCAACTGGACAGAGGAGATTGAACAAAGATACTCGATCCGTTATGCATTTTTTCTCCGATTTAAAAGCCCAAGTCCATATAAAGCTAGCCTTTCTTACTTCTTCGCACAGGTCGGTTCCTGTTAGTAGCGTAAGTCCTACGTGTTTGTTAACTCAAGAATAGAGCCTGTGTTTGAAACAAAACACGAAGAGTAATTTTCCTTTTCCACGTTTTGCTGGTTTTTATATTTCTAAATTCCTTCCCAACCGGGTAATGAAATCCCCTCTCCCTTCTCAAAAATATATACATTTAAGGATGGCACATATTAATCGGTACCTTACCGATATAGGCCGACACAGACAGATCATGTATCCCTTTATCGGTAGAATTACAGACTTTTTTACCCCTACACATTGCAACATGCCATAAATAAAGAGGTTAATGAACAATTCATGCTATTGGAGGAACATTTTCACTTTGCTGTGGGATCGGTAGATTATCGGCTACCGGTATTGATAATTTTTTTCACGGTACTGGCAAAACTTTCATGTTGATTCATTCCTAATATATGTTTTATATCACGCGTATTTTTCGTATAATCCATCATTTTTTTATAATTAGAAACATTAGGAATTCCAACGATAACTGTAGTGATAGTATGTCTAGCTTTTGGTGAAAACATGGCAATTCTAAACAAGGGTTCGGGGTTCGAATCCCGGTGCCTCTTCATCAATTTCATTATATCATCCCTCATCCTCATCTTCAAGATTAGTCAAAATGTGGCAGAAATGCAATGTAAAATAAACCCAATCAATCAATGATAATCCAAAAATTACAGAATTACTACAGTCAACAAACAGAATTCCAGTTTCTGAGAAACCGAGAACCCCCGGCGATTGCATCAGCACAAGTTGCACGTCCAGAAGATAACGCTTTGGTGTGGAATCCCGACATCCGGGATAGTGTGTTCGTATTTATTTCGAGGTCCCATGGTGTAACATGTATTGTCGGTTCGGAGCCT
This sequence comes from Lepisma saccharinum, assembly GCF_977018435.1. Lineage (NCBI taxonomy): Eukaryota > Metazoa > Arthropoda > Insecta > Zygentoma > Lepismatidae > Lepisma > Lepisma saccharinum. Next base: position 148,538,847 of record NC_139230.1, on the reverse strand, counting down.
TTGTCGTTCCGGAGCTTCAACGTCAACCTCTGCCGATCAGTGGTTCCAACAGGACGGAGCAATCTCGCACACCGCTATGATTTCAGTGGCAGAACTACGCACTCTGTTTCTGGGCAATCTCATCTCACAATTTAGAGACATGGCTTGGCCGACACATTAACCAGATCTGACACCTAGAGATTTTCTTTTCTTTGGAGGTACTTGAAGTCCCGAGTACATGAAACGCGCCCAACAACAACCCAGGAAGTGGAGGCCAACATCCTTGATGAAATCACCTGTATTCCTGTCGCTATGCTGCAGAATACATTGTGGTGCATCTTTGTTGTTCGACTGCAGGACTGCAAAGGATAAATCATATGCAACATTTTCAATTTGCAGTATAGGTGGAATGCATTATGGTTAGATCCAGGATAATTATGTAATTACTTGTGTGTTTTTATATTATTTTAACATTTCTATATCAAATCAGTGAAATCTTAGCGTTTCGTGTCAAATTGAGCCTAAAATTTTGCATTTTAAAGTACATATATTTACATATTTTAATCCATACGTGCATATATTTACATATTTCGTGACATTTCAATATTTGATACACATATTTAATGTATTTAATGTTTTAATATACATATTTCCTGACATTTTCATATTAATACACACATAAACACGACGGAATGTAGGGCTCAGAAAATACAGCATTGAAATTGTTCACTCAACAGTCGCTTCTCTGGAAAGTGAGCATATACCATAAGATTTTTACAAGTTTAAATATACACTATTACTTCGTGCAGTAAATTTCATTTTCACTATATTTTTTATCTTTAATACATATATGTACATATTTTACTGTTTTTAGTGCATAATTATCCGGCACTAATTACGACCTTTTGTCGTCTACCTTTAGCCAGGGTGGAGAGGGGAAAAAATGTATTCTGCGACTTTTGGTCTGCGACGCTAGTGACATCTAGCAACGGTTTATCCGAGCTGTTTACTTTCCGGTCACAAATTGTTTCATAGTTCTGAACTAGATGGCAGCCCATCATCACCCATCATTAACAGAGTGACAGTGATGGTAATATACAATTGCTGACCCTACTTGAAAGTTAATATGAATGATTTTTTAACACATCTATTGGAAAGCTTTCGTAGGAAGACCTCCAGCCTTAACAACGTGTCTTTGTTCCCGTGCGATAAAGTGTCTTATGAGTTTATGCAGAGATAAAAATGATCTCAAAGAAGGATGTCGACGCTTGTTATGTGAAAGCTGTTCTGTTTTGGTTTACTGACTGAATTAGGTTGTATTTTACGTCGTTTTTCGGCCACTCTTGGCTAATCGCGAAGCATGAGCGATGCTATGATGAAGGGGCACCCTCAAGTAACACCCCATCCCCTGTCCGGAACTCGAACCCGGGACTCCTGGCATCGGAGAGCGCTTTTTTGATCACTCCGCCGCGGTGGTCGGCTGCTTAGTTTTTTGGCTAGTAAGCAAAGGCAATGGGTGGGTGTTGTTTAATACACAATTACGTAATCTATAGCTGCAAAATAAATTAATTATCTTGTGTTTGCATTGAAAAGAAGATCATTTTCACAGTAAAAGGTGTAAATGAGAAACTTTGAACTCTTTTGAAATACATCAGCATACCTATCCCCTTTCTCTGGACTTTGCAGCGTGCTATCTAGTGTAACCGTAGACAGGCCCGTAGTCAGAATTTTATTTCAGGGGGGCTCATCCCTTATCAGCAGCCGCCATCTGAATGCGAGAGAGTGGTGGTAGAGACCTGAAGATGAATTGATCAGTATATTACAACTTTACAAGATGTTTAATCCTGCTGAGCCCCCTAGCTACGTGCTGACCGTAGAGAAACAATTAGAGATTGTAAGGGAAATAGTTCCCGCAAACAGTCGTTAGATGCAGGGTTCGAAATCATTGTAGACTGAGGGGGAGGGGAGCATAGGCGCCAATTTATTCCGATTTGGGGGGTATAAAGCTAAGAAATGGAAAAATACCGACATCTTTCAGTTTGCGAGGGTGGGAAGGAACAGTGTGACCGTTCGGTCTAAGCCCCTGTGCTTTGGGCTCCGACTGCTGGACGCCTGGGTTCAGTCTCTGGGTTCTCGGCCTGTGCATAGAACCGCTAACAACCCATCATCGTGAGGAAATTGGGGAGCTACGAGTGAGTAGCGTAACCCGGTCACGGATATCTCGTATAACGGCTGGGAGTTCGACGTGCTGACCCCACGTCACCCCACTACAGGTTGAAGATCTCCGCACCTCTAAGTAGGATTGTGGGAGGGCGACTGGCAGTCGGGAGATAGGCCAAGGCCCTTCGAGGACTGTCACGCCATGGGTTATTATTATTATTAATGACCTATTAATAAACACACTTGAGATGACACTTGCAAAATTGTAATTGCAATTAACTTGCTCCGAAAACACAAACATAGAACTTTTATTAGCTGGACAAAATATTTACTATATTTTGATTATATAATTATGCACCATGATAATTTATATGTAACTTTTGATTGAGAATTTATCACATTCTATTTATAATACGTTATCCCACAATCCTTTCTGGGAGTTTAACATCTTCACACATGCTCAAACACATACGCGCATCATGTTCCCGGTTGACGAACATAGTGGTTGGGATCCCAATTTAAACTGTAGGTCCAGTTCCGATTAATGTATCTGTGCATCAGTGGCGTAGCAGCCGCCCCCGCAACCTCCGCGATGCGGGGGGGGGGGGGCGAGCTGTAGAGAGCCCCGCTATGTTCTCTCCCCCTGATCCTGAAATTTTATATAATCCCAGAAATTCAGCAGTTAGTGTCGCTTATTTAAAAAATGGATTTTCGAAACAGAAAGTTTGTTCCCAGTAACATATCATATGACGACGTCTGCGATAATAAGCAGTGGTGTGTTGTCTTAATAAGAGGGGCCCTGGCAACTTGACATTATGGGCCTCCTTCGAAATTCAGAATTATGTTACTGGCTCATAGATGGCAATCGATAGGAAACTTCTCTTATCTCATGCTTTTATAGCTACGTGGTTTTCGTAATAGTAGTGTAGTGTAGTGTAGTACAGTTGTGAATCTAGTAGAAAGATTCAATTGCTCAACCGGTCGATGCCTTATTGTTACACAATACCTAAACAAACAAACTTGATAATTTATGACCTTTTTTATATTACGTGATATTTAAAATGTAACTTCCCACCAAATATTCTCAAGGGGCCCCCCAAGCCTCAGTACGAGATTGAAATAAGATCTGAGATAAATTTTCCACAACATTTACACCTCTTATGTTTTACTTCAAAGGGGCCCAAAAACTCAGGATGTTGAGCCCAGGGGCAATTTTTCCTTTGCCCTTAGGTCCAGTAGCCCGAATTCCGCCATGCAGGGTATACATCAACTGGGGAAAGCAGACGGATTTTCCGGTAACTGAGGCGACACTAGAACTGCCGTGGCAGGCGGACGAAACTCGAATTCCAGGATTTGCGAGAATCTCTGAACTTGCGTGAATATCGGGAATTATGAGAATCTCGGAGAGCCTACGTTACCGACTCAGCGAGTTTTGAATTTAACTGGCAACGTCTTTATATCGGCGAACCTGCAGTGTGTTTTTTTTTTTATATATATATAGTGTTTGCCGATTTTCCTCGACTTTGTTTGTTCTTTGGTGGATTTGTTTCTTTCAAACATGTTACGTAATGCAGCTAGAAGTCGAGAGTTCTCAACGTTTAAAATTTCCGAAGATCTAGCGAGGTATGTACGATAAAAGTTTATATATTTTTTTTCTACGTAGCACTAGTTTTCAGAAATTTATCTACCTCTGAAAGTTATTTTTACAACTATGCCTGATATCATTGAACGTACAGTAAGAAAATATTTATTTTGCCTAATTTCATGTTCACCTCGTGCTTCGACGTGTACTAGCTCCAAACAGCTTTTCTTTCTAGTAAAAGTCAAAACTTGCAACAAAATTGAGGGTGGGCTATGTTTCCGTTATTGTCTAAAAAGAAAGCTGTGTGTACAGTCACGGCACGATGTCATTTTTAAATAAATGCCAAGTGTTTCGTCTGTTTTGTCATTAATTGCACCACGTTGATATATATAAAAAAAACTGCCTTGTATATTTCCTCTATCATCGAAAGTTGCGTATATTGGCTAATTTTAAATTCAAAAGAATTTATGCCTCCAAGCAAGAGGGAACGGACAAGTTTTAAGTTTCAAAAGTAATTTTAAATTCTACCATGTATACTTGTGTTTAGTCAAGGCTTGCATGAGATGGTGATAATGAAATTGGTTGTGTGATCCTTTCTGCAAATTATCTTCACACATCTCTCTACTTTTGTGCCCAGCTTGCAATGTTGGCTTATGATGCAAGGAGGAACAACTTCCTCATTTTTAAATAAAAATGGAGAGGAAAGATGTCTGTGGGCAAACATATGTATGGTAATCTGGGGGAATTGTTTTATGTCTTTGTAATTAAATTAATTATTATTTGTCCTATGTGCTGACTTTTTAAACTAAAAAACTAATCAACTTTTATTCTTATTTTCAGATTTGCAACTGGTTAGCAACAATCAAAATGGAAGATGTGAAATATCTGCTTCCCTGCTTTTACTCTGAAGTGACACTTCACAACTGTTCCCAGTTCAGATGCAGCAGTTCAGTTTGAGCCACAACCAAAATATTTCAAGACAAGTGATTTATGTACTAATGACTTGCCCATGACATTTCACTGACAATGTTTAAAGGAGATCTCAAACTAATGCACATGTGTGATGTCCTGCTTGGCACAATCCAGCGCAGCGGTATATAACCGCAGTGAAACTGTTCCGAAATAAATCTTGCAAGATCCCTGTGTACTTACTTGCTTAACAAAGATGAAAGATTTAAGTGAATAGAAAAAATATAAATGTCAGTATCAACATTATTAACGTTTAGTGAAAATATGTTTCGGAAAAAATTGTTTTCCAGTGATTTGATCAGTTCATGGTAAGACACTGGCAGTGGGAAAACACTAGTGTATTCTATTTCTAGTTTTATGCCATACCCCAGTTTTTGTCTAATGCTGCTAAATAATATGAAGGTTGTGGGGGGGGGATATGTACTACAGGTAAGTTACGTGAAAACATTCCAGGCAGAAAGATCAGTGAAGACATTTTTTTTGTCCCCAGTGAAAATAAGTAGTTTTCCCAGGTTGTGTAAATGATGTGCTAATGGTGTATGATGTTTACCCAGCATTGTGAGGACAATCTGTTTCTACTTAAAATCAATAATTTTGAGCATTTGTCTCTGAAAGCCAGTTGGTAGGCCTTGTTTTTCGAAGGACTGTTTTAGTTTACGGAGTGACTATTTTCACCAGGTGGTGAAGCTAGCTTTTGAGCTATTTTCACCAGATTTTAAGCTGCATGTCAGGGTGTCTACCAAAATAACAAATCTAACATTTTTTACCTTTTTTTCCTTTTTCTTAGCATGTATTTAATCACCCCCTACTTAGATATGGTTGGAAATTAAGAAAAATAGATATTTTTATTCAATGAAAAACTTCTACCACAAGGCTGGTTAAGATGAAAACTGAAGTTCTTAGATAACCTCCCTTGTAAATGTATTAATTACAAATCGCGCACGAGTGCATGTATATATATACAGGGTGACTTGTAATTAGATGTATTCCCTGAAAGGCATTAAAGTAGAGGCAATTTGCAATAAATTTGACTATATGATACTCTGTCCGAAAATTAGTAGTTTTCGAGATAATAATTGAATTTCTATTTTTTCTTTTTAAAAATGATAATTTTCCACATAAAAAGATGAATTGAGAAAAAAACTGCTCATTGTATGGCACATATTTCAGCGTTTTCTGATAGCTAACAAATAAGTGGTTCGTTGAAAAAAATGTTTTTCTTTCCCAAATAACAATCACATGTCGGGTGGGTCATGTGTGATGGCCAAACGAATCCGGATCCGAAAAAAATTAGGATCCGGATCCGCCAGGGTCCGGATCTGGCCATCCCTAATCTCGACTCGGACGACTTCGACGGCACGGGAAAGCGACGGGAAAGAATCCAACGGTGGACACTGGCCTGCAAACTGACGTCCTCCATTCTTGCAGACCTTTTGGTTCCGGGACAACTCCTGTCACGAGCAGAACCTGTCTCCGTCAGTGTTGAGAATTGACATGTCAGATGGTGCCTTTGTGCACCTAAACTGCTAGAAGGCACTTATATTCTTCATAATAGCCTGTCTGGATGTAGAGTCGTGAACCGATCGATCCATGCAGCTCCAATATCCGCAGGCTACTTTTTTCGTTGCATGTGTGGTACTAACTCTTCCTGCTAATGCACAACTTACTAAACAAATCTGAAACATTTCCGTGGCACAACCTTCATAAAAAAGAAGAAGAAGAAGAATGAATAAATAAACCTGTCTCCTGTGCATTGCACCATGCCATGAAGGCAGAAATCAGATTCCACGCATTCTGTATCTAAGCCATATTGGAGATGATGTGATTAGCATCATTCTCCGGTCACCTTTACCTTCCCCCCGCCCCAAGGGTTGTCTCCATACACCCGTTCATGAAAGGATTGAGTGGGCCCCAGAGCTGCTTTACACTTCAAAAGCTACAAGAGTATTGAATTGTTATTATAATGAAACAATTGGAGTTATCTTCTGCTTTATTAGATCAAAACAGTTAAAAATATGGGCAGATATACATTTAGCGGAAAATGTATCAACAGATACCTGAGAATGATATTCAAGATAGTACCCACATCTCCATTATAGTATGAGTTAAATTTATATTCTATTATTTAGTATTGGGACAACACTAAGGTATAAAGGACCTCGCTGAGTAATAAAAGGGTACCGGATTCGATATCCAGTGGAGGCACATAGTGGTTGGGATCCCACTCTAAACTGTGGATTCAGTTCCGACTAGTCTATCTGTGCATACATTGGAATTAGAAGATCTACTCAGCCTGAAGTTTAAAAAAGAACTCATTTGTCTCATAGCCACCCAACGGACTGTCTAGTGTTCATGCATCCTCGGCGAATGATTCTTGCTCCAAGGTTTAAATCGTACTGGATTAAAGCATTTATGAAATAATTCAAATTTCACTAATCAGTACACATTTAGTCAAGTTTATAACCCATACAGCACACAAATGCCCAAAAGATATATCTCTTTGATATTCAAGTCGAAAGTTCTGGATATCCAATATATATCCAGGAATATCCAATAGACATCCATTGACATCTTCTGATTCACTCAGGCCTCAGGCGTAAAACACGCGAACTGAAAATGATGCGCATCAAATATAAGGAGCAGGTTTTCCCGCTTGAGCTAAGCAGGATTGACTCAATTTTAGTCTCAATTGTATTTTAGAGTTGAGTACCGCTAAATCGAAATTTTCTGATTCTAAGAATAAAAAATTAAATCACTAAAATAACAGGTGAATAAGTTTATAAGCGCTAATCCTTCAATACAATTATTGTTTCAATTCCAATACACAGTATGAAAAAGTATACATAACGGAAATACTATGATTATTATCTAATATCCGAAACAGATCCTATTATGTTCATTGCTGGATATCCAGTTGTGGATCAGTTCTAGCTACGTATTGGATATCCAGAATTGAATTTGTTTTGGATATCCAATTTTGCACAAGATCTACATATGTTTGGATATCCAAAATTGGATGTGTTTTAGATATCCCTTTTTGGACAAGATCTAGATATGTTTTGGATATCCAGAATTGGATGTGTTTTGGATATCCCGTTTTGAACAACATCTGGGGACGTATTGGATATTTGGAATTGGATGTGTTTTGGATATCCCATTTTGGACATGATCTAGATATGTTTTGGATATCTAGAATTGGATGTTTTTGGATATCCCGTTTTGGACTAGATCTGGAGACGTATTGGATATTTGGAATTGGAAGTGTTTTGGATATTCCGTTTTGGACAAGATCTGGAGACGTATTTGATATTTGGAATTGGACAATGTTTCTGACAGCCAGATAGATCTATACATGTTTGGGCTATGCATTAGATATCTAGAATTGGTCGAGTTTCAGATATCCAGTTTTGGATATTCCATAGACGTCCAATGGATATCCAGAATTCGATATCCAGAAATGGATATCTAATAGATATCCAATTGACGTCCAATAGATATCCAGAATTCGATATCCAGAAATGGATATCTAATAGATATCCAATTGACATCCATAATATCCATGGATCTGATCTGGACATTGTGGATATCCAATGGATATCCCTTGGAGATTTGTGCGGTATGGGAAGTAAGAAATAATGCAGCCACGTGAATAATGATAAGCTTGTGTGGAGATTTCGTTCAGTCCAACCTTACTGAGAGATTTGAAAGAGACATAAGGTGGTTACGAAGATCGATTATTCTCATTTCCATCATATTTTTCAGAAATGATACTTTTTTAATTGTATAAAAAGTCAAACTGGAAATTTGAGTAACATTTATGCATTGTAATTTGAACTTTGAAACAATATTAACACTCTTGATGCAACTTCCATCCACACCTCAATATACCTCTTGTGCAAACAAATGCTGCATTACTCTCTTTGTTGAACGACTTTTACCTCAGTGATGCATACTCCTCAGCTTTCTCATGTTGTGTTTCCCCTTAATACCAAATTTGTCTCCAATTTTTTTCATTGTTGTTATCTCATCTTGAAGAAAAGGGAATGAGAAAGAGTTTGATAAAGTTAACATCGTTTTCAATGCTCCTCTAAAGTAGAAATTTAATTACAAGTCTGAGAGACCGCGACCGTGCATGTAGGCGGGCCATGTGAAGTTACTGTCTCCAGAGATGGTGGGATTAGCCTACTAGAGACAATAAATCAAATGTAGGTTTCACTCTTTCAGCTTTATGCGACACTGGATACACCCACTAACCATTAAGAAAATAAGCACTTCAACTTCTTCTTGGCTCGTTTCCTTCTTTCCCTGCCTCTGTAGATGTTAAATGTTCCATTTTTCTTCCCACATAATGTTTCTGTTTGCAGCTCAACTGTCCCATTAAATGGTGTTAGTTCATCTTAAGTGAACATATACAGATTCTTTCTCAATTTTTTCTTTTTTTTTGGACCTATATATTTTATTCTGGTTAATTCAAACTCTTGCTCAATTCAAGAACTGTTTGTTTCGTTCCACCTTATGGATATAGTTCATCTTGTGCCTCAACCTGAATATTTGATCTGGTTCATGTTGACTGTAGAATTCATCTGTGTGAAATTCAAGAACTAATAGCACATGTAAATCGTAATTGTTTTGTATTAAGGTTCGAATGGTGGAGAAGTGAGCAAGTGCTTTTGCATACAAGTCTCGTGACATTTGAAATTCAATAGATTGAATGCACGGAAGAATGTGCGGGGAAAGTACCTTTAACTTCGACACAATCGTAGATGGGGATAGGCAATGGGGGAGGCGAAAATATGTAGACGTGTGTGGAGCGAGTGACAGGACGGGTTTGACATGGATCAGGCTAGGAAAGTGGGCACAATTCAAGCGCGTGAGAGAGGACGGGAGTACAGAATGTCCAGTGTGGGGAAGACGAGACGAAATTCCACATTCTCCTCCAGTGCAAAGAAACAGCAGAGACTAGACGGAAATACATAAGGGATATGAACGAATCTAAAATTGAGGAGATAATCCCATACAACACAAATCTCCAAAAGATATCCATTCGATATCCACAATGTCCAGATCAGATCCATGGATATCCATTAGATATCCATTTCGGGATATCCAATCTTGGATATCAATTGGACGTCTACTGGATATCCAGAACTGGATATCCAAAACATATCTATATCTTGTCCAAAAAGAGATATCGAAAACACGTCCAATTTTGTATATACAAAACATATCTTTATCTTGTCGAAAACGGGATATTTAAAACCCTTCCAATTCTGGATATCCAAAACATATCTATATCTTGTCTATCCAAAACACCTCCAATTCTGGATATCCAAAACATATCTGGATCTTGTCCAAAATGGGATAACCAAAACAAATCCAATTCTGGATATCCAAAACATAGCTAGAACTTATCCAGAACAGGATAACCAACAAAGGACATAAATAGGATGTGTTTTGGATATTAGAAAATGATCATAATATTTTCGTTATGTATACTCTTTCATACTTTATCCTAGAATTGAAACAATAATTTTATTGAAGCAGCGTTTATAAACTTATTTACCTGTTATTTAGTAATTCATTTTTTTTTCTTAGAATCAGAAATTGTCGATTTACTCTACGCTAAAAGACAATCGAGACTCAAACCGAGTCAATTCTGCTAGCGTTACTCCCGGTTTAGACGAAAGTAAAAGTAAAAAATCTTATGGCTTTTCAGATGTTATGGCATATTTCATAGCATTTCTCAAGGATAGAACCCGTCCTATTTCCGTAGCATAACCAAATCAGAACGTATCTAGAAATATGTTGTTTTTTTTTTGGGGGGGGGGGGTCCGAACCAAGTGTCTCAGGATTCCTGAGTCAGGAATAATAATAATAATAATAATGTTTAAATTAAAATGATTATATTAAATAAAATTAATATTGAGGGCCATTACGGAGAGGGAAATGGCGGGAAGGGAGAAAGCTCAAATAAGGGACTTGGGAACCTTCCTACATTACGTCTGGACAAAGAGAGCGAATACGATGAGGGACGGGAGTGAAAGTGCCTGAGAACGGTGTGCAGAAATCTTCTTGCTGACAATACAGGGTGAGTTAAAAGTCAGGAACCATAGGACTAATGGATTAATCGTACGCCAGTGGCTGGATGACCAATTTCCGGGGAGGTGAATAGGTTGGCTGGACGCCGTTGAGTGGCCAGCGAGGTCCCCTGACCTCACATTAATGGATTACTACCCATGGGGTCACCTGAAGGCAATGGTTTATTCCACCTGATTATCGACCTACTCCATCTGCAAGGGAGGATAACAGAATGTGCCGCGCAAGTACCGCGTGCCACAATCCTCAGTGTCCTGAAGAACTGGGAGCGTCGTCTGAAAATGTGCCTTGCTGAAGAGAGTCAACATATTGAGCAAACCATATAGACAATCAAGTGACCCTGGGTTTGATACCCGGTGGAGGCACATAGTGGTTCGGATCCCACTTTAAACTGTAGGCCCAGTTCCGGTTAACCTTACTTTGTATAAAGTGGACTTAAAACACCAACTCAATCAATCAGTCATACCATATAGACAATATATACTGAAGTGAATAACACTATGGTTCCTGACTTTTGACACACCCTGTATAATAACTAGTGCTATCAGTGTGAAATTATGAAGAAGAAAAAAACAACCTTAGGTTGATAGATTGTAGTGAGGGAAGAACCCACAATTAATATGAAAGGTAAAGTTGAACATGTGAGGACATAAGGAGAGGGGATATGGAAGGAAAAACAAGAAAAAAGAACTTCATTGATGTATGGAAATGTGTGTACAGCCGCAAAGGCTCATACTGAAATAAACCTATATACTATTCTATTCTATTCTACTTTTCTACAACGTTTTGGTAAATAAAATTCAAGTAGATAATTTGTCTCCCTGGACAACAGTTGCCGCTCAATTTTATGCCAAATAATTACACACCCGGTAATTGGGAAAGTTTATCTTTCTCTATTTGTATGTGCGTTTGGGGTTATAATGGGTAATCCAAAAATACTGGCCGCATACTGTGGCCGAGTGGTTAGCACATCGCGCTGCAACGCCAAGAGTCCCGGGTTCGAATCCCGCTCGGGCTTGGTTGTTTGTGAATGTCCATTCATCAATTTCATCATTTCATCACTCATCCCCATCTTGGCAAATTAGCCAAGAGGCACAAAATCAATCAATCAACCAAAAATACTATAGATGTGCTATATTACTTCCGGATAAAGGCATTACAAATGAAAGAAGAAGAGCACTAGACCATCCTCGATCCAACTCTGATCACATTTTTTTTTTTTTTTTTTTTTTGTATTTCTTGCGCATTTCTACCTTCATTTTACATATTTCATCAATTAAATCTGTTAAAAAATTTCTCATCCGTGGGTATTCATTGAGCTGCAAAAAAGATGTTCTTGTTATCTGCCAACGTAATAGTTGGGTGTGTGCTCAATCGCATCGTGCTTGAGTCACCGGAAAAGTTCTCGCATCGAAAAAAGGATTAGTTATTATCTATTGACTGTAAATTATTTCCAGAATTTGCACTTGTGTTCTAAATGTATTTATTCTTTACATACAACTACCATGGTGCGTCCATTTCAGACAGGTATATAAGATCACCATTCTCCACGACACGGTCCCTAAAAATGTTTATCCTTTACCCTGAAACGCTAATGGCACTGTGACTTTATTTGTAATTGAAACAATTAAATTGTTGAATTGGTATACTTAAGAAAATGGATTTTCCATTCTATATTCTGACATTTAAACAAAATCTTAAACGCACACAGCATATACTGTTTACGTACATCATTTGTATATTAATTTTGCTTCTAACTTCATACTCACTTACGACGTACACTCAATTTATCCTTTCAAGATCATTATATGATTAAATTAAGTCAGTTCTTTAAATTGCTTCCATTCCAACTGATCTTAAATTGTTGCATTTTAGTGTAGTTGAACGTGAATTTCAGGTGGCAATAATGCATGTGGAAGCACCGGAAAAGCTGAAGCCTTGAAGGTGTTTCCCTTACTTAAAGATGCAAGATGCAGGATCAGATATTCCAGTTACTGGCCCATCAACACATCACTCTGTCAACAACATATCACGGCAGCTTTTCGTAATGCTTTTTTTCCTTTACATATTTTAAGATCTTTTCCCCGATACAATCTAGAAGATACAATTTCTCTTAATGGCGTTCAATGGAAATTTACAACCCTTTCTTCGAAACAACAATTCATGTTAAATAATGAAAAATTCCATGGTTTTCCGCTTCTGAGAAAGGCACAATATCATCTTCACGTGTCATTCTTTTCAGATAAAAAAACTTGCTTTCATGAAATCAGATGAGGATTACAGCAGATTGAGATTTTAATAAGATATTATTTCCTCAGAACATGTTTTGTTCCATTGCATGTTACTTACAGGCCCGTGCCTAATGGGGGGCATGGGGGCTATGTCTCCCCTTAAGCTATACAAATTTTTAATTTTAACCTATAAAAACCTATGAATATAACGTTGACGATTTTTAATATTTTGAGGTAATTTCGATTTTGTCACTCCACAAATGTGGAGTTTCTGGAGAGAGACAGACTCCAGAAGTTTGCAGTCTGCAATATTTGGCAGTTTAATAACAATTGATGCAAGGCAAAGTTTAGTCGGGACAGTCCATACCTTTTGTTCCATGTCCTGAAATTTTCGGCTATTCGGACACTATTTGCACCTCTATAAACCTTGTACTGGTTATGTACGACATTCTATAGAATACTGTATATATTATTAAAATTGTTTTAAATTTTTTATGATTCAAACAGTTGTTTGACACTCAACAAATAGGAACCCCTTGATTATTGAACGCCTTCTTCGATTACAGTGCCACTAATGTTTCATATTAATTTTCATCCAGGGGAACTTTGTATACAAAGGTTCTCCAATGACTGCAATACAAAACTAACCATATAAGGGGGCATTCAGCTCTCCACTCACACCGTAAGGTCTGTGTTCCTTTTTCACCACCAGTGAGCAGAAGGATAAAAAAAATCTTTGTTTTCTTTCTCCAACATCAGGTTTTTTCTGCAGATGATGTCCATTCTGCCAGTCATAGAATTTCTTAGGATTAATGAATACAGCCTGTTCCGCTTAAAGGGATCTAGAAATAAATGTTCACCGTCTAAAAACAGAGGAAGACAACATCCAGATATACAACGACCAATGCTCAGCCATGGAGTTAAACTAAATTGCGTTGTACGTACCTTTTCCTTCCTGATGGTGAATTCAAAACTTGGCTGTTTATTGGTTAGCAAAGTTAGAATGATCTCTCAACTTCCACTGTCAGAAATGCGTCGCTCGCTTCAAAAAAATCAAATTCATGCACTGTAAGCAATGTTTTAGGTAGAGGATAATAGAAGAAATGGGTGCAAAACGTGAGAAGTAAGGCCAGTAAGGTACCTCTAGATTGCTCCTGGATTGTGTCAAAAGATGCGAGAGAATTCCCAACTTCATTTTCCTGCAGATGCATTGCCTAAAAGTTTGCTCCTTACACCTGATACGATTATTCTTCATCAAGAACAACAAAAAACTAAGTACAAAATGTAGACTGAAAATAAATACCGGGCTAAGTGCCACAACAATCGATTTCCATTTTATTGCTAAAATATGGGCTATGGGCCTATGCCAGTGCGGTAAAAACCGGGCTATGTGATATGCAGTCTGCAAGTAGTTCAAACTTTAGCCATAAGAATGCGCCTTGGTCTAAGTGCCACCTGCTGTGTATCAAAATACGGGCTATATGCCAAGCGACATGTGACTGGTTTTGTGGTCACTTGGACGTCTTGGAGGTTATTGTGTGCTGCGTTTCCTCCAAAACAAGCCGCGTCTAATGAGGTAAACCTAGAACGGTAATGTTAACCTTGTAGGATATCTTCCAAGACAATGTTTTTCCTGTTTTTCTCGGAACTTAGATTTTGGCACTTAGCTCGGTTTTTGTTTTCAGTCTACAAATAACTTTATAATGGTGACGTAGTTAGTGTTCAAGAATGAAGTGATACTTTCTACATGCTAGGTAGATTTTGATGCGCTATTGTCTGAAGTGCAGGTAATCAACATGCTTTTACAATTGCTTTAGACGAGGTCAACAGGGGTCTGTTGCCTTGGGCCATCGATTTCATCCTGAACCTCGTTAAATGTTATTCCATTACATCTTTGGTCACGCTCTTTGCTCAGTGTGTAGATGACGAACGTTGTGTTGAGCAGCGAAGATGGATTATTAATGCAATGTCAAGAATCAAAGTATATGTGGCGAGTCTGTAGGAATTACTCAAGTGTGTAACAGAAGTATAAAACAGGTTTTGTTCCCGTAAATCCGTCCTAGTAGAATTAGAGACTTAATTTCCTTTTGTATTTACATCAGATTCGGGCCTTTTGAGAATATCTCGCATGTGAATTTTGAAAATTCCACAACATTGTACTAATCAGATGATTTGAAAATGCTTGAACTAATAGCTTACGCGAGGATTAAAAGAAGTAATGCTATCCCATATGCAACGCCATCAAAGTATATATGGGATATGGAGTGATGGGTCGATTTCGACCATAGTGGAGATGATGTGATCGATACCACGCTTCGGCGCCATAAATCCCAGGTACGCATTGATGAGAGCCTGGGTAAGCTCCAAAGTCGTTCGTTCTACTTGAAGTCTCCAGTTCATGTATACTCCTGTCCCTGTAATAGAGTCCCATAAAAATTTTTGTTATGATTTTGTCTAACCAATGGAACCTAGTAGAATACATGTAGGAGAGTCAGAAAAACTTGGGTAGACATCACCATATTCTGGACCGGGTGTTTTAGACGCTATTTTCCAAAATGGCCGACAGCGACAATATTTTGATTTTATTTCCGCTCCTGAAACCGTTAAAGTCATAATTTTGGTGTCTAAATATATGTTTTGAAGGGCGAGGAATCAAATAAAATTGTTCCTGAAGTTGTGTGTTATTTATTTCAGAAAATCTGTATTTTCATCTGTAACGGATAATATGAACAAATACTGACTACAATTATTTGGAAAGTTACATTTACACAACATAAAGGATTTTTTTAAAAAATATAATAAAATAAAGCACACATTAACAAAAATTATATTCCAATAAAGAACACATGGTAATTATGAAAACTCTGAACTTAAATGTTTTTTTACAAGTCATTGAAACAATCTGCATAACAATATAATAATTTCTTATTTTTCTCCCACACTATCTTTTACATTCATCGCCGCATCTGCAATACTCAGAGCATGGTAAATATTCCATACGACATTTACATCTACTAGTAGCACATACTTTACAAGTACACTGTATTAGTAGCTCAGAAGGCACTTCATGAAGGCAGATATCAGGCTTTAGTACGCCATTTTCATCTTTTCAACATCCATAATTGGTTGGTTGCAGGGTTCCATCAGGAAAGTAGCTTCGTGAAAGTTTTAAACATTCCTGCAGAACAAAAAAACATCATCTCAAATGTCCATTTCTTATTGAGAAAGATGAGGGTGGTAGCTCAGATATGTGCTTCTGTTTGTGTAATGAATAACGAGGCTCACCAAATGCCTTATACTTTGAGGACGGACGGATGTAAAACTTGAACAAGATATTCCTCTGCTTTATCAAGTGCTTCTTCAGACAGAGTATTTTCTTTTGCAAATCCAATTAGTAATATTTCTGGTGATGCTTTCAGTGAAGATGGCTTTGTTCCTATTTTGCTTGTAACATCACTACCTGTAACGATGTATGCCCTAATCAAAGTGCTGCAAAGCGTAGCTCCCAGTTTTCTCCCTAGCGTGTGTAGAGGTACATAACGCACTTTGTCACCCACTCCCACTTTAATCCACATTTCTTCCAATCCTTTCGTGAATAGTTCAAATAGATATCGAAGGAGGAGAACAACTACATCAGTGTCATTAGATCATACTATGAGGCATGTTATGCCTGACTGAACAGCATGGAATATATATGAAGTATCATTCTGGTTCTTATACAAAGGTCTGAAGGTCAGAGCAAGTTCGAAGTTCTTTGTTCATAACTATGAAGGCATCTCTGGTATCATTGTCTCCTGTGAGGGTTCCACTTATCACTGTAGTGAAGTTAGTCGTTTTTGCATGTTCAATAAAACCGGTAGCAGCGGACAATTGAAGCAGCTGTTTTCTTTACTTGAAGACCAGAATCTGTCCATCTGTATAGGAATTAGTGTCCCATTCGATTGTCATCATTTCAATTGGATCAGCAGGTTTCCGTCTTTCTCTTTCACCTTCTTTTAGTGACTGCTCGATGTAGATGTCAAATACAAAATCCACTCGTTTAGTTCCATACTATTGAGTTTCATTAGTCCAGACTTTATCAAATATACTTTTAAAAGTTCCCATACACTTAGTTCTGAGTTGGCGAACTTGTGACATAAAATGAACTACGACAGCAGTATTCATGATTTCACGTTCTTGAAAACAGTAATCAGTTGGATCTAGTTTTTTCTCAAGTTCAGACAACAGTAGATACTTTACAGGTTTGGTTGTGTAGCCATTATCATCTAATAACATATTACTTGGCAGCAGATCATATTTCAAAATATCTTTCATTGTTTCTCTTCGTGCAAGTGTTGTCTTCGATTTCGGAGTAGGCACTACTGTTTCACCCATCATTGTTGGGAGTTTTACCTTCGTGATCACACCAGAAAGTTTTGTAGTTTTCTTAACGAAAAGTTCACTTCTGAATAGTTCATAACTCTCCTCTCCATGCTCTCTCACTTTCATCAGGCGGATAGCATCCTCTCTAGGTACACATTGTTTACTGATAAAATTATGAAGTTGGGTCTGGCTGGATGTTTCATATGGATTGCCTCTACTGTTCATAAATTCAAATACTGCATTCACAAACATTAACATCTTGGAACTCAAGTTTCCTGATAATTCATGATGAAGAGTTACCTCACTATTACTGGTATCATCAGCACCAAGTATTTCTCAGAAACAGTTGCTTATTCCTAGTACCTCGTGATATACCAACTCCCATTCAGTGACATACATTTGTTGCTTTGTTTGTCCAATTATTCCTTTAGAGCTCTTTCAAGGTCGTTGGATAGTTTGCTCCAATTTCATGTCCGGTGACATAGCGCTAAATGATAGATTGGTTTGCCTCACTACAAAATGGCCTGTTTGAAATTTCTGATACACTTCAGGATGCTGTTCCTCTAACCATCACATTTTTTTCCAGATACCATGATGCATATCTTAAATAGTTAATACTGTCAAATTCAAATTCAAATAGCTTGAAGGTGGCAATTCCAATCGCCACCTCTGTCAAACGCTATGAGAAATTTCAACAAGTTTACCAGGTAAAGGAATGTATCCCAGTATCGGCACCTTTCGGACTTAGTGGCACAATCATTGGAAAATTTCTGAAAGTCATTGTACAAAACTGCTAAGGTTGCTAAAAGGTCATTAAACTCTGTTGGGCTTGTTTTCACATTCTTAGTTGAAATACTTATTTTCAATTTCTGGGCTTGTTGAATGGTAATAGCATATTTTTCTTTGGGGTTACATTTCCAAAATGCTGACCATTTATCTTCAATATAGCTTCTTCAAGAATCAGTAAGCCCTTCAGCGATCTGACATAATGACTTCCATTCATTGCTGATTCTGCAGTTTTAACACCAAACACTTTGCACTCAATAAGTGCATCCTTTGCACCACTGCCACACAGATATATTCCAATAATGTGCAGAACGGCCTTTGCGCAATGGAAGTTTCCGATCATTCAGCCACTATTTTATCAAGAGATTGTTTTAAAAGTATACGTTTTATAGCACTGGTTGGTTTGTCACATGATACACAGACCCTTCTTCAGCCGCCACACTTTTCAGTCTTTTCGCCACGCTCTTATATCGGCTGCTTCATGAATTATTTTTCTATCATTAACTGTGGTAACTGTCTTGTTACTGTCCACAGTCTGACAAATAATGCACTTCTGCACATCAAACAATATATTTTGTTCTTTATGTTCTTCCTGTTGAATATCTGTCAGTTTAGTTCTTACCGGTATCCGTCTTTGCTCATCCATTTTTAATTAATGGTAGTTAACCTGTAAATAACAGAAACTATTATTAGAATTTTGAATTATATAATTCAGTTCTGACAGCTTTATCACCCTAAACATACAGTTAAGTAGTCCTCTTGTTTAATTGTGTAATAAATGAAACCAAATTATACTCTTGTCCCTGTAATAGAGTCCAGTAGACATTTTTCTAAAACAACAACAACAACAAAAACAGATTTTCTGAAATAAATAACAATCAGACAAATTCAGGAACCATTTTATTCGATTCCTCACCCTTTAAAACATATATTTAGACACCAAAATTATGACTTTAACGGTTTCAGGAGCGGAAATAAAAGCAAAATATTGTCGCTGTCGGCCATTTTGGAAAATGGCGTCTAAAACACCCGGTCCAGAATATGGTGATGGCTACCCAAGTTTTTCTGACTCTCCTACATGTATTCTACTAGGTTCCATTGGTTAGACAAATCATAACTACGGGACTCTATTACAGGGACTGGATTAGCAGGCTTATAGTTGCATTACGTCCTTTCGTACATTTCTTCGAGACGTACTAATGTCCCGGAACCAGAAATGAATAAGACTCTACATTCATGAACAGTATTTCTATTTTAATCCGTCGGCGCAACATTAAAATGCTCACTTCACAAAACAATCTAACTGTACATTCAACAGCTTCCTCCCAATAATACATGAGTTATCACGTTACAATAATGTGCTTCAGAGATCTTTGACTTCACGATGGCACCGCTCAATGCTCTTGCCGGCAACAATTAGTAATAATAATGATACTTTTATTTCCTTTCTTTTCAGTTACATTCCATTGTATTTAAGGGTTTTGGACCATTGCTATGAAGGCTGCTGCTTTGATTGGAGAAAAAAATAGTACAGAATTCTTGGGGGCGCCATGGAGAAATTGGTTAAAGCACCGGATTTGTTTTAAAATCATAGGTCTGTCGTTGGTTCGATTCCCACCACCAAATGTCACCTGAATACGAGAGAAGCGAGGTGCTCTATCGAAACTTAGTATAGTTTAAAAGTAATGGATTAAGTCCAATTAACATTGCATGCTAATGTAGAACCATCGTCACTAACATTCAGAAAACTATTGAAAACATAACGTCATTCATGTAAGCTTCACAAATTCTCTTCACATGGTTCTAAAACATGTAGCAATTTTCAACTATCTTCCTGAGAAGAATTGCTGAAAACGTCACATATCACCAGTCTACAATTACTTCACAAGACAAGGCGGTGACATAATCTCCGTTAAAAGCCACAAGATTTGATGACCTGATATCATTGACCCCGGGAATCGAATCCATGTCTCTCGCATGTCAGTCAAGCGTCCTACAGCTTGGACCACTGATATTGTACTATATAATGTAATATTGATGAAGGTACTCTCACAAATAAACATATACGCCGGGATTCAAACTCGGAAGTATTTCTGTCAAAATCGTGAGTCGGTCTTGATTGATCGATTAATTTGGTTTATTTTACTTCGCTTTTCTGCCACTTTTTGCCTAATTGTGAAGATGGGCATGAGTAAAGATATCATGAAATTGATGAAAGGACACTCAACAAAGAACGCGCATGCCCTGACCGGAATTGGAACCCGGGACCCCTGGCTCGTAGCGCGATATGCTAACCACTCCGCCACGGATGTGTATATTGTATATATATCTACACACACACACACACACACACATACGTAATTTTAAAATTGATAAAACTGTTTGTAATGAAAATGTGTTCCGTATTCTCACCGTCGCCTTTTTATACTTGCCGTGGCTTGTCCTTTATCATTATGGTTGCTTGTCATCTGGTTTCTAACTATAAATTCATTTTAATGCATCTGTGACACACTAAACATCTCAAGAGTTCACGAGTGGATGTTATCTCAGAAGATAGATATTTTTTTGTTTTGTTTTGTTTTTAAACAACATGAGATACGGAAAGACGGGAAAGACTGGCTACAAATCGTTTACTAAGAGACTCATGGCTTGAGTGCCCCTAATGATACATTTGGCTAGGTTCTTGCTTCTTTACATTTCTTCTTGGAATTCTTGGTCCCTTCGTTCTTTTCTGCTTCCTTGTCCATCACTTCCATCTTTCCAGACCAGTTTTGAAGCTCTCCCCCTTTTTACATGGATGTTTGTCTTGAAACTTCACCCGGCTTCGCTTCATCATCTTTTCCCCCCAAGATACTTTCCCGGACCCAAAACGCTAAAACGACGTTAGTGTAAGACAGGGTTTCAAGAATATTCTGTTTCTTTGTAAATGTTATACATAAATGTTACGCGTACTCCTTGCAATATAGCAATTTCTACAAGCAAATATGAATGATCTCAAGTCAAGTCATTCATCTATCATCGCCAGTAACTGAGCTAACTGCTAAAAAAATTCTATATGTATTTGTTATTTTACATTGTTTTTATACCTATCTATACTCTATCCCCGGGATCTGTGGAGCAAGGCCGCGCATAGAGGCACTGAAGGGGGGAAAGCGAGGGAGTACAGGCTGCTGTGAAGGCTGCAGTAGCTCTCCCTCCACGTAATCCCATTCCCTCTCACGTGTTCGTGGATGGAGCCGTCGGCCTCACTACTTGTTCAGAGCCTTGTTGTCGTTCACTTGC
The DNA here is from genome assembly GCF_977018435.1 of Lepisma saccharinum. Lineage (NCBI taxonomy): Eukaryota > Metazoa > Arthropoda > Insecta > Zygentoma > Lepismatidae > Lepisma > Lepisma saccharinum. Next base: position 148,517,400 of record NC_139230.1, on the reverse strand, counting down.
TCTAGAGATACGCGGGACAGAGTATTGCGGAGAAGATTATGCCATTCCTAAGATTCGAACTTAGACCATCGTCATGTGAGCAGTATAAGTGTAGTAGAGATAAAATAGAGACTTCAATAAATTACTTAATATCCATTAGTTATTTTGCGTTACTTTCCTATGTGTGGTAACGAATGTTGGAAAAACGAAGATTAGATTAAATTAAAATTAATGTGGGGACACTCACAAAGGAACCATACCCAGGCCTGGCGAGGTCGTGATAGTGTTTTAGGTTTTGAAGTTTTGTTTAAAGTCCACTTTATGCATGATCTTGATGGCAAAGCCCGCTACATAAATAATGCTAACAAATGTATGTTCTTAATTTGGTTATTCAGTGTGGATGATCAACCACTTGGTATAATTGCAGCGAATGACGAAAATATTCAAATACTAGATGATGAGAACAACACAAGAAAACCGTCCAAGCTTTGACCTTCAGCTTTGTGGCTCATGATGTTGACCACTCCACCAAATAAGCCAGGCAATTTAATGTGCAGTGTAATTAGAGTCCCAATTGAGGAAAAATAATCATGATGATTGAGGGGAATGTTTATTGGTAAAAGCGAAATGAACACGGATTGAACTATGCTTGATGGTTGAGGTACTTCTTTTAGTAAATATTTTTCCCTTTGTATTCATTGCTCTGCGATAATTTGTTTTTTAGCTCCGATTCCATTCTTTTCTATTTTCTCTCTCATCATTTCTCCTTTCGATTTTTCTTTGAGTTTTTTGGTTATTCCTTTTAACTTTGTTCGTAATATGAATATTCCTTTTCGTAGCCGTCCGCTTAGTGTCTCAAGGTTGAATTTTTACTACGGATTACCGTCGTTCATTACACTCCGTCTCGAGAATCTGTGAAGCAGGCCGCGCATTACGGTAGAAAAGGGTAGAAAGGGAATGGGTGGAGAAAAGTCGTGCGCGATGCTGCAAACGGCTGTACTCACTTCCTCTCTCACGCTTTCATTGGTCGAGCTCTCACGAGTCACTCACTACTTGCGCAGTGGAATTGTTTTCAATCGCTTACTCCAGAGTTTCCCCGAGACAGATTTTGATTGAGTTGGTGTTTTAAGACCACTTTATGCACAGAAAGGCTAATCGGGACTGGACCTACAGTTTAAAGTGGGATCCCCGAGACAGATTGTAGAGACGAATGCCGAGATAAAAAAAGTGGTAAAACTCTTCCGCATATCATTTTCGTAAGTGTATTTTTTGTTATATTTTACTTTGTGTTTCTGTCACATTTAGCTAATCGTGTTGATGAGTGATGGTTGCATGAAACTGATGAAGGGACACACAGACAACTCCCACGTAGTCTGAGATTCGAACCCTTGATCGAAAGTCTCATTTCCTTAGCACCGTGCCATGAAGGCATATAGGGAATATGAAGGCATGGTCCCAAACATTCTCGATCTCAGCTGTAGTGGAGGTGATGCAATCAGCACCAAACTCCAACCACAGGTATATTTGACTAGAGACTGGGTGAGCCCTGGACCAACGTTTTGTGTTGACATTTTCGGAAAATTGCCGCTTGGGAGTTGGGATCACCGACCCCAGAAACTGAACCCAGGTATCCTTCGTGGAAGTCAGATACCTTACTGACTGGATCATTATGGGTGCCGAATACTGAGCTGATACAATTAAAGAAGGAAGATAACGGCCATTTTCCCCATTTCATTGTATGTACCTCTCTTTCCGTTCTCACCACTCATCGTCCCACTTAATTTAACTTAATTTAAAGTTTAATATAAGTTCTTCTGCTCGATAGATTACTATCTACCTAGTGACGAGCACTGATGCTTTGCAATGAAACAGTTCAGAGTCCGAATTCCTGTAGAGTGGTGACACAATTCAGTGTTCCCGATTCGACTTGAAATATATATATATGTTCAAGTCCTCCTTATCCTGTATGCAATGAATTATCCACAAACCTCCAACACACTGCCCCAAATTTCCTCAACACTTATAAAGGGGTGTTGAGGAAATTTTGGGGTGTGTGTGTTGGCAGGCACGTATCTAGAAATATATTTCGGGGAGGTCCGAACCAAGTGTCTCAATAATAATAATAATAATAATAATATAAATGTTTAAATTAATATAATTGTTATAATTAAATTAAATATTAATGGAAATATGTAAATTTATTGTTGCATTTTTATTATTACATGAATACGTAAGACGATGGCATAAGAATATAGATATAACATCACATATTTATTATCTAGCTTGCGTGTACTTACGATCGCCGATATTTGTATAAAAACAAGGAAATTAATGTCAAATAGATAAAGAAGTGAATATTTATCGAATAGTAATAAAAGGATGTTAGATCCAGTTGACAAGAAGTAAAGTTTCTTATTAATGTTTCATGCATATTATCATGAGTAGTAGTGTGCATAAAACTTCTTTGGTACTGTCATTCAAAGCAGCATGATCCAAATAGGATAGTAATAATAATAAATATAATCATAACCCTTGACTTCCAAGTTCATAGGAAATAAATAATCATCGATTATTGTACAATCGGGAACAGTATTATGATGAAAAGTATATTTTCATTATTTTATTTTAGTACTCGGTAAGTCTTCCGGGGGAGGATCCGGACACCCCCCCCCCTAAATACGTCCTTGTGTTTTGGGTGTTCGTGGATAAATCACTGCATACAGGATAAGGTACAATTTATGGCCATTTTGACTCTAAATTTTTACTTACAGTCCCCTAAATACGAAATTACACCCCGCCAGATGAAAATTCTGGATAAACTCCTGCCTTGTATGTGCCACAAATCGTGTCTGCTGGCAACATTGCGGAGGGGACTGAAGTCTTGTGAAAGATAGAAGATCCTTGCCCCTCTACTCGAAGCTGTTTTGGCTGATAGGTCAAGGTCTGTGAAGAACCGAATGCTCTTTCCAGCCCCTTGGCCTTCTGGGTACTGACAGCCACCCCCAAGAGATTGAAACACAGGTTGCCTCCATTTCTATTTCCAGCCGCGTCAGATGTCCGCCCCCTCCCACAACTTGTCATATTTATCTCCAGAACAGATCGACCGCAACTCCTCCCCATGACCCTTGGCGAATCTGAGAAATGAATTAACAAAACGGGGAGAAACCGTTTATTGTTTCCGGTTGGGTGACCGCTTGCTGAGGGATGCGGGAGAACCCACCCCCTAACCCTCATTCTGGCTGTTATTTAATTCTTCCCTGTCCAGGATGCGACGTGGATAAGCGTGTCTAGGTCCTCCCTTTGGATGGTGAACGATATTCAATTTTTAATGTAGTTCTTTTTGGGGGTGGAGTGAGGTGAGAAAGAGGATATAAATGGAAACATGAAGCGTTTCTCTTTTAAATTATCGGGGCCTCCCGCAATGGCGCGTCGTTGCCTTGTAATCAAGGGGTCACGGGTTCGATACCCGATGGAGGCACATAGTGGTTCGGATCCCACTTTAAACTATAGGTTCAGTCCCGATTAGTCTTACTGTGCATAAAGTGGACTTAAAACACCAATTAAATCAATCAATCAAGCAATTTTTTTTTTTTTTTAAATTATCATGATCACTCCAACACCCACCCCGAAAAAAACATAGTTTAAAATATTTAGTAGTACACCCTTCTGTCGTGAGAGTTAAAACGGGAACTCCTTTCTTTCACCAAGGCAAAAAGGAAGAGATATACGAGGCCTGGTGTCTGATGGTAGCTTGCCTTTTACTTGGGCTCTTATGGCAGCATTACTTTTGTAAGTACTCTAGGAACGTGTTACTTGATATAACTGCCGACTTCCGTGGCGGAGTAGTCAGTGAAACATGCTAGGAAGCCAGAGGTCACAGGTTGGAATCATGGAAACATGGTAGTCCATAATCTCTTACATCAGTTCATTATTCTGCCTCCGAGTGACGATTAACCCAACAGGTAGGAACTCTCTCTACTCTCTAGCCTTCTTAAACCCGAAGGTTCATGGCTGCAGCAACACAGGCCTTCCATCTGTCCCTATCTTGAGCAAGATCGACCTTTCGAAAATTCGCTTTCCACTTTGCCTCTAATTATTGTTTATCAATTGTTAATTTACCTAGTGCAGTACAATTTTGCGATGCGCCTTTATTAAGGATGAAGCACGTTACAACAAGGCATTTTTCGTTCCCATTGAGGTTCATTCCTGTACACATCCTCAACGTGGGAAATTCAAGCACATTAGACTGAAACTTTCCCCTGTCTTGCTGATTGTTTTTAAAGTTTTTAAGTTGAATTTATGCACAGATAGGCTAATCGGGACCGGACTTAATTTTAAAAAGAGATTCCAACTACTATGTGCCGCCACCAGGTATCCAACACATTATTTTGTCCATGTATTTTGAAGTAAGACAGAAGTGTTGAACCCTGTAGACCAGCATCTCAAACAAACTGGTAAAACACGCCATCAACTTCAGTTCATTACGCTTTGGATTGTATCCAACAAGAAGAGGAAAATACATCATATTTCAAATGGATAAAATCGTTTGTATTCCCTCTCATTTAAAATGCAGATATTAATCTATCGAGGAAACAAACAAGGAAGTTGAGGCATTGTACACGATTTGTGAGAGCTGTAAATCGTACCCAAACGGCAGCAGGGTATCTACTACAGGTCTTGCAAAACGAGTTATGGCTTCACCTCAAATGAGCTTCAGCTTTTGTCCTCAGTTTTTTCAGCAGTTACTTTTTCCTTCGCGAATAACTTAATCGCAGGCTAATTGAATGCTAATTCCCATATGTCCTATTTTGCAGAAATGATAATATTCCAATACATGTTAGAATTTTTTCAATTAAAATTGCATGAAATTACATAAATTAGACCTGCGTGCTTCATTATATGTTACACGTAACCTAATATCAGTAATATAAATATAATTGTTATGTTGTTTGACTTGGGGAGAAAGAATGCCGTGTTTGTAGAAAGTTTTTGGAGCAGCAGATGTACGTAGACTACACGACTCGACTCGTACATAGAAAATGTATTAAATTCACAATTTGTGAAAATAAGTACAATGAAAGTTATTATTTTCTTTACTGTACTTCTATTTAGTGTCAAATCGATGGTTTTATACTAATCCTTGGATTTTGATGTAGCATCTGATGAAACCTCTATTTTTTTGTTTATCTTTTGTCATGAATATCTCATTTTCATATAGTTGTTACATCATGATTTTGCATTGGCATTATATGAATTGTCCTGCACATAATTTCTCGAGAACACAAGAGAATATCTACACGATATGACTTTGTCAAAGCAGCTCGCCGGTTGAGTGTCATTTTCAGAAACTCGTTTTAAACTTTTGATGTTCGAAAGCAATCTCATTTCGTACTTCCGTGGTGTAGTGGTGTAGAGAACTACGAAGCCAGTGGCCCTGAGTTCCAATTCCAAATGAAACTTGGATTTGTATGTGTGTGGAGGGGGGGGCAGATTGCCACTGATCAACGTGCCGTTTTTCACTCAGAGTAAGTTGATGTAGCGACGTATAAAAGCGAAGTACCTCAAATAGAGACTGTAAAGGTGCAGTAGGCCAATTGGTAGAGCACCTGACTACCACACAGGAGACCTACAAATTCTTACTGCCTTTATATCATTCTGTGATACGCAAGCATATGGGATAACTTTGCAAATGCAGAATACCAGTCTCCGATCCAAACGTTTTCACCGGTAGTTTGGTAATATTTTCAGCCCTATGTCTCAAGTCCACGTAGGCATGTTTTGGCAAGTTTACCATACACAATCAGAAATTGCACGGTCGAGATAAGCACAGTGCAGCTTGGTTTCTTAGTGGTTATTTTCTTGCTGGTTGCAGAAATGAAGTCTAAAAGTAAGTCATGCGTCAGGACTCTCAAATGACACCCACGACAGAGCACGCCAAGTTTGGAGAAAAATTGCAACCAGGAAATAGAGGGAGGGTAACTTCCGGATAATACTCCCCAACATTTGGAACATGCAGAATTTACCGATATTTGCCAAATGGTTACAATCTAGACAGCCTTCCTAAGTATGTGTATCTTAATACCGGTATATTTAGAACAACGGACAGGATTTGAATGTACCGCTTCTCTCTCTCTCTCTCTGTGTGTGTGTGTGTGTGTGTGTGTGTGTGTGTGTGTGTGTGTGTGTGTGGGTGTGTGTGTGTGTGTGTGTGTGTGTGTGTGTCTCTCTCTCTCTCTCTCTCTTTCTGTCTTTACACCACACTTCCCAGACTAGCCTATGAAATGCTTCACTAAGTAGACGGTCTATCGTTTCAGCCCCAGGAAGGAGTTGACTGTGAACGATTTATATTGACAGGTTTGAAACTTTTCCATCTCATTATTGGACTTTTCTTAACTTGCTCCCTTGATTGTTAATTAAATTTCAGCACCATTACTTAATGAAACGTCCTATACAGAGCAACGTGACTATGAATTTTGCAAGAGATTTTCTCAATCCTTTCTTAATTTCTTAACTTTTTCCATCTTCCCACGTATCAAAACTTCATTTAACCAAAGAGAAAGTAAATTTCTAAATTTACTTTCTCTGTGTTTTAATACTTTCTGATGGGACGGTGTAAATGTCAATACAGATAATCTTACTTCAAAGATATTTTACTGCAAAACCTTTTTAACGAATATAACTTTGCCAGAATATTAAATCGAATAGATTATGTCTCGATTAGACGTTTATTACACGCACGAGGACTGTTCAACGAAGACTAGTAGTTGTTTATCGAGTTAGTGGATGTTTGTGCCCTCGGGCGATTAGTATTTAGAATTTATTTGCATGTATTTAGAATAAATTTGCATATTATTAGAATAATTTACATTTATGTATTTGCATATTTATAAATTTTATGAATTTTCATTTTTTTTCATTTTATGAAAAATATGTAAATTAGTGTTACTAAACGCTATGCATATGATTTTATGTTCATTTTATGTAATGTATAAAACGGTAATAATTAATGTTTATAATATTGAAAATAAGATTTTATGGTTTATGAAACGCAAGGAATGGTGGTAATGGGTGTTGGTAAATGTCCCTTTAGGGAAGAAGATGGTCCCGGTACTCGAACCTACGATAAGTACGGGTAATAATTATAGTGTACTAAGGAATAATAATGAATGGTATATGTTATGAAAGACGGTGATCCGAGACAATAGACAGAAGACGTTGAACTCCGCGCTGAAGAACCGATAGAGGAATTTGGGGAATGTGCGGTCAAGGTCAAATGACGTGAGAACGCCAGAACAAAGAAAGACCCCGATTTACCAATTGGACGGGTAAAAGTTACAGTGGTGTAAGTCACTTTGTAAAAAAAATACTTAGACACAGAAACCAGATCGCGATAAGTCCATCTGTGAACAGAAAACGTGGAGTACGTCAGAGATTCATTCAACTGGCTACAGCTGACATTTGAAGTTCTAGTGATAAGGAAACATCGGTTGTGTTGATCAGCAAATTGCTGTGAGTCAGACTCTTTGCTTTTTTTTACAAAAGTGACTAACATCACTGTAACTTTAACCCGTCCAATTACAGAACGCATCGGCATATTTTGAGAACCGGTTTTTCCAAGGTTAAGTAGAACGCAAGAACAGGGGAAAGGTATGTAACACTGTAGCACAGGACAAGGGAGGGATTGAAACAGACAACAAAGGATGGGCGTCAAGGTCAAATCTCTCAAGCTGGGCGTTGTTTGTAGAACCGGTTTCCGCCGCCAATTAATATTCCGCTCAGTTTTGCGTCCAGAGCACGGGATGCTGTAGCTTCGGGTTTTAGGGTAGAACGCTATCATGTTAGGACATGTTTCTGTCAAAGTAACCCAAGGTTTAACTAGAACACAAGAAAAAGGGATTTTGGGATACCCAATTAGATTGGAGCTAGAAATTTACCCTGAACAAGGAGAACAAGGCGTAGGGGTTTTATCCGAATTAGGAAGAAGGGAAAGCTATCTGGGACTGGGGCTAAAGTTTTTACTATTTTCTTTTATCACTGGGTGTCGAACCTCGGACCCTTTGATTATTGATTTAACTGTAAATATTATATTTCGTGTGTAAATTATAATTGTTAGTTGCACTAATAGGTACAAATATTAACTTTATACACCTTCATACACTCTAAATAACAAAACTTTGATATATAAATTAGTAACAATTTGCTAAAATAATTATCTTTGTTTTCTTACATAAATATAAAGTAGTAAAAATACTAAACAAATAATTCCTTCTCTTGTTATTTAAAGAATGCCAAACAGTGTAAACCAGTTGATATATTACACATTTAATTCATCATTTATCAAGTATAGAGCATAAGACCTAGTAAATAACATAAAAACATAAAATTTGAAGGCAGTAACAATATTTTTTTAAGAAAATACTGTGTTTACCTAACTTTGTGAATTAAATACTAGTACATTTTGTCAAATTATAAATAAAATATACCTATTTCTTTTGTATTTGTACTATAGTCAAGGAAAATGTTACTTAAACTTGGCTAGTTCAATCTGAGAGTTTTAGCTTTATTTGTCCATAACTGGATATAAGTGTAACTTGTTAATCTAGCCAAACAAAATCTTTACGTCAATTTTGAAAGCTAGCTGAACTTTAGCGTTTCGAATTACATATAGTAAAGGCCTCTATAGTGGTAAAATAACCCCAGTCTGTAAAAATTTGGAAATGTTGTCTCCTTCTCTGTCGATCCAGACCAAAAGTGTTCTCAAGTATTTCAACATATTTCTTAACATAACTAACTTTTCAATAAAAGAATACCTTCTGCCCAGATAGCTTAGTTGGTATAGCGTTATGCTTTTAACCTATCTGTCCAGGGTTCGAGTCCCTGTTTGGGCGGTTACAATTTTTAAATTTTGTCATCGGATCTTGTGCAGAATAGATATAAAATATATTTACAGTCTAACAGATTATTATTTATCTTCAAATTTTTAAAGTAAGCTTTTAAGTTTTTCAAATATCAGCATCTTTAGTTAACAGTACAGCATAACCAGTATTTTTACGATAGAAATGTTCTAGTGTTAGAACCTACACCTACTGTAATATCTCTGTGGTATTAACTTATATGCAGCCCATAACGTTTGGGACTGTTTCTCCTCCATTACATTTCCTCGCCATTTATCCTTAGCGCGGCGATTAGCCACAGAAGCAAAAAAAGCTAAATCTTATATTTGTTCTCTTTTATATCTCTGAAACCACCTATACTATAGAACTACATTTAATGAATTTTGCCGTCTTCCTGTTTGATCTGTTAAATAATCCAGTCAATAAAAATATACTTATATAGAAAAATCTGTTTTTGAGATGCTTAAATCGGGTAATCCGCTTTTGCGTAATTTCTCAGAAATATAGACAATCAGAGTTCTTGATACAATTAGCACCTGATAAAGTATAAATCAAAATCTAGTTAGTGTTGGCTTATGTGCATCTGGTACCTGTAGTTACTTGAAAATGCAAGTATTGGGTGTGTAAAGGAGGGTGTTCTTGTGAAACGGTAAAAAATCAACCTTATTTCCTCGTAACATTAGCTGTAAGTGTTTCTTACAGACTAATAAGGCTCTGACGTGTGGTCCTACGTCACCTACAATCCTCTGTAAGGTTCGTGTTGTCCTATAAATTGTCGATATACATGCTAAGTGCCTAGTTACAGCCTAAGCTTTTAGCTTCAATCAGAGGATTTTAGTCCTCAGATAGTGATTGTAGCCTCGTATAATAAATCAAATGCAAATAACCAAAGTGTTGATGCACCCAAGAAAACCAGTAATACTTGAAAAATACCTTGAAAAGGGCTATAAGGCTAAATTATTCTTCTAGCATAGAGAGAAAAGTTTGGCAAATGGACCTATGGTCCATAAACTTCGTCTTGTCCTGTGACTTGTCAATATATTGATAAATGGTTATATTTAAGGGAGAAAAGATACAATGTTGGTAAGCGTCCAGTTATAGACCCCTCGGTAAAGGGATTTCAGTCCTCATAGACACATTATTATTTTAGTTACAGTAAAAGTTTGGCCTTATATTTATCTCAAATACAAATAGTCGAAATGTTAAACATTTCTTACTTTATCCAGTAAGCCTTAGCTAAAAATACAATAACAGCGTTACGGACATAAAAATTAAGCAAGCAGAAATATTCTAGTGGCACATAATAAGTATAAAATATCCTTTAAAATACTCTGACATAAGGTTGTGGGTTATCTGAGAACAACATTTTCAAGCCTTCTCTCCTGTATAAATAGGCTCTAGAAATCACTAAGCTTCAATAAAATAGAAACATGGGGTAAAAAGACTTAGAGCATGGTGCTGATCACATGATATCAAAAACATGCAAAAATAAAAATATATGGAGCCCTACCTCATATATTTAGGAAACATTACCAACCCTAACAGTAAAAAAAATACCGTTGAAACTCTAAAAAAAAAGAAACTTTCTTACGTAGCATACATAACTTGACTGAAATAAATATAGAAATACAAAACCAAAAATAGCATAGTGGAAATCTGAAAACCGTAAACTATAAAATAACTTTTAGTCAAAACTACTTTCTCTTAAGTGTTTAGAAAATATTTAAATAAATACTAAACTCTAAGTTAAAAATTAGTGAATATGGGATACAAAACGCAATAAATAAAAAAAGAATACGAACACTTCTAAAATAAAAAGTAAAAAGTTGAAAACATCTCTTTGTGCGTCCAAAATATAATAAAACATCTTGCCTGAATGGGTTAAATTGTGTTATTTGAGTAAAAATTAGGATAAACTTGGATAATAACCAAACAAAACTTGACTAGACACACATTTAAATTGTGTTATTTTGGTGAAAATAAGCCTAAACTTGTAAAATAAAGGGACAAAACTTGACGAAACACACTTCGTGTGTCGAAAATGTAATTAAAACTCTTTCTTGAATAGACTAAATCGTCCTACTTAGGCAAAAATAAACCTGAACTTGTAAAATAATCCGGTAAAACTTTGAAAAAGTACATTTTGTTTCCAAAATATTACAAAATAGTCATGCTAGAATCGTTTAAATTGTGTTATTTGAGTAAAAATACATAAAAACTTGTAAAATAAAAGTTTGGTAAAAATAAACTCAATATTATATTAAAAATCACACAGTAACAGAAATTCACTAGTTAGACAAACATCCTGTTGGATATAAACCAATAATCAAAGAGCCCGAGGTTCAACACCCCGTGATAAAAATAAATAGTGAAAACTTTAGGTACATAAACTTTTAAAATAATAAGTTAAAAGTTGAAAAAATTTCTTTGTGAGTCTAAAATATAATAAAAATTGTTGCCTGAATAGATGAAATTGTGTGATTTTGGTAAGCATATACTTGTAAAATAATAAGCTAAAAGTTGAAAAAATTTCTTTGCGAGTCTAAAATATAATAAAATTTGTTTTGCCTGAATAGATGAAATTGTGTCATTTTGGTAAAAATAAGCATAAACTTGTAAAATAATAAGTTATTAGTTGAAAAAATGTGTCTGTGAGTAAAATATAATAAAAAATGTTGCCTAAATAGATGAAATTGTGTTATTTGAGTAAAAATACATAAAAACTTGTAAAATATTTGACATAAAGTCAAAGTTTGGTAAAAATAAACTCAATATTATGTTAAAAAACACGCAGAAACATAAATTTACTAGCTAATTAAATAATTAATAAGGGACCGAGCTTCGACACCCAGTGATAAAAGAAAATAGTAAAAACTTTAGGCCCAGTCCCAGATAGCTTTCCCTTCTTTCTAATTCGGATAAAAACCCTTACGCTTCGTTCTCCTTGTTCAGGGTAAATTTCTCGCTCCAATCTAAGTGGGTATCCCAAAATCCCTTTTTCTTGTGTTCTAGTTAAACCTTGGGTTACTTTGACACAAACATGTCCGAATATGCTAGCGTTCTACCCTAAAACCTGAGCTACAGCATCCCGTGTCCTGGAGGCATGCCTGAGCGGAATATTAATTGGCGCCGAAACAGGTTCTACAAAAAACGCGCAGCTTCAGAGATTTGACCTTGAACGCGCATCCTTTGTTGTCTGGTTTAATCCGTCCCTTGTCCTGTGCTACAGTGTTGCATACCTTTCCTCTGTTCTTGCGTTCTAGTTAACCTTCGAAAAACCGGTTCTCAAAATATACCGACGCGTTCTGTAATTGGTAAATCGGGTTATTTCTTTGTTCTGTCGTTCACACGTCATTTGACCTTGACCGCACATTCCCCAAATTCCTCTGTCGGTTCTTCAGGGCGGAGTTCATCGTCTTCTGTCTAGTGTTTCGGATCACGTCTTTCATAACATATACCATTCATTATTATTCCTTAGTACACTATAATTATTACCCGTACTTATCGTGGGTTCAAGTACCGGGACCATCTTCTTTTTTTAAGGGACATTTATCAACACCCATTACCACCATTTCTAGCGTTTCATAAACCATACAATCTTATTTTCAATATTATACACATTAATTATTATCGTTTTATATATTACAAACTTTACAGTAATGAACATAAAATCATATGCATAGCGTTTAGTAACAATAATTACCTTCTATTTACATATTTATCATAAAATGAAAAAAATAAAAATTCATAAAATTTATAAATATGCAAATACATAAATGTAAATTATTCTAATGATATGCAAATTTATTTTAAATACATGCAAATAAACTTTAAATACTAATCGCCCGAGGGCACAAACATCCACTAACTCGGTGGGTTCGAAACATTTGCACGGAGTGACAGTTGCACGGAATGACACTTGCACAAATCCTGCCCCAGATCAATCGACTTTGGCTAAATCATTATTTGGGTTGTGACACTTGCACGGAAATTAAGACTGTGCGGAAGGAGGGGGGGGGTTATTTCTGGGATTTTCTGGTTCCAGTGGAAACCATCGTCTTTCTTTTTCAGTTCATTTTTGTTCAAACATAATCAGTTCATTTGTATGTACATTATTTACAAATTGAAATTTTAGTGTTGGGTAGGTTCTAACATGCCTTTAAATGGACTCTATAGAAAAAGGCGGGGCCGCGGTAGCTTGCGCTAGGTTAATTACCCCAGGGGCGGAGCCCGGAATGGGGGGGGGGGTCAATTTTAATATTATTTTTTTAGCCCTTAAAAAGCGACTTATATATCCATCGGTACGGGTGGCTGCTACGAAACTGACATGGCCGCAATAGGCTTCCACCTCGCAACTTTAAACGGCTGTATCTCCACTTTAAACGGCTGTACACTCGTAAATATTTGTTTCCCCGCTCAAGGATTTTGTTTTCCACAATTAGCAACACACAATCTTCGTAAAAATAAAAAATAAATCCTAGCGAAATCGAGGGTGGAGGATTTCAAGATGGACCCGTCGAACTTCTTCTGTATACATTTTGGAGATTGAGTTTCCAAAGTTTCTGGCGAGGAACGAGTTTATTTTACACTTCCGTGCAAGCGTTATCGTCGCAAATTAAATGGTCATGGACATTGACCTCTTCTTGCAACACTCACTAAATTCACCTCCGTGCAATTGTAACTACGGGCAAGTGTCACAAACTCTAACTCGGTAAACAACTACTAATACTGAGATGGATTTTTTTCTTATGTCCCCTTATATGTTATATTTTTGATTACCTTATTTGAAAATAGTGTGTTTTCGTGTACATTATACCTGTATAGCAGCAGCAGTTGGTATCACTATCCCTTTATTTGATTTATTGTTTGCTTTTCGCCTGACAAAAATAGAGCAGAATGGACTCATGTCATGAGGTGTTTTCACCGGTGACTAGTCGTGGCTACATCACTATGATCCAGAGGGCAAACATGCCAGAACTGTATGGAAATCACCATCATCTCCAACTCCAAAGAAAGTAAATGTTGTTCCGTCTGCTGGAAAGGTAATGAAGATCAGAGCACTGCACCAGTTTCGCTTACTAAGCCCGCCTAGTCGCCGGGGCGAGTTTTCCTCCTTCTCCCACCTGGCGAGTCAGCGAGTAAGAATTGCCCGCCTGGGTTTTGAAGCTTCAAGCATATGCAAAAAGTGCCATGGTAAATACATTTTTGGTACATTGTGTGGCTAGTGGTCGTTCATCATCAAGCTATTTTACGAAGAACTTGAAAAGTTTTGCTACAGATTTTCTCTCGGTGCAACTTTGCTAATATCCGAATTATTGCTCTCAAGATATACCCTCCCCTTCTTGAAAGTTTTACTATGAATGGCACAAAGATCGGTTGTTTTATTTTCGTTAATTTAATAGCGAAGGCAATTGTTTTCCTAGATGTGATTTTCTTTCTTGCATTTACAATGACTTCCCTCCCCCTCCCCCTCACACACACACACACACATATACATTCATTTGGAACCGCTAACTTATCCAGGATTTTTTTTTCGGAGGACTGTGAAATTGTAAAAGTCGTTATCACATAGCTCATTCTAGGCAGGGGCACAATAAACTTTATTTTATCATAACCTTCATTTTTAAAGCTGTTGAACGACAAAAATGGTAATCGGAGGTCGTTTTAAGATGTGTTTTCATTTCCCAATTTTTTACTGCTTTCATTTGAAAGTTTTGAATTTCTCTAAATTTCGAGAGGAGGTGTAGCCCCGTCAGTTCCCCCATACCCGCGTACGCCAGTGCATGGAACAACAAAACGTAACTGATCCTTTACAAAGACTGTTTCATGTGTCACTGGTTCTGAGTCTGAAGCCAGTTAGAACAACGCATGCTTGTAAAGCTATCCGCACTTACGTCAGAAGACGAAGGGCAGGGAAACAAAACAATGTGTTTGAGAATTGTGCCATTAGTGAGATTTCACCTTTTGTTCCGTCCTAACGGCTGAAGCGCTGCAAAACCATTAGGGAATAGATTTCTAGCATTTAAAAAGGGTGATTTAGATCAATTATCAATATTTGAAGAATATGTGGTCGTTGATTTGACATAATAATGGAACATTATTAAGGGAAAATTTTAATTTGCGAAGTTATAAAATCTAACAGTTATACAACCTCAGTGCCCCTTGCGACTAACATAAATTCAAATGTGAAATGCGTAGTGAAATTTAATTACTGTTGGCAACACTGACAGTGGCGCTCGCGTCGGACCTGAAGCAACTACATCGGGTATCACGTGACTCCTAGGTCCCGGTAAAGAGAAAAACCTGGCAGGTCTCTAGGCCTGTGGATTCTTGCTCACAGGCAAGCTCGATTACGCAATCGTCCAACACCTGGCTTGACGTGCGTGTTGCATATTATTTTAGGCGAGCCTCCTCGAGGACGGGTTTTCTCCGGGTCTCGTGCAGACTTCTGATGGAGATTACCAACAATACGTTCCGTCACTCGCATACTACAGTTAGAGAAGAGCATTTTAAGTCAGTTTTGAACACTTTGAGGAAGCATATTACAGTAAAACGACCTGAACTTCATCGGGATGGATGGCGGCTTCATCATGACAACGTGAGGCCTCATGTGGCAAATGTTCTAACGGAATACTTGGCTAAGATTAAAATAAGTTCTGTCCCACCCTCCTACACACCTGATCTGGCAACCTTGACTATTTCTTATTCCCCACATTGAAAAAGAAGCTACGTGGCTATCTATTAGAGAACTCAAAAGCAGTGCTAAAGAGATCTGATGCGATCCTGAAGGACATTACATGTGTTTGAGGGCTTACAAATACTTTGTCATAAGTGCATTGAAGTGGGTGGGGACTAATTTGAAAAATTTCATGTCAACGTTGAAATAGAGCAATAAATAGTTGAAAAGAATGTCTCAATTTTTTTTTGAACAGCCCTCGTAATATAGCGTGTATGGTTTACAAACAAATAGGATCACATTGATTGATTTGCTTTATTTTACTTCGCTTTTTGTGCTACTTTTGGCTAATTTGTGAACATGAGTACGAGAGATGATATGATGAAATTGATGAATGGACACTCACAAACATCCATGCCCAGGTCGGGATTCGAACCCGGGACCCCTCGATCAAATTCTAGATGGATTTACTGTATGTTTAAGAGGGTATCAATTAGGGTTGGTTTAGTAAGGTTAATTTTCATTACTGCTTCCTTCTCACATTTTTAGCAGCTTGGGCTTGCAAGGTAGTTGGTCTGGGTTAAATTTAGTCAGTTATAACTAACTGCATTGATTCACTTCTTGCATTTTGTTCATTCATCTGTTTTCTTTATAGTTTTCAAAGAATATAATATTAGCAACAGAATATGTCTCATCATAATTCCAGTCTTGGCCGGCGAGTTCCTTTGATGTAGTTTTAAGCGTGGGCTAAACCCAGCAGGCATCTAAAGTCGCTTGATCCTGCAATTTTTTTGGGAGACATTCCGACCCTCTTCCTTTTTTTCTGCTCTTATACATTAAGTTTCATGCACAAATAGTGGGTAGAAGATGGTAGTTGTAGGAATTCCACATTGTTATCCACTATCTGTTTCTTAGGTTGCAATTATCTCACTTCTAATAGATATTTGTCGTAATCTTGCCTTGAACTTAATAATACGTGGTTGCAGTTGTCCTAGATTTCAATGGATACATTGCAAGCAAATAATTAATAGAAAAAATAGGTCTCTACATAATGAACACATTACAGATGCCGTTCGAAAGGGGAAAAATAAAAAACAATCCGTAAATTGGCGATACGAAAAAAAATCACTGGGAAATTTACAGACAATAAACAAAGGTATTGATATTTATGCGAGGTAGTTTCCTGTGTCTTGTGTCACGTTCAGAACCAATAACTATTCTTGCTTGTGCCGAAGATTCAAAGTATAAGAAAAGAGCACTGAGCACTTAAACTAACGACCTGGTAACATCAAACGAGAATATACTGACAAATGCATTAACATTAGAAGTTATGTAGTCGGAATCGAAGTACACGCATTTCATTGCAGAACGAGTCATGCTTCAGTGACCAATTCCCATGGCAATCAAATACAAATCCCGTCTCTCATAAACGTGACGAGTTCGTATATCTGCCACAGGACTTCCAAGATTGCCCACATCTTGTATCTTCGGAGGAAGTAGTTTATCACTCGTGATAGCTCTTGTTTTTTGTCCAAAAGTGTGTAAACTGTTTTCAGATAAGGAGCAAAAGTCAATGCCTCCATGAATATATACTAGGTCATGGGTCCATGCTTTTCTTGTATTCCAACAATAATTTGTTGAAGTCATTTATTATTATTATTATACAGCAGATGGAAGTTGCTACTAAAATGTGTTCCCACAGAGTGGTCATTGAACTCAGAATTCATAAAATGAAATAACAATTGATTGATTGGTTGAGTTGTTTTTTTAAGTCCACTTTATGCACAGTAAGGCTAATCAGGACTGGATCTACAGTTTAAAGTGGGATCCGAAACACTATGTGCCTCCACCGGGTATCAAACCCGGAAAATGAAATAACAAGAATTATGTCCAAGTATCATAAGGGCTATTACTATTTAGAAGATAAACAAACAGTCCTACATACTTCAAAATTTCATAGTTTTACTTGTTTCTCTCGTATTTTTAAAGTTATTTTACATAAATAGTTCACCGCTATGAAAGACCACAATTTATGCATTAGAAATGTATGTTGTAACGGGATATTTCTATTTGGTTTTTGGCATATTGATGGAAATATTGGGTCATAAGTACATTTAATTTTCCATATTTTGTTGATTTCTAGGTCATATATATTCTGCTCAAATTACAAACATTTCACATAAAGCGTATTTCTTCTAGGTGCATACATGGTCAACATTGGATTGATCTGGTTAACATAGACAGATGGAAGCCTTGTGTTGCTACAGCAATAAACCTTCAGGTTTAGAAATACCAGAAAGCAAGTTAGTTTACACGCACAAATATATATATATATAATATATATCTTATTCATATATATTATACATTTATAAGAAATCGCATATATACTACACCGTATTAATTAGATTTGTGATCATCCTTCATGTCCAAATTTTGGGAACTTTGTGTACGTTGGTGTACCTTTCATGAAAATAACAATCCGTGTGGGTTTGTGATAAATTAAGAGCAATTTGAAACTTTTTCTACTACGGTTTGCTACCACGCATGTTATTTTTGTTTACTAACAAGCTTCTCCCTGATCAAATTGATTGGAGAGATCAAATAACGATGTGATTATCCGCAGATGAAAGTGAACGACGTTCGTTGTTCAACAGGCCATGACTTCATAAATGAGGTTGGTCACTCGCATGTCAATCGTAAACATGACTCCATCGCATGGTGGCACCCAGCTCACAACAACGGGCTACGTGCAATGATTCTCTGCATTTGGCGGCGGCCACAGTTCGGCTGATGCTCGGCCTGCTCTCACGAGGTAATCAGTCGATGAGCCCGAGGGGACTTGAGTATTGTCTTCTTGGGGTGTATTCGCGTGAGCAATAAAGCGTAATGTGACCTCCTGGTGAGCAGGGAGTCCGGCGAACGAAGGGTCCAAACTTGTCTGCAGTGATTGGATAATCAACCTCTTCCTGTTTGGGACAAACTGTCTTCAGGAGGCATCTTCAATTGACGGCAACAATGAAGAGAAATCTCCCAAAGATACGGCCTCTCGTTCGTCGTTTCCTTTGGGACTTGTGGATTTATTATTACCACCAAAACTTTGTGGGGAAATTATTTTCCTTTCGTTTTCTGTGAAACAATGTCACCTCTTCATGAACAGGTACTTCATCCTAATTTTGACTTTTAATTAGGCGATTTACATAATATTCAGCAGTCATGATCAGATAAATGTATCAAAATAAAAATGTCTAAATTCAGCATATTACAGCAGATTAGATAGATAAATAATTGAAATAAAATACCTTATTGTTTTTTCCTTTAAAAAAAATCCTGCCTATATATTCTATTCATTAATCCCCCCCCCCAAAAAAAAAAACTTGCATTTAATTTTCAGGCAAATAAAAATTGCACTTTTCTGTTCCTACTTGTAGATTAACTAATAATTTTGGAATACCAGTACATTATTTTTGAAGAAGATCCCAAATTAATACATACTTCTAAGATAAACTGTCTTGTATTCTTATTACAATTGCGAATAAGAATGACTCGAAACATATGGGAGGAGGAGTGTATATCACATACGCAAAACCGTCATATTTATATTATTTGAAGAATAATTAAGTTAATGTAACAAATATATCGTCATGTTGTATGATAGTAAATTGATACATGTGAAAATTAGATAGAGTAAATTAAGGGGCAAATTACAGCTTAAGAGTTTCCTTTGGATTTTTTTTTAAAAAGTGGAAACGTCGTTGCCTTGTAATCAAGGGGTTCCGGGTTCGATACCCGGTAGAGGCGGATTGCACAGTGGTTCGGATCCCACTTTAAACTGTAGGTCTACTCCCGATTAGCTTACGTGTGCATATATGTGGTAAAAATGGTCTTAAAACGAAACTCAAACAAGTTGCTGTTCTGATCTTGAGAATGGGAAAGAAAGTCTAATTTACTTCAGAAGACATATCCAATTAATAATGAACAGTTTTTCTCGTGTTTTCGATGTGACCTCAAAATTTCACTTTTTAATTATGTTTACTACGTCAAATGGCAAGGAATAATAAAATGAACCATCGGTGCTCTTTGGACGTGGTTTCTTGTTCTTTTCACTGATGCGAAAACATCCATTTCTGCGCAGTTCTTAGTGTAAAGCTTGATATGTAACTGATCGTTTTCATTAAGGTGGAAAAGTGTTTTTAACGCTCCAAAGGAAGTCACGAAAATCTTCCAGTTATGCTCAAGGAGCATTGCGGTATGCAGAGCGGTTTCATTTCTTTGTAGTCTCCAATACATTTCCATTATGTTTTCTTCCACTGAGTGCTTGCAAGCTTTATTATCAAGATTTTGTTTTCATAAAGAAAGCAATTGACTACAGCTTGTTCTCTAGCATCTCGAAAGGAACTGGAAATTGTCCAACCTCCAGTATTATTGTAATACAAAGTCCCATAAAGTTTCATTGTCTTTCACGGAGGTAAACCCGTGCAGTAGCACTCCACTTCACATCATAGGGAAAAAATTACCAAAATTATAAAGAAAGAGATTCGGAAAATAAAATTACAACACCTACTCCAAACGTTACAACTTATTTTCTCTACACCAATCTCTATCTTCCAATGCTTACAAAACTTAACAAGTGATTATTGTACGATTTTATCTAACTGGTCATCATATTCTCATTCACATATTAGAAATTGTGCATACATATATATGCTGCAAATGCACACATATATACTAATACATACTATAAGTTTCCGACAGCTTGTGTGGTGTTCTGGTGTAACTGAACTGGTTCTTGTTCGAATTCAGTGAAGAAAAGTAAAATTATATATCCCTTTTGCATTTCTAAATTCTATTAAGACAAATTCTATGAAGCAGGATTGCACACTATTAGCTCTCAGTCATGGTGAAGGTTAAACCGTCTCCCTCCTAGCCACGATGAGAGGCTTCGTGAGCCCTAGAATTCAGTGGTCAAAGGGTCCCGGGTTCGATACCCGGTGGAGGCACATAGCAGTTTGGATCCCACATTAAACTGACAGTCCCAATTAGGTTTATCTGTGCATAAAAGTGAACTTAAAACAAAACTCAACCAACTAGAATCCAATGCTCGAAATGAGGAGATGGCAGCGAAATTTTAGCAAAGCATCGCCCCAGCAGTCTCATTGTCACCATGTTAAACCATAGGAGCCTCCCAGGGCTTCCCCGATGGCGTAGTGGTAGCGTCGTAGCTTTGTAATCAATGGGTCCCGGGTTCGATACCCGGTGGAGGCACATAGTGGTTCGTGTCCCACTTTAAACTGTAGGTCCAGTCCCGATTAGCCTTTCTGTGCATAAAGTGGACTTAAAACAACAAATCAATCAATCATAGGAGCCTCCTCCCAGCTAAACCCCAAGGCTCGACCAAACATCCCTCGAGATAACATCTTTTCATTTCAAGCGCTGCTAGAATCTCATATATGGACGTCACCAGAAAGATTTCTGATCCTCGAGAGGTCCGGGGTCTCGTCTCTTCATATAAACTAAAAACTAAACTCAATAACGTAACAGCCCTCTAAGGCGTAGGGCCTGCCAGAAAGGCTTTTTCATAGGTTGACACGTGGTCAGCACATCAAGTCCAATCACGGCGGCTTTCTCTCTCTCGATATACTTTAGTAAATCCGAATGTAAAGTTTTTTCTAGAAGAGCCCGAGACGGCCTACTTTAATTCTCCTCATTCATAAAACGGGACGAGACTACACCAAATGTCGTCTGGTTTCGCTACGAGAATGTCACCCGGGCCTTCCACTTGAAGTCAGACGGCACACTGGCTTGACTGGACTTCCGGAGTCATCTTTGCGATGCCACTTCAAAATCTCCACTAGCAGAAAACGAAAAATCAGCATTCAGTAGGGAAAGTTGGTAAAGCCATTAAATCGAAAGTTACGGCAGCTGTTTCCCTTGTCACAGGTCCATGGAGAAATTCCTGTGTCGCCCACTCTTCCATTTTTAACAAAGTACAGAGGAAACTGGCAGAGGCATATAGGTAACGTGCGTGCTCTTCGTATCAACACTTGGTCTCTAATTCTTACTGCGACGTAATTGTTAAAATATTCTTACGACTTCCTGTACTTTATGCCCTGTTCATACATGGTCATACGTGCACTACGGATAGGCGTTGTGAAATAGGATCTCTCCGCGACAAAAAATCGTTAAAAAGGGATTTTGGTTGTTGGTCATGTTAACCGACGCTTTTGCGAAAGCCACCTTTACAAACTATTTTTGTTTCATGTGAACACAATAATAATAATAATAATAATAATAATAATAAAATAATTTATTTCTGCAGTGAAATTGATGGAACAAAAAAGTTACAACTGCACAGACACTTCTGCATTCTAAAGTGCATTAGAGAAAACTTGCTACGACAATAAAATGCACTTTGTTTACAATGGAACAACTTTTGGTCAAAACAAAGCGAGAACCGTTTGTTAGTGAAATGTAATAATTTAGCCAAAATGTCGAAAATATTGCCATATGCGTACGTCTTGCCAATGAAACTAATTTTTGATACAAGACACTTGACCACTTTATTTGTATGCCCAAATTTTCCATTGTCTTCCATTTGGTCATGGCAAAAAATAAAATTTACGAAATGTTTAACCACATTTTTTTTCTGTTGTTAATTCAGCTAATCATTCTCATTAGTATAGTGATACAGTAGAGTCAATTGTGTGGTATTAATATCCCTTAAATCTATCTCTCCTCCCCCTCCTCCTTCCACAAATCTATTTTGGCTTCGTTTCGAGATTCTGTTGTGCAATTATTGGGGCAGATGAGTTCCCAATTCGTCATGAATATTGTTCTCTCATTACTTCGATCGTTCATGGTCACACAATATATGAAATGGAAAAATGTTAAGGTATTCTTGTACACGTGTCATGAAGCAACATAGGAGGCGTGATGTCAGGACACACGTATTCTAGATCTCGGACATAAAGGAGATGGCGTGATCAGCACCACCCTCCGGCGTCCAAAGCATATATGCGTATGATTCAGTACCTTAGAAAATGTCTAAGGTACTCAACTTTATTGACATATTGCTGAGTGTATGTGTCCTTGTGCTCCCCAGGCGATATCTCAAATATCTCGCACAAAGTCGTTTAATAACCAACCAATCAGAATAGACTGGTGGCGCCACACACTCCCATAAAAAAACAAAAAGTGTGCTGGAGATGAATATTTTTCTGAAGGTTGAAATAAAAAGTTAAGGTTCATCTCCTGACTGGTAGTTCAAGATTTTCAGTGAATTGACGAAATTAAGAAGGCCTTTCAGCTCTCCCAACTGACGTTGAAAGATAGAGCAATAATTTTGTATTATCCAAAAATATTAGATCGATTTAGTCAGATATAAAGCAGAACAGATAATTGTAAATTACGACATTGAATCAGAACTCAAAATCTACTTCATATTCGAAAAAGGAGGAATCTCTTTGATCACTCAGAGTATGATGATTATCGATTTGATGGCATTGATATTAAATAAAAGATTAATTATGTCCGACTTCATGGTTCTTGATGAAAGGCTGATAGATTGTTTCGTTTACAGTACCCCTAAAAGATGCAACAAATGAAATGATTCTTCAATAGAATGTCATGCTGAAAGTCATGGAACCACACAAAGCATTGGAATTTCAGAGAGTTGATCTTTCTTGAGGCCCTTCCTTTTAATTGTAAAAATAGATGGTGACATAAGCTTTGCCTTGATAACTTCTCGAGGTTATTTTCAATTTACACCGTCGCCTTTCTGCTTATTTAGGCTAATCGAGGATGACGAGGATGAATGATGATTACGTGAATTTGTTAAAGACACACTCACGAAAGAACACCCATTCCCAAGCCAGGACTTGAACCTAGGCACTAGGTGAAGAGATCGTGAGTCCAGCACTCAACGCACGCAGATATTTTCAAAATGAGACAATGAAATATATTTCCTCACATTTATATCTTTGTTTGCTTTCTACGGTACCTGTAACTGTAACCAGTTCAAGTTAACAAAATGTTCAATAATAGAGATCTTGACTGCAATCAGCCAAGGAGAAAAGGTAAAAATAATTTACTTCCTCATGGCATAGAACATGAAACAACAATGGAAAAATTCATTTGGAAAACATTTTTAATTTTTTTATTTTTTTTCATGCGTGTTGTTAACTTCTCGGTAAATTTGTCCCCCACATGATTATTGACGAGAGACATTCACACTGTCGTCCTGCCTGATGGTGTAAATAAGTGGTCCGTGGATTTTTTCCTGATGGAAGCTTGCTGATCAATGATTCGGATCATAAAGCTGTAGATCCAGCCCAATTAGACTATCTCAACATAAATTTGACTAAAATCATAAACGAAAAAAAAATTCCACCTCGTCCTCCCACTACCGATGTCGGTGATCTTACTCAAATAAAATCAAAACAGTTTTGCTTTTAATTTGTTGTCAACAAAATTATGACTACAGTTGGAAAAGGTTGAAAGTTGTTAAAGGGGCGGGTTGTATGCATAATTGAAAACTATCGGTTTACCAGCCAATTGGCGACAAAATCAATATTGTTCCACGCCTTCAAAATTCTCTCGAGAGCTGGCCAGACACTGCACCGACTAGAGCACTGTTGCTCCCTTTGCTATTGTGCAACAGTGATTTTCTTTATTCCTTGAAGTACGCACTAAAAACTTCTATTGGCGTAGGTTAATTAGTCTCTGACATTTAAACCAACTTCCTTTTTACAATTTGTTTGTATCTCTTTTGGTTACTCTCGACGATGATTTTAAGCGACGATTCTGTGAAATAGAGCAAAGACGATATTATAACCAGGACTCGAAACATGAGCCTTAGACGACAAGTCTTGAGTCGAACACATAATGCTCTCAAAAGTTTTTTCAAGTCCACTTCATGCTCAGATATACTAATTGGGACTCGGCCTACAGTCTAACGTGAGAGTGTAATTTTTAAAGATGTGTGTATGTATATAGGTTCACTTAAGTTTTCTAAGTTTGGTTGGAGTCCACTTTATGCTCAGACAGGCTAATCGAAACTGTAAACCTGCAGTTTACATTGGGATCCGAACCACTGTGCAATATATCTCCACTGGGGATCGAACCAGGGAAACCTTCATTACAGGGTAACAGCATTACCACTATATAATCGAATATGCACTCAACTAAGCTTACTCAATTAAATTAGTTGTCAGATTTTAATACTGTTTTGAGAATTTATCGTATATAAGATTTCCAACAAGATAGAATTTGTTTTAGTGCTGGTTTGAAAATACCACATCGCAGTACAAGATGCACATAGCCTTGGTGATGCTGCGACCAATGCAACTATGATTATAACAAGGAAAAAATGAAGCAAGTAAATTGTGCCATCAAGGTTATTTGCAAGACTCCACTCTGAATGTAACAGTTCCAAGTTCCCCTTTCATTCAGGTTTATCTGCTGTGACATAAAGTTAAATGGGATGCCAAATAGAATTTCAGCTCCAAGGGAACACATCTTGTGCGGCACACATGCCATGAACGTGACAAGCACATTTCTCGGCAACAAGGCTCGGGGAAGCAATGCACGTTTGTCAATGTCAACATGAATTCGAAGTGTCACGTGTTTCTTTGAGAATTTTTCCATTATTAGAGTCAGGAGCAATGTGCTAATTGGATATCAGCAAAGGTACAAAAAATCTTACCTTACTGGTTTTTCATATGGACCATTCATTGTGCTAGTTTTTATTTACTTGTTCTTCCAAACAGGACGGGAAATCAGGTACTTTGCCGTTCGTCCGGCGTGTATTTTTTCCCGTGTAATGTTACAGTTGCTTTTATTTTATCAGAAGCGTACTGACATACGAATCAAAGCGGTAATTGAGATTGTATAGTAGTTACTTACATTTTAGCAGAGTGCTTCATCATTTCGAATATTTGATTCGAGTTTGACTTCATTCAGGTATTATAAAATTACGCCAGGGTTAAACTATGGATACAAGAATGAAACTCCTCTAAGTAACAATTAGAAGCAACCATGGGCGTCGTTAGACATTTTTGTAGGGAGTCAGGCAATGCATGAAACTTGAATTGAATAGTAAAAATAAAAACAATATTAATTATTATTTTATGCTTCTATCTATTATTATAAAGTAATAACTATTATAAACTAATAATATTTATTATTATTATTATTATTATCATTATTATTATTATTACTATTATTATTATTATTATTATTATTATTATTATTATTATTATTATTATTATATACTTGGGGAGACTTTTCTACTCAATGCACCAAATGAGCAAATATTCAGCACAACTTTTTCTGTTATTTGTCTTTTCTATTTCACGTAGTAGTGTACCGAAATGTATAATTATTATTCGGTATTAACTATTACCCATCTCGTTAAAAAAGCTTTAAAAGTTAGGAGGAAATTTTAGCCGCAGTGTTTATTGTGTGTCCTCTCATATCGAAGTCTAATTTTTGGTATTGTGAAACCATTTATTTTTTGGCTTAAATGGCAGAAGCTAAAAAATATACTAGTATCTGTATTTTATTCTAAATTTTTTCGATTGCACGCATTTTTTCTTCGTTATTCTGTTCGATAACAACCAACAGAACTAACAAACTTTGAGTTTTTCTTATATTAGAAGGTGTGTGTGTATATATGTATATGTATATGCATATGTATATATATATAAATAAATAAATATATATATATATGTGTGTAAATATATATATATATATATATATATATATATATATATATATATATAAAAGCAAATTTTGAGTAGATACTTCTAATCGCATTGATTTAATTAATCTTTCATCCAGTAATCGAATTATGTTACCCATCTTTCCCCTCTTAGTAGGAAAGCTATGATTGGAACCCGGTGGAGACATATAGTGGTTCGAATCCCACTACAAACAAACAAAACTGTTATTGGAATCGTTGTTTCTGTTCCTTTAGAAATTTCACCTGAATCCAGTCTTGTCTTTTTTAATATTTTCTTATTTTTCTCTTTTTTTTCAAATTTTCTGCTCAGGGCTGTAGCTTTACGTTACAAATCATCATAGGACTTGTTCGCTGATCAATTAGAATATGTTATTCTAGTCATCTTTCGCACAAGAGTGGCAGAAGCATACGTGTTACTTGAGAACAAACAAATCAATTGCAACGTTTTCCCTATCAGCGACACAGATGAGCCTGAAGTTAATGGATCAAATGACACGCAGCAAGTGTCACTTGTCGCCTTGGTGTTAAATTTCACCTAGAACTGATTCTCTTTTTCTTTAGAACTCTGCCATTGCTTAATATTTTTAATTGTTTCCCAATTTTTCTTGGATATGATTTGTTCAATTTTTGTGTGCGATAGTCCCTATATACACAATACTGAAACGCTCTCATAATTAAGAATAGTTAAATCAAGAAGACTTTGATAGATTGGCCAAGCGATAAGTATGGCAGAGGAGAAAAGGGTTTGCAGGATTTATGTTGGCATACCTGAAGGTAGACTCCTCCTCCTCTTTCCCCTTTTCCCTTTTATGTCCTGCCGAAATGGTAGAGAAAGGGTACACCAGGAAAGCCCCCCCCCCTTCCCGTGTAAAGGGTTGAGGTTGACTGCACCTGTTTCTGATATTTTGAAGCAATATCGCCAAACTTATTGTTAATTAAAACCAAATATCAAAATATTTTTTTTTCTAGAAAAAAATAATGCACACTATATGAAATGTGTGAATAATATCCCATAAGCATTTGAAGGTCGCAAGTCCAATAGCTACGGAGAAAATGTGTGATTGATCGTTTTTGAAACACAAGTACAAACTCAGTCTCTGTAGTCTGTGGAGCCAGCCCGCGCATAACGGAAGAAAAGGAGAGAAAGCAGTGCGCACTGCTGCAAACGGCTTGTAGCTTCACTCACTGCCTCATTGGTCGAGCACTGTCTGGAGTCATTAGTTCCGCAGAGACTTGTGTTCGTTGCTTCAAAGATTCCCTGGATAAATGGGGAAAACTTGTCTAGAGAGAGATGGACGGCCGCGCTCGGGCGAAGGCCATCACTTCATCTGAAGAAGAAAAAGACGAAAGTAGAAGAACAATGTCGAGATGAGCCTGTAGGAAATTTACAAGGACTGGATTATCTTCAGGGTAGTATTATTTCGCTTCAGCAATAAACCTTCGGGTTTAGGACTTCCATACAGTAAATTATTTGTGTATTTTTAAACTGCGTTTGGAATAAGCTGTCACTGTTCCCACGCTCGCTGAACGTTGACCTTTGTAGCAGAAACCACGCGGCGTTGTCGCTCTCTACTATTATACTGTTGGGGGAAGTCAGAGTGCGAATAAGGTACACTGCAATGCACGTGTACAGTCACCGGCAAAAAAATGGGACATCTAGATCCTGAAATACTCGCTTCCCTGCATGGTGTTATGTGCGTTGCCTAACTCTACGGCGGTGGTAGAATTTACTATTGAAAATTTACTATTACAATCCTCTCATCGCCGTAGACTTAGGCAACACACATAACGCATTGCAGGGAAGCGAGTATTTCAGGATCTAAGTGTCCCATTTGTGTTGCTGGTAACTGTACGTAAAACACACTAACAAGATAATTGTGCAAAATGAACTTCTTGAATGACATTAAACAAGTGAGGAATAAACTAGGAAGTTGCAACAACACTTGCGTAAGCGTTGCTTCTCTGTTTCCCATTCGCCCCTCGCCGTCCAGTAGACGACTTTTCCTCGCTTACGATTGGCACAGAAACTGTCGAGCGATTTCTAGCGCGGGAAAGGTGGCAGGTTGGAACAAGCGCAGTTCATTTAGATGGTTGGTTAGTTGGATGCTCCCTGCAATAAAAATAATTTACAATTAACTATTATAACATGAACATTTTCTGTTTTCTTCTTCTTCTTGAGTATTGAAATTCTTCTTTAGTAACGAAACTTTTCATGAACATGTTGGACAACAAACAATACGACTTGCCAATGGACTGAGACGATCCAGCCTCGCTAGCCGGCAATATTCAAGTTTTCAGGGTGTACTGTGAAGTTCGGATTCCATTTAACTGTATGTCCAGTCCCGATTAGCATGTCTGGACTAAAGAGTGAACTTTAAACAA
The DNA here is from genome assembly GCF_977018435.1 of Lepisma saccharinum. Lineage (NCBI taxonomy): Eukaryota > Metazoa > Arthropoda > Insecta > Zygentoma > Lepismatidae > Lepisma > Lepisma saccharinum. The sequence continues at coordinate 148,488,731 of NC_139230.1, read as the reverse complement.
ACAAGGTGTCACAGTACGATTTGGCACACACACGAGACGTACTATTTAGTAATTTCAGCGAGAAATGTAAGCTGGACGAGGACTCGATATCGGCTCCCTAGCCTTATGCGAGTTGCCCGCTGTGGATTACACTGAATGAGGTTCTTCAGTGGTTTTAGCGGGGCATCCTAGACAAATGCTGCGATGGCATCTTTCATTATTATTTTAATATCACACGTGTAAACTTCTCATTCGTTCTGCACCTTCTCCAAATTCCTTAAAATATCAAACCAATTGGATATCAACCTGGAACTGACATATAGTTCTCCAGTGGAAATAGCCATATTACAACTTCAAACGAAAAAGGAGATAGGTAAGTCGAAATTGGACGAATAATATATATATATATATATATATATAATATATAATATATTAAAAGAAACATGGCTTAAGCAACCCGTTGAGGGTCAAATTCTGTTAGTGGCTTCTCATTGGATGATTCTTAATCAGAGGATTATGTTCATTACCGCAATTCAGTGGCCTGCCCAAGGTGGGGGTCATATTCCCCCTTTTGCCAAGCATTTCTAAAAAACAAAGAAAACACCAAAAAAACTTCAAAGGCAGGAAAGGATGTCAAGATGAGGACTTACTGCTAAAATAGTATAGATACGTACCCCCCTACCTTTTCGAAAATGCTGGCCACGCCACTGCCGCGGTTAGCTGGTTATCCAGACCGGGCTCCACTACTATTGCTTTCCCAGTAAGCATTGGAAAATATCTCAATGGATGAGGCTTTTTAATGCTGAAAACCCGGTGTAAATATCTATTACAGTCTTCATGATATAAATTTTCAAAGTTCTGGTTGCGCGACTTTTGAAACACTCTGTAGAACTCGGGACCTCTCGCACCAAAAGCGAGAGCGAGGTGACGTCTATCTCGGTATCTTTCTATCATAGGTCACTTGATATCTTAAAATTTCTTACTTTTCTCTATACTTTCTCAGAATCACAAACACGTGATGTCTTACCCGGGGTTCGAATTCGGGGCCTTCGGCGTTGTAGCGCTCTGCGCCTATCACTCCGGCACGGAGGTTGACTTTATTTCTGAGCTCCCATCATGGATTGAATGCGGGCCGCTCGCACCAAAGGCAAGAGCGTTAATCCTTAGACTAAACAAAAGCTCGACCATTAGGCTACACGGCAGCTCAATGGGACAAATATGAATTGAATCAAATTGAATTGAATTGAATTGTTGTTTTAAGCTCACTTTATGCACAGATAAGCTAATCTGGACCTACAGTGTAAAGAGGGATCCGAACTACTGTGGAATGTGCATCATCCGGGTATTAAACCCTGGACTCTTTGATTAAAAGATGTCGACGTTACCACTTCGCCATTGGGGGTACAAATATGTGTACGTAATTAAATCATAAGACGTACTACATATATAAACGTACAGAGACTTAAAATTATTGTAATGATTTTGTAAACAAAGCTCTGTCCCGTTGGAAATCAAGTTGGTTCTAATTGAAGCCAGTATTGAGATAATGGGTGACGTACGCCTCACGAATACTTTCCGTAGAGCCTAACGAATTACAACACGGCGGCAGACGAGCAAACAAGACAACCGTCTCGAAAGATGCTGCGAAAGCATCTTTCGTGCTTCAAAAAGCTGTTCGAGCCAGTGTTGCCACAATCTGTAAGCACAATTTCCCTTTTCAAGGGGTAAAATTTCCCTTTTTCGCCCAATTTTTCCCTTCATCTAAAGAATTATTATTATTATTAATAATAATAATAATTAAATATTATCGTTGACGTATGTTCGTATGTATGTATAAAATGTTAATCAATTTAACTTTTAAATGCTACGACGCCAGGGCTACCGGGTTCGAATCCCGGCCTGGGTATGGCTGTTTGTGAGTGTCCATTCATAAATTTCATCATAACATTACTCATCCCCGTCTTTGCAATTAGCCAAAAGTGGCAGAAAAGCGAAATAAACCAAGTAAAATAAACCAAATCAATAAACAATAAAATCAATAACTTATAAATGTTTTTTTGGAAGATTTAGATTTTTTTCTAAACCAAGCTAAATTTTTTGTTTTGAGATGAAAGCTAAAACTTTGTTATAGTTGGCAACTGAAGATTTTCATCAGTAAAAAGCAAAACACACAAACAGAGATTGGATTTAGGGAGGCCAATGCCCCTTGTCTTCATCACACCATCAGAGGAAAATTAAAAATATTCTACACAAAATGCTGTTCTAGTAAGGCGCACATATGAAGAGTTTGTGTGGAAAATCACATATTTGCCTCCCCATAAAAATGTTAAGTTCGGCGCATGGATATACGCGTTTTATTAAAAAGATACATAGTACATACCTGAGCAAATATTCTATTCTGGTAAATTTCACATATTAGGTGGAAACTTCTAAAACACAGCAAGGTTTTTATTAAAATTTAATCCATTGTTGGTCACTTCTTGCCACTCTGCACGGAATTTTTAAACTTGTTTCCGCGGTGTTTTTTCATCTTCCGATAATTCTCCACGACGTTTTCTAATATATTCTGGAGTTGCAGATCGTTTCCTTTGCTTCCCTTGTTCTCGCGTCGTCGAAGACGGGCACAGCCTTCCACCAAACACTCGCACACGACGAATAACCCACCCAGTGTCCAATGAAGACGGAAGTAAAGATAGGTTTGCGACAAAGATAACTTTATGGTTTGCACGTGTAATGTTTGAGGCAAAATTCAGAGAACCGGGGAAAGCTTAAATAAACAACCCTCGGGCTCCCACTCCCATAAGGGTGAATGGCCAAAGACCTCCGGCCCCAAACGGTAGCCAGATGTGGGTCAACCCAAATTCCACCCTTCCTCTCAGAACAAAGTATACTACAAAATAAAAAAATAATAAGTTCTCATTTTCGAAACTGGAATCTGTTATAATGTTTAATATAATTAATGTTTAGTCTGTCTTAAAATTTCCCTGAATATTCGCTATTTTTCATCGAATTTCCCTTTTCCCTTTTCACTTAAAATTAGCTCCAAATTTCCCTTCAAAAAGGGAAATTTCCCTTCATGTGGCAACACTGGTTCGAGCGAGAGCGAGAGAGAGAGAGAGAAGACGAGAGAGATACTTCAACTTGTTTAATAATGAACTTCAATATCCGCCACGATTGGTCTGAAGTCTCGTCTCGAGTGCTGCCGAAGCCAATGGCGAGGCGGAAAAGAAGACTGGAACCAATGAGCACATCGCGGCAAGTTGCCGGCTGGTTGAAGCTCGTGCAGAAGGACATTGTGTGCGATCGTGGACGTCTGGAGTTTGCCGCTGGTCTCTGAATGCGGGCTGTGCTTCTGTGAGTGTGTTGAACGCGAGTGGTGTGCCCGGCTGAAACGCGGTGAGTAATGCATTATTATTTAGGATTTTTGTTATTTTATACTGTATTATATCTCTTAGTCTAATCGCGACGATGACAATGAGGATTGATGAAAAAGCACATGGGGCGTCGTCAACGAATCCCACCTTACCCCGGATTATTACCTAGGACCCCCAACGTTGTAGCATATCGCGCGAACCACTCCGCCACTTACGCTAGCCCGTAGATTTCGTGCTGTGATAACATATTGGGAATTTGTGGCCATATAGCATAATTTATAAGCTTTCATGACCCGTCTTTTTCGTGCAACGAAAGTCCATTTTACCTACACAGAGAGATTAATAAGGACTGGGCCTACAGTTTATAGCAACGCACACAGTATTCCTCTTCAAGTCTGTGCAGACTCCAGGGACCATGAGCAGGAATCCCTCTACTGAATATCGGCACTGCAAGACTATAGCGTAATTCCCACTGCGTTTGCATTTAGATGAACTGTAGATGTTTGTGTTCAAAAACATGTAGAGATTTTTGTTCTGTATTGTGTTGATTTAATATTGGTTTTACCTCTTTACTTTAATCAAGGTGAGTAATTAGATGACACAGAGTAAAGAACAACCACAATAGAGAACCAATACCCGGACTTGAACATAGAACCTTTGGAATGGAATTCTATGCGCCCTGAATAACATGATGAAAGCTGGAAAATTAAACTTTGCATCCTAATCTAATTAGCGGAAATGAAGAATGGAAGTAGCATTGAGTTTACCCTCCCTCTCTCAAGGGATTTTAAGCAGGCATCTAGGGACCTTCTTTTTTCCTTCTTTTTATTCGAAATACATCCTTTAATTTTGTCCACTTCGTTCTCTCTCTTTTTGTCCATTACATGATGTGTATTTGCCAACCTCCGTGACGGATAGGTTATTGCAGTGCGCTACGAAGCCAGGGGTCGAAGGTTCCAATCCTTGCGAAGGCATGTGTTTGCGTTTGTTTCTTCGCCATTTTCGTGATTTGCCATTCATTAATTGTTGCAATTAACCTAAAAATGTAAAAAACTTTAAATTATTATTTCTTTAAAAAAGGTGTAAACATATTTCTACAATTTAACAAATCGTGATGATGGAACAACTACATAATGCCGAAAGATTTCGAAAGAAAGATTGTGTGCTGCGTTCGGCGTCACACACGATAACCCTGAAATCACGAAGGTCGACATTGGAACTACAGGAAGGCCCAAAAAAAAAATATCATCTGCTTGACATAACGGTACTTTGAGGTTCAAGGCCTACGAAGAGCTTTTGATTGGGTGACTAGTGGTAAGCACATCGAATCCCGTCGTCGCTGTTACCTGGTTTTGTATGCTAAATTCCAATACTTATTCTTTTGAAGCAAGTCAACAAACGTCCTCGCGATGCTAGATGCAACATCTAAATGTTGGGGATAGAAACTGGGACCATTCACATCAAGAAGTAAACGCTGACCATTCGGCTATTCAGGAGCCCAAAATTAGTAATCTCCTCCCTGATTCTATTCACCTAAAAAAATCTCCATTCCCGGTGTACTTATATTCTACTTCGTCAACAATTATTGCTCATACCACGAGTTTGGGGGAGGGGGACATAGTGGTAACGTTGTCGCCTTTGAATCGACAGGGTTTCTATACCCGGTGGAGGCACATAGTGGTTGGGATCCCACTTTAAATTGCAGGTTCAGTCCAGATCAGCTTATCTGGGCATAAAGTGGACTCAAACAAACTCAGGCCCATTTGGGAGGGAGTGTAAGGTCATTTTTTTCTGGGTATAGGAGTAAATTTAGCTCTAAGATGTTGTATATGGCCCTTTTGTGAGCAAATTTGGAGGTGTTCGTGGTATGTTACGGGTGGGTGAATGAGTGACTGTTTCATACAAAAATGTGAACGTTAAATTGTTTGTTGACTTACCTTGCTTCATGTATTTGAAGTTTAATTGATTGATTGTTAAGGAACTGTAAATGATAGGAAAACGAAAAACTACAACTTCATTGTTGCCTAATGGATTGAAACTCAGAATTCTGGGTTTTTCAAGCCTTTACTACTGGATTTGAACTCAGAAACTTGAACAAGGAATCTACTAGGGAGAGCTTTAATGTAATGGTCGTAGTAAACCAAAACCCTTAAATATACATATAGTCTTCCTGATGGCGTTTTAATAAAGCTGTCGCCTTGTAATCTAGGAGTCTCTGGTTGGATACCCGGAAGAGGCAATTTGCACTTTGGTTCGGATCCCACTATAAACAGTAGGTCCAGTTTCAATTAGCCTGCTTGAGCATATTGACTTAAAACAAACTTTTCCAAACCTTATATACACGAATGTGTACAAAAATGAGACTCTGGATGAGTAGTAAATGAACTGGGTGAAAAGGCACGTCCCTTTAAGAACAAAAGAGAGAGAGAGGGGGGGAGGGAGGGAAAGAGAGAGGGATTCAGAAGGATTTGAGTTATTACGGTAGTTATTACGATGCAACCTGCACATTTTAAGAAAGACGCTTGTGCAAGTCATGCTTTGCAATGGCCTTGACAGCTATTATTACTCGCATTGCCCTGTCACTTCATATCCTTCATGGCCTATTACTGCAAGTGCTTGTATCGTTGCTGGTTCAACAATTCACCTTACATAGCTTTGCATTCTACATTTGTTTGATTTCTTTCACACATCAGTCATTAATTTTTAAAGCTAAATTTCTCTAGCACTTGTTCTTCTAACCTTTCAAATCACACACTGTTGTTGGACAGCTGAACAGAATTACTAGTCTTATAATTTCATTTTAGTAATCTGTTCCTCGGAGTGGATCGTAATTGGGTAACTTTATTGCAATTATGTTTAGTATATCGTGATAGTGGCTATGCCCCTATCTCCCTTAATCCAATGGTTCTAATACCAATGATCATATCTGTATGTTGGTATTAATTAAAGTCACGAACAAGTTGATTTCATTTCTTGCTCTTGGCTCATTAATAACTCCAATTAGAAATTAGGTAAAGAAATATGGTAGATGCACAAGAAATAATTACATTGTCTTTCTTTCTTCCTTTACTATTTCTCAGTGTCTTATATTACCTCTCCCTCCCTCATTATCTTTCTCTCTCCTTTCCCCATCTCTCCCTCTCACCCCAACTGTCGCTGAAAAATGAATGTTGGGTAGGGGCACCGGATCTGAAAGACAAACCGCTCTTATTTGAACATGGGAAGAAGAGAAATGTTGATAGCCGATTTACAGTGCTTGTCTTAAAAGTTTTAAGAACAGAAGTTTCAATTAAAGGATAAGATCATAAATGTGTGGGAAAACGAAAATACTTGTTTGGACGAAATCATCACGAATATACAGCATAGAGTCACGGACACGTATGGATTGTAACGATGCTATTGACTTTCAATAGAATCGTTAGAACCCAGAAGTGTAGGTGACTGCATATGCACACATACATAAATATTCGGATGCATATATACATGAGATTTCTGAACGAAGGACGTGTAAGATTAGGACAGCATGGTTCGATATAACCCACCCTCCACCCTCAAAGATAATCGTTGCAGGAAAGTTCTTAAACACTCTCGGTTGTTAGTTATACATGGGTCGATATGTTTTGTTTTACTACTTATTTCGTGACTAGGGGTGTAAGGGGGTGACCTTCCACGTAGTACACCCTGGACTGCATTTTGCAGACAAACGAGGCTCTGGCGACTGGCCCTATGGTTAGTATAATTCTGTGTGTTGTCCTGTTTTTTTGTTGTTGTTTTTTTTGTCCTTATGTGTGCTGAGTGCCCGTTTACAGCCTCGGCTTTTAACGGAAGTCAGAATATTTTTAAATTTTAGTTATGCAACGTTAGAGTTGTTATTTGTAACGATAAGGGGCTGGACCCCATATAATGTGACGGGTGCAAAATAACCTAAGTGCTGACGCACCAAGAATTTTGAAAGCAAATTCAAATTATTTCGTGACTACTATTTGAAAATCGTGAAAACAATGTCTAAGAATGATAATAAATTAAGTGAAGTAAGAGAACAGTGTTGGCTGTTCATTTGTTTGAAAATGAGAGAAATAAGTATGAAAATCTGGATTTAGATCTGATGTATGTACAGTCCCCAGCAATAAAAATGGGACACTTAGATCCTGAAATACTCGCTTCTCTGCATGGCGTTATGGCGATGACAGAATTTTGTATTGAAGATTTGATATTGAAATTCACATAGAGTCATAATGCCATGCAGGGAAACGAGTATTTCAGGATCTTAGTGTCCCACTTTTATTGCCGGTGATTGTACCGTCAAGGACACTTCTAAGTTTAACAAATCCATTGACTTTAAACAGAATCGTTACAATCCAGGAGTTTCCATATCGTGCTATCTACTGAACGAGGCAAAAATGATTTCTATATTTCTTTCTTTAAATTTGATCTTAGTGTGACTAATATGTCTTTCACATTTATCTTCCTTAATATGATGATCATGGCAAAAGTAACATAATTCGCCCTAGATTGACATTTGTGTTACAATTCGGGACATAAAAGTTCCTTCTGTGCGACGTGTGAATGCTCTCAGACAGAGGCTCTTGTAATGTTTGTCCAAGGACATCTGTCAGGCTTTAGAACAGCTGGCTGGCTACTCCTTCTGCGCTCAGTTAACCACACCAGGTTTCGAGAATGTAAGGTCATCTTGTGCAAGGCGATTCTGCTAGAGATACACTTAAGTACAAAATCCTCTGTTATATGCGGCGTAAGCTTCTGTTGGGACTTATTCTAAAATATATTTTCCTTTGGCAGACAAAAAAAGAAGGGGAGATTTATCATTTCATAGACGGCAAGGGTAAAAAATGTTCGGCTCAAATTGATTTCAGAAGATTCAATCCAAATACGTCAACACCCATAGTTTTGTCAAAGTGTGTCTCAAGTCCACTTTTTCTCAGATAGGCTAGACCTACAGTTTAAAGTAGGATTGATTAATTGATTTGGTATATTTTACTTCGCATTGCTGCAACTTTTTAGCTGATCGTGAAGATGACGATGACCGATTATATGGTAAAATTGATATAGAGACACTCACAAACAACACCCATGCCCAGGTCCGGATTCGAACCCAGACCCCCTGGCAGTTTAAAGAAGTATCCGAAGTAAAGTAACATGTCTCCACCGGAATTTGAACCCTAAACCACTCGATTACAAGGCGAAAGTCTTACCAGCACATCATCCGAAAGGCCCATGTAAAGTTTTGGACATATTATGTCATAATATGTTTAATATGTTTCATTTGAAGAAACTTAATTAGAATAATGGCATTAATCGGGCTCTAGTATGTATGTTTATCCTCGCACATTCGTTACTCCAAATTTAAATAATTACTTGGTTTCATTCTCGGAATGCGTTACTTTCCCATCAATAGATTAGAGTTAGGCGAAATGTTGTTATTAAAACTCCACTTACATACAGAATTTAATTGACAATATGATTGCAAACTTATGCTAGTTCCAGCTTATTGAAAAATTACAAGAAATATCTTGGGGAATGCAACGTCCTAAAGTAAGATTGGAAAAACCTTTCATAAATATGTACATGGGGAATTAATCAGTTACCTCCCCTTATATAACCTTTAATTTTGTTCGATTATTTCTGCCTACAACTTATGCATCGAGTATTTTAAGCATGATTCTAAAGTCGCGATTAGATTTTTTTGTTATGTAATTTTATCGATCTATTACATTATTGGATTTATCTCCCGCTCAATGAATAGTGTGCTGGGAGGGGGGAGGGGTATACCCTTTCCAAGGTCTTGTTGGTTGGTTGATTGGTTTGGTTTATTTTGCTTCGCTATTCTGTCACTTTTGGCTAATCGCGAATATGAGGATGAGTGATGATATGATTAAATTGATGAAGAGACACTCACAAAGATTGATTGATTGAGTTTGTGTTTTAAGTCCACTTTATACACAGTTACACTCACAAAGAACACCCATGCTCAGAACGGGATTCGAACCTGAGACACCTGGCGTCGGAGTACACTGTGCTAACCACTCTGCCACGGAGTTCGTTCCCACGGTCTTGTAAGCCAACAAATCTTTACATGGTGGTTGCTCGAGACCAACTAAGTCTTGAAAAATGGAAGAAACTATAGTTTCAATTCTGGAAAACTTGATATACTTGATATCGTACCCAGAACCCCTTGGTCTTTGTGATTGTCCCTTGATTCATTTCATCATATCATCACTCATCCTCATCATTGTGATTAGCCAAAAGTGATAGAAAAGCGACGCTAAAATAACAAGAATCAAATGAAATAAGTAAACTTTCAATTAGTTACATTTTCATCAAATCAGGAAAAGAAGCAATTATTATTTTCAAATACGAAGACGATGAGAGGATGACAGGTGGGCATAGCCCCTTCACAGTCTTGTTGATTGGTTGATTGATTTTTTTTTTTCAAATTTTGCTTCGCTTTCCTGCCACTTTTGACCAATCACGAAGATGAGGATGAGTAATGATGTGATGAAATTGATGAAGGGACATTCGCAAATAACACCCACGTATAGGGCAGGGCTCGAACCAAAACTGGTAGAAAAGCAAGGCCGAATAACAAACATAAAAGACGAAATATGCCTTTTCTTTGAAGACATACCTTTGGATACAAATTCTGCGTAAAAGAAATAATAACTATTATTTTCAAATACGCGTCCTTGGTCTTGTCCTTCGGTATTGGCGACTACATTTCCATTATTGGCATCCAGATATGCTGTATTGGCTGTCGTCTAGTACGTACTTAAGGATCAAAGTTCTTTTCCTAATGATAAAGTTCTGCTGTCTATTAGTAAACATTTCCGTCAGATAAATGTAAGTTAAATTATGCATGTACATAGAAAGGCCGCAAGCGTCATAGCATTTTACAAAAATGATAGGGAAAGAGAAGGGAAAGAAAAACAATTCCGCCGTTTTCAATTGCAAGTCTCATTCGCTAGGTTATTCATATGCCAGACGCATATTGGAAGTTTTTATTATCATACACTGAAAAGAACGAAAAAATTACTATCCTTCGTCGACCTTCAATGGAATGCTGCAAGGAATTTCGAGATCTTGTAACATCGTGACTGGAATAGTACCTTAAGCAATTGTCAGAGGGTGTACTGACCTGATCTTGACGTGATTCGTAATTGTTTCTTTTGTCTCGGAGATTTTCTTTGTGTGTTTTTACAGTTACTAGGAACATTAAGTGCTGAAAAGAATCATTTGTTGCTGTGATTAATCACCTCACTGTTGATCCCCATTATATGGGTGCCACCAGGATTCACATGGTCGAAACGTATAGCTTTGCAGGTCAGTAATGCGATTAGCTATGCGTTTGACTAACTGTTACACTAGGACAAGTTATGTTAAAATTAACTTTGTCAAAGTCATATTTGCAGGAGTAGCATTTTCTTTCGGATTGGACTCAACTTTCGAAGTGTATGGGAAAACTGTTAGAGAAAATAGAACTGAAATAACAATTTACAGTGTTTCTGACCCAATGTGTATCAATTGTGACTACTACATTCACGAAATGCTATTTTTGCCAAAATGCTAGGTCCTCCCCGATGGCGCAGTGGTAGCGTCTTCGCCTTGTAATCAAAGTGTCCGGGGTTCGATACCCGATGGAGGCACATAGTGGTTCGGATTCCACTTTAAACTATAGGTCCAGTCCCGATTAGCCTTACTGTGCATAAAGTGGGCTTAATACACCAAATCAATCAATCAATGTTATTGAAAACACCAAACTGATGAAACAGAACATTTACGATTTTAGTGCGGTGTTCTTCACAGAATAGGCGAATAAATATATATTAAATGGTTAGAAACGTTAAAATTCGCGTGAAATGCTGAATTTTCATTATTTTGCAACTAGTTTGCATGCAAATTGTGTTTAGCGTGTCTTCTTGTCCACTTATAATCAATTTCGGGCAACAATTAACGTTTTTCTGTGTTATCGCGATTGGTTTGGTTTGATTTGGTGTTTTAAGTCCACTGTATGCACAGTAAGGCTAATCGGGACTGGACCTACAGTTTAAAGTGGGATCCGAACCACTTGTGCCTCCACCGGGTATCGAACCCGGGACCCCTTGATTACAAGGCAATGACGCTACCACTGCGCCATGGGGGAGGCCCCTTATCGCGATTGCGAACAAATAAGATCCCTACCTATGCGACATACTACGCAAAGTGTGGTATACTACACACAAGAGGCATGTGGCATAGTGATAACGTCGTTGCCTTGTAATCAAGGGGTCCCGGTGGAGTCGCATGTTGTTCAGACCCCATTTTAAGCTGTGATCAGTTACGATTAGCCTTCCTTTGCATGAAGTGAACTTAAATAAATATTTTTTTTTTTTAAAAAAAAGCTCAAAAACAAATTTTAACCTCCTCATGAGCAAGAGCAGCAAATCGGTTAAAACATACTTTTTGGTTTATTGATTTATTTTAGTTATTGCTATCGTTTTTGTATATAGCACGTAGTAGAGACGCAAATTCCAACGTTCTCTTATGGCACTCGAGGCGAGGATGCGTTTAAGACAGTTGTTGGGAAAGAAGGAAGCCTGGAAGGAAAGAAGTTGTTACAGGAACCTTTAGCTGGAAGAGTTCCAATAGTTAATCTGTTATCATCCCGACGTTGTTAGTTCGCTATGTAGCGTAATTTGTGTTGCCAGCTTAGGACCTTCAAGCTCGTGCCACATGGATGGATTTATTTATGTTTCTGGAAGGGGAAAAAACACACGGTTTATTTGTATTATAAACATTCAAGTTCACAACATTACTCGCGATGGACTTCCCGTTGTAAGAAAAAATAGTTGTTTTAGGTCATGGAGGGTCTTGTAGCGGAGTTTTTTATCATAGCGCGTTATAACCCCAGATTGAGGTTCTAATCATGTTTAACGCGAAGATGTATGTTTGTCCTACCATCTGTTTTATCAGTAAATCTCCATCGTTGTGATTAATCTGGAGAGGTAAAAAGTGAAATGCAATAGGAACAGAGAGAGAGAGAGAGAGAGAGAGAGAGAGAGAGAGAGAGAGAGAGAGAGAGAGAGAGAGTTAAATCCAAATCTCCTCGATTAAAGTCTGGCGTTTCTTGCGTCATATTGGTTTCAAAGTAGCATTCAGGCCCTCCCTGATAACGTAGTGGTAACGCCATCAGTCGCCTTGTAATTAATGGGTCCCGGATTCGGTACCTCGTGAAGCCCCATTTGCACAGTGGTTCGAATCCCACTTTCAGTTGTATGTTCAGTCTTGATTAGCTTGTATGTGCATAAAATGTATGTAAAAAAATCAAAGAAAAGTGCCATTCAACGAAAAATTAGTCAATATTCCAGATTATTTGGGGAGGGTGGGAGGCACTGTACATGGTATCCGAGAAACATCTCGCCCAATTTGGCAGAATGCTCTACTGTCAGAAACGTGGGGAAATTTACTGTCAACATGAATCAGAAATTAAATCATTTTCGAGTAGCAGTTGTGGGAAAACGTTTCTATTGTAAATCATGAGCAATATAGGAAACACCAGTTGATAGGAAAATAGAAAATCCAAAACATATCGTGTAAGGGAGCTGAATGGGCAGAAGAACCGTTAATACCAAAGGATGATAGTGGGGATTAATTTCCAAGGAGAATCTCAATGCACTTTCCATCACATATTCCTTAAGAATTCGTGTTCCGATACATTTCAGCTGCCAAGCTACCCGAAAATAAGCTGAATACGCTGTAAGCAAGAATAAAACTGGAAGGTAGAAAAAATAAGGTAGTTGGCTGGTGCGATATTTCAGTCAGACAGGTAAAGATGATCTCTGTCTCCTTTCAGATCTTGTGATATCTTTCCTCCTCATGGTGCAAGCTTCCAATTATGAGGCTTGGTTCGTCTCATGTTACATTGGTATTTTTAACCACCACATCTCCCCGCTGTTATCATGCCAATTTTTCATGCAGATGGTTTACTTTACCCTCTTTCTTCCTTTGACTTGTTTTTCACCCTTTCATTACTTTACTTCATTTTTCTTTGTTGTTCTGTCTTGGTTTCGCATTGCATTGTGTGGTGGAAGAGAAGAATCAGAATCACATGTGCCAGACGACATGAGCTTTGTCAGGTTAGATTAGATTTTCCTTCTAATGATTCGGGCTGCTAAAGTTTCAGCCAACAAGAAATATTGTTTTATCAGAAGGAATTGGAAGCATGGATACGCTACAATTCTCTTTCCCTGCATGGATGTCTGATACTTAACTTAATTCATTGCACACTCTGCTGCATCTATTATATCTAGTCCCTAAAATGCAGATATTGATTTAGGAACATATTCCAAATAAGACCCTGCTCCTAATACCCCCTCCCGTTCTCATGTTATTGTTTGAATAATCCAGAAAGTTTCCGGTAATCTGTTAGCTCCTTACCTTTGGAAGGCCGGACAGTAGCAATGTCCAGCGTGTGTCGCACATGAGCCAGTGTATGTATCTAAATACAACGAGGAACAAAATGTGGAACCTTACTAAATTGTCAATTTTTGTGTTTCAAGCAGTATTTCTTTTAAACTTCTTCTTTAAAAATTACATACTAACGATGATCTGGCAACCGTATAATTATGTGAGTCGTTCAGTCTTTCTCTACTCATGATGATGTTTCATTCTTCTGAGACATTTTATAGATGAGATTTTCACATAGCTACCTACTACAGAATGAATTATGTCTAGCCCTAAGATTTAGAATATCCTCAGTGAGATGTGCAAAATGCAAGATCAACATGCCGTCTCCGTGGCCGAGTGGTTAGAATATTCGCGCTAAGATGCCGGGTTTGAATCCCAACCTGGGAATGGGTGTTTTTTGTGAGTGTCTCTTCATCAGTTTCATCATATTATCATCCATCCTCATCGTTGCGATTAGCCAAAAGTAGCAGAAAAGCGAAGTAAAACAAACCAAATCAATCAATCAATTAAAGCAAGATTAATATGGCAGTTGATATACAGGATAATGTAATGGAGATTAATTTCTAACCCTCTAAAAATGTTAATCCACTTTGAGTGGTCGACTCACGATCTCGCCACCCAAGGCTATTGGTTCGAGCACCGGGCATGGCATGGGTATTTCATTGATTTTCCACATTGATTTCTACCCCTGTGTGGGTTAATCGCAACGATGAGAATGAAATGACAGAGGAAAATTGCTATCTATTCATATATAAGTTTCCTGTAGATTGACTGCCTTTCTACATATTCTTTTTCATTATAACCCAGGTTATTTTTATTTCGATTTTTCTTTATTATTACATCAAATTCATAGTGAAAGCATAATTTGAAGGCTTGCTAAGCAAAATGGAATTAAACACTAATTACATGAACAGAGGTTAATCAGAATCAGCCCACTAAGAATTGAACACGAAGCTTCTTGATAATTAGACAAACGTTTTTAAAAAAAATCCTGCTAATGTCAGAATTAATCTGTAGGGTCAATACTGTTTGAAAAATCTGGATTTTATTATGTATGTTTATCTATGACACAAATTGACTTGCTTGTAAAGTTCTTGTTGTTGTTATCTGGTTGCTTTTTAACGTTGTTCTTCTACCTTAGCAAAAGGCTAATATGAGGACGAATTATGAAAAGAACAACCGTAATGGAACTTTCATGTCTTGGTAGGAACTATAAGCAAAGAAGTTCAGAGTCGAAATCTGATTTGAACACTCAACGATCTCGACCAGAGTCAACTTTTGTCATTGCATTTCAGTAAACTGAGAAGGGGATATCTGCATTAGAGCAAGAGACTGTGTGCTCGAGTTGCTACCTAGTTTTCTCTTACCACAACGAATAATGAACATTGTTTAATGACACTGACTTTCTTCATTCCGATCCGCCCCAGTGCGCTAGATACGATCAACTAGAGCGCTATCAGATGATGGGAGCGTTTACCCATAGCCGTCCACACTGGTCGCTAGAGATACGTTTCAAAGTGACAGTTGAACTTCATAACTCGTCTCTTTAGAGCGCTTTATACAGCTGCCTCTGAGTTTCTAAATCGTGACAATTATACAAGAATTGCGTTACCTCATTTTCCTCTCGGGTGCATGCTTTACATCGCCGATATACATATTTCCATGTATATTTTCTTTCGCATCTTCTAGACTTCCGTATTGTCTCGTAACAGATTCTGCGTGTCTCCACTGCTTGTATTCAAGTATTAGTTTGTTACCCGCAAATGCCTGTGCGTGAAGTAGATTTTCTGAGACGTTTTTCCCAAGTTTAATGGCGAATTACAGAAATAAACTCTCACTGACCAACAAATATGAATGTAATCGTGCCTGTCAATTATATATACACGTATCTCAGGAAATACTAAAACTGTAAAGATAAAAGTGATATGGCCGGAAATTTTGTAAGAGGGGGTAAAGAATTATTTTTTAGTTTTCGATGCTATATTTTACCATCTACATAGGTAACTTTAAAAACTAAAAAAAAGTACTGTGTGTGGAGAATGTAATAAGTAAGTAATTAATGTAGCATTGACAAAGCTAATTATAAAGGCGACGTTAGATAACTCGGGACTGGATGAGTACTAGTTTCAAGTGGTATCAGAAGAACCGAAATGTGCCCCGCGGAGAATCAAGCCTTCGAGTCGTTGATTAAATACAATATGGACATATGCCGAGAGTTGCCTCAGAAAGAATGAGTGCCTAAATGAATCTCAGTGGACCTCAAGAAAGTTTGTACCCACCGAATAACATGGTAATGCAGGGTGATTATAAAGTCACTATGCATTTCTGCATATACAGGATTTATTGCACAAAATACTATATGTACTGAAACATACATCACAGTAGGACATAAAATCAGTATAACTCAATGTGGCTGGCTACCCCTCAACTCTAGGCACAGATACCAGTGATCCACCACAGCCCAAAACACTTTCTCCAACATAGCTGGTGTAATCTCAGCAAATGTGGCTGTAATGCGTTGATTCAACTGAGCAACGCTGTGGATCTACACCACTTACACATTAGACTTGAGAAATCCCCAGACGAAACAGTCTAACGGCTGTTCTCTCTTCTACGGTTAGCATTGCTTCACATAACATGCAAAAGAAATGCATTTTGTCACGATATCACTAAAATGTATAGAGACTTTATAATCACCCTGTACATGAAAGGCAAAAATGTTGTCAGATTTTTGATCAGATGGACACAAGCGTGGGCGAAATATTATCAAGCAAGCTCTCCTTTCGTGGACATGGCTGCTGAGCATGCTGTAATTTAATTGCGATCATTGTTCACATGCACACACACAGAGACAGACAATAATCATTTAACCAAGTATTAAAAAGTTGTCAGAATATCTGAAAACGTATCATGTACAGTCACCGGCAATAAAAATGGGACACATAGATCCTGAAATATTCGCTCCCCTGCAAGGTGTTATGTGTGTTGCGTAACTCTACGGCGGTGGTAGAAGTAGGCATTGAAAATTTACTATTAAAATCCACTTTTCGCCGCACAGTTAGGCAACACACATAACGCTTTGCAGGGAAGCTAGTATTTTAGGATCTAGGTCCCATTTTTATTGCCGGTGAATGTACGTTATCAGGGTTGAGAAGGGTGTGCTTAGACTATTTTATGGTGGGCTCCTCCGGTGGCGATAAAGTGAGTAAAATAGCAGTTTACGCGCGGTGAAGAATCAGATTGATTGTTTCTTTTTTCTTGGAAGAAATTGTTTTTTATGTGATATGATGTAGAATATTAAAAATATGAATTTTTCGATTAATGAGTTAATTAATATATGAAGGTGAATGATGGATATATTGATAAATCAGACACAGTTACTAGAGATAGATAAAATTTTAAATAAATAAAATATTTAAAATATCCGAGAAACTAAAACAAGAGATTGTGGATCCAAAACTGTACGGGGTCGCTTTCTTAAAGCGGTATATGCCTCAAATAAGAACTTCGGTCCAATACATGCTTGGTTGCAAGAGAAAACATCTGGTGCCCTAACAGCAGATCCGACCCATATTAATTATTAACAATATCTGTGTGTAAGTGAGACTTTGTACAAAAACGTTAACGGATCCGAGAAGATGTATTCAATTGCAAACACTTGAGGTGAAGCGTCACAATCTTTTCTTTTTTTCCCCTCCATCGTTTTTCTGAAGACGTCATCCTCTCTGTCTGTAGCGTCACGCACTTGTCGGAATCGCTCGAGCGGATCGGGCGTAGGCATCAACCACGAAACGCTAACGTGACGAACTCTTAAGTGGTTGGAGTTATTTCCGAGGAGTCTTTCTGATTCAAGGATGCAGCTATCAAAGCCCGAAAGAGGTTCGAGAGTTGTGGTGTACGTACGCCATTCGCGTTTTCCCGGCAGTGTTGATCACCTTGCAGGTTGCAGAGATACAAAAATAACGATGCGAAGGTGGGTCTCCGGTTGAGATCTCTGCTTATTTACTGCTCCATTAAGTCCCTGTCTTCGATGTTGCAGGCGAAATTACAAAGGAGAAGAAATGCTTTTATTTCCCTTAATGATAAATGGCCTACGCGCTTTTGTTTCTTTTTCTTCTTCAAAGAGAAGAAGCTGGGATGGAGAGAGCAAATACCGAACTATCTGAAGGCACAAAGGACCTCCCAGACTAGGCATTGTAAAGTCAGAGTAAAACGGTCTAGTACTTTATCTTTCTTCCTCTCTTTCTATTCCCTTTCTGTGCGTCGTTTTTCTACCTCTTGGGTTAATTGCGACGATGAGAATGAAAGATGAATTGATTATGGGACAAACACAGTGATGCACGCGTGCCTTGCCTATGATTCGAATCTGAAGCTTCTAACTTTCTAGAGCGTACCCCTGACCCCTTCGCTACAGGGGCCGACTGTCAGTTTTATTTTTTGTTTGTTTTCTTTCAAAACAAAGAGATCGTGCTCAATCAGCACCCTTACAAAGACCTAACGAAAATTACATTACAAGTAACGTGTAGCCATGATGGAAAGTGTAACTGTGGGTTCACATCTTTGCTGCTGAACTACAACATTGTACAAAAACTTACCACATCAATTTGTAAATCAAACTACACAAATTCCATAGAATCCGATACCTTTAGCTCTTTCATTTTTGCTAATCAACTATGAGGCTAGAGTTTAATTTGATGTAGTGGTTCAATGCAAGGTGCAATACCAAATATCAATGCATGAGCTGAAAATGTATTTTAGGTGACAGGTCTCGGTACAGGACATCGTAACTTAGTTTTTCCTTGGTATTACTAATTGCTTGGATGGTACTTTCAATGGAGTATTTTCTATAATATATTCTTGCTCCCTTTGCTCTCAACCTGTCCTCTCTTCTCCCATCGCAGTTAACATAACGATACAAAAAATTACGTCAAATAAGTTAAGATTATTAATTATTATTTTGTAATAATAATAGCAATAATAACAATAACGATGTTGATATTGGTGATTGCAAAATTTGTTCAGCAAAATGGCTAAAGCATATATGACTGCTTTGTGTTGACTCCCAACACATCTTTCCAAAGTCTGATGCTTATCAAAGAAGTTCTTCATTGTCCTCATGGTGCTGGTTATTACAGTTTATTCCACCTCAATATACTTCAACAGATTTTACATTCCTACTGCTGGTAATTTCATTAGTTACCCTTTCAATCAAGAATGAAATCCAATTTAAAGCAACTGTAGGAAACAGTTTACTACTCAATTAAAGTCGTTTCGGGTAACACGCTTCCCGATTTGCATATATCAGGAAACTGCCCAAGGCAAGTGAGCAACTCCAGTTGTTATAGATGCAATCTAAAACAAGTATTAGCCCCATTAGTAAGTCTAGAAGAGTTTTTGTAACATAGCCATCATGTACAATTATTTTCACTGGTAACCATCTAGTTTTCCTTGACGTTATAAGTTAGGATGTGGGCTCTAATTTGTATTCTGCATGCTTGACTCTTATACAAACGTCTTTTATACATTCTGGACGATAGGAACATATTCTTACAGTAGATTATATAACATAGTCACAACATGAGAACTCTTGGCGGAATCTGAGGTGTTCAACAAACTAGGTGTTGGCTTCTAAACAGGGTGTGGTGGTCATTGCGTGGGGTCTGAAGGTAATTTTTCCAGAATCGGACACTCCAAGAGAAGAAGAACTTTTCGTCTATCATTCTTGGAAATCATATCTCATCCCAAATCTTTGTATCTGTTTGTTTCGGATCACAAAACCTAAAGAAAGGAGAAAAGCTCATCTTAATTGCAGATGATGATAGATTCCGAACATGGACAAAAACAAATAATGACTGATAATTATATAAATAACAACAGAGTGATGGAGTGATTCTTCATATCTGTGTGTGTAATTTGGCTCGTTTGTCTCTTTTATTTACCGAAGGGCGTTTTCTTTTGTTGGCTCTACCGGATGCATGTCGTCAGCAAAGCATATAAGGAGAGAGGAGCAATTTACTTGGTTCCTTCATTGAGTAAGAAACATGAAAAATTACGTAAAGAAAAGCTTTCTTACTTGCAGCCTGTTGAATACCTTGCAGCTCGCCCTAAAAGTATTGTGAATGAATCCTTATATATAATTAGGGCTTTCGGTTTATTTACAAATGTTTCTATTCTATTCACAGTTCACAATAAGAATTAAATCAGTGTAACAAATGCACGATATGAGAGATCCTATTGGGTAAGTCTGATTGTTACGTAGGAATTTTTCACATTAGAATGTAGTGCGTATGATGGGGCTACACCATTTTTGTAGGTTAATGTAGTTATATACAATGAACGAGTTGAGCCCAGAATAAGCAGTAGGCGAACGATTACTTCACACAGCCCACATTCTTTTGTTTTTTATCAACGTCCTTGTCTGGGACAAGCCCTGAATTGAGAGGTTCGATCGAGATTCGAGGCAGGTACCTGGTACGCTTTATTTCTACATGGACCTTTTTTTTAAGAATGGTAAAGGTGAGCAAATTTCAAAATTTCCAGCCTGTTTTCCCATAGTATCGTTCTATTATATCAAAAGCCAGGGGTTTCAATGTTAATAGTGTTTCATCATAATAATTGTTACTCCCAACACGTATGTACGGACCTAGCAACCGGAACTTGGTGCGAATGCCCCCAGTATGAGTTCCAAATTTTTAGTACTAGCCCAGTGTTGTGTTGACAATTCTACCATTATTTTCAAGTCTCCTCGCAAGGCTGTTATGAAGTCGTTTACCGTTCTCCTAAATTACACAAATTCTTTACTGAAATTCAGAAGGTATTTGTGCAGGTCAATTTGAAATCTCCAAATTGTTATATTACAATACGATTTAAGTAAGAGCTTCTCGCCTCGTTCTATTCAAGACCTTTTCCCATTTCCGTTGATCCAATATGTTAATCGCTGACTACCTTGTAAAAGTATCCCTCTTGAAGCTAAATAACGAATAACTTCACAATCAACTGAAGACAAGAAAAAAAATATTCTCTCAAATTAATGGCATTGTTTTAAAAAGCTTTAGAAAGAAAATAAGCCAATGGGCAAGTTCCAACTGAGAAAAGTCTCGTATCAGAGTATGAATCTTCACAAAGCTTTCCTAAACATTGAAAGGGAAAAAAATGAAAACTTGTAGGGGAACAGTCTTTAAATAGCAGCAATACTTGGAATGCAACTGCTAAGAGTGAACAAACAAATTAGACTAATTTTACCCTAAAGCAGGCTTAACCAAAGGTTTTCCCCTTCTTCTTAACAACTTGATTGTATGCATATATACGTACACCTGTCTTTTCTTTCCACGGCACGCTGTCAGATGGTGCATAAGGCGTTGCTTCATGAGGTATTCGAAATGCTTCTCTTTTGTTTCTCTTTGTACGCCCAAGAGTACAAAAAAGGCAATGTGGAAGGCGAAAAGGAAGAGAGGAATGAAAATTAACGAAAATGCATGCGAGAAAGTCCAGAAGAATTTAAAATGAGGACTTGGAATAAACGAGTTAGGTGAATCAGTAACGTCTAATTTAATACGAGCATTCTTTAAACGTGCCTTCCAGCGGTACTTGTGATGTAAATCCTCAGTTGTTAGTGAGAATACATAACCGAGCCTTTGTTCCATGAGGATTACCATCAGGGTCTCCGAAATCTCGTTTCCAAATAAATGTACTAACTTCCAGTTTAAATTTAAATTCTATTCTATACCTGCCTGGTTAATTACACGTTAAAAATAATCCGAAATAATCCACCCACCCTCTCTCTCTCTCCTTTATTGGATGAGACATGAAACTCCATGTTTCATGTCAGACCAAAAGTGTTGCAGTAGGAGACTCCTCTTGGCTAGTACTTGTTACTTCATGATACCCGCCTCCACCTTGACTGCCAAATTAGTCCTTAGAACTTTATCTTGCCGCTCTCAGTTATCTCAGCATCGCTTTTCCTGGCGGGCGAGGTGCGGCTTTTCTAGAAGATCAAGTTATCAATGTAGCAAATGAAACTTAATTAATAATAAGTCTACCAGGAATTAAGTAAAAGGTGCAAGTTCTTCTTGCCTATACTATGCCCGTTCCCTATGACATGCACAGCATAACCGACCTACCAAACAAATGGAATTTGCGATTGGTCAGTGTCTATTGACAAAAGTGTATGACTGATTAGAGCTAACTCTTTGAATGCACGATATCAGATGAATGGACAATTAGAGCCTTCACAAAATTTGGACATGAATTAGATGCCATCATAGGTATCAAAATAATGGAATATTTCAACATCTTTGAAAGATTAAAGACAAGAGAAGATATTTTCAGTTTCCATTGAGAGCAATGAACAATAACTTGTATTATTATATGTATGAGAATGCTCAGAAACAGATAATATAAAATGAGAAGAAGGTGCATTTAACAGATAAAAATGCTTCATAGAAACAAAGTTCCATTGGGGTTGGAGTTTATAATCTTGCCGATATAGTATTTTGTTTCGTTCGCAGCTAATCGATTGCAATAAGATTTAAGGTGATTTAATTTAATGCTAATGCATTCTTTAAGAATTACAATTATCCATGTGTTCTATAAAATAGATGGTATTTTTATTAGACTTAATGTGAAATATCCATAGATCATTAGCAATGGAAGTAAGGAATGGAATTCAGGGAGGGCAGTTTTACGAGGAGCGATGAAGTAAGCTACCCTCCCATACATACAAAACCACATGCATACACCGGCCATACACGTACTCCTATATATACGTATATACACCGCATGAAGCGTTAACATCGCGGCAACGCGAGTCACTTGTTAAACAACATTTTGTTGCTTACTCTTGTTTACCTGTGAATGCAAAAGTGGAACGGCGCGTTATTAAAATTGTTGTGAATGAAGGCGTTTCGTAGCAAGGAATAGGACTCTTAGCCGCAGTAAAACCACAGATATACATAAAATATAATACGTTTATCTGTGGTAGAACATTTGAATGGTGAAAACGGTTGGAAGACGATCCCTGCCGAGGTGGCTTGGAGCCCACTGCAGTTGTTCCCATGAGCATTTAGTGGTGGAAGGCTGATTCTTGAACACTGATAGATAACACGTCTCCAACTTGTGAAACACACGCATATTTCTGTGAGAACTTTGAACACAATCATTCACCTACAGTTCCGAGAAATTAGCGCACGTTGGGTATTAAGACAGCTAGCTCTCTGCATGCCTGCATACTGCCCACTACATAATAATAATAATAATAATTGGTGGGCGAGGTTCAGCCGTAGGCTGCTCTACCACCTAACCCATGTCATGAGCTACATAAGAAAATATAAGTATGTATAATATGATAATACATGAATACATATAGCAAGAATGATTAAACTAAAAAGAAATAGAGAATTTCACATATATCTACAATTACGAATATACTCATTATACTAGTAATATTAGTCATAAAATAATATAAATGTGAAAGAACAAAAAATATAATTTGCACACTACAGGAATTCGCCTTGGAGTTACTGCCACACACCCTTTACAGTCCGAACCTCTCTCAAAGTAATTTTCTTCCTTGGTGGCTTGCAAGAAGAGTGACGAAGAGATGAAGTAAATAGTCCGATCGTGGCTCCGACGTATTGAGAAATATTTCTACCCTGCTGGTATCCAAGCATTGGTGAAATGTTAGGATAAGTATGTATGCGTGTATATATACGTGTATATTAGAAATGTTTCTTTATATTTGCCTATATTCTTCGTGGGAAAGACACCAAAATAAAAATATATGAGAAACTCACGAGAGACACGAAAATTGTTACTTTCTGCTAGTTTAGGGTGTTAAGAAATGTTGCTGTCTTTCTTCTCTTTCAGAAGCAGTTGCATAAACCAACATTATACCTGTAGGCTATGTGTAGAACACGTTTCTGAATTAGAGGTTAGTGCGAATAGATTGATCACGCACTTCATTGCAAATAGCATAGCGTGTCGAAAAATGACCTCAGTTCTTTTGAATTCTTCTAATCTTTTCAGAAAATGTTTATTGATTCTCAATTGATTTTACATCACCTTAATAGAAAACGACTAATGATCACAGGGTACAGCCGACCTCTGAGACGTACTGGAGCTACGGAAGCAAAGGTATTACTAGGTTTCATTACCGGGTTATTGTTTGTTGTGTTTGTCCCATCTTCTATTTCATCATTACGTCATTGTTGCGATTTACCTTTGCCCTTAATGGTAAAATAAAATAAAAATTATAATACTAACGCATTGAACAATAGAAATATTAAAAGTTCCAATTCTATTAAATGATTTTTGTATAAAAACAGAGAAGAATTCGATAGTGTATTCTCTGAATTACACTAGATATTACTAGAATTGACCTTGTGTGGAGAATTAACTCTATGCCTCAACAACACAGCTATAATTGCAGGATGTAGAGAGATTTAACTTATTATTTTATATAATCGATCTAATCTCTCTCGCAAAAGAAACATAGCGAGAGATGGGAAGATCAAATAACAACTTAACCTTAAATAGTGGATAGTTTTGCTGATATAAGAAGTTTCCCACTTAAATTAGAAATTGCAATTCGGTACTTGCTGTTATAAATCCGACAGTGCTTTTCTAACTTGAGCCAGGGGAGCTGAAGTAGAAACTAGTGTCTTTCGCGTAAGGCAAACAGCATCAGTGTTTCTAGCATCTTGAAATAGATGCAGTTATACATAACCTATTGTTTGGAATTCGAAAAAAAATGTCTATATATTTTTCTATTTTCTAGAATCAATATAAAAATAGTAATGCCTGTTGTAGTACATACCTACAAGCATTTAGAGTACAGATGAATATTTCTACTTAAAATATGCCACGCTAATTACTTAGTTTATTATTTAGAAGTTACTTCAATAAATAGGCCAATTTATAGCCAATTCGAAAGAAAAAATGTACCAATTTCTTCCAGAAGAGCTGATGCAAAACGCCAGAAAGAATACCGTATGTAAGTAAACAGCTAAATTTTAAATAATAATAGTTTTATTTTGTAATAATTAACTTGGAACATCTTATAAATATCAAAATATACAAATACAAATATATGTGTGCACGAGTCTGTTATAATAAGTCGATCACTTCTAATATTAGCTAATACTGTGTTACGTAGCAAATTCTTCATTGGTACCTGATGTCATATGATCGAGATTTGTGATGCAATTCACCTTGGTCAGATGCACCCAATATACTGTTAATAATGACCGTATACTTCTGTGGAACCTCACGTTGCTGGTAGTCTGTTATTAATCGCATGTAATATAAGCATAATCACCACAAGAAATTACACACTTCCATTTTCTCAACCTGTTTTGTGTAAAGGATTGATCGTCCAATCTATTTTAGCTTGGCAACCCAAGTCTTCGTGAGGTAATATTGTATATGAGTACCAACACGAACTGGAAACAGCCAAGTAGCTTGCTAACCAAGATACCTTGCCTGGTCAAGTTCGGTGAAGAGAAGAAACTGGTCCCGAACAAGATCATTTAGTAATTATCTATGAGAAGAAAACAAAAGTTTTTACTAATAAGCACGAAATTGTGGAGTATGCTGCTATCATTATCGACATAGAAATGCACCTTTGCCTCTGATTATTCCGGTTATTAACAAACAGTATCAACATTGTGAGGTTCTACTTTTTCGTTCAATTTGTATTGGGTAACTGCATCGCCCGAAATTCGACTATTTTAGCATAAACGTGGAACATACATTCTTTTTGCACGATTGGAAATGAATAAGTAGTAAGGTATTTGAAAGACAAATTACATATGATTAGCGGGGGGTGTAAGGGGACAACCTTCTGGTTAGGCGCATAAAAGTCAACTTCACTTCCACGTAGTACACACATGTTGCAGGCGAACGAGGTTCTGGCGTCTGGACCTACGGCCAGTATAATTCTCCAGGGCTGTGTTGTCCTGTGTGCTGAGTGCCCCTTCACAGCCTCAGCTTTTAATAGACTCAGAGAGAGAGTATAGTTTTATCTCGTGTTAAGCAATGAAGTAATGAATTAGTTTTAAAAATCGAATAAGGAAGTTTTAACAGAGATATTTTATTTTCTTCTTAGAGGTCTGTCTTCATTTTTTTTTAGTTAAGGACCATATCCCCGTATTGTGTGACGGCCAAATATAGCTTATGTGCTGAAGTGCCCATAGCTAATATCAAAATCAATCAATCAATATGATCAGAGATATATCAATACTAAATATCATGAAATACTTTGTTAAAATAGGAGAAAACAACAATTTCGATGACATATTTGATGTTGAAGATTATGTTGATGAGAAACTATTTGATTTGACAACAACAAGCAACACACACACGCACTCGCGAGCAAAACAAACAACTTTGTGGGAACCATTTTTTTGTTTTAGTCAATGTTTTCTCGAATGTGTGTCCGAAGGCTGTTTTACCATCTCAATGAGTCTGTCACCTCGCACCAGACTACTTTTTCAAAATGGAGAACATAAAAACTTTCGAAGGACAGACAATACAAATAGATTTATGTTGAACAGTAACTGCTGGTTAGAAAAACGAAGTCTTCCGCCCTCATACTTCTCGATTTCTTAACATTTGAAGACTTCGTTTGAGAGATATGCTTGGAAAGAACATTGTGTTGTCCCACGGCGTGTAACGGAAATACAAAAGGCTTCCCCGGTTTGGATCGTTCCTGTCATGTGAAAAGATCACCCTCCTGTATCCATGGCTGCCGAGACATGGTTCTGAGCCCCTCTTTTAAAACCTTTCAAAATGCAGCAAGCGAAAAACTTCTAGGGTAGTAAAACGAGAATTTACCGTGAACGTTTAGAAAAATATACCTTATTCGTGTATACCATTGAAATAACGTATTTTGCACTGATTTGCTCGTGACGAAGTATCAGGTTAAACTTTGTAACCCTTAACATATTTTCATTATTTTAAAAAATGTTTTCTCATTCAATTCTGAAAGATTTTCCTTTCTTTCGCCGAGATTTTATTTTGAAACGACTGTCGCTAGGAAGTCTGAAGTATTTTATGGTTATAGTCATCTCTTAGATATCCTTGACTAAAACTGAAGATGTTTCGTTTCCTGAAATCTGAAGATCTAGTGTAAACAGTATTCAATTATAATATGAAATTTCCATATAATAAGTTTATAAGCAAACAGTAATATGCAGAAACACGTACGTCAATTTTATTCTCACTATTTGCGAACAGCACCGCAGGTTACGTTGCGAGGTTGGTACTTATTTCCTAAAATTTGCTATGAAATGTATCGTTTAAATGAAACTACTATATATACTACATATATATTTTCTATTGTTTATAAATATATATGTAATAATCTATCGTTAATCTAACATAATATATCGTCGACAATAATCTAATATCTATCGTCTTAGTTGATTATGTAGAGCAATCTACTAAGTTTGTAGTTTGCATATTAGGCACGTCAGTTGAATTCTACGAACTCATAATTTTGCCTCGGCCACTCCACTTCATGCTAAATCACGAGAATAATAGTTTGAATTCACCAAAGAACTTGTACCATCTATACTTACTATTATAATTTACTGTGTTGAAGAAGAAATACAAATCACAAGAGACCTAAGAGAATTCAAACTAATCAGCTGATTACAGAAACAGTGTTAATATAGGCCTAGGTTGAATTATATTCCATAAATATTTACCTATAGGCGAGCAAACACTGTGTAGTCTACATGATCAGAATTGTTAAAAACTAAAAGTTTCAACGACACAATCCAAAAATATTATCAATGCTAGGTTAGATCAGAACGCCTAAAGGACATAACACGATATTTCGCTGCTTTTTAGAGAGCTATAATGACTGGCATATTAAAAGCTGACACAATGCAAAATTATTCTTACATATATGCGATATTGCACCAGGAGTGTCATTAATAGAACCATGATAGATACAATCTATGTTGATAGCAATAAATAAAGTAGAATGGTTTATATTGTAAACATATAAAAATACAATACTATATCATATTACATGATTATAGTAACAGTTTATAAAATTATAGGAGTGGGTGGGTGGGGCTTATTGTAAAATAAGTTATTATACTCGTTTGAAATGTGTTTTCTATTCAATTTATTCTGGCCAGTAACTTAATTAAGAGGAGCAATTTCCTGGTGCAATAATATATGCATTGTTCTTGATGTTTCCTGCAATATATCGCGCCATAAAATGCTTAAGCGTAAAATAAGATTTCATTCTGATATCCTTCAGGCAACTCTTCCAGAAGAACAATTTTCTTCGTTGCAATTGCACACAGTTTAATTGCTACTACACGCAAAGATAATTGTTGAAATTAGCGCAAGTGTTAATTACTGATGCCATAGAAGAAAAGAGAAAGACACCGTGCAAGATAGTGATCATAGTCAACTCTAATTTAAAAATTACAGAAGAGAGCTATCTTTCTATTGACTTAACAGGAAAACAACAATGGGTGTATTTGACGTCTACGTCACCAATTTGCTTCCAGCCACGCAGCGAGCGAAACTCAACACTCAGACGTAATCATTAGGGAACGGAAGTTTAGGTAAATAAATGTTTTTTCTGCGATAAGACAGAGACCCTCGTTTTTGCCAAAATTCTGATCATAGCCTTATATGTCAACTCAGCAAATTTTATTTTACATAAAAACACATATTTTCCAGTTTTCCGTATGTAAATACATATTTTGCGAATTTTTATTTTACATACATAAAATCGCTCATTGACTTCAGCTACCTCGAAATCCTCCAAGAAAAATTTTTATTATCCGCACCTCTTTCATATCGAGAGTGCTAGGTTTGTTTTGTCTTTGAACAAGCTCGCTGGCAGACTTTTGGCGCCTCGTCTACGATCCTACTGGGGGAAAATATTACCCAGATGAGGCAAACGCACAACGTAATGCAGAGCTTCGAGAGTGTTTCTGCTTTTGTCATGTTCTGATTCGGTGCTTGTGCAGCAGTAGGTGTTTTCTCGTACGATATGCCAAAAGTTAAGGCAAGTGTTTCATCTCGTTTGCAACAGTTCTGTAAAGAATATAAGGATGTGTTTTCAACTGATGGCAAAGTGTTATTTTGCCAACCGTGTGGTAAATCTATCGCAGCTGACCAACGTTCGCAAATTACGCAGCATTTAGGTAGCAACAAGCATGTTGTTGCTTCTTCACGTTTGAGCGGCAGACAGGCACTTATCGGGCAACAAACTCCATCTACTTCTGGGGAACCGTCGAAATTGTCCGCGTTTTCAATGGACTTGTGCAGAGCTTTTGTGTCCGCATATATTCCACTGTTCAAATTAAAGAACCCTGATTTACGAAACTTTCTCTCGAAATATACGAACTTCGAACCGCCTGACGAATCAACGTTGCGAAAAACGTATCTGCACAGGTGTTACGAGCAAACCTTACAACATATTCGCTCACAATGTGCGAATCAAAATATTTGGGTATGTATTGACGAAACTACAGACTCCACCGGTAGAAAAGTGGGAAATGTGATTGTGGGAGTGCTACATAATGACGTAAATGTCTCAACGATAAATTATTTGCTAGTGTGTAGAGAGCTAGCTGGGGCTACACATGTAACGATAGCAAGGCTTTTTAACGAAGCAATGCAGCTATTGTGGCCGGAAGGCATAAAATTTGACAATGTTCTTCTCCTAGTGACAGATGCTGCAGCTTACATGAAAAAAGCTGCAGTAGGCCTTGCCGTTAGCTACCCCAAAATGGTGCACGTTACATGTGTGGCTCATGCGTTGCATAGAATATGTGAAAAGATAAGAGCTCTTTATCCCAACGTCGATAAACTGGTTTCAAATGGGAAGAAAGTTTTTATCAAGTCGCCTAGAAGAATAGACATTTTTAAACAAAAATGTCCTGAGGTTCCCCTTCCCCCTACACCTGTAGTTACGCGGTGGGGCACTTGGTTGGATGCAGCTGTATATTATGCCCAGAACTTTGAAAATTTTGTATCTGTTGTAAACAGAAATTCTGCAAGAACTGTTGAAGGATCCCTCCTTAAAAGTCGAATTGACATACATCTCAACAAACCTATCCTTTCTCTCTAATTCCATACGAAAGCTTGAATCGTCCGCGAACACTTTGGCAGCTTCCGTGGGTGAAGTCCGTATAGTAGAAACGAAACTGGAAGAACTCACTGGATCTAACTCACAAGTGCTAATGTCTAAATGTACGGAAATTTTTGGGAAAAACCAAGGTTTTCAAACTTTGTGCCAAATTGCACGTGTTTTGGAAGGTGAAGTAGAGGAAGAAGAAGCTTTGGAAAACTTCAGCGTTAGTGACATTTCGTGCTTCAAATATGCAAGAATTGTTTCTTGTGACGTGGAGCGATCTTTCTCACAATATAAGATGCTGTTTAGAGATAATCGCCACAGATTTACAATGGAGAATTTGGAGAAAACTATGGTGATTCACTGCAACTCTTCCAAAAAATAGCTCGCTAAGAGGTAAGCATTTAGAAACTGATTTTAGGTGTTTAAAATGCATGTAATATTTTGTTTTTGTTACCAAATGTTTTTCATTTTTGTCACATATTTTCCTGTTTTTATCACATATTTTCAACATTTATGACACATAAAAAATAAATATTTCTGAGTTTTTTAGCACATAAAGTTCCGTTCCCTAGTAATCATATTCAAAAGATCAATAAAGAATGGAAAAGTGTGTGAAAATTGCATATCGTTTTCATGGATTGTGTGTGCGTCAGAATGTCTGTGTATTTACACCGCAATATAGCACATTCTATGACTCCCAGCTTTACTGCATCTCAGTAGAGCTATTAGAGGAATTCGTTCTGGTGATAGAAGGATTGGATGAACAACTGTCATGTATTTTCCGTTTCAGTGATCGTGGGTGCTAAGTATTTTGTGGCTTGACTCTAAACACTTATTAACAATCTCTGTGGCGGAGTGATTAGCAAAGCGCGTTACGACACCAAGGGTCCCGGGTTCGAATCTCGGCCTGAACTTGGGTGTTCTTTGTGAGTGTTCCTTTAATTTCATCACACCATCACTCATCCTCTTCTTTGCAATTAGCCAAAAGTGACAGAAATGTGAAGTAAAATAGGCCAAATCAATCAATCAATATAAACACTTATTCATCTTGTTGAGACATTTATTTCAGTTACCTGAAAATGTATCATGTGGACTATTTGAGTAGACAGCGCATTAAGTGAGTTCTTTGGTTTGAGTTCTGACCTAGGCATGTGTGTTCTTTGTGAGTATCCCTTCGTCAATTTCATCTAATTATCACTCATCCTCATCGTTGCGATTAGCCAAATGTGGCAGAAAAGCAACGCTAAATAACAAAATACAATACATTAGTATTGCATTCGGAGAGGGAGGCTACTCGCAGAACACCAAGAACGTCATTCTCTTAAAGAATCTTTAGACCATCAGAATTCAAGTGATTTGTAATAATTACAGACAGCAATAAAGATATTTTTAATCTACATTAAAAGTAATAATTGCTTAAAAACCTCATAATGCATCCTCTGTGGCCGAGCACGTTACGTGGTCGACTTATAACTACTATTAATATCCCCAACGAGGGTTCCTGGTTCAAACTCCGGCCTATGCATGAATGTAATTTATAAATGCTGAACTATAACTGAAAGCACATGAACATGTATATTTGTAATTTTTTATATTTTATGTTGCTTATTCTGCCTTTATCAATTAGTCACGATGATAAGGAAAACAAGACATGCATAAGCACCTGTGCATTTTCAATTGGACATATTAAGATCTTTGTTCAAAGAGTTCTAATTTTTATGCTTTGTGAATAATTTCTGAACACATCATCATCAATATACTTTCGAAGACTTGCCGATTAAATTACAATATTGTATCTTCATAGCGGTTTCAATCTTGATTGACAGATCTAAAAGAGTCATGTAAAGGACAGTAATCAGTTCTCTGGTGTTCAATGTAAACATATTTTTTTATATAGGAGTTCTTAAAAACTGTCAAGTACTTGAGAAATGCCAAACCTCTTCTTATCAAAAGTCGACGACCGACCTTTGGTACCAGCTGCCAAGAGCAATAGGACCCCCTTACTTTACATAGTGCATACACGGCACGTTCCAGAGTATATTCGGAGCAGATTTCTTTAAACAAAACATCTTCAGTCACTGAAAGAATAGCTTGAAGAAAAACAGTCGAGCATATTAGACTGAGTAACATTGGCCATTGCTTGACCGTCTGAGGCCTGTGACCCTTCGTCCACTCGCCTCGGCCTTGCGTGTGGAGTCCATTAATGTCAATAAGCGGATGCAATTTAGAACACGGATGTCAACGTGGCTTACTGACGTCTTTGCTCTAATTCAGAGCATAAACTTGGATTAGTTATCTGGAAATCTTAATTGGTAAAGTTAACATGACGCCGGTGTTCTTTCTGTTAGGGTCTTCCTCTTCTTTTTCCCTGCTTCGGTTCCGGTTTCAAAGAACTGTTCAGGAAACAAAGAACTGATTTTCATCTCCTTTTTGCATCAAGAAGAGAATGTAGTAAATTCATCGTTGGTTAAGATAAAAATAGTTCCTCACATAATCTTCGTATAGGTGAAAATTGATGGTAACCATTGTAGCTACAAGAAATATAGTAAGACAGATATTCAAAATACTGCAAATAATCATGTCTCACTAGAAATAAATACTACCACGTATATAATAAAAATAATTCGAATCAAGTTAAAGTTTATGTTCTGCCCTGTTAGTAATGTAAACGTTCTTTCTGGATTCCTAACTCCACACACCCTATACGCCTTCATGGCAAAGCACAGGGGAGCACTTTACCATACAAAGTTAACATTCTCTTGTACAAGAGTGAAATGAAAGCGTGGAATCAAAACTTGTATGCAGGGTCAACATATCGATACAATAAATAAAAGCCCTGCGTTGGTCTTAGGTTCCTGTCAAACAGGAACCTAAGAACAACCACATCTTTCTAAATATTCTAAACGTCATTACATCATTTTTTAAACTGATTTTAGTGAAATTAACACTTTTTTCTTCTTTCTGGATTCCAATATCGATGCTTTAATAATTAATTTACCCGCATAGTATTCCATTTCCTCCTATCTCTCCATTGAATTAATTCAGGCCTTCTTGTCTCAAGCGTTTTCCAATGTCCGTTACTACCTATATGTTATCCCACCAAGAGTTATACAAGCCAAATCACAAAGAAACAATCACTTGAGACTCAATGCGTTTTTGTTGGTTTCATAGCTGGTCAGTTCATTTTACAAGGTACATGTGTTGTAGTGTGACGGAACTATAAGTTAAACGAACCATATTGTTTCAGTTGTCGAAAATTTCATGGGTATGTCTGCAATTCACCTACATCCCGATACAACGAAAAAGGAAACCCGCTTTACGCCGAAATTCCAATATGTAGATAAGTATACATAACTCTTGGATGAAACTCAGCACATAAACATATCCATCCACACATACTACATATCCTTTAAGATCAAAGATGAGGTTGTAAAAAATGTGGCGGCTTAACAAAGAAAATAAGTTTTCTAAAAAGGGCAAAGCTCTCCTTGTGCATTGCAACATGCCGTTAAAGTTTACAAGGGAGGGGTGTGGTGGTAGGACCCTACACATTCACGATCTTATCCATTGTTGGAGGTAATGTGATCAGCCTCACTTTCCGGCTGCCTTTATCCCCCAGAGTTGTCCCAGATACCCATTTATTAGAGGCTGAGTGAACCCCATGTACATTGCTGGGAAAATTCCCACCTGAAATCTCATTTCAATTTGACTTACTTCTCAACTTTTTCATTCATGACCGACAAACAAAAACATATACGTATGTCTTACCCACGCTGACCATTTCGCCACGAAGGTCAACAACCGACTGAACCACCGTGGCTTTCGATCAAGAAAATAAACAAGAATAAAATATAGGAAATGGACATTAAAATGTATAAATTACACAAGATCTTGCTGTGTCTCCAGTCTCAGTACCTCGTTACTCTGTATAGTTTGTTATAGCACACAATGAGGACTAGAGGTTGTTATCTGGATGACCTTTGGAAAGAACATCTAAAAATAACTTATGTTAGACTATGGCAATAGTACACTGTAGAAAAAATTATGTTTCAATTGATATGCATCTATTCTTTGTTAACCTTTTCTGATCTTGAGTTTGCAAGAGGAAAAAGTGTACGAGAGAAGGAAAAGTCCCAAAAATATATAGCTACTAAAAGAATTCATGAATAAGCACACAGACACTCACAAAGTGGTTTTCAGTTTACCACTCTGTAATGTTGTGCAAAGGTGAATCAAAAACTGAATAGCGAGAGAAACCAATAAATCTTAAGTATTCCACTTACCGTAGTCGTTCCCTTTTTAGCATCCTAATGGCCTTTAATGTTGCTAGTGAAGTGGGTTGTTTCGTTTTACCATTTCCTAAAAGCGATGCAAAAGCTATTCATGGTTTTCAGTTCTTGCATTCACTACAGATGAATCAATGTCATCCTATGGGGATATTTACTCAACATTTAAGTAGTCGATTTACTTTCCAACCTCTGGGCGGGTGTTTCAAAGAATTGTTTAGAGATTGTGTGCTTCTGTCCTAACACAAATGGTTTCTAGTTGTGTGCGAAGCCTGTTCCAAAACTATGTATTCTGAGTTCAGAACTATTATAAGACATAGTTGCCAGAATCAGTTATCCTAATCGTCACAAGAGCCTTGAACATATAGATATGCGACATATTACATACTTGAAAACAAATTAACTGATTTGAATTTATTTATGAAATTGACTACAACTTTATCTGCAAAAAGGTAAATGATAAGACACAATAACAACAATCACGAAAATGAAATTCTAATTCCTGGTCCTCAGGTATCCTGTTTACTTTAAGAAATATTGTATGTCAGTGTGTAAGGCAAAAAACAGTGTGAAAAGAATGTTAAGACCTTCGGTGAGTTGCACTACTTTTCATGCCTTGGATATTGTGTCGCTGATTTGAAGACAAAGTAACTGTACTTCTAAATCTGTGTAGCATATACCTGTAGAAACTAGCACAAGATACAGTATCTTGGTAATGGGTGAAATGAACACTTGGATTGATGTAAACCTGATGCGGATAGCGAGAAACAAGGGTTATTCTTCTCCTGTCACGAAGAAGAATATAAGTATGCCCTGCTTCCATATTAAGTAAATGTACTTACACGAGCGTATTGCACAGGTGGGTTGTTCAAATTTTCTGTACTGGAAAATGAATGTATTCAGTGTTTCACATTAGCATTTCTATAAGTGGTACTGGTTTGTCATGTTGCTTTCACAAATCTACTCTGCAGACCTGCTTTGCAATACAATTCTCAGTGTTAGATCCGCAACTCGTTTTGAAATCTATTCACACTTCCAGAATAGTGCAAAGTTAAATTCTAATTAACTTTAAGTTCAGAACAAGATAAAAAGAGTACTGTATTTTGAAGTATATCTTGTATTTGTAACGTAACAGTCACTACATTCACTTACAACGAACTGTAATTCATCCACTAAGGACTATATTGTAACAATTACTCGGCAGGAGGTAGGTGGGAAAATGAAGTAAAATAACCTAAATACAATAAAGACATATTCACGTGCATTTTCAGACAGGTGTTTGACAGGGGTAACGGATAGTGGTCCCTTCCATTTAGGATTCGAAATGCTAATATTTAACAAATAAATGAAACAGCATTTGTAATTCGAGGTGTAACAAAAGAAGGCTACACAAGTCTGTATAACAAGCAGCATTTCCGCATATTATTCTGTAAATTTCCAATAAGGAAATTTGGATATGAAATTTAAATGGTTGACTTCCAGTTGAACTATGTTTCCTATGATGAACTAAGAACCTCATTTTTTCCAATTGTCGTTGAAAAGTTTTCGAACTTTGTTTACTTCACGAATAATTCATATGAATTGCTATCTATTTGGTATACAATTACTCCACCAGCAATTTAAATTCATTTCAAATTAAGGCAACTGCAACCCACTAATTGTAACTTGATTTACTTTAATTTAAGAAATACAAGTAACAGACCCCGCCCCCCTTATTTTTATGTGCTGGCCTTGATAACAATGGAAGATCTTTATATGTCGGATATTCATAGAAAAATTTACAGTGTGTTCGTGAATTATCTTTTCAATTTGTCACCTTAAAAAATGCTTGTTAAAACAACCAAGCTTTAATTTGTAATGTAATGTCTGTTATAATGCTGAAAACAGATAAATATCATAATACACCCATGAAGAAACAATAAAAACGCAATGTGTGAACACATACTGATTTTCAAGACTGCTGATATATTATGAAGTGTTGTTCAAGTCCTGCTTCCTTGAACAAAATGATTAAAAAATACCTTGAGTTTCAATGTCTCTTGAATGTATGCGACGCTTTCTTCAGACGTTGCGAAAGCAGTCATTCTATCTTCAGCTTTGATGTAACTATGGCCTAAATTTAGACTATTGTAGCTGTTATTGTTTGCACGTATCATTCAACACACTGTATTGTCCTGTGGATTTACATACACATGCGTTGTAAAAGAGCGATGGGATCACTTTCAGTCTAAGTTGAAACAATCATGGTATTTTTATTTGAATTTACACAGTGGACAGACATTGACATATTCTAGGAAACGTTGTGTTTATAATCACTGTTGGCAATAAGAAACATGACTTTAGTTGGACTATATTAAGTTAATCGGTCAAAAAAAAAGTATTTAGCTGCGGAAGGATTTCAATAAACTTTTTATCTATTTTTACACAAAAAATAAATGAATTTTGGCCTTCACAGTCAACTGAATGACATGTTTCATGGGCTGGAACTTCCTCTACCATCTTACTCAGCATGTGGTGTCGCTATTGCACAGGGTTCTAATGACTCATGTCAAGTACACTTGCAAAACGTGGTTACTCATTTAACAGGAAAAATGGAATTAAACCACATTGAAGAGACAAAATCTGCTTCCCACCGACGTTCTGTACCATGAAGGAGAGAAGTGAACCAGCTCTTCCAAGTTTCTTGCCGCCCCTATTTTTTTTTACGCGATGCACATCAAACTTCGTCTTCATCTCTGCCTCCGGTTATTATGAATGGTGTCTTTGTATCGTTTGAAGATGTTACGTCCCAAAGTTAAGGGTAACGACAGGACGGCTATGCTGTTCTATATCAGAGCCAATTGCATGTATAACAGATTGTTTTATGTGTTCTGGGGATAGGCTGTTTTAACGTTCCATCGTCTCACTGTGTATGTTTAACTGGCTTCCAAATAACCTTGGCAAGATGATGGTAGTGCATACCATCCACAGGCATACTGGCACGTAAACTTTCCATACTTTGTAGTATTTCTTATTCGTTACACTTTTTCAGTGAAGATAATAAATGTACTTACACCTGGTTTAATTTTAAGCATGGTTAAAAGGAAAATTTGCCAAGCGTATCTCTAGTGTATTTTTCTTTATGGAAATCGGAACAAGGAGACAGATGAGATAAGAGATAAGATAGATGAGATAACAAGCGGTAGCATAAGGAACACCCTGCATATGTGTGTTTGTGTGTGTGTGTGTGTAATTGGAACCTTTACATACCTTTCTGAGAAAGTTTCACTTACTTCCGTAGAAAAGAATTTTCTCTTGATTTTGCACAGCATCATAAAGACATCACGTGCAAAGAATGGTTTGCACCAAAATAGTGTGTATATATAATTTCTTACGTCATTCTTTTACCTTATCCGTCCTCCGTGGAGGAGTGGTTAGCACAGCGCGCTACGAAGCCTGGACATGGGTGTTCTTTGTGAGTTTCCCTTCATAAATGATATCATATCGTCACCCATGCTCACCGTCGTGATTAGCAAAAAGTGGCAGAAAAGCAATGGGAAATTAACAAAAATTAGTAGAAAAAATAGAAGCACCCATGCTTTACTCAGGATTCGAACACATCTTGTTTTGTAGAGCGTGATGGTAACGTTTAAAAATCAGATGATATATTTCGGAATACAAGGGGAAAAAATAAAGAAATAAGATTTTGATTACAGGAAACGCAACAAAGTAAAACAGTAATTCTGTGGCCACTTCTTTCATGATCACTGCAAGCATCTCCTCCGGAACAGTTATTGAGTTTGCTGCTTTCATCATTTGCCTCTATTGACTATTTCCACTATAACTGGCGACGAGGGAAAACATGCGCATCTTTGTAATTACGTGGTGTTGAACAAGATATTAGAAGGGAGTTTGGGGACTTCCAACACACCAACTAGTGAAATGTAGCCTTGAGAATATGCCAGTTTTTTTTCTGCCTTTTCTTTCTAATGACCGACCACATCTCTGCCCCCACGAACGTTGTTTCATCTCAGCTTTCCTGGATGGAAGCCACGCTTCACAGTCCCCATTCGTCTTCCAGCCTCTTATCCGCTCATCCTCGATGGGTTGAAGTGTTACAAACTCGTCTGTTTTTGTTGCTAAACGTTGTTTTGCCGAGAGAGTCACGCGGGCTATGTTGCTCTTGTGTAACGAAAATCTTCACCAGCCCGGGCTAAAAATGACACATGCACGTGTCAAGCAGACAGAAATGATTGCGTGAAGTAACGGTTTTCTTAGTAACAAACGTTTAGCCAGCAACTTCTTTGACAGAGTGGTTAGAGTAGCGTAGTACGAAGCCACGGGTCCTAGATTCGAATCCTTGATAAAGCATTGGCGTTTTTTTTTTGTTATGCCTTTATCTATTTCATCACTTCACCATTCATCCTGCAGGGAGGTAAAAAGAAGATGTAAATTAAGCAAAAAATACAAAATACAGCACAAAAATACAACTCAAGCTATTCCTTTTTCCTCTTTATACATGCATACATACATACATGTGTACCTATATTATATAGAGAGATTCTTACTTTTACATGAATTTATATCACTGTGTTCCTCCTATCATCTATTTCCTCAAGCCATCATTAATTATATATATTAAAACTAATGATCTATTATTGGAAGCAATAAACAGAAACACCAAGGAGGGAAATAAATTTCCATTTGCACTTATTCAAAAGACAAACTTTATCACGCGATTAAAAAATTCAGTTGCAAAATTTTCCCACAATTATTCACTTATGCGACATATATCTGTGTGTATGTGGTCTTAATATTTTCAAATTACGTCGTTACATATTGTAGTGAAAGTATACTATTTTCAAGATTGATTTGCTTTAGTTTACTTCGCTTTTTGTGTCACTTTTGGCTAATTTGCGAAGATGGGAATGAGTGATGATATGATGAAATTGATGAATGGACACTCACAAACATCCACGCCCAGGCCTGGATTCGAACCAGGGACCCCTGGCGTCGTAGTGCGATGTGCTAACCACTCCGCCACGGGGACCTGCACTGTTTCTAAGACTGGGCGAAACAGAGCATGGGGCAGCTAAATTTCTGTGGAACATGGCCCTTCAGGCCCCACCTCAGCGTCGCCACTGGATTCAATTTACCCAGAACAGTAGGAAAGTGACGCAAAATAATCAAAATAGAAATAGGAGATAATGATAATATCATTCCCTCTTTCATAGCTACTTTTGTAAATGTAGGTAGATAAAGTAAAGAGATATTCTTCCACATCAAACAAAATTTACTCCTCCTATTACTTAACTATACATATCAAATAAGACGTTTTCGAATCTCCCTCTCCCTCAAAAAACCGATATGATATTCCAAATCTGAATTATCTCATCTGTTTAGAATTTCTTCTAGAGTATTCACGTGCATCTTCGTGTGGTTTGATTTCCCTCCTGCCTAGATATTCGCAATAGCGAAAGTAAACCACACGAAGATTCGCGTGAATGCTCTAGAAGGAATTCTAAACAGATGTGATTTTTCAGATCTTAGAATATCATAGCAATTTTTTGAAGAGTTTTGAAAACGTCTTTGCTGACGTCGGCCAAAGGTCCAGCCAAGCCTTATATCTCTTTCCATCGGGCGTTAATGTATGTTTAAGAGCAATGCAATTTATTTACTTTGCATTTATTTGCCTATGTGAGGATAATCTGAATGCCTGCATGATTGATGTGCGTTTTCAGAAAAGTAAATCATATTTTTTCAAAATGTAAAAACTATGCGGAAGTCTGAGAACACTTGAGTATCCAAATTATATTAAATTTTCAAAATAAAGATGTCAAAATAATTGTAAATTATAGAAACATACCATAGTTTTAAAGTACTTTTTAGTAAATCGTTACCGAAATTACACGATGTAATTGCAACGGCATCTTACTTTGCGCTACTTTACTTACGTCACTTTGTTAACTTCAAAACAGGAGGATTTATTTACAAGGACGAAAACACGCTTAGTTGTATTGTTTTAAATTTGTGCAAGTTAAGTTGCATGCACTACAGATGTGATACTTGTGCAAACAGTTAAATATCCTTATTTTGTAACAAAGTAACGGTAACGGAAAAGCGTTACTTTTGGAAGCGATGTAACGGAGCTTTAATAGTAACTTTCCTAACCCTGGTACTCTGACATTGTCAGCCTAAGCAGCAGTGATCGAGTCTCTTTTCCTGATTACAGTGTAGTCCAATTTTCCTTTTCGAACCTGCAATTGGTATCACTGTCAGCCCCTCTCCGTGTGTGTGTGTGTGTGTGTGTGTGTCATTCATTGGGACTCTAGGGGTTACCACAACACATCTTGGCGAAGCAACTCCAGAGTTCGCCGTCACCCATGGTCGGTTGCGTGGGAGGGCGCCTGTCTGGTGTCTGCACTCTGATAAACCACATATAGAGCCGAAAGCAGTGTTTGTTTAGCACTGGCTTGATTATAGTGGAACAAAAACGGGCGTCGTGTAATCTGGTACACAGAAAGGACCCTTTCAAAAAACTTTTTTTCTGCTCCGTTCCATGTGGTCCGGCCAAGAGGGTCGCCGTGCTCGTAACCAACCATCCTCGGTCGAAAACGTTCTTTTTTTATTCACAACGTCCCTTAACTTTACTAAATCTTTGGAATGTTCATGTTTGTCCCATTAGAAACGCTAATTTGTTATTTTTGTGGGCCGTATCAGCAGTAATTTGTAAGGCAACATTTGTGCATCCTGTGGAAGATTCTGGGTTCAAGTTTGCAACACCCTTCGATGCTCCAAAAATGTACAGAGAGAGTTTATTAAATTTAAAGTATGTGGGCATTATATTTCGGACAGAAGATAAAAAGACGCCAGAGGTCCAGGGTTCGAGTCACGGCCTGGGCATGGATGTTCTTTGTGAGTGTCCCTTCATTAATTTCATCGTATCGTCATTGATTCTCATCTTCGCGATTAGCCAAAAGTGGCAGAAATAAAATCAATCAATCAGATGATGAAAATAATTTAGAGAAAAGATAAAACAGTGTAAATGAGAGGAAGTAAAAGGAGGGAAACAGAAAAAGAAGAGAGGAGGTATGGAAAACATAATTTAAGAAGAGGAAGCTAAAGAAAATAAAGAAAGGAAGTGCGAGAAGAGGAAGAAAGAGGGATAAATCAAATAGAGAGAGAGAGAGTGAGAAGCAAGATGGAGAGAAGCGAGATGGAGAGAAAGAATGAAAGATGAGTAGGAAAGGAGATAAGAAGAAGAAGAAAGAGAGAGAAGAGTGAAAGTAGCAAAGAAGAGGGAAAAGTAAGAAAGATAAACGAGAAAATGATTTAAACTCTTACAAGAAGCTTAGCAACAATCTCATAAAAGACGAGAGTTTATTTTCTCGTTCTCAATCTCGTCACGAAGATTGAACTCTCGCTTTCGATTTCATTCATCAGGTCTTTCTCACAATCTGTCTCGTCTCGAAAACTGGAAACCTGGAGGTGAAGGAAGAATTATTTTTTAATATCACTGGGAACACTTTAAATTTGTAATATTATATTGAATTACAAATAATTGACACGTTGATATTTTCTACATAATGCAAGAAATTCCAAATATCTCACTATATCTACCAAGGACATTCTGGGTTCAAATCCCGGTAAGGGTATTGGTTTTTCTTCTTTCATTTGTTTCCTGTAATGAACATGTAATGAACATTCCCACTTAGTCAATAACCTAATGGAAACAATCTAAAATAATAAAAAAATACATTAAAACTAGACATTTATGACATTTTCTGTCGCCCCTGGAAGGGGTACAGACTCATAAAAAAAATTTAGAAGCTGGACACCCTATAAAAATCATAATAATACTACCTTTAAATTCATTACATCGTGACGGATGATGTGCAAGTTACCACAACACAATTTGTTTACAGATATTACAAAGATTATTTTTTTTATTCATTAAAATTTCAATACTGCTATTTCAGTTTAGTAGTGGGGTTGATGCTATAATAAACCCAGGAAAGGAAGAGCCCCCCTCCAGCAGATTTGCTTACACTTAAAACAAGCTCAACATGAGCATATGAGTTTTTTGCTCTAGTGTGGAACCCTGCCTAATCCAAGATTTTTGTAAAAATGCCCTCGGGAATTTTCTGTGAAAGGAAGAGCCCCCTCAGATTGATTTGTCTATACTTACAGAAATTGCATCAGCCAGATTTTTGTCCATAAACTTGTCAAAAATTGATATTTTTTTGGCTACACCAGAAATTAAGCCAAAAACCCATACCCACACACACATATTTACTTCCAGTTTAAGTTCAATTGGATACCAGGTTCAAATTGTTTATCTAATATTAAAACAATGCAATATGCAGAGACTCTCTAGAATTGCTCCGTGACTCTCTCATTTTTTATATTATATGTTTGCATGTTTCACCTCTGTGTCAGTGTGTACAATTCCCGAGACGGTAGTATTGATTTTTTGCTTTGCATGCTTCTCCTCAGCGCCAGTACTTACAGAAATTCCCGAGTAATGAAGCTTTGCGTGCAAACAAAAAAAATTGCATCAGCCAGTATTGTGAGAGTGACTGAGGAGAATAGATGTGTTGATACAGTGCTTCTCATACTTACAGGCCTGTTTGGTTTAAATATATATAATTATTCATATTGAACAATATAAAATCTGATATTTGTTGTAATCCACTCATATTTAGAGTCAAGCTTATATTTGTCCCAGCCTGTTATACAAAAATCAATACATAACAAGGTTATTACCATTCTAGACATGCATGTTTGTGCAGGTATTTGCGCTGGGTCAGTGTGAATGAATATTTATTCTTTTTTTCCACTTGTAAGCTATTGGCTTTACAACCTGTCATAATAAGCATGGAGTTTTGAATTGAACCCCAGGAAATTTTATATA
This sequence comes from Lepisma saccharinum, assembly GCF_977018435.1. NCBI lineage: Eukaryota > Metazoa > Arthropoda > Insecta > Zygentoma > Lepismatidae > Lepisma > Lepisma saccharinum. The sequence goes on along the minus strand of NC_139230.1, from coordinate 148,445,633 downwards.
AATACCAAAGCCAAAAATATTAACACACATACACACATACACACACATATATACACACACAAATCACACAGCTGAACCCAACTGATATTTTTTATTCAGTATAAAGTTTTGAATTGAAACCCAGGAAATTGTATATAATAAACAACAGCAAAAATGCCAAATCAAAAATATTGCAATCAGTGCAATAAAAATATATTTAGCTCTAATTGGGCCAGACACCAAAAGATTTGTAACCCAGACAAATACAGAACCCCCACAAAAATATGCCCCAAATGCAATAGAAAATACAGCATGCAATACTTCACATATACACATAAAGATACTTGCTCTGCACAATCATCAATATTGCCCCCACAACCATCCACATCTGGTCTGAAAAGAAAGCATGAAGCACCTGTTAATGCTGGACCTGCAAAGCAGCTATGCTATGCACCCATCCATAACAGTTTTAATGGCCAATTAAGAGATTATCGGCTTGTATCAGAGCCAAGATGTGGCATTGAGAATTTTTTGAACAGTGTAAATCCTGATCTGCAGGCAATTCTAAATGCACAAAATGGCTCTTATAAGCTCTCCCTCAAATTGTATACACAATATAAGAAGCCAAATGGCACAAAATTTACACAGCCCCACATAACAGAAACTGTACCGGTATATTCAAATGCAAATTCAGACACAATAATAAGCAGTTTAATAGATCAATTGAACATTAAACACTCTGAATTTGCAGCAAAAGAGTCTGGATGGAGCCTATGCGGCTCTCCACACAAGTTATATGTTAATATTTCTGAATTCAGCCCATTACAAGGATCTACATATCTGCCATTACCTGCCAATATTAAAAACAAAACAGCCGTGGTTAATATTGAAAATAATGATGAGAAATGCTTTTTGTGGTGTATTTTAGCTGCTTTGTTTCCAGTTTCAAGGAATCCTCAGAGAATAAGTTATTACAAACAACATGAACACTTTTTTGACGATGCAATGGAGGGTTTAGAATATCCAATGTCTGTTCAGAATATTGATAAATTTGAAAAAAAGGCCAGGCATATCAATGGCAAACAATTATCTATTAATGTATTTATTTGTTCCACTGGCCGTGGCAATTGCTCGATAGAACCTCTCAGAATCAGTACAATTGATGATGAATCTGCTATTCCGATTGATTTGCTCTTAATTGAAGGGGATGGCAAATATCATTACACTCTGATACATAATCTTGAAGCTTTAGTGAGAACACAACTAGACAAATCTAATAGAATATTTAAGTTGTGCAGAAGATGTTTAACTGTATTTGATGGTCAAAAAATGGTGAATGGGGTTCGGGAAAAAAATGCAGAAATTGCTAAAAACAAGTTAATTGAGCATCTGAAATACTGTGGGAACCATAAACCTGTTCATATGGTGATGCCCAATCCAAGTGAAAATTGCAAATTCAAAAAGTTTGAAGCCTTGTTGGAACACCCAGCATATATTGTCTGTGATTTTGAATCAAATCTCAAACCTCTTGCATTCTGCAATCCAGATCCTGAAGAATCTTCAATTACACCATACCAGCTACATGAACCTTCCAGCTTTTATTATGTGGTTGTACAGGATGGTGTTGTTAGTAAAAAAGATTCATGCATGGGAGCAGATGCCATCAAAATATTTGCACATAAAATAGAAAATGAGTGCCGTGACATAGCATCTAACATCTTATTAAAATCAAAGCCTATGTTGCCTTTAACAGAGAAACAGATTGAAGATTTCAACAATGCAGAAAAATGCCCGGTATGTGATTCTGAATTTTCAGATACAAAAATCAAGGTGAAACACCATTCTCATACAGATGGTAAATTCAAAATGGCCCTGTGTAATAGCTGTAATATTAAGATCAAGAGACCAAAATTTGTCCCCATATTTTGCCATGGAGCATCCAATTATGATTTCCATCATCTGATCAGATATGAGGGGTTTGACAAGCAGAATTTAAATATTTTAGCAGAAAATGATGAGAAATATATATCTATTAGCAAAATAATTAAAGTTAATGGTGTTCCTATTCACATAAGATTTCTTGATTCTTACAGAATTTTATCTGCTAGCCTGGCTACACTGGCCACTCAATTATCTGATGATCAATTCAAAATCACATGTGCATTGTTTCCAAATCAGGACCTGAAATTAATTAGGCGGAAGGGTGTATATCCATATGATTATGTTACAGATTTTTCTAAATTTGATGAGTGTTCCCTGCCACCACAAGAAGAGTTTTACAGCAAAATCAGAGGATCTGGAATCACTGATGAAGATTATCACCATGCCCAATTGATGTGGAACAATTTAAAATGCCAGACATTTGGTGATTATCACATGGCATATTTAAAACTTGATGTGACCCTCTTAGCTGATATATTGCAGGCATTCAGAAAATCTTCTATGCAAAATTATAGACTGGACCCAGTGTATTTTTACAGTGCCCCGGGCCTAGCATGGTCTTCAATGTTTTTAAACACTAAAATGCAATTGGATCTGATCCAGGATCAAAATAAGTATCTGTTTATGGAGGAAGATATAAGAGGAGGCATGGTGCAATGTTCCCAGAGATATGCCAGAGCAAATAACAAATATATGCCTGATTATGATCCAGCACGGCCATCAAATTATATACTGTATGTAGATGCCAACAGCCTCTATGGTCACGCTATGATGGATAAATTGCCATATGCAGGGCTTGAATGGGTTGAAGATTTCAATATTGAAGATCTTCAGGACTTTGATGTCAGTAATCATGGCCTCTTCTTAGAGGTTGATCTGACAATTCCTGATGATTTGCACAATAAATTTTCTGATCTGCCCCCAATTCCTGAGGTTCAGTGCTCACCTGGCTCTAAACAGAAGAAGCTCATGATGACTCTGGAGCCAAAACAAGGCTATGTCATATATTACAAAAACCTCCAGTTCCTGATGAAACATGGTGTTCAAGTGACCAAACTTGGCAAAGTCTTAAGGTTCAGGCACTCAAGATGGTTGAAATCATATATTGATACAAACACGGAGCTTCGAACATCTGCAAACAGCCAATTTGATAAGGCCTTGTTTAAATTGATGGTCAATTCTGTATATGGCAAAACAATTGAAAATGTCAGAAAACATACCGATGTTAAAATAATTACTGACCCCAGCCTGAGCAAAAAATTGGTTGCAAAGCCTACTTTCAATTATAGAAGAATGTATGATGAAAATATGGCACTTTTCAACATGAAAAAAACAAAAATTAAGTTTGATAAACCTATTTATGTAGGGGCTGCAATATTGGAATTGGCCAAATCACATATGTTAACATTGTATTATGATGTGTTGAAACCTTTTTATGGTGATAGTGTAAAATTGATGTACATGGACACGGATAGTTTTGTTCTTGATATTCAAACAGAAGATGTTTATCAAGATATGTCCCAGCCTGAATTGTTTAAATATTTTGACACCAGTGAATTGCCAGGCCATTTGAATATTCAACCCCACAACAAAAAGGTGCCTGGCAAGTTAAAAGATGAGACACTTGGTGATGTTATTGTGGAATTTGCTGGGTTAAGTGCCAAGATGTACAGTTTTAAAACATGTAGTGGTGTTGCTGCCAAAAAGGCCAAGGGTATTGGCAAAGTAGCTGTGGAAAAAGAGCTTGAATTTGAAGATTATAAAAATTGCCTCAAATCCCAGAGTTTAATCAGAATATCAGAATCCAGAATTCAGAGTGTGGATCACTTATTGACTTCAAATGTTGTAAGAAAAGTGGCTCTGGACCCACATGATGATAAGAGATGCATTTTATCATGTGGCATACATACTTTACCATGGGGTCATTGTGATTTGAAAAATGGGAATCAATGCCCAATTCCAGAGCATGATTTGAAATAAATAAACATGCCTATGAACTTATTTGGGTTCAAAAAACAGGCTATTATGGAGCTGCCAACACCACAACCCTCTTCTGATATGCTGTCTAAACTGAGTGGCTTGTTAATTAGTCATCTGAACAGCATACTTACAGATATTGATGATGAAACAGGCAAAACATTGTACATATTTAACAATAATTTAAATCATTACCAATTACCTGTAGGTGGGCAATTACAATTTATTACAACCCCTGAGGGTGATGTTAAAATTTCAGTAGGGAGAAATATTTACAGAATTAAGCACTCAAACATGGTTTCTGGCACTGTTTATACTGTTTCTGCTGGTGACTGCTTATATATTGAGGTCCCTGGATCCTATGATAAGCTTATACCCTTTTTTATAGAATTAAGAATCAGATACTCTATAATAAATAACTACTAAACAAAATGCCTAATGATATTTTTGGCCATACAAGACATGAAGATCACAGTGATGAGATTCTGATGCTTGATGTCAGAGTCAAGAAATTAAGAAGTGATTTACAAGCTTTACAAACCACACTCAATGCCAGTCTTCAATTAGAAATTACAAATTTGCAATCACAATGCATGGACCCTCTTCTTAAAATTGATTCTGAACTCAAATTGCTGCTTCAGAAATATACTGACCTGGCCACATTGGATAATTTTCAAAGTTTGGAAGAGGCTGTTGCAGCTCTTCAAGCCAAATTTAAGACCCAAGCCACCAACTCTGAGCAATTGAAACAACAATTGGAAGAGCAAATAAATAATGTCCAGGCACAGCTCCAAACAATTGTCAAAAGCATAAAATCACAAGAAGATTTTGATCTAGTGATTTCCACTCTAAAGGAACAGATTCAGTCACTCCAAATACCTAATCTGGACCCCTTGAACAATGCCATAGCCGAGGTTAAAGAAAAAATTGAGACACTTGAAAATTTTATGAACAATTTGCCATCTTCTGATGCTTTGAATGCAATAACTCGGAGTGTAGCAAATATTAAGCTGCAACTTGAAACATATGAAGATTTTGGAAAAATTCAAAGTTCCATAACCCATCTTGAAGGTACAATAGCAGCAGTGCAAAGTGATTTGGCAAATGTACTAGAATCCAGATTGCCTGGGATAGTAGATACCCTTGTCAGTGTCCAGCAACAAATCACAAAGCTTGAAAACCTCAACACTGAATCTGAACTATCTCATTTTCATCATTTGATTGATGATATTCAAACAAAACTTGAAATTTTACAACAATCAACACCCTCTCAGGCAGATATAGCCCTGCTCCAAAATGCTATGCAAAATGTGGCTGATGCTTCTGAATTAAACAATGTGAAATTGGCACTTGAATTTTTGCAAAATACAGTATCAAATCTGCCTACATCACAGGAACTTAAAAATATTAAGAGAGCAGTGAATAGGATATTGAAATCAGAAGATATCAAAAATATCCAAGCAGAGATCAAACATCTCACTCAGACAGTGGCCACTCTTCCAACAAATCAACATATTAATGAACTGCATGCCCTGTTTGAGGATATCAGAAGACAGGTCCATGATCTTACAGCTCAAAATTCAAAATTGGCAGTTGTTGAAAATTTGCAACAAATTGTAGCTAATATCAAGCAACAGCTAGGGACCATGGAATCCAATCAAGCAAATGCTCTGTCTGTTTTTGCCACCCAGCTACAAGAAATTGTGCAACAATACAAAAAACTTGTTGTGGACATAAAAATAAAGCCAGGCCATGATGATGTTGTTAGAACCATCAATGAGCACCTTGAATCTGTAACAAGCAGATTGCTCACAGCAGAAAAGGAAATAACAGGCATAATCGAGAATCCAAAACATACAGTAATTCTTGAATTGTACAGCATCCCCAACAAAGAATATGATTCTCCATTTACACCAGGTGGCAAAATATATATGCTGTCCCCTGCACAATTTTATTACCAATTTTTTGTTGGGGGCACATTCAGACCAATCAAGATCAAATATTGGCTTCAACCACAGGCTCACCACTACCCCACCTTATCAATAACAAATGCTGATAACAAAGTGAAAATCACCAGTGTAGAATTGGAGGATTTTACAGATCCCAATACATTAGAAACAGTCTATGCTGAAGATGATGGCTCTTTGGAATTTAAAATACAAATAGGGGACAAATTATATTTAGAAAATCCTGCAGTTTCAGCTGCTGAACACCCCATAGTTGCAATATTCTTGTTTACATATTATGTCTAGAAAAATTATTGTTGATGAATTACACAGACAAGCCCGACATAATTTTAAGAGACTCCCAGTAGTCACAAAGGGCATAGATGATTTATGGCAAAGCGACTTGATTGAAATGGCAAGTGGGCAGTTGAAAAACTTAGACAAAATCAACAAGGGCTACAAGTATCTACTCACTGTAAAAGATACATTTTCAAAATTTGCCTGGGCTGTGCCACTCAAATCCAAGACTGGAAAATGTGTTACAGAAGCCATTAGGACAATCATCAATCAGAGTGGAAGATCCCCGCGCTATTTGCAAACAGATAATGGCAAAGAATTTTATAATTCAGTGTTTCAACAATTTATTAAAAGCCAGGCAATAAAACATTATTCGAGTTACAGTGACCTCAAGGCCTCAATTGTAGAGAGATTCAACAGAACCTTAAAAAATCTTATGTATAAACAATTCACACTGCAGGGTAATTATAAATGGATTAATATTCTTCCAGAACTTCTACATAAATATAACAATTCTGTCCATTCCACAATCAACATGAAACCCTCTGAAGTAACTTCATCTGATGAGCAAAAATTGATCAGCACTGTTTATTATCCTAGATACCAGCCAACAACAAGAAAGGCCAAATACAGGGTGGGTGATCAAGTAAGAATCAGCAAATATAAGCACTTATTCAAGAGAGGCTTTACAAGAAACTGGAGCACTGAATTATTTACAGTGGTTCAGGTTAAACCCGGGACCCTTAACACATATATAATAAAGGATCACCAAGGAGAAATTCTCAAAGGCAGGTTCTATGAACAAGAGCTCAGCAAAACTAAACAGCCTGACACATATCTCATAGAAAAAATCATCCGCAGAAAAGGCAACAAGTTATTTGTCAAATGGTTAGGACTTCCAGAACACAGCTGGATCGATGCAAACAAAATAATAATATGAACACCTGGGATGTTATAAAAAGGCTGCCAGAACCTGAACAGCAGAATAAGAGAAATGGCAAATTGCTACCTGATAATATTAGGTGTCTTATTGTTGGGCCATCTGCTTGTGGTAAAACTACACTAATGGTTGATAATTTTTTATTGGCACCCAACTGGTTAGACTGGAAAAACAGGCACTTGTATATCTTCTCTAAGAGCTTGTAACAATTAAAATATCAGCAGCTGATGAAGCTATATGATGGATTGGATATTGCCACTTTTGAACCAGATGTTAAGCCACTTCATGAATGTCTCGATAATTCTGTTGTTGTGTTTGATGACATTTTATTGGATAATCAAAACAAGGTTAGGAATTTCTTTACACAGGGCCGGCACAAAAACATTGATTGCTTCTACCTGGCACAGACTTTTTCAAAAATACCCAAGCAACTGATCCGAGACAACAGCAATTTTATATGTGTGTTTCATCAAGATCATACCAACCTCAAACACATACATGATGAATATGTAGGTGGGGACTTGAGCTACAATGATTTTTCTAAATTTTGCAGCAGGTGCTGGAACCAGGACAGTTATGGGTTTGTCACAATTGATATGACAAGAACACCTAACACTGGTAAATACAGAAATAAAATCAACAATTTTCTAGACATTGAAACATATATAAATAAACATGAAAAGGCCAATTATTGATGATCTTAAGTTAAGAGATTATCTTGTAAAAAGATTTAAGGGATGGAAATCAGAGAACCGAGGAATTTATGAAAAACACAAACAAACAGAACAGCCTGTAATTGATGCTATTAATAATTTAGGTAAGAATATCAAAACTGTTACAGAGCAAAATCAAAATTTGCTCACAGAGCTTGTACCTGTAGCTGCTAGGAACATATTAGATTATCCATTCACCCCACTTTCCAGTATTCATACACCTAGTCCTATTGCTCCTAGAAGAATTGAGGCTAGTCAGGATCCTATTGAATTGGGTCTTCTTGCTCAAAAATATTTAACCACACCTAAAGACAATAAAGATGAGGTTTTTGGCTTATATGCTGACACAGAGCTTGATGGCAGCATCATACATAGAATTGGCAATTTCAGAGTAACATTTATGGGAGATGATATAATTGTATATTCAGAATCTCGACTTGGAGAAAAAGGTGCTTTTGTTAAGTACACCGGAACACCTGGATTGTGGGAACTGATGACTAGGAAAAGGCCTGGCAGCTATACAGATCAGGATTATGAGGATTACAAAGAAATATTAATAAAATCAGATGCTCTATACCAGAACAATGATCCCACACAAAAAAGGGTTAAGTCTAGCAGTGGGGCAAAATACAACAATTTAATCAAGCCCATATGGTCACAAATCAAGACTGGCAGTGGAATCAAACAATACAACACCCTGCCCAAAGAATTTGTGTGGGTTGATGATGTCAGGAAACTTGTAGATAGGTTATTGGTGATAGCTGGGGAGGAAAATGCTGGCAACCACAATTTTTACAATGAAAAGGTTGGAATTATGGACATGATAAGCACCAAATTGTCTAATTTTATAGTGAATGACACTAAGGGGATTGGATATCTTATAAAAATAATTAATACTCTACCACCTAAATTTTGGAATATTTCTGAGGGTCGGGGCCTTGTTAATGACATTATAAACAAACTGCCATTTGAACTACATATTCCAGGCTATCAGATTTGTGGTCCAGGCACAAAACTGGATCATAGATTAAACAGAGGGGATCCTGGTGTTAATCCTTTAGATGCTGCTTGTAGAGACCATGATATTGCATACAACACACATTCTGATCTTGACAAGAGACATGTTGCAGACAAGAAATTAGAAGAGGCTGCATTTGGTAGATTTGTAAGCAAAGATGCTTCTTTAAGTGAAAAAATAGCAGCATTGGGAACCAGCATAGCTATGAGCACCAAACAAAAACTGGGGTGGGGGTTGTGAATATGTATATAATAAACCTACAATGAAGGCCAAGGGTGTTATGTATCAAATACCTTATGCAGGTCTCAAATCTCTTAAAACTATTGACAGTCTTTTGACCAAAAAACAGCGCAAGAAAAAAAATTCTTGTATTGCAAAGGGTCATGGTATGAAATTGTTGCTCAGTACCCCCCAATTAAAAAAATTACAGCAATCAAGAAAAAATCACATGTGGGGGGATTTATATTTACCATCCCTGCCATCTTAGCTGCTCTCGGGGCTGTGGGGAGCTTGGCTGGGGGATCAGCCGCCATAGCAAAAACAGTAATAGATGCCAAGAAGAATAAGGCAGAATTAGATGAGCAGAGGCGCCATAACTTGGCTATTGAGAAACAAGGCAAAGGTGTTAAGAGAGCCATGAATAAGTTTAAAAAAAAACAAGAGCCGCTTACAAACCAAGATATTGAAGCTTTAATCAAGCCACTGGGCATCAAACATTTTAGAGGTGTGTACATGTCTGATTCTTTGCCAGAACAACCACTCAACAAAGAGTGTGGCATTGTTAATTTGGATGAGTACAAAAATCAGGGCACTCACTGGATCTGTTATCTTAAATATTTAAAAAATGAGGCATTTGTGTTTGATTCATTTGGAGGTGTTCCACCTGAAAATTTAATAAAATATCTAAATTCAGCTAATCTTTATTACAATAATGCCCGTGTTCAAAACTTCAAAGATGTTAATTGCGGACATTTGTGTTTATCTGTTCTTAGATACATGTCTCAAATAAATAAACCATCAATTGAAGATTTTCAAAAAGCCTTGTGGTATCTGAAACATCATGGGGGTATTTCATCTCACCAGCCAAAATTCAATATTGAAACTCAAATTGCATGATGAAATAGTGTATCCCAAAACAATAGCTCTCAGAGCATTTTATGGCATGTACTTAATCCCTAATATTACACACCACAACAACACAATTGCAGTTGGTGATGAAAAAATTGTCATCACTCCAGGGCAGTATAATCTATCTACTCTAAATGGTCAATTACCCAGAGGTATAGTGTTAAGTCAAAATTCTGTCACTCACAGAGTAGAAATTGTATCTGCCACAGAAACAGTGGATCTGGGTACTATAGGAGAGCTGTTAGGATTTGAGAACAACACAAAACTTGAACCAGGCATCAAACACACTGCTATGAATATACCCAAATTCTTAGCCATAGAGACTCTGAATATCCACTGTAATGTGGCTGAGGGTATGATCACCAAATCAAATGGCATAGGCACTCACAAACAAACAGGCATCATTGCAACATTCAAACCTAATTCTGAATTTATGGAGCCCATCATCTACAATCCATCCCCAACATTATATTTTCCTGTGTGTCATAACAGAATAGATTATATTGAATTGATGGTCACTAATGAAAAAGAAGAATTAGTTGATTTTGCTGGAGCCACAACAACTGCAATCATAGAGATTAATATTTAAATAAAAATACATACAAGAAAAAATGGAAAATATTGAGAGTTATGAGCTACAATCATTCCCCCCAAACAGGAGGACATTTGCAAATTTAAATCAACCCAACACAGAGATTGAGGTTGATCTTGATGTGGGGGATGGATTTATACACCCTCACAGAGCAGATTTATACATCAAATTTGATGTTGTAAAACTCGATGGTACAGATTACCCGGCAAATTCAAATATAAGACTTGAAGACAATTTTGTGCCCCATCTATTCTCTGAAATTGAGATCAGAAAGCATGGCGTTGTTATAAACAGAGTGGATTATCCCGGAATTACCTCCACAGCTTTGGCCACATTAAAATTATCCAAAACCGAGGCTTCATACTACAAAATCGGTGGATTTGAGGCTGGTGATAAGATATTATCTAAAAACCACACTGTGCTGTTCCCTATGCGCCTATTGCCAGGATTCTTCTCAGATTTCAAAGAAATTATGTGGAAGGGGGGGTTAAGAATCACATTTAGAAGAGCTGCAAATGATAATAATGCTTTGATGAGGTACAGTGCAATAAACTCTACAGGGGAAGCTCTGCCCAATACCTTACCTGATGCAGGCAAATGCATTATTCAGACTATGGAGCTAAGAATCCCTGTTGTTGAGTATGAGGCCAGTTATGCTCTTAAATACAAAGCAGATATAATAAAAAATCCACAGATTCCTCTGCAATTTTATACATATCAATGTGTACAGAAGCCCGCATCTGGTTCTTATTATGAATTTGATGCCACAAATTCATTCTCAAGCATACAATACGACATGCCTGATTTTGTAGTGGTATTGTTTCAGACTGGGAGACACAACAATCAGGAAAAAAATTCAAGCAAATTTGATAACTGCAACATCAAGAACATATATCTTAAAAATGGCAGAAATGAGGTATTTCCTAGAGAAAATTACAATTTAGACATGTCCAAGAATGATTTCCTCAAATTATATGAGGCATTTTCTTCCTTCAAACGTGTCACTACTGGCAATACTGACATGTATTACACACCAGATGAATTCAAGGCACAGAGACCCATGTTTGTAATCAACACTTCAAAAAGGAAACAAGTTGTGGTGAATGACAGGACAAATATTAAAATTATCTGTGAATTCCATGAGGCATTACCTGATGACACCATATGTAGTGTTATTCTCATAGGAGAAAAATCATATGTTTATGATGTAAGAAATGAGAGAGTCACGGAGCAATTCTAGAAGATATTATGCTGTTGCACAACACACTTTGCTGTCAGGGAGGCCTATGCACTCTGCCAAGTTTGAAATCTTGATTATAGGCCATAAAATTATGTCTACAGCACTTCTGCTTGCAGCAAGAAAGCTTTATTACTTACCTAAATTTTATAATACATCTGCCCATGGCAAGAAAGCTGAAATACAGAAATATATTCTGTAAGTTACAGACTCGGGGCTTATATTATTGCGTCAAGACCAAACCTAAAATACAATTCAGTTTGCATGACAATATCCAAGAAGTCAATATAATTATTACTAGGAATTTCCTCAATATGATGGATAGCAAGTAATTTTCCCTGAAAGGGTGCACAGTGTAGATAAGAATTTTCTCTTTGAGTCCCATGATAAATGACATGTAATTCCCCTCTGAAAAAGCATAGTGCAGGTTATGCCAACAGATAAAATCTCCCAGGCATACAGAAAGAAGGCAATTACTCTTTGATGATGAATAATATGTTATTTCTCTCTGAAAAGACGCAGTGTAGATTATATCTGCTGGCATAAAAGAAATATAATTTTCCCGGGCAAGCAATAATTTATTGCTGGCCAAAACATAGGATTGATTAAAAGATTAGAAGAACATGCAAGCAATTAATTATGTTTGCTTGACCTCTATTCTGTTGTATTGATCAGGGAGTTTTGCCTCATAAAAATATAACAGCAGTTAATGTGATTTTATACCCAGACAACAGCTATTAACTAGGCTTGGGTGATCCCCAATATATATAATAATTTTGCTCTGTTGTATAACACTTTTTACCAGGTTTTCAGATCTGGGAGTTGTATATCAACTAGCAGTAATTATTCTCAAAATCTCACGTATGGAAATATTATTTTGCCACACATATTTCAATCTTACATATTTTATCAGGACTCGAACCCAGAGCCCCTTGTTTACAAAACAACAATATTAACATTTTGCCATCAGGGGAGGCTTTACATTTTATGAGGACTTAAACCCGAGCCTTTTGATTACAAGGCAATAAAAACTATGCACCACACTCTACTGGGTCTTAGAACCCAATAAATATCAATTCAAGATTCCTGGGATTTTGACAGAAAAACACACTATAAGCAATAAGATGATAAGAGAACTTAGCATAGTTTTAAGTATAAGCAAATCAATCTGAGGGGGCTCTTCCTTTCACAGAAAATTCCCGAGGGCATTTTTACAAAAATCTTGGATTAGGCAGGGTTCCACACTAGAGCAAAAAACTCATATGCTCATGTTGAGCTTGTTTTAAGTGTAAGCAAATCTGCTGGAGGGGGGCTCTTCCTTTCCTGGGTTTATTATAGCATCAACCCCACTACTCAGTTTCACTCATCATCCCTGGGAAAAGTGCCATTTTTACGATTATATTTCCTAACATTACTATATATTACTATGACGTTTATATTTACATTCAAAATACAATAAGTGGATTTGTAAATAAAAATATCTAAATTTTACAAACTGATTTCTTGTTAACAAGTGATATTTTTTGGCGCATTTTCAGAAGGGTGCACTTTTTAAATAATCCTTGAGGGATGATCGCGACTGGGGAGTAACATTCATCATGTCTACTCCATTCACGATGATATTCGATGGAAACTTACTTTCAAAAACTCTCTCGGTGTCATAGCTCAGCATATAAGAGATTAAATATATTTTCTTTGTATTCCACTGAAAGTATCGTGCATCATCACATGTTGCTGACTAAATCTGAAAAGTTTATCAGGATAATTCGATTGGAGAGTTGAACTTGACACCTACGAAATGTTCTATAATCCCCACCATTTGCCAATTTAAAATCCTCATTTTGTAAAGTATTACATGTATATTATGAATGAAGTCCGGATATTTATGTAATTATATATTTTATTCCAGAATATTTAGTCGCATAATATATCAAAATGTCGACGAGTTATTCTAACAGTAGCTACTTTTATTTTTGTATTATCTATTTCAACCGATTCGACACACTTGTAGTGATGTTATATAAAATTAAATATTTTGGATTTTTAAAATATAATTACGTATTTCTGTCATAATTTGTCTAATATATTTGTTAGAATGTTGTGAAGCATGTGGTGCAGAAATCACATGTTCCACAAGAGTTTGGCATAAGAACAAGGTAAAAATACATCGTCTGTATTTAAGAGAGGAAATAAATGCAATAAAACCGTCATAATTTTCCTTTCTTTTTTTTTCTGCCTAAAATTGAGTACTGAAACGACATTTCTTTGTTAGAAAATTTATGGATGTTTGTAAAAATATAACAGATTTTCATGGCTACTTTCTTGAATTCATTTGTTCTTTGTCGAATACAGTACACTAAGCTTTATCAAAACGTTTCTTGATATAAAATTCCCAGTGGGAAAATTGCAATAAATATTAAGTTTTGTGAAAGTTGGATATTCTTGTCATGTCATACATTTAGCTTAATATTCCACCATACTTTGTGACATTATATTTAATTTATCTCCTCAAGTCGTTTTTATTATGTTACGGCATTTGTCTGTGGTTACGGTAAAGGGGAGAACACAGATCAGTTTATGCTGCTACTCTATATTTCTGCCACAACTTAACTACAACGATAGAGTTCATGGTAACTGATTTGAGTTTACCTAGAAAGTAACACGTTAATCGTTGAAGAAATTAAATATAGAAAATCCATCATACAAAAAGAGTCAAGACCCAGTCGAGATCTGAACCTTTGACTGTCTTACTAAATACTTATTCAGTAAATACACTTTTAAAAGGTAATTAATAACGAAACTTAAGAAACAGGATACTGTTATTCATTTTCCTAGACATCCGAAGAGTGCTGGAAATTTAAACGGATTGCTAGATCTTGTAATAAGAACCAGAAACTGGCACCTCATTTTAAGGACGAAAACACTGAGCAGAAGCATCCTTAACAAGCAAAGGGAGGATTCTTTGAAAGTTACTAATTGTTCGTGTTGGAAACATTTGTTCCCATCTTCTGCGGTGATTCCAAAGAGTGAAGTGATTAGTTGATGTTCAGTTCAAGTCTCTGGTTCCTCCTCACCAGTGATTTATGACTTCTTGTCCTAAACCACAAGGCGCTACCTCGGTGTTGTTTCTTTAAATAAATGAACGTCAATTTATTTCCGAGTGTTGGGCTTCCAACTGTCACTTGCTTCCGAGGAAAACGGATCGAAAGCTACAGGTTGATCAAGAAGTTGTAGATTAGCATAGGGTGTCTGAAGTTGACGAGGCTTGTTAATGCGTCCACTGATGGTTTCCAGCTATGCTCTGAATTTCAAACGATTCTATCAAATATAACTAATTGTTGTTAATACTTCATGGCATGTACTCAGTACAAATTCAAAACTGTAACACAAAACTGTAACACTCAATTGAGCTGAAAGGAAATATATTTCCAATTGTTAATCTGTCTTGGCTGTGTATGTATGTGTGTGTCTCTGTGAAATGAATAAGATATGATGCTAGTGATGACTATAGTGGCACCAATAGCAAATCTTAATTCGTAAATTCCAATATGCACTACAGCTAAAGGGAAGCAAATTGCCCCACATTTTTTTATTCAGTAAGTTTACTGTTAATACCACTTGAATCCAAAATATATATTGCAAATTTCTTGTTACAAATATTAAACATTAAACTGGATCTTATAGCACAAGTAAAGTGTATTATCCTAGTCCGTTATAAAGAGTGGTCACTTTCCAAAACTATCGAGCAATTAAACACATTAAATTAGTTGTGATATTTGGTTATTCCTAAGTCCTTTCGTAATGATGGTAAAATTTACTACATGACTTTCCAGATATTGCATTCTGTAAACTTATAGAGAAGTCCTTAAAAGTTGGAGCAGGTTTGTTTTATGAAAGCCGTGTAGCCTGCTATTGAAAGACCTGTTCGCAAAATCTAGTAAGTCCGAGAAGATTTCACAGCTACTCGTACATGTACGTACAAGAGCATTGTGTATGTTTCTATGAAATGATTCTTTCCTACGAACTGATGAAGGAATAAAATAATTGAACGTCCAAGATTCACTAAGGATTGGAACCCGTTCTTTTGCAATGTGCTCAGCTAACCATTCCGTTATATCTTTAACTGATTTTCTTGTGTGAATAGAATGTAGTTCAGTTTACTTATGTTTAAAAATTTATTCGAGTCTTCCCGCTGGTAGCCATTTGAACATTTTTATATACAAAGAACAGCGACAATTGCTTGCAACTGGAGATTAAAAACAAAATTGTGGCAAAATATCTGGTCTTCCAAATTTATTTTCTTCGTGGATATATTGCAATTCGTGAACATTTTTGGTAATCAGTAGAGGAAAGTTGAGTTGGTGGTTCGTTATGGAACTAAAAACCTTGAAATATGTATGTTTTTTAATATTATTTTAAGATCATGAATTGAGGACTAAAAGCGGTAAACGTTGTAAGTGCCAAAAGCGAAAGTGTTGGGAAATCGCACATCAGCCCATAAGAACGTGCACACTAGTGACCTCTTTACACGCCCTTTGAACTACTTAAAGGGCTACCAGCCACATTTCACGCTTACCACATTATCAAGCATGGCACATTTCACCGTTTAACGTGGAAAACGGTGTTTGAATTATTGTGGCACTTACAGCGTTTACCAATTTTAGTCTTCAATTTATGTTATGCCATTAGACGAAATGTAAAAAATTTCTCATATAGCAACATCCAATTCTGTTAGTGGCAGCTTCTCGCGTTTTCCTAAGCGATGAAATACTGAAATACTGATAATAATGATGCAACAAGATATACGCTACTGTATATTGAAACAAATAACATTTTCATCTAGCATGACAAGCCATCGCGATAAGGCCACGACTATAAATACTGTATTTTGAAGTTTGGACTGAACTACTGTGTTAATGTAGTATTTGGATTTGCAATCTTTTCAGTTACACTAACCTAGAAGTTGGTAGACCTCTGCGTATCTTTTGGAATAAGAGGATGCTTTCGGATTATCCTGTCTTTCGGATTGGATAGATTTGAGTGTATAAAAAATTACAAACTTTGGCAAAGCCTAGAACGCAGGATTTCAGCAACGATAGGAAACTTTCGTATGTTGACCTCCAGAAAGAGGGACGGATTATCAGGGTTGGTATCTGTGGACTCACAACGAGTCCAGTTCAAAGGCAACCATTAATTAGGTGGGCCTACACCAGTTACAATGAGCATCATTCTTCCTCCGCTGCGTTGCCCTTTTATTTCTTTTTTCGGTGTCTATTTTCTGAACTTTTCAACAGTTAATTAGCGAAGGCTCTCTCCTTGCTCCAAGATAATATACGAGGAATATAATGCGATGTTCTTCGAAAGAAAGGCGGCGTGGTAAAGCCGCCCCAGTGGGACGATGCGAAGGGGGAGGATTAACAAGGGGCGTTGTGTCAGTCCATAGGGGCGGAGGCTGGGGACACTTTTCCTTAATCTAGTTCTACAAGCCGACACATATTTCGTGGTTTTCTGGGCGAGGTATCTTGTCTGCATGTCCTCCCGAGGGACAAGCAATGTATTTGCATGGTGATGGGCGCCTCGAACGTAAATTAACCATTCGTTTTAGAAATATGTTTCTTCTTTCGTCCAAGGATCCCAGAGAGGATAACTAATGTATAACTAGTACTAACATTCTTCTGCCGTTCAGATCAATTTTTAACATGA
The DNA here is from genome assembly GCF_977018435.1 of Lepisma saccharinum. NCBI lineage: Eukaryota > Metazoa > Arthropoda > Insecta > Zygentoma > Lepismatidae > Lepisma > Lepisma saccharinum. The sequence goes on along the minus strand of NC_139230.1, from coordinate 148,428,162 downwards.
TACTGAAACCACTCCAACAGTCTAATGGTTATCACTGTAGAATTCTGATCTGGGGAACACATTTCTGTAGTTCAGATTCCAATGTAAATCGTAGGTCTAGTCCAGATTTTTTTCCATTTGTGTTTGACATATATATTTTGTCAAGCTCAGAGTTGGATAAGTCATTCCCAACTTTGCCGTTACATTTCTTCCTAGAGTAAAGCGTTATCGTTACCGTTGCATTCCTTACACATATAACTGTTTACAAAATTATCAAATCTGCCGACCTCCGTGGCGGAGTGGTTAGCACAGCGCACTACGATGCCGGGGGTCCCGGGTTTTAATCCCGAATGGTCCTTGTGGGTGTCCCTTTATCAATTTTTTCATATCACCCACTCTTCTTGACCGTCGCGTTTTGCCATGTGGCAATAAAGCGATGCTAAATGACAAACATCAGGAAAAAAATCATGGTCCGTGTGAAATTCAAAATATTGAACCCGGTTCATAAACTTTCGGTCTGGTGTGGAGTGAATTGCATCGGATTTTGCTATTGAAAACTTTTTTTGAAATTATTCAACAAGCGGCGCTCATAGGAAGTATGCAAATTTAGAAAAGAAAACAAGAGATGTGATTTCGGAAGATTTCTAATTAAAGATAAAAAAGTGAAAGCGGAATCGATTCTAGAAAAGTGGGTGGGAGTTGCCATACACCAGATTGGAGCAGTCTTCTATTATTGGGATAGATGTGGGCTGAGATATCATTAATTTCAGTAATTTGATACAGTAAAAGTCATATAGCCTCTGAGTGATGCCTGCAAAAATTATGTTCTTCAAATGTGAGCTTTTGTCACATGTAATTCCAAAATCTCTGTGAGAGCATGCCACTATGACGTTAGTACCAGAGATGGAATAAGATGATTTTAGCAGGTTCTTTTCTGAGAGAGACGGTGAGAGAGGTGCACTTTTTTATTATTCAAATAATTGTAATACCTTTAATAATACCCTCAATGTGAGGTTCCATTTTAAACACCATGAAGAGAATGTGGTGATGTCATTTTGGAGAAGATGGAGATTCTTCTGAATAGTTTAGTCATACGCAACAAGAGGGAATTTACTAGAACGAAATGTTAGATGGGCGCCGTGTATGTTTTGCAACAAAACACCATCTCATGCTTTTGGCAAGGTCGTCAACAAATAAGATGATTGGTTGGTTGATTTGGTGTTTTAAGTTCACTTTATGCACAGTAAGGTTAATCGGGACTGGACCCATAGTTTACAGTGGGATACGTACCACTATTTGCCTCCACCGGGTATTGAACCCGGGACCCCTTGATTACAAGGCGACGACCGTACCACTGCGCCATCGGGGAGGCCAACAAATAAGATGAGGTGAATAAGAGTGGTCATACACTATACCCTTTGGAACTCCCGAGAGAACAGGAAGAAAGTTCGATAGAGTTCCAAGAAGAACGACACGTTGATGGCAATCGCTAAGGTAATCTTTGAGCAGAGTTTGAAATTTGCCATGCCGCTACTATCTAAGAACAACATTTTATGGTGGCACAACATCGAGTTACGTTTCACAGTGTGCTACGATGCCAGGAGCCCTGGGTTCGAAACTTGGCCTGAGCATGGGTGTTCTTTGTGAGTGACCCTTCATCAATTTCATCGTATCATCACTCATCCTTATCTTCGCCCTTAGCCAAAAGTGGCAGAAAAGCGAAGTAAAATAAGCCGAATCAATCAATCGAGCTGCGTCTTCACACAACCCATTCCTGTAGTCTGTGATGAGGTGAAATTTCTTGAGATGTAAACGTGCAACAGTCTGTGAATTTGCGGATTTGTGAAACACTCAGAAACGAATATGACATGCAATATTTTGCGACCCACCCCATCCAAATTTCTTGTCACTAAACGCCTACGTCTTGAAATTAAATACCTAACTATTACCCTACATTGCTCTCGCATATTGGAACATTATTTTTCGAATGTGGCCCTGCAAAACGTGTAATTTTACGTACAGGAATGCAACCTTAATAATGTGTTTAACTAAAAAATGTATATTGTGATTTCGTACTGGAATTTTCAGACAATCTTATGTATTCATTATTTCACCCATCTCAATTAATATAAACATATTTCTATGGAAATTGTATAAAGTTATTCTTGCGCAAATCTCAGTAATTATTATTAATTATTATTAACTTGAGTTCTTATCTATTCTATTCTTGCAGACAGGATCTTCCCAGCCAGTCATTATCTTCCTTGCCCTAGCATCTTAAAGACTTAGATAATACGCTGTATTATGAGGGAGTCTGTGGTCTCATGATCTCGTTGAACTGATGGGGTCACCCTTTCTATCTCTCACGGACGAAATCCAAGCAGCATGGCATCAGTTGAAGAGAGGAGCGATGTGTTCAACGGGACGATAAACATCACTGCCCCCATATTTTACCCCCGTGGGGCTACTATCTTCGCGTCCGTCTGTGCTGTGTTGTTCATTATAGTCGGAGTTGCAGGTAGGAAAAAGTTTCCTTGTTATTTGATTGTAGCTATTATAATTAAGCATGTGTGAGAGTGTATGGGTGTTCAAATTCAAATTCAAATTCAAATTTTCTTTATTAAAGGGTGAGGTTCAGCCTGTGGCTGTTCTCCCACCTAACCACCTAAGTCTTTGTAGCCCGCTCGGTATGTAATCGACTTTTGAACTCGCCATCGAAGTTCCCACGTTTGAGTTCTGGCGAGAGCGTGGGCGAGCTTCCCTTCATCAGTTTCACCTAATCATCACTCATCTCATCATCGCGATTAACCAAAATTGTCAGAAAAACGACGCAAAATAACAAAATACAAATAATAAGTAAGGGGTTGTAAAAATTCATTCCATTCTTGACATTGTTTTCCATCTTATACTCAGACAGGTTAATTGGGTCTGGAGCTACAGGTTAAAGTGTGAACCGAACCACTGATGATCGAACCCGGAAACCCTTGATTACAAGACAACTAAGTTACCATATGGGAGGCTCCCATCTAATTGTCAATTCATGTGAATGAATACATTTGTGAAGTTATTTCGATATTACTTGTTGATAGACCAAGCTAAAAGCGACTATTCAATTGTGAAATTCATTTTATGATTTTAACTACAGTTAAAACCAAGCAGAAGTTATTTGTCAGTCCCTACCCCGCGGATATAGCTAGACATCGGATAATGTCGATGGGCAGCCGTATGTGAGAATAATATCAAAGATGGACTCGTCAGCTTTAGAAAAACAATCAGCTGCTGTTTGGCACATGTTCCACATAAGAAACAATGCAGCCGCCTCGATGACCTTGAGCGTAGAGTGGTCACGTATGATCTTGCCAGAGAAGGTTCCGCGTTCAAGTTGATCTAATCAAATATGGCTAGACAATTTAAGATATGCAAGTTGGCATTGTCGCTAGAGAATTTAAAACTTCAAAAAAGAGAGGCTTGCATCTGGTACCCTGTTAGTACGTATGTGCTTGGATTAGGAGACAAGTTTTGAAGAAATCAGTGTGCTCCGGAATACACCATATCATGTTCTATTAGTCTTCACATGTACCCTAGTAATACTAGCCATGGTGTTCCAAACGTCAGCGTGCCTGAGTGCTGCGTGGAAGAACCGAGTTTGTTTGTCGGTGTGACAGATTTCAGACTCGAAGTTTTCCGTTGATTTTCCTGCATAATTGTCTCTGGGGATCACCCAGCCTCTGGAAGCATTCCTGGGCACTAAAGATGATGGGAACTTTATTCTGATCATACTACCTCCACTAATTATAGTGATTACATGTATAAACAAAGAAATAACACATAACACTGGGTGTTCTTTTTTTATCGAGGCGTATACAAAATCATTTGCTGAAAATGGAAAACACTTAAATGTGAGTGCAAACGATCCACACGTTTAATAAATCGATATGTTAATATTGGACAGTTCTTGAAAACAGTGGACAAAATTCGAAAAAAATAGTTCAATCTTCAGTATTATTTTCATTGTGATTTTTGCATTGCCATTATAACTGCCTTATTATTACCATTATTATCTCCTCGAAGCTTCACTGGCAACAATTGATGAAGTTCATTGGAGTTTCTGGCCTGTACCTTCTATGTGATTCTATGGCACGGTGTAAATCGCCGACGACAACTTTATTTATTTATTTTTCAAATTTAGAATACTTCATCGCCTCTATCTACATTTATCAGGAAAGGAAATGGTGAAGAAAAGTTTTGAACTTTATAGGTGTACTTCTTCCACACATTCATTTCACATTTGAAAACATTGCACATGCAGCACTTCAGAAATTTTTCAATAACTCTTAGGAATGTACATACATGTGGTATAAATTCATCCACAAAGGTTAGCATTTGAATATGCCATTTTCCGTTTGCACCTAACGATATTATTTAATGTAACATATTCATATAGAGTACTGCCAAAACCCAAACTGTATTTATGGTCATTCGTACTAGTTCTTTTGTTTTTACCATGGTAAATGTTCTTGAAATGTTCTCAAACAAAGAGATGATGGAAATTCATGGAGTACTTAATTTATTGTGTTCTGTATATATTTTGTTTTCGAATCCAAGTGAAGACCTAATTTAAAAAACACATCCTTGTGCCACCAGAAAGCAAGCAACCCTTGTATTTTTTTTACAACTGATTACATTTTCTTTATCTAATGATTTCTTAATTTATCTTCTGGAATTGTTTATTCATATTTTCTTCGATTGTAACTAACTTGATCGCAGAAACTTTTTCTGACGCTCTTGGCAAAATGTCCAATATTTTAATAAAAAACACAGTCAAAAGAGTGCTGTCCTGGTTTTAAATGCTTCCGTGCCTGCATTAGTAATCAGTCTCGCTATTATGCTTTCTTTCATCACGCAGTGAGATTTCACGACCAATTAGGCATGCAATGAAAGGAAGATTGATACTTTCCTTTTTTCCTCAGAGTGAAGTTGCATGAAACATGATTACAAGCAGGACATGTGCTTTATGTATAACATGATAAACTCGTTGTAAGAAGATGACTTGCTTAAAGTTTGTTCTGTGTCCACTATTGGAACAAATAGACTCACTGGAAGTGGATCTACAGTTTAAAGTGGGATCCAAACCACTAAAATCCACAATCACCATGGATCACCTACTGTAGTCCCTGGACTACATAGCCAACAAAATTCCTCATAATCACTATAGTATACAAGAAATTTCATTGCTCCTTTTTTGTAATGGGGTTCTTATTCTTAAGTTATCTCCATAAAACAAATTACTTTTTAGAAGATCTGAGGCAATGGTGTAAAAATAACTTTCTATGTGGAGGTCTGTACTCGGCATAGTTGTAACCATCACTTCACACCATTTCCTATTCAATAGTTTCTCATTATTCTGTTTTAACAGTTGGAAGAATTTTTAGAAACATTTCTGTGAATTTCTGTTTCGAGGTGAGATGAAAACCAGGTGTGCCGGGTATTCAATTCTATGAATGCAACATTCACTAGAATCTTATAAAACGTTTACTTGGATTAACTTGGGTCAACATTACATGGACTCTCGAGGCGGAGTGGTTAGTTAGCTCAGCGCTGCGAAGCCAGGGGATCTGTTTTCTTACTTTCGTTGTTTATTATTCGTTCAAACAGGGAAAGAACTACTTTTATGTTTAGCATCATCTTCAAGGTTCGGGAAATTTAAAAAATAAGTTTTACATCAACTTCCATCAAATTAATTATCATACAGGGTGGGGATTAGCTTGAGGGGGGGGTGCAAGGAGTCCACCCCAATAACATCCAGGTAAACTTTCATCTCCGCCAGGGATGATTTTATCCCCTTTCCCATAAATTATGGTCACCATTTGTAACAAATATTTCCCAAATGCAAACTTGTTCATGAAGCAAGAATCGTTTCGTACATAAAAAGAGTAATCGCTAACAACGCTTCCTGTAAATATTGCCAAATTCACGATATCCAGCACACGATCCAGAAATTCTCTACAATATTTTAAGTGTGTGTTATTGTTTGGTAAAAATAAAGCAAAATAAATTAATAAATTTGATGCAAGGAGTTTATAAAGAGGGAAAATATATACCATTGCAATTCTTCTCATTTCCTTATTCTCACATTAAATCCTTGCACGATCAGACGGAAGTAGAATTCTACTCGGTAATTCATATATATGGAAAGATTTTTAATTTGATTAATATGACTACAAAAATTTGTTGTATAAAGGATAAGTTACTAATACAGGTGCTGCAAATTGCTACAAAAATTTGTGAGATTGAAAAAAATCAGTACACAAGATCAGTAGAGTGAAACAGTGAACTCTCGGGGAAAATATTTGTGCGAAGTAATGTGTGATTTTCAATATTTTAAGTTTTGTTATAGTTGGCGTTGTTAATGATGATGATAATAATAACAATAATAATAATAATAATAATAATAATAATAATAATAATAACGCGTATTTTCCCAAAAAAGTGAATTTGATAGTATAAATGTATATTCCATGGTTCTACGAATAAAAAGCATCCCCTTCAGAATAGAAAGTTTTATTATCACACTGAACTATAGTTGAACAGAAATTAGTGGTCGAATAAGTAGGCATGGCTTTCCCAATGGTGTAGAGGTAACTTTGTCACCTTGTAATAAAGGAATCCCGGGCTTGATACTAGGGGGAGGCATGTAGTGGATCGGTTCGGATCCTATTTTAAACTCTAAATCCAGTCTTGATTGTCCTATCTGTGTCTAAAGTAGATTTAATGCAAAACTCAATAAAGTAGGCCATAGTTTATTTTCCACTTGGGTTAGCAGCACGGTATTTAAGTAATATACTTAGTTACATGAGCAGCAAGCTGTAACAATAGAGTTACAAGTCACTAGGTTAAAATTTCGAAGCATGAAAAGATTTTGTGATGTAAAAAACATGACAAAGGACGAGTGCAGCAGGACGTCAGTGGAATGCACAAATTCATCTGTTACGTAAGCGTCGTGGAACAAGTTTGGTAACACACAAGAAGAGTTGCATGCCGTGTGGTTGGAAACGAAGGGAGTAAAACAATGGGCTCCGTCCACGGAAAAAACTTGTTTACCTCCCGCTGCGAATACTTCAGTGAGAATGTTCCTGATCGCTCAAGATAGGCAGAGCCATTGAGGTGGACAGCAGGGTAGAATCAGCTGCAGCACAAAGAGATCCAAGATCTCAAGGCTGAAGGAATTAAATTAATTAACGCAGTTCGAAGGGCAGCTTTAACACAGAGGTTCAAAAAGGCCACTCTTTGATGGTGCAGCCTTCCATAAAAGAGACCTGACAGGTCCTGCCTGCTTGACCATGCATCGACGTCGTCAAAAGGAACCTCTCGTTTTTACTCTCTTTTTGGTGCAATAAAGCATTTCGTTAAAATACCTGAGAAGCAATAACCTCACTCTTGCATTAGAAAAGACGTCCACGCAAGGAATTCCAAATTTAGAAGTGTTGATTTTTTTCTTCCAATAACGAGTAACGAATCCTGATTGGATTGGAACAACATTTGTAACCAGAAGGTATCTTCCTCCAGGGGAAAGGTCAAACACTAATCACATTTCTCTTGAAATGAAGAAAAGTTCAGGTTATGCAGCAGCTATGTTATTTGCGTAACTATATAAATAAACTGAATTATTGCTAGATAACCAATAACAAATATTATACTATCGGGTTTAGGATTTACCTTATGACCAACAATTTTTATTCCATGAATAATCACGTTTGATAGTGTGGCATTTGAAGTTCCTTGAAAGCATCTTCCAATATCTACCAGATAAATTAATGAAATAAGTAATTCTCTCTTAGTTTTGCTGTCTAGTACTCATTCTGTAAACGTTCTTTTCAGGGATGTCGGAATCGGGGGGCTATCATCGAGGGAGCAAGATAGTATTTTTGCCCCCCCCCCCACCCCCGGTCGCGTGCTAAAAAAATATTTGCACATGTTGAATGAACGCGGACTCAAATCAAGATTTAGCTACCAGCTACCAGCAAGAAGGACGTATGTGACAGAAAAATCTACGTGCAGATAAGAATCACAGCCACGTCTCCGAAAATCAAGCGTAAGATGGGATTATCCCACTAGGAATTCGCAGCTTCGGTTTCAAGTTTTCAGTTTTCTACGAGGGTTTGTATGTACAGGTGCGGTCGGTGTGAAACAATAAACCCAGCGTACCCCTATGGGAAGGGAGGGGGACAGAGAACAGCTTAATTTTGAATCTATTCTTTTCCGTCTACATCTACATTGCATTGATGCAAGGACTCGGAACAGGGGAGGGGGGGTAGATGAAGCTTGAGCCTTCTAGCTTAAAAGTTCAAGATGGAAAAGAATTCGAGACGAATGCGAGAGGACGCGGAGGTCTAGTCGGTAGGGCGTCTGACTGTCACGCGGAGATCAGAGTTCAATTCCCGGGATGGATGATCTAAGGTCGGAATTTTTCCGGCCTTTTCCCAGCAAAAAGCGGCTCCGGGACCCACCCAGCCTCAAACGAATGGGTGCCTGAGAGCTACCTTGGGGGGTAAATGCGGCTGGAACTTTGTGCTGATCAAATCTCCTCCAAAATGCCCGAGATCGAGAATGTATGGGCCTTTCCCCCACATTTTGTAAATGTGTCTTCATGGAACGGTGCTATATGCTATGCACGGGTAAAAAAAAGAAATCACAAGTGAACATAAGAATAAATGGTGTTACCTCTCTCTAAGGTCTAAAAACTAAGCCGTCAGCTCTGAACATGACGTTTAAAACAAACAGTAAACTTTTATTAAATCTAAATGGCCAAGAAACAAATGTTCCTTTCTTGGTTGTTCCGCCTTTACCCACAAATGACTTCGTTATTGCCTGATGTAAAGAAACCACAGAGGAGGTGCACTCCCCTAAAACGAGACTACATCTATTTAAACTTATCTTGGTTTTCAAGAATATTTTGAAAAATATTTTTGCACTAGATTTGTGAACGTGCACTCAAGTTTCCATTAACAGCAAGAAGCACGTGACATCGCAGTCAGTTCTCTGCAAATCAAGTATTCCCGTAGGGATTCCCCACTTCTGTTTCCAGTTTTGCTTTGAAGCTCGCAGTGCATCGGGGTAAAGGGACAGAGGACAGCTTAACTTTAAATTTTCCAGTGCACTTTCCGAACACGAGGTTTCTTTAAGGACCTCTTGCTGTCAAAAAGGTCATCGACCATAGAAAACGTGCACCTTGCAAGTTCTTGGAAATTCAAGTCTACGCTAATCTCCCCTTCCCTTTCCAAATTTAGACTTGGTCAGACGACACAGTTATTGTTCAGAGTAGAACAACTGCAGAAGGCGTGTTACGGCATTTACTCTGGAAATTGTAGTGACGAGTTTGGATTGTTTTCCGCACCAAGCGATATAACTGTGCATATACGTGTAAATCTATTGAGGAAAAAGGAACCGATTGCAAGATCGCGTCGGAAGATCACTGCACTGCACTTAGTCGCCTGATATAGAATCAAATGACTGGTAAGATTTACTTCTCTCCTTACGTTTGTTTACTAATTTATATTTTCTGTGTGAAACGGCAGAAAAAGACGAGACTAGAGACAGAGAAGTATCGTCTCGATATACCATCTGCCTTTTCGGGTTTTGACGCTGCAAACTTTGAAGTGTATGAACCACCTCCTCTCGTGGGAAGGGAGGATCATTTATTTCTTGGACATTTTTATTAAAAGTTTACTGTCTGTTTTAAACGTCATGTTCAGGACTGATGACTAAGTTTTAGACCTCAGAGATAGGCAACACCATTTATTCTTATGTTAGCAGGTGATTTATTTTTACGTTGGGAGTAGTAATTGCTTAGATTTAGGTGGCATGATCGATATTTTAGACCCATATTTGATACCTCGGCCATGTCCAACCATGCACTACATTTGAAAGTCTTCGTTGGAGCACTTTAGCCTAGCAAATGCTCTAAAATTACCGAGAGTTTCATTTTTTAATCTCAATCTCTGAATAGCAGTCTGAGATTTGCAAATATCAGTAAAAGGTGAAAGAATCATTATTTTTTCGTCATCTTGCGCCATTTTTTTACGCCTTTTTAGAAGCAGAAATGTTTTATATTTTAAATTTTTAAAAATATAGCGCCTACAAAAAAAATATACCATATTGCCTCAATTTCATCGACTGCCTTCGCGATTAGCCAAAAATGGCAGAAAAGTGAAGTAAAATAAATTAAATCTATTATTTCTTTCTAACTCTTTCATTCATGTACTTCTTCTTTAGTATGCGACGTTTTTGTTAAAACTATTCTACGATTTATAAAATGATGAAAAGGTTAATACGTTTGCAAGTGTATTTCATCCCCTTTTAAAAATAGCACGTTTTCAGTTACGTTAGTAATCATTAAAGTAATTCCTCAATACCATCATGTAAGGACCTGCCCGATGGCGTAGTGGTAACGTCGTTGCCTTGTAATCAAGGGGTCCCGGGTTCGATACCCGGTGGAGACACATGGCACAGTGGTTCCGATCCCACTTTAAACTGTAGGTCCAGTCCCGATTAGCCTTCCTGTGCATAAATTGGACTTAAAACAACAAATCAAATTAATCAATCAATTCCATCATGCCTAACTGCATGCGAAGATCGAGTACCAGGCAGGGATGGAAATTTTCTGTAATTATCGTAAGATATATTTCAGTTTTCTTGCATTAAACACAGTTTATGGAATTATAAGTAATAAAATAATCCGTAATATAGGCCTCTCGGCATATATATATATGGGGGAAGAGATTGTAAAATCTGACCTCCCCGATGGCGTAGTGGTAACGTCGTCGCCTTCTAATCACGGGGTCCCGGGTTCGATACCCGGTTGAGACACATGGCACAGTGGTTCGGATCCCACTTTAAATTGTAGGTCCAGTCCAGATTAGCCTTCCTGTGCATAAAGTGGACTTAAAACAACAAATCAATCAAATCAGATTGTAAAATCTTGTTAACGGATCAGAAAACCTGACCCCCCCTCCCCCCACTCCAAAATAAGTTCCGACGTCCCCTTTTAATCAAGGTACCTGGTGGAGGTACCGTGGTTCATATTCCACTTCAAACTGTAAGTCCAGTCTCGATTAACCTATCTGAGCGTAAAATTGACTTAAACTTTGATTATACACAGAGAGAGAGAGAGAGAGAGCCGTGTTTGGTAACACTTGACACTTGAATCTTTCCCCTTCACTCGCTGTATGAATGTGTGTTTATAAGCCCTGGCTGCAGTTTTTTATTATTTTGGGTTGTATACATAGTACATCATCTATTGCAACAAGTTTAACTTTTCTTGAAAGAGAAATACGCAAAGTGAATAAGATGAACCCTTTAAATTACGTTTTTTTTGGGGGGGGATTATAGATTATTCTAATTCTCTTGTGATTTAACTTATGTAACAAGCATGCTGCAAGAAGTAACCAATCATACTGACACCTGCCCTCTCCTCCGTGGGCACCTATTACTCTTGGTTCACGTGATTGGAGGTCATACAGTACACACACAACAGACTCTGCCAGAAAATTAGACAAAGTAAATATTTGTTATTATGTAGTCAGCTTATGCATATCCACGTTCCTCTGTTTAATGTGACGAAGGTTAAGATATAGCATTACTTTGTATACCATTTCACATGCATGACTTAACTTTTCTTTATATGTTGTGAATATATGCACGTATTTCAAAATTACAGCAATTCTGGCACAACGTTGCTTGTGATCAAGCAGAACATGGTAGTTCGCTCAATTGGGTTGTTTGTTCCTTTTAGGGGACTGTACTAAGAGACTTAGCAGTCTGTTTTTCTCTTGATAAATGAGGTCTTAGTCTCATCTAGACTGTAAATAACTTTGTCTCGAAGTGAGTTCTGTGAAAGTGAGCCTCACCGATAGCATAATGGTAAAATTGTCTCCTTGCAATCCAGGGAGACAGGATTAGATCCGCGGTGGAGTCACATAGGTTTGGGATCCCACTTTGAACTGCAGGAAAGTCTCGATTCTTGTCTCCATCTAGTCTCGATATAATACTACAAAAACTAAAGAAAAGGACCCCCCCCCCCACTTTTACTCTTGTACAAAATCATGCTAGGATCAGACACCATTCTTGATAAACATTTAAGAAAATAAGCAAGGATTTTAGATGCTCAAACTTCATATATCCACGCTTAGAATTCGAGCATGGTACGTACGATTTGCTTTGACATAATTATGCTAGTATTTTATTCTCGCAGCGTATTCGAAACCTCAACTCTCTCGCCACAGTAATATTCCTGTAGGAACTAAATATTTCCTCAAATCGTATGCCATATCTCTATGACTGAAACTTAATCCAATATGGAAAAAGTGACACTAGAGTAAATTTAACCTTGGAAGTCTTACTTTTCGTCCATTCCAAAGATTCCAACGTAGAGACATATGATTCCCCTCTTACCCTTCCATAATAATTCTGATGCATGTGATATAAATAGTATCATATGGCATTCCTGGAGCGTGGTATTTTCATCCTTTACATTCCTCCTAAGAGGCTTGGTGTTTCACATTAATACGATTTTAATATTTCTTATTTTTTCTTCAAGACATACCATAAAAATGAATGAGTGTCTCATAAGCAAAAGAAGCGAAACATCGGTGGCTTCCATATTTTTTCTTCTAATATATTTGGTTTACAGTCACCGAGGTAACAAATTAACAAAAATAAGTTTGTCACAGGTTTTTAAGTCTACTTGTACGCTTAGATAGACTGAGCATAAAGCTTAAAATTGATTCTGAACCAAGGCACTCTGTTATAATTAGAAATCGAACCCGGGAGCCCTTGATAAAAAGACTAGAGTTAACCAATGCTCTATCGCAAAAACTTAATTATAACAATCTTAAAGTGCTATACCAGTACCAAGTACGTAAGCCCATGTGGTATTAGCTCCAACCTGCTTCAAAGAAAGAATACATACATATGCATTCTCAGAAATCACTCCAACTCTCAATGCTCTAAAATACTGAAAACCGCTGATAAAGGTCAGATTTTTAACGCAATTATTAAATCTGACACCTGACAGAAGTTTTCTGTGGTTTTCCTCGATAACTTCAAGCTAATACTCTTACAGAACTGGCTGACTCGGTGACCGAGCGCTTTGAGAAGTCGACTCATCATCTCGCCACGAACGTTCCAGGTTCGAGTCCTCGACTTGGCATGGGTGTTAGTTTGTGAGTGCCTCTTTGTCAATTTCATCTAATCATCATTCATTCTCACCATCGCGATTAGTTAAAATTGGCAGAAAAGCGACATAAATTAAGACAAATGAAAAATTATTATACTGTCAAGACCATTGATGCATCTTTCTACTTTCTTTCTCTGGCCATCCCTCTCACCTCTCGGGTTTGATACCCGGTGAAGGCACACAGTGGTTAGAATCCCACTTTAAACTGTAGGACCAGCCCCGATTAGCCTATCTGTGCATAAAAGTGGACGAAAGAATGAAATCAAATCAACCTCTCACCTCCCAGTTGCGATTAATGGTACAAGCGACGTTAATTAAATCGAGCAGAAAATCAATCAACCAAACATTAGATTTGATTCAACTGATTTCAGCTTCTTTGAATGGTTTCATTCAATATTCTTGTAGGTAAAGTAGAAATTGAGGAGGTGTATGAGAACGATTCAATGGGGATTGAAGGATACGATTGCAATAGCTGCGAGAAGAGTCAATAAGAGTTCACTTATCCATGAGAAAGGCTTCAGTGGCCACTAATATTTTGGTTATGTTATGTTCGAGTTTATAAAATTTAATTTATTTAATTAACCAAAGAATCAATATTTTTCCACAACATGTATCCATACTTCTCGTTCAACGTTGATCTGTAGTGCACACTTGGATGGACTAACGATTTTTTTTTTCTACTGAGGAGGAGGTTCTTTACCATCATCAATGGTCGACTTTTGATCTCGCCACCAAAGTTCTCAGTTTTGAGTCCCAGCTTAGGCATGGGTGTTCACTGTGAGTTCTTCTTCATCAATTCCATCTTATCATCACTCATCGTCCCGATTAGCTAAAAGTGTCGAAATCGACGCTAAATGATAAAAATACAATTATATTTTTAGGGCAGATGAGCCAATTTCTAAATTATCAACCGCAACCGAAGATATTTATTAGTTTTCGACATCTCTCGTAGGGGGGTCGCATAATTTTAGATTATATAATAATATCAGATTCATTGATTGAATTGGTGTTTTCAGTCCATTTTATGCACTGTAAGGCTAATCGGGACTGGACCTACCCGGGATCCCTTGATTACAAGGCGACGACGCTACCACTGCGCCATCGGGGAGGCCCCATAATTTTAGACATAGAGTCGAAGGCAATCACAATTTACTCTAATATTAACGGAACATGTATTGTTATTTTCGAACCCATGAAAACTTCACTGAAACTTGGTGAAGTTCCACTGAGTTACTCTGTAATGTCTGCACCTGTTATCTAACATCCGGCAGAATTTTTTTGAAAAAGAGAAGCCTACGTGGAAACATGTTGACCTTGGTTTGGCTTTTACTGTAGGAAGTGAACTTGTTCTCTTTCTTTCCACGGTATTTTGACTTGTAAATCAGCATTCCTGCTAATTCAAAAGGGGCGAGTCAGCTGCTAGTAATATCCCTATGCATTTCCATGCACGGGTAAAGACGTTTCATCAAGTATACAAGGTTCAATCCACTTGTTCATTCAGCAGGAGTTATGCAAAACAGGGAAACGTCTGCATGTTAAATGCAAGCACATAAAAGTTGTGGGACACGAACCGCTAGTCACATGCCCGTAGGGTCTACTAAAGAGTGGTTGGTCCACAATATTAAAGCAAGACAACGCTAATATATTAATTGTATAGTAATTCGTTTGACAGAAGTCGCTTTCCTATTCTGAATACTGAAGTGGTAGGCACCTGAAATTCTTGAATGTTGATGTAAGGAAGATTTCTTACTTTTGTTTTCTACAACCCTGTTTTACTCATTGCCCCGAAGCCTTGGTCAGAGCAGCTGAGGTGAAAACTGAAATAACAAAATCGTTGTGTTGTTTCAACTTTACTATCAGTATTCTTGCCACAACACTCATTTCGAAAAGTGATGAAGGGGGGATAGGCTGGCCTCTGTGGCGTAGTGCTAAGTAAAACATGCTTCAAAGCCGGGGAGCCTAGGTTCGAATCCTGGGTGAGGCATGTATGTGTAATTTTGTTTACCCATAATGTATTTTATCAGTTCGTCGTTCATCTTAATCGTCGCGATTAACTCACAAAGTTGGAAAAGAGACGTAAAATAACCAAAATAGAAGAGTGTGGATGTGCTTACGTGTGCAAATACATGCAACACCATGTTACAAATCATATTGCACAAATATGTTACCCATTTATTCGCTTAGACGATATGACGACAGCGGTATTCGGAAGTTGAAATATTTGTTTATGTTATATTACAATGTATATATATTAAATTCGGTAGTTCATTGGCAAAGTGTGTGTGTGTGTTTTAGAATTTTTCTGTGATGGGAATTCCAATAACTTCTTTGAAACATCGAGATATTACATAATTATGTATAGTGCCCCTCCCCAAGAGCCGAAAATTTAAAACCAAAAAGCGGAATGTGGTAAGCAGGAGGATGGGAATATTTCACTCATCCCCTGTAAATGCCTCGCATTTACATTTTTAATACTTTATTCTGATATCTAAGGGGCATCATTTGGTAATTTCCAATTGAAAGGGTTCTTACTCCCCCCCCCCAGTTTTTACACATACGCGCGCTTCCAGCAAGTGCAAGTCAAGAGTTGGTTGATTGGTTGATTTGCACAGTAAGGCTAATCGGGACTGGACCTACAGTTTAAAGTGGGATCCGAACCACTTGTACCTCCAACGGGTATCGAACCCAGGACCCCGCAAGTCTAGAGTGTCTTACTGTGTTACTTTACAGAAACAATCAACTGTTTAACTATTCACTATATCCAACTATATATACTATATATATATTAACTATTTCCAACCTAGATCATTCATAATCGAGTCATTTTCGTTGTCCCTGGTAATAATTAACTATTTAGAGTTCTCCAAATAATATTCTAGTCGCATTTCGTTTAATAGCTAATAGATAATCATTTAGTCTATCTAGTTCTAGATGACGTTGATGAACAACTACATTCATTTGAGCGGCCGCTCCCAATCCGCGTATTGCGGGGGCCCCGAAGCTTACCCCTCTCCCCTCCATGTTCTCTATTTACTCTGGAAATTTTGTATAATTTGAACATATCTAAGAGAAAGTGCACTAAGTATGAATGATACCGAAGGGTGCGTCGAAACAGCTCTTTCAGGCCAAATCCTTCCAAGCGGTTTATCGCTGACAGATGCTTCACCAGAGTATCAATTCTCATCGTCGATTTATAGTTGTTTTTCAAAACTCCGCTAGTACTTCTTCCTAGTACATCCCAATCGACTTCATGATACTGGATCAATACCTATAATTTGGAGCTTCATCTGCGGTAGTATAATCTGCGATCGCTCTGGACCTCTGATCAACGCCAGGTCAACAGTTTTCAAATTCCCCTCTCCTTTCGAGAAACGCAATTATATTCCTACATTTTAAAAAAATTCATACGCTTAGAATTCTTTCTAGAACTTCCACGTGAATCTTCATGTTGTTTGCTTTCGTTGTTGTCTACTTATTCTCAATAGTTTCGTGGATACATAAGTCTATTGAACTATTCATAATAACTAACCAACCAACAGCGAAAGCAAATCACGTGAAGATTCACGTAAATACTCTTGAAGGAATTCTAAGCACACGCAAATTTTCAGATTTTTAAATTTCAGCTTTTTTTTCGATTTTTTTTCGGTTTGGAAGCAAAGTAACGGTAACACTAATGATAACGTGTTATTTTTGGAAGCAAAGTAACAGCAATGTAACGCGTTACATGTGTGAGTACTTCACCCAACACTGAAAACAGAGACAAATCGAGAGAAACCTGCAAAAGTCTTTACATTCTTGTTCTTCGGTGTTTTCTTCCACTTCCCCCTGTTTTTAGTGAAAAAGAAGGAACAAAACACTTGAGAAATCCCAGAAGAGAGGTAGAAACGTCAGAACGGAAGCTTTCGTCTGAGAAGGAGGAAGAAACAATAGACAGAAGACAGAAACCAAGACGTCCCAAAGGACGTCTTCTCTCGGGATGCTATTCACGATACCCACATTCCCTGCTGGTAAATCTGAGTTTTGGCTTCCTCCCTCTTGGAAAACAAAATAAAAATACGTAAAATGAAGCTGTTATCTAAGAACAGCGTGTTTGCTGTGGAGGTATTCCGTTTTTCTTCGACTGATCTGTTAAGTTACACAGACAAAGTATATTGTATTTTGATTTTCGTCATTTTTATATGAGTAAGAGAAAATAGATGAACGTTTGGGGGGGGGCACAATCCGAAGCTAGGATCCATAATCGCTGGATATCAGTATCCGGCTTTGTCATGTAGTGACAAACTAACGGGCTATGAAGCCAGAAGCGCCAGATTCGAAGTCTGTGTATCATCTTGTGATTAACTAAACAAATAGGAAAGCCACCTGATACTGCTCTGAAAGTTAATATCTACATACATTATTATATCATTTACAATATTCAATATATTTGTTGTTTTTTTCTCGTTTCTCAGTCCCGATTAGTCTATCTGCTCATAAAGTGGACTTACATCAACAATTCAATCAATCAATCACTTATATCTAGTTTTCATTTTCCGGAATATGGGTGGAAGGCTGAAGACACCTATACATCAACCTCCTGTTCACGTAGTACACCCTGGACTGCATTTGGCAGACTAGCGAGGCTCTGGTGACTGGGCTCATAGGCAGTATAAACCTATGTGAGGCTTGCGTCGTGTCGTCCATATACGTTTGTGATTGTCCATTCATCCATTTCATCTTATCCGTTCATCCTCATCTTCACGACTAGCCAACAGTGGCACAAAAGCGAAGTAAAATGATGAAATCAATTTTTCCCTAAATTGTAATGATCATTAATATTAGTGGTGTTATCGTGGTGGATAAAAATAATTTATGTTTCTACATAATCTTTTATAAAGAATTTTCAACACAGTACCGAACAAATTTGGCTATTGTTATTATCTCTAATTTGGTTTTTCTATGAATTGGGTTAAACGGAGATAATTCCTATAAATAAGATTAAACTGGTCCAATGTGTTCTGCTTCGCAACAAATTAGAGCAATATCAAATAAAACAAGGGATTCTCCTTCTTACACAAAACAGGTTGCAGATAAAAGTAATCCTGTATCTGTTGCGAACAACCACGAGGATTTCCTGTAAGAGCTTCAGCAAAATATGCTCTTAGAATCACAGTCCTGCTGGCAAGAAAAGTACGGGGTGCTGTCGCGAAAGAAACTGGTAGGAAGGTCAGAAAGTTTCCCTCCATCCAACTCTCAATCCTCAGCCTCCCCGATTCAAAAAGTAGAGCTCGGGGAAGGCTTTTCAGCCACAAAGCCTTTTGTATCAGTCGCACCAGGCTCTGCAGAAAAGGGAAGGAGGGGTCTGAAAGAAAGGCAAAGCAACAGAATGGATGCCGGGAAGAAAAGATCGTTGAAGAAGTTGAAAGTTTTTAGAGGAGGAGAGGCCATCTGCTTCTCGTAGCTTAAACCAGACACGTTGATGTGACTTGACGTGTGAGAATATGACCCCGGGATACAGCAGGAATGCCTACCGGTGTTCAGACACTGCAAGTTTTCCATCCCCCTCTCTTTCCGATCCATCAACCATCGTTTCACTCCCTTCTCAGCTTCTGGTAACTTCGTCAAGACAAGATGGTCGCAACCAACTGCAATTATTCTCAAGTTTTATGGAGAGTTTTTGTCTGGGGAAGGAAACCGGACTACATTCTACCTTCCCTCGTTGCCACGCGTTTCTAGATGAAGTGTGCACCAGTGCACGAGCAAGCAGGCACGTGTGATGAGCAAATGCAGCTTCTGGACATAATACAGTTTTTACTGGTTTTATGCTTACTTAAATGCTATTTTAAAAATTCAAATCTTGAATTGGGATTTTCCACAACGTCGAGCACAAATGAATGGTTGCCCATATTAATAATGAAGGATCATCATTAATCCACTTTATGCTCAGAATGGCTAATCGGGAGTGACCGCACAATGCAAAGTAGGATCCGAACTATTG
This sequence comes from Lepisma saccharinum, assembly GCF_977018435.1. Lineage (NCBI taxonomy): Eukaryota > Metazoa > Arthropoda > Insecta > Zygentoma > Lepismatidae > Lepisma > Lepisma saccharinum. The sequence continues at coordinate 148,408,972 of NC_139230.1, read as the reverse complement.
TGAAATGTGTCTCCACCGGGAATCGAACCTCCTTGATTACAAGACGACTGTATTACCACTGAGCCATCGGGGAGGCAACAATTAATGACTGAATTTGACTTTGTAAATGCACGGGATAACAGGGGAAAACCCTTATCAACCTGTAAGAATACAGTTTCCAGAGCGTACCACGTGGAAGATTGGTTAGGTTGCCACGTGAGCAGGATACGAAATCCCAGGGGAGAGGAGCAGTGGGGGGATTTCCTCCCACCAACATTCGTGTCCTAAAATCCCCCCCAACAAACTTTTCCGGGGGGGAAGAGTTTTTGTTTTAACAATAAAAACGAACAGTTTTGAAGAAGAATATGCTTTAATGGAACAATGTTGAAAACACACATAAAGAACGAAGCAATCCTCAGAGCACAGAAATTAGTCCGACTTGTTATTTCTAAATTTCTCATCGCCTTTCGTCACCTACTGCAAAGTATATAAACATATAAATAAAACACGTAATAGCATTTATATGTGAATTTTATGTATGAAACTATTATCTTCTTGATGTCGCTTAACTTTTGCCCCTCTCCCCTAGTCACTGTTCATAGCATTAGTAGTATATTAAAATCTTCAGTTTGCAATCGAATTTAGGACAATGGAGAGCCCGTATAATATATTATATAAATTTATAATATAATTTAATTATTTAATAATTGACATATATTTATTGACATATATATATGTGTGTGTGAACATATAGTTTGTGTGGTGTGTGTGTGTGTGTGTGTGTGTGTGTGCCTGTCTGTCTGTCTGCTCCTTCCCCCACCCCCACCAATCTGCAGTGATTTCGCACCCTGTACGTTAGTGCATTCCAGCAAGTCACTCTTTACACCTCCATATCAACAATAGCTGGGCATGCTATGTGCTTGACAGTGATTTCATTTGCTTCTCATACCAACCAGAAAGCAAAGCGTTTCCATGAAGTTAAATGTGTATGAACTGGGTGAAAAAACAGACACGATGAAACAGCCATATCTCATCCAGGACTCAGCGGAGAGACCGTGGATTATACACTCAACCCACCCAGACACCAAGGCAGATCTCGGGTACTTCTAGAGCAATTGCGACGATGAGGATGAACGATGAATTGGTTAAATAGACGAGTTTGATTTTGATTTTGATTTGATTTAGTTTATTTTACTTCGCGTTTTGTGCTTCTTGGCTAATTTGCGAAGATGGGGATGAGTGATGAAATGATGAAATTGATGAATGGACATTTACAGACAACCAAGCCCGACCGGGATTCGAACCCGGGACCCTTGGCGTCGCAGCGCGATGTGCTAACCACTCGGCCACAGGGTCGGGCAGGTTAAATAGACGAGGAAACACCACAATGTGGAATGAAATATACGTTACCCCGGTCGGTATCGAATCTGGGACCGTTGGTTTCTAGCATACTATGATAACCACTCCGACAGAAATTGACATAAAAAAACACATTAATGATGGAAAATTGATTGATCGATTTGCTTTATTTTGTGCCACTTTTGGCTAATTTGCGAAGATCGGGATGAGTAATGACATGATGAAGTTGATGAATGGACACTCACAAACATCCATGCCCAGGCTTGCATTCGAACCCGGGACCCCTATGGCGTCGTTGCGCGATGTGCTAACCACCAGGGCCGGCGATGGAAAATTTGAGAACGAATAAGCAATAGCATACGGTTTCTACATCTGTCTGTGTCTACGTGTGCTGTTTCAGTAGGTCTAGAGGATATTAAATTGAGTATAAAGAAGGTCCGTCCTCCTCCGTGACCGTGCGGTCTAAGGTGCTGTGCTTTGGACTCCAACTGGGGGACGGCATGGGTTCGATTCCGCCTGGGTTCAGTCTCTGGGTTCTCGGCCTGTGTATAGGACCGCTGACAACCCACCATCGTAAGGAAATTGGGGAGCTCCGAGTGAGTAGCGTAACCCAGTCTCGGAAATCTCCTACAACGGCTGGTGGTTCGACGTGCTGACCCCACGTCACCCCATTACCGGTTGAAGAACTCCACACCTCTAGATAGGATTGTGGGCGGGAGACTGCCCAGGCCCTTTCGAGGGCTGTCGAGTCATGGATTATATATTGTCAAGATTGACAAGATTTGAAATTATATTTTTTTTCCACTTTATGCACAGAAATGTATAAAGTGTACTTAAAGAAATTAATAAATAACGAAATATAGCTACTGAGAAAGTACAAAATATTTTTTTTACATTGGAAATAGCACAATAATATTTAGAAAAATAATAAAAAATATTATAGGTAATTTTAAATCTATTTTATTTGAAAACATTATAACATGAACACATATTCATTGTGTATTTTAGACTTATAAGCATGAATTCACTTATTTCTATCTGATTCCTTTTTGTATCGTATTTCTATCTACCTGATCGAAATGTATGAATAGACATATCAGCAACCATGCCATCTATAATGCATGAGAAGGTCGCAATAATTAATGAAAACAAACTAAGGACAATAGAGATAGATATTACCCAGCGTAGAATATTCCAAAGCAAATCAAGGTTTGGCACTTGAGGTGTGTCAAATTGAGTTCGTATCCGTTGCGCAATTCTCTTACAAGTGTTCAATTCTAGCCATGCTTGAATATGCAGTAGCCATGTATCCAATGTGTATGTCCGAAGTTGCCTTCTGAAAGCAAGCACAAGAACTAAGTGCCCGTAACAATTCTCAATTTTCCACGCAGCATGGTGCTATCCATCCCACGTACCCCCTGCGTTCGTCTTGACAACATAAGCGGATTAATAATGACTTGGATCATGGAATCAATATCCATCTCACAATACGGGGGACACACGGTTGGTTTGTTCATTGACGTTTGATGTCAACGACCCCACGCTGTTCTGCATTTATAAGATGAATCAATTTCCCGTCAAAGAGTCAAGTACCATTGTTCTATAATTAAGTCATGTGATTCTACTTGCTGTTGAATAATCGAATATATTTGAACAACAATATTCACCGTAACTAACCGCGTAATTTGAATGTGTAAATAAGGAACAATTTTACTATATTCTGAGTATAAATGGTTTTATTGTCAATTTGCTCTTTCTTCCTTTCTATTTCTGTAATTTTATGTCGATTTTCTACCTTTTGAGTTAATCGCGACTGTGATGAAACCTAAGAAGGGACCAACATAATGACACATCTATGCCTTGACCAGGGTTCGAGCCAAGGCCTTTGGCTTCGTAGTAGCACGAGACATTGACCTAAATAATAAGCTATGGTCGAGCACGTTGAGTAGGCTAGTTGAGTGGCAATCTCGCCACCAAAGATTCTCGATTAGAGTGCTGAAGCATGGATGTTCCTTTGTGAGTGTCCCTTAATCAATTACATCCAATCATTGATCATCTCCATCTTCGTAATTAGCCAAAAGTAGCAGAATAGCTACATAGAATAGGAATAATAATAACAATAAAATAATAATAATAAAAACCGTGGTTGGTGTTGTTGTTGTTGATGTTGATGGAGATGAAGTTTTGAAGGCAGCGTTTTATTTATAGTTCAGTTGTGTCATACTATCTTTCCAGAATAAAATTTGTATATTTATATAAATAACCCTAAAATTCTTCATTCTGGTTTCGAAGCTTAGGTGTCCATGCATATTACTAAACGTTCCCAAGCATAGATATAGAATACCGTCACACACCCTCTGGTTTAGGGGAGAGAGACTTCAGCGCATGCTATCACACTGGTTTAGAAACTCTGTGTATTGATCAGAACAAATATAGAGACAGTAAAGAAGGCTACTAAAGATTAAATTGAGAAAAAAAAAACAGGCAAATGAATGCTAGTTTTGTTGTCTCTCAGTCGAACATTGGTTATTGATTCTTGGACCTTGTGGTGTTGAAAAAATGCTGATATGACGTCACATGCGTAAGGTTACAAAGCACAACATGTATACAGTACCCATATTATTTGTTTATGTGAATTATATATCTATACCAGGGACTCACTTTCAGATACCTAAGATAGGCCAGAAGCGAATTCAACAAAGAAGATTTTTAACAAATACTTTCTTGATTTTAATCGTTGTTTAGCCAACATTTTATTGATTTGGTTTGATATTTTAAGTCCACTTTATGCACAGTAATGCTAATTGGGACTGGACCTACAGTTTAAGGTGGGATCCGAACCAGTATGTGCCTCCACGCGGAATTGAACCTGTGACACCTTGATTAGAGCCAACATTTTAATCTACTTTAATGTTGAAAATTAAAATTTCTGATCTCCAGATAAAGCACTAAATACTACATTTAAACGAACTTGTAGAATCTTGATGATGAAGTACATCATGACTTTCATGAGCAAACGTGAGTGGTACTTGAAATCTAATTCCGGACGATACGTGGGTATCCACACAGACACACCAACCAGCATATCAAGCAGAGCGCTGTGAAAGAGAAAATCAATGAGGCTCACTTCAAACTGGTCTTGAATACACAAGCTGAGTCAACATCCAGACTCACACTTGATAGTGTGTACCTCTGATTGAGTAGCATGCGTGTGACCTTCACGGTCAGTCGACTGTCTTGTAAAGAATCACCATTGGCAGCTCTTCAACAGCTCACACTTCCATCACATGTCATTGAGGACGGGAGGGACGTCCACCGCTCTGATTATGCAGGCGACGACCTCTGACCTCAAGGGTGAACGGAATACCAGAAGACGTTTGGAAATTATTCGTGATGGCAGTGTTGCTAACATTTTAATGTGAAGTTGCGTTGTCTCTCTCCATCTGTGTTCCGCACATATGATTGTCCACTATTTTCACTTAGAAATTTAGTGTAGAAGTTATTTATTGTTATCGTTATTGGTTGTTGTTAATAAACAATCATACTCTTGAAAAAATATGAATCATTTTCAAGTAGATGAAGGTTCCAAGCATAGAAGGGAAGAGGACGCTTTATTTCTGATGTTATTGTACTATTCCACTTTGTTTCCTAGGAAATTCTTTGTTGTTAATATGCTCACATACTTTCATTAATTACCTCTATCTGGCTGTAGAATTAATTGCTCATACATTGGAAATGAATAAATGATGTGTACTTGTTTTGAATCTGATGTATGGAAACATGTTCACATGTAAATATACGTGCATTCAATTCGTAAGCGAGTGTGTGTATTGAAAGTTTAAGTTTAAGAGCAGCGGTGAATATCATTGAGCTTCTGCTTTCCTTTACTTACAGTTAGAGTAAATATGAGTTCCATACGCCTAAAATTACACTACATGTACACAGAAATGGGGTTTTCTAGTCTTTTGGACCCACCCTAGATACGTCCCTGTTTTGTAAACATCAAACTTTTGTATAATAAAATAGTTTTAATATAATAGTTACTCTCATCTAAAAATGTGGTTACCTAGGTGATATGTTCAAATTCTTCTTCTTCATAGTATCTACTATAATCCTGTACGTCTCTTATTTCCCCTTTATAAATAATAAAGAAGTAAGACGTGGATTATATTATCGGCGCAGTGGAAGTTAATTATCATTCAGTAGGTAATTAAACTATTTAATGTAAAGCTTAATATTCATTCAACCATAATATTTATTAACAAATCAGATTATACTTTCCACATTTATATATGTATCACATTGTTCATTCATAACCCATCTAAACACCTAAGTACAACATTTTAGTTTATTCAACAATAATAATCATGTATAGTCTCCCCATTACATTGTATCAGTCCGTCCGATTAAATCGTCAAAAGTCAGTACGTAACGGCTATATGAGTCAACTGCAACCCCGCCTAAAACCCCCACAGCCTACATCACCAGGAACAATCTAACCTTAAAAATTAAATATCCTCTTTAGCATTTTCAAAAGGTAGATATAACTATATAAACGTTAGGCAAATTACACCAGGCCATGCAGGCCCAAAGAGGGTGGGTGATACACGGATATACAGTATACTCAGCCTGTGTCCAGTTAGTCCTACGTCTCCCCCAGTCGGCAAGGATCTGCCACGCAAAACTCCTCGCTCACCCAGCGCAGAAGCCTAGCCAATGGCATACCCTACCTTAGTCACATGTATATTGCGTCTTCAATACGTCACCAATGAGTTATCGTACACTATGGGCTTACACTACCAATGCAGAAACCTAGTGCGGAATAGTTTTGTGTTCAACAGTGTTGAGCATTGTGTAAAACAAGAGTAATTCATATGTTTTTTTTATTGTTTAATTAGCTTTGTAACGCCTCGTATCACCCCTCTAGGCTGTACTATACTTTTCCTATTTGTTTCTGTGACGCTGGGTGTTCTCACAAGACTGAACATCACAGCTTGTTGTTGAACACCCTACACCACAGCTGCCTGTTGTAAGTGTACCATTACACAAACTCTCTGTGTACGAAGAATGAAAGCCGTCAGAACTATTCAGGTATTATAATTGGGGGATTTTCCTGCCGCTGGAGAGGAACAACGCTTGTCTCGCGAGCCACAAATAGAGTTTATTGTTATCAACGGTGTAAACAAACCGAAGCCAAGCTCCTAATGAACGTGAACTGTGTGTTGCGCACGTGCCGTTGAATAAAGCTTTGCTTTGTTTCGCTCCTCACAAGGACTAATGGAGACTGTCATGTCTCGTCGCGTCGCACAGTGGGATAGAATCGAAAAAAGCTGGCCACTGGGGAAAAATCGAAAGTCCCAGTTTAACGTTGCCTTGTGTACCGACCGTTAGTTGGAACCCCAAAACACAAGGAAAACCGGTTTTCAAGTGTTTGATGCCACTCAGGAGTGAGTCAGGTCATTTCAAAGTTCAACGTGCAAGCGGACGCGTCTAACAAAAATACAGCGTGTATATAAAGTGCCGGAGAAATAGTGCGCTATTATCGGCATAATATATGATATTAGCATAAATTGTTTCGGATTCTTTTCTGTAAGGTATGTGTAATACGATAATTAAATCCAAGTTTATTCATAATTAACTGTAAATTAGTTATTAATAATTAAAGACACTCATGTTTTTTTCATTTTATTGAGAACATTTTTATAAACATTAAGCAAAAAGTTAACCACTCGACTTCACTCGATCGATGATTCTCACTGGAAAATGTTTGTTGAACGCTTAACTTTAGATATTTCAAAGAATTGGCTGCTACAACCTGCTACCCTAGTATTAAGACTAATTGTTTAAACCATGTGCAGTCATAAACAAAATATAAAGAGAACGTACGTGGGTGGAAAATCGGTTAGGTATTAATGAATGTTGTTGAAAATGAATACTCGGGGGTTTTTGAGGTCGCTGATTACGAATCTGACAATATTTTCCCCAAAAACAAAATGGCGGATCCAATATGGCGACCAAAAATTCACAAATGTTGATAAATATTAACGAAAATTGTTACCCGGGGGTTTTCGGGACCGCTGATTACGAATCTGACAATATTTTCCCCAAAAACAAAATGGCGGATCCAATATGGCGGCCAAAAATTCACAAATGTTGAAAAATATTAATTTTGATTATAACGAAGAGGCTGCAGCTTCGTCTGAAATTACAAATGTCGATTTACGTTTAATTGAAAGATTGTATGTGATTTTACAATTAATCTCATCAAACCATGACATCGACATCAGTAAATTTAGTAAATACTCCTACGAAACCGCCGAGCTATTCGTCCTGTATCCATGGTATCCAATGCCAACATCAGTTCACAAGCTGTTGATTCATGGATCCTCAATCATCGCTTCAGCTTTGTTGCCAATTGGTCAGATGTCTGAGGAAGCGCAAGAAGCGAGTAACAAGCTAATAAAAAATATAGACAAGATTTCTCCAGAAAACATAGCCGAGAAGCGACAATGAGCGATTTATTTCATCGATTATTACTTAGCTCCGATCCATATGTTTCAAGTGTTCGGAAAATCCTCCCCAAAAATAAAAGATCACTGTCACTAGAAGCACGTCAAATGATAATTAATGATACCGATACCGACACCGAAAGTGAAGTAGAGTCATCAGATGTTGGAGATGGCAGCAATTACGAAATTGAAAGCGATTAAATGTATTAATAATTTCTTTACTTTAAATCATTTAGTAATAAAAATTAAAAAAACATTCCTTTGTCATTTTAAAATTATATATATATGTAATAAAACCTTTCGCTTCAATAAATTTTCACGGTAGAAACTGTATACTGCAATAAAAATTGTTTTTAAAAAAACATTTTTAAATTTATACACTTTTAAAACCCACGAGTAACGATTTTCGTTAATATTTATCAATATTTATGAATTTTCGACCGCCATATTGGATCCGCCATTTTGTTTTTGGGAAAAATATTGTCAGATTCGTAATCAGCGGTCCCGAAAACCCCCTGGTAACAATTTTCGTTAATATTTATCAATATTTGTGAATTTTTGGCCGCCATATTGGATCCGCCATTTTGTTTTTGGGAAAAATATTGTCAGATTCGTAATCAGCGGTCCCGAAAACCCCCGGGTAACGATTTTCGTTAATATTTATCAATATTTGTGAATTTTTGGCCGCCATCTTGGATCCGCCATTTTGTTTTTGATAAAAATATTGTCAGATTCGTAATTATCGACCCCAAAAACCCCCGAGTAACGATTATTGTCACGATTTTTCAATTCTGTCTCGAGTTATTTGATGATGACCACCTTTTTCGAATTTTATCCCACAGTGCGTCGTGAGGACCAACAATGTGAAAGAATATAATGGATCGCTTTCTTAAGTTGGTCCTTTTCCTCCTATAATCTGTACGTTTTAGTATATTATTATTGAACATTTCACCACATCAAGGGCGATCGTTTTCAAAATGAAAGAAAATGGAAATAAATTTAAGAAACAAATATTATCCTTATAGCTTACTCTCCTGCCATATATCCTAAAAGTTCCCGAAATTTGAAAACTGTGCTACACTCGCCATATCACCTACCGTTGTAGATGTGAAATAAATAGAGCTAGCACACATAAATGTCCTTATGTGCACCAAACATCATTGCTAGCTTGTTCAGGAATTTCAGGAGGAAAGAATGACTTCTTTTACCTGTCACAGACGTACTTTCTTATGTTTTGATGTACCTGATGTTCATTTTTCCTAATAGGAAAGTCGGTACGACGAGTTGTTTCCTATTGTATTCTGGGCAAACTTCTGAATACCACCATCATCATCTGAATCATACATTTGTGCCCAACTCGATGCACGCTATCGCCTTCTAATCAAGTGGTCCCTGGTTCGCTCCCCCGTGGAGGCACATTGTACAGTGATTCGGATCCAAATTTAAACGTAGATGTTTAGCCATCTGAGGAAAACAATTTTTTGACAATCACACATTTGTAAAACCAAAGTTTTGGCAGCTGTTGTGGAGTCTACAATATCACATGTTTTCTCCTCCCTGAGGCACTTGTAGAATGAGAAAGAATATTTCGATTTTTTTTTATTTCAGTAATAATTTATTACTAATGCCATAAATTGCTTGTAGATATAGATTATTTACAAAGCTTGTGCACAGACAAATATTAATATATGGAAATTAACTAAACACATTAGTAATGAATAACATTACCTTTTCCTCATTCATTTCTTGTAAATAACTCCATAATTATCCACACAGCCAATGTGAGAAGGGTGGGCTCGACTATAGAGGGCAGGATTTCTTAGAATATTTAATTCCAAAGTTCGAATATTGTTTCCTTAATTTTACATTCAAGACTCCACTGAACTATGAAGACGACTAAACGCAAATACGTATCGAAAAGTTTTGCTGATTCCAATTCACTTTTTTATACGAAGCAAAAATATCTACTCCCTCTGTCCCATAATTATAGTCCGGTATGCCAAAATGGTAGTACGGAAATGACAGACGAAGAGGCAGATGGAAAGCACAATTTGTACTGATCCTTGAGTAATAAAGTTGTATGACTCATTCCGGTGTTTCATGTTCTTCTTCTGTATACACAAATGCTACAGTTTGAATATCGGACAATTATTATGGCACAACAAACAAAAATGTACCGGACAATAATTATGGGACAGAGGGAGTATATTTTTCATCAACTGTTTAGTGAAAGTAACAAAAAGAAATTAGTACCAATCCATGCCCAATAAACTTGTTTGTTAACGCGACAAAATAAGATATAAACTCTTGACTGGTGACATAGGCTAAGGTCTGTGTGGCAGCTCCACAAAATAAAAAAGTGTGTGTATGTATGTGTTTTTAATTGGTCGCAAATTACTTATTTTGATAATACTTCTAATCTCAATAAACTTTCACCCTTAATATCGTAAGTTTGGTGTAGCATGTTTACTCCTCAGTGTGAGTTTAGTTTTCCGGGTGTTCTAGTGACCTCACTTCGCAAGTGTTATGTAACTTTTTATGCCATGGCTTAGTCGCGGTGCGTTACTTGCTCTGTGCTGGTTTGATATGTAGTGGTTGAAACTGCACATTCAGTCTCAATTAGCCTTTTCTGTGCATAAAGTGGAATTAAACAAGCTTATCATTATGTACTGGTGGTTGATTCCGGTGTGTGGTTGGTGAATAGGTGGCCCTGGGTTCGATGTTAGATGATTCTTTGGAGACCCTGATAGGGACAACTACAGTGAACTTTCAGATGTACGCGATCACGTGCGGGGTCAGATTTTAGATTTAACTTTTGTCATTTAGCGTCGCTTTTCAGCCACTTTTAGCTAATCGCTAAATTGATGACGGAACACTCACAAATAACACCCATGCCCAGGCCAGGATTCGAACCCGGAACCCTTGGTGTCGTAGTGCACTGTGCTAACTAGATTGGCCCAGATTTTAGATGTCGCTGCACTCAGGCCAATATAAAAATACCGCCCAGCCCACAATTTTATCTGTGAAGGTGATGTAGATTGCAAGGAGCTACAACGTTAGTTAGAGAATTGCTTTTACCCCTCCCTCCTTAGCTATAATTAGGTTACAAGCAGATCTAAATGCGGATTGCAAGAATTTTATGTAGGGGCCTCCCCGATGGCGCAGTGGTAGCGTCGTTGCCTTGTAATCAAGGGTTCCCGGGTTTGATACCCGGTGGAGGCACAAGTGGTTCGGAACCCACTTTAAACTGTAGGGCATGTCCCGATTAGCCTTACTTGCATAAAGTGGACTTAAAACAACAAATAAAAAATTACAAAAACAATTTTATGTCACTGTTCTTCCAGTTAATTATTTTTATTTTTAATTATTTTTATACTGACTTCCACTCAATGGTGCCACTTATTCACTTCACATAACACTTTATTTTATAATATTTTAATATTTCTTGTCGTTCAAAATAGTCGTGCATATCAGCTAACATTGTTCTCCTTCTCTCTTACGCCTCCCCGATGGCTAGGGTGACCATAATATTTTGACCCCAAAAAGGGACATCCCAAGGAGATCAATTAACACCCCCCTTCACCGCTTGAAAGATCTATTAGGCCTAATTATAAAATTATTGATATTATTAATGTATTATTATTATTTATTAAAGGATGGATCATATAAATGATACACCACAAACAATAAATTGAATATGATCTCCCGTTGTCAAATGGTACTAATTATTATAATCTCAGTATGACTTACATAGCATTTCTCGTTCTTTCTGATCAACCTTTCATGTTAGTGCTACGCTGAAGTTGATTAATGCCAGAAGAATGCTCTTGAGAGCAGCTTTATTCTTCATCAAACGTTTATACATCTCCTCTAAAACCTTACCCCACATATCAGTACACACAACTCTAGATTTTTCTGTTTACTTTGTGTCAAGAGGCAGGTGGTCATAGTTAAGCTTCTTGGGCTATATTTACAAATCTCCAATGATAGATAAATTTATGAAATTTTAAGAAATAACTCTTATAACTAATTAACGACATGTACATATAAATATTTTGTAAAATTGCTTGTAACTTTTTTTTAAAAAATAATAATTACAAAACCGTTACATCTGTTCCCAAGGTGGCCCATGGGTACCAAAAGTGGCCCACTGCTTATAGTTTTGTACAAAATGTTGCTTGTGCTCAAGAAAACATATTTATTCATGTTTATTCATTGCTTTATTAATTTATTATATAAATTTTAGTCTCAAACTTTTGATTGGTGACATGCATAATGTACAGTAACGACGCATAACCGACCTCCGTGGCGGAGTTTTTACTCTTTAACCAACCCTCGTATGTAGAATGATTTCCCTAAACTTCCATCTCTTGGCATTTTATATATTTGCGTTGTCCTAACATTGGGGAACATTCCTGGAAAAAAATATTTCCTGTAGTATTTAATTCCGGGTTGGAGAAAAATTTTAGCTAATTCCACCCTACTAATTGTCTTCGAAATAAATAAAAGAAACACTTCCGGAAAAAAAATTATCGCTGAAGTATTTAACATATAAATCCAACATATTAAGGCGAAGAGGGACAATTACGCACCAGTTCTGCATTTATTTCAAATATCGTCGGATTGGGCACTGCCATTTATAAAAGGGATTAGTATGCAAGAGAGTATGTTGCAAGCAGAAACTGTTTTTCAAGTTGATTAGTTAGCTAGACATGATGTTTGAAAAATATGATGAATAGGAATTTACAGAATCCCATGCATTCCTTATGGGACATCAACTTCAACTTCAAGTTACGGCTAATCAAATCGGAGTTTCGACTTTTCCCACTACTATGACATAGTTCATAGTGTCTTTTTTCCATCCATGTACATGTCTACGTCATTGGATGTTTGATATTCCCGAGAGAACGAATAAAATAATGGTCCCATAAGCCAAATGCATTTCTCCTTGCCTCCTACGGCCATCCAGGCAGTGTTGCCAAACCTGATGTGCAGAAAAGAGCTAAATTTCACCATTAATAGAGCTAAAGATGACTTTCAAGGAGTTAGATTAACGAAGGCTGCATAAAGTGCTTCCTAGGGTAATTTTAGTTGTCAGAAGGGTGGGAGCGCTGCTATTACCGTTAGCTTTAAAGTGATGGCAATTTATTCTTAATTTTCACCGCCTAGATTTGGCGGCATCACCCATCTCAATAATCCACTGATGCTCATATGAAATCGAAAATAAAGGATTCCCGGATAATAATATTATCATCATCACCTTAGCCACGGCGCTACATAAAAGTATCTGGGGAGGTAAGAAAGGCTGGGTGACGCAGCCAATATAACAATATCACGTCACGTGCAAAATGTACACTCATGGCAAAAGTTGGTGTTTGTGGGCCGGAGCCAGTGGTGGTATCACAGTGGGGCAGGGGGCGGGTGCCACAGTTCACAGCCAAACGAGTGCACGAGAGAACCAGATCTGGCTCCAAATGAGCGAAGTTGGCAACAGTGATCGGCAGCTGCCGCAGCGAGAAAGACATAGGGAAATTGTCCCTCTCCCCCTTAAGAACATATAGTGATTCATGAAAGTCTGTGCCGGACCCTGTGGCCGAGTGGTGTCGGCCCCCGTGGTGGAGTGGTTAGCACATCGCGCTACGACGCCGGGGGTCCCGGGTTCGAATCCTGGCTCGGACATGGCTGTTTGTGATTGTCTGTCCTGAAAAGTCCTGAAATTGAAATATGAATGAAATGATATGAGCGAATGAAGTGTGATGGGGGAAGCTTCCGCATAGGGGCTTTCCTTTTTATAAAAAGAAAAAAAGTGGTTAGCACATCGCGCTGCGACGCCAAGGGTCCCGGGTTCGAATCGCGCTCGGCCTTGGTTGTGTGACTGTCCATTCATCAAGTTCATCACTCATCCCCATCTTCGCAAATTAGCCAAGAGACACAAAACGCGAAGTAAAATAAACTAAATCATTCAATCATGAAACATTATTAGGTAATCTTTAATAATAAAACGTATTTTAATGTGAAAAAAGTGTAAATTCCAGAGGCGAATGGAACTCGACTCTGGACTACGTTTTTTCAACAAAAATAGGTATTGTTCCTTTGACCAAAAAAATCAAAAAGATAATTAAACGAGCTTTCAAAATATGTATAAAATATTAACATTCGTTAATTTCAAGGACGTACACGCACACATTTCTTACTTACCTTAAAATAACACGATAACCAATCTGCTCGATCCCTGACACAATAACTTACATTTACATAAAATGTCTGCTGGCTAGAAATTCGGTTTCTGCATAATGCACCAGAGGGGAACTGGGTACATTGATGTAGTGCCATTTGTTAACTTTGTTAAATACTAATATTATTTTCGTAAAGTGGGCCACCTTGGGAAGTATGGCCACCTTTGTCTTACCTACCTTACTCTACAAATAACGGAACACATACAAAAAATAAGCTACATCTTTCTTAACATGAAAGGTCTCTCAAATTTAGACTTCGTTTTCAAGATAACACCTATATATTTATAATACGAGACAAATAGTGGCTTTCTAATAATGTGGACGGGACACGACCAGGACACGCCTCTGAAACGGGACTTTCCCGGTGAAAATGGGACGTATGGTCACCCTACGTGGCGCCGGAGGCGCAACCACGAATTTTTGTCTGGAGGGGGGGGGGTGCAAGTACCAGGATAAACGTACCAATAATAATAATAACAAAAACATTAATAATGGCATTATTATTATTATTATTTCTACTACTAGTGGTAGTAGTAGTATCAAAAACGTTATTATCCTCTTAAATTACGAAAAAAGGGGGTAGAAGTCGGCGCTAAAGCATTTGTTTGGAACAAACGATTTGAAATATTTTTTCAACACCGTCAATTTCACATTAGCTAATAATGAAAAACAAGTACACAAACTGTATTCATGAATGGCAGAAAATTAGTGATAAATGCATTCTGAAGATAATTCTTTTTATACATAAAACATGTATAACTTTCATGTACGTACGTACAACATATGTTTTACACATAGGTACGCAACATGGAGCGACATAAAATAAGAAAACACATATGCAACATGCTAACAGAAAATTGTATACGTATTCTAAGTTAATGCAAAACATATATACAACACATATTATTTAAGTACATTACAGAAATTAACCAAATTGCGAGCGAAGCGAGCAAGAATATTTTTAGATTCAACTCTTGCAAATTGAAAGCAATATTGATTTAATAGGGTGCCAATAATTTCACTGGACGCCATGGCATTCTCTCTTTCACAACTTTTTTTTTTCATTTAGATCATTCGGTGCCCATGGCCGACTTCTGCCGCCCCCTAGCTCCGGCTCTGAACTTGACAAGACTGAGAAAAGCAGGTATTGCGAGCAAAGTGGGCAAAAAAAGTTTGCGAAATGTATTTTTATTTGCATAAAATTTTAAAACGAAAGGGGTAATTGCTCCTCTGTGCCCCCTACAGGTGCCATTGGCCGTCAATGTTTGCCCCCCTTTGCCCTCCTAGAATTGACTTCCGTCAAAGGTTCGGGGGCGATGCCCCCTTTCCCCCCTCTGGTTGCGCCACTGCGTAGCGCAATGGTAGCGTTGTCGCCTTGTAATCAAGGTGTCCCGGGTTCGATACCCGGTGGAGGCACAGTGGTTCAGATCCCACTTTAAAATGTAGGTCCAGTCCCGATTAGCCTTACTGTGCATAAAGTGCATAAAACACCTAATCAATCAATCAACCTTCTCTCTTACCTAATTGGAGCTAGGTTTACAAGTTCAACGAATTTTCACTGTCTTATGTTCTAATGTAAAAACAATTAAAAGAGGTTTCTCTATGGAAAACATATTTCTCTATATTTGTGTTGTAAAAATATGGAACGCTTGTTTAATTTCTCATAACGGTAGCGACAGAACTCACATATGCACATTATTATTATTATTATTTGAAATTCTCCTATAATTTGTAGTAGGTATGGTTCCTTGAACTATAGGTGTCGTCTCAACTTGATTTAGCTTAAGGAGCATAACATGTGTACGCTTAGTCCAAATCTCACCTCTACCATTTTTCAAAAGGGCATCAGCTATCTTACAAATATACGGTAGAATACATTAGAATTATATTCAGTCAGTTAAATACTGCCATGGTATCTTAAGCACAACATCCGTTTTTATTTTTTTGCAGCACATTTCTTTGTGAACTCTCATGGCGCAGAAATATGTAATGCCTTTCCTTAAATAATAAATTACAAATTACATCCCACATTGCCATTCAATTAATTCTGCCCACTAATAGTGTAGAATGTAAGGTGCCACGGCCTCATTTAAATTTAAAATATGGGCTATAAAATGACGCGTCGAGGGGTGTGGACCCACCACTGGAGCTACTTTGCGTCAGCTGTTGATACTGAAGATGCCTCCCCCAGTTCAAGTGGCTGAAGCTTCCTCGAAAAATATAGCATCAAAAGTCAGGCGGACAACTCTCCCCCAGCTGAGACAGAACCATGAAGAAGCATTTGATCAAACACCTGTCGAGATCCATTCAGGGACGCCAGATCCTTAACCGTTCAGGTATAAATATGGATTAAGTCTGCGTCATTCAAGCCAACGATTGAATTTCAAAGCTCGAACCTTTAGCCGGGATCAGACACATTAACAAGACATAAAATTCCTCTCCGGGGACGGGCGGCATTTCACTTTGGGTCCCCAGGAAGTCACGAGGACCAAAGAAGCTTGAAAGGCTCCAATTAGAATAGGCTTCTCTCCAGATACCCCTTGATTAATGCTGACTGCAGCAGCTCGAACGGGAAGCATATATCTTTCAGAAACTTACAAATCGGTCAGCACGCTAGGAAATGGGCTTTAATAGTTATGAGAGAAACAGTGCAACAAAGCTTCCTCCTACAACAGATCGAGGCTGTGATCTCCATTTGTACACATACGCTTCGGTTCCAATTCTAAAGTAGGATTCACCATCAAGATCTGGAAGAATATATTGCACCTGTTAACTTGTACGCTGCATGGAGAGAGGACATGCAATCGCCGTCCTATTCATCTTAAACTAATTGGGTATGGCTTACTGTCGCATATAAATAGGACCACTAGCACTCCTTTCAGAGTATTTAGATAAACACCTACTTGACTTGATATTTAAGTACATCATTTCAATCACCATTGCTTCATTTTCTGTCGCCTTCATTTTCATGATAATCTTTTCAGATATGTTACGTCCTACTTGGACAAATGGAGATCATAAACTGATGAGATTGATGATGGGATAAACACATCCATGCTTTTCCCGTGATTTGGACGTGACGCTGTTCACTCCGCAGCGGAAGCAGAATGATGGCAAAATAAATACTGAGCTCCGAGAGACTCGAAACGCACACTCGAGAATTCGAAACAGGGATTCCCGGGTTCGAATTCCGTTCTGGGCATGGGTGTTATTTGTGAGTGTCTCTTCATCAATTTCATCATATCATCGCTCATTCTCATCTTCGCGATTAGCCAAAAGCCAGAATAGGGAAGTAAAATAAAACAAATCAATCAGTCAATCGAAGCGCCGACCGTGTTTCAACCCACGCCGTTTGGTGGATCCTACTATTCTCGGGTGGTGTTTTATATTACATTTGTGCATGTTGGTAGGGCCAGTGTTACTGCCCACGTCGAGAATGTGGTCTCATGTGATAACTATATTGTGTAAACAATGTAGTAGCTTGAGGTTCCACACCATGCCTTGCAACTCATTCCCACATGTAGTACATATGGCAGTCCACCGTTGAATTTCGCTGCTTTCCAATTCCATGAGCTTATATTTGTGTGTTTTCCTTCAAAGAATCCGACATATAAATGCCAAGCTGGAGGGCGTGGAAGTTACGACATTAAAAGCTCACAAAAGTAGATTACTTTTTCACAAAAAGTTACTGTTGCGTAACTAATGTTGAATATGTGCAGCGAAGCTAATCAGTCCATAACTAAGAGCGACTTATTAATGCTGGCAAAAATATAATCCTTGGTGCTGTTTAGCTGTTTATATTTGATAGCTAAACTGAAGGCCATCAAGCGAAATATGATTCATGAAGAAATCGAAATGTACTTAATGATGACTGAAAATAATACCACAAAGTCATTAACGTAATTTCAAAGGTCAATGATATGTTAATCAGGACTGAACCTAAAGTTTAAAGTGGAATCCTAAACATCATGTGTCACCATTGGTGATTGAACCCGGAACCCTTTGATTAAACGGAGACACTACGCTATCGAAGAGGTCTCTATTTACGTAATATGTTTTAACACCTAAGACGTCACAATGCAAACCCTTTATCTTGCATCTTCCACACGGCCGTATTTACATATTCTATATTTTATGTAGACAATGAGGATGAATTATGAGAGACAATCACAAAGGAGGTCGGGGCTCAAACCCGGAATTTTCTGTGACGAGACAGTAAATCGCCCACACAGCTCGTTTGGTCATCCACCATTCTGTAATAGGACAGTAATCAGTTCTGAATCAATTCTGTCTTTTCTCATCTGATTTCCACGAAAGGAAAGTATCTTAAAGAGAGACACTTAACATGTTTTCTTTTCGAGCTTCAGCAAATTGATGTGTTTACAGTTCCTACTTTGAGCTGTTAGATTTGCTCGCTCTCGATCTGAAGGAACCATGCGGTAACCCTTGTAAGGGTCTTATATTTACTTTGCGTTTAAGCGTCTTGTCTCCTGGGACGTACTAGACGTTGGGGCAAGGGGATATTTGTCCAACTAATGAACTTTTTCTGGACCTCCTTGAACTTGGTATCAACCGAAAGAAGAGAAATAGCTTTATTCACATCTAGTTGCAAAATTCAGTACAACGTGCAACATTAGAAACAAACTGGGGTCCATCTACTTACACATTGCTTACAAAAACTTTCAACGAAAAATTTGCATTTAAAAGTGTACATTTTACAATAACAGCTTATTTACAAAACATTTTATTTGCTTATGTAATCGAGCAAATTTACTCAATACTAGAAATATATAACATGAGAAATTAGATGTGATCGTACACTTGGTAATTTTAAGGGATTTACTGTAATATTTACAATTACACATTTGTTTTGTGTGCCTTACATTAGGTGCTCGAGCCTCTGATTGAGACAATGTCCCTGCCTGCGCTGGTGGCAGTCTCCTTTTGCGCAGGGTCTTGCCATTTGTGCCGTAAACATACTGAAACACACATCTGGATGCTGGTTCATCAAGTAAATTCTGAGTTAAATGTTTTACGTATATTTTGTACAACCTAACCAATTCGACGACCATTTATGACGAGGTAACTAATATAAAAGACAGAAGTAACACAAAGATACTTACATACGAATTCTCAACCTTTGGCTTTTTAGTACTTTGCCCTAAGCACTAGCCCAAGAATAGAGTTTCATTCGTATTGGTTAAGTATGTTTCCTTTCTTGGATCAGGTGGAAAAATCGTTATGATAAGATAAACGAATGAATAAAGAATAAGTGTGTGTACATTCCAAATGTAATTAGTACTTTTCCCTCTTATATCTGAGTTCTTGATCGTCCGTTAGATGGACAAAATATGCGTCAATGTTGCTGAGACTGTCAGCCAAAAGGTTTCCAAGTTTCAAATACGAATTGCATTACTATGCCTATTTGCAATTTGCTTGTATCAACAATTTTGGTGTCCCAGAGTATGTATTTTTTAACTTCATGTGGACGTGTGCTTTGTGTGATTTTAGTGTTTACTTCATTATATATTTTACTTGCAGTCCACACTGTGTATTAAAGTTCAGAACATACATGTGGGCACCATGGAAAGCAAAGTAATTGCATTTCGAGTTCACTATTCCAAAGATAGGCAAATCGACAGTGGGCCTGCAGTTCGAAGGTCCGACGCCCGAATTCCAAAATGTTCTTTCCCCTTGAATCGAATTCCGGAACTCATTGATTATACTAATGTTAGAAATGCACTACGAAGTGGCCTCTGTGGCGAAGTTGTTAGTGTACCGCACTACGAACTCAATAGTTTTAGGTACACATCCTAAGCAAGAAATGTATGTTTCTTCGTGTTTGGTTCCCATATATTTCGTCAGTTAATCATTCGTTCTCATTATTTTTTTTAACCCAGACAGGTGTGAATGATGTTTCTAGTTGTGTGTGTGTGTGTGTAAATATGTATTTTTATTTGTACAATTAAGAACGTTCTGTAGAACATTTACCTTGATGCTATTAAATGTGCATAATACCACGGATTAACTGTGCAGTATACCTGGGATCGAAACTCTTATATTTAAGGACGAGAGGTACTTACAATTTCCTTCTCCGAGTGCGAGAAGTCGGAGGAAGCTAGAACTTCAAATGGCCACTGTGAAAGTAAAGTCTTTAAAGTACTATAGAATATGAATACTTAATATAACTCTACAAAGCAAATGAAAGGGAAAAGAAAGATTGAGTAAGAACTGCCTGTCACGAAAAATACCAAAACATTATTCTGATTTGTGAAAACATGTTGAAGAGCGAGTGCCTTCATTCTCCTTACGAAATACAGGGTAATTCAATTCATTGAATAGTACAACTTTACACAGTTATTATGACGTTACTATTTATGATAGAAAATCAGACATGGCATCAATATAAAGAAGAACTCTGGAAGTTTTAGTCACATGACTCACATTATAAAGATTCAACATGGGAACCACGTGTAACGCGGAAAAGGTTCAAACGATAATCAAGTACTTGTTATGCACGAGATAGCAAGTCGTTGTCAACTGTTTGGAAGACACTAACAATTCGCAGTTGTAACTTTGGCAAATATTTCGGAAGGGTGAAACATATGCATTACTACCGAAACGCATGCGGAAATATCTTTGCACCATCAGTTCTCGATAGCTCCAACACACAATGGCTACTGGTCATTAGCCATTTTGCGACACTGGCGATCCTGGTGGAGCATCGACTAAGCAGAATAAGCCCGCTAAGTGGGAATATTGATAGATTGATTGATTTGTTGTTTCAAGTCCACTTTATGTACAGTAAGGCTAATCGAGACTGGACCTACAGTTTAAATTGGGATTCGAACCACTTGTGCCTCCACCGGGTATAGAACCAGGGACCCCTTGATTACAAGGCAACAACTCTACCACTGCGCCATCGGGGAGGCCCGCTAAGTGGGAATAAAACGTCCAGAGGTTTTCTTTATATTGATGCCTTGTCTGATTTTCTATAAATAGTAACGTCATAATAACTGTGTAAATTTGTACCATTCATTTTTAGTTACCCTGTACATCAGGGTCGAAATACACAAATGTAGCTTAATAATCAATTTAGAGCTTTGCTTACAAGTGTAACACTAGCTATTCTAATACTCCTTAGTAATTTGACAAAATTGAAAGAAGTGTGCACCTTTTGGGAAACTGCACTTCATCCTCAACTTGTTACGGTATCGTAGAAGTTCCTTTCAAGAAAGAGAACTTTACCTACACCTTCGAAGTAGGTTGAATGCGTAACGAGGCAATGTAATTTGTCAATAGATTCCACATATTTGCCTTAGCAATTAATAATATTATATTGTTCTCATTACGGACAAGTCTCTTGATATTGTATACCACTTGTGTACTTTCAGGTAACTTGGTTACTGCTTTGGCTCTCCTCCGATGTACGAAACTTCGAAAGCATGCGACCACAGCCTTTGTAATAAGCCTGTGTGTCTCAGATCTCCTCTTCTGCAGCATCAACCTTCCACTGACAGCATCACGCTTCATTAACGAGGCATGGGTTCTGGGAGAAACCCTCTGCAAACTCTTTCCATTCTTCTTCTACGGAAACGTAGCCGTGTCTCTTCTAAGCATGGTGGCCATCACCATCAACAGGTAAGTGATGATTAGTATTATCATTAGTTAGGTTAGAAGTTTCTCTTACCTAAATAACTGTCCTCTAAAGCATTTTTTAAAATCTTTCATTAGCATAAATATTGAAAATGGAAAATAGAAGTTCACAAGGTAACTTTCTGCCCCAAATTGTGGTACTTTTTCAAATTTAATTTACTAATGTGTCAACTACAATGAATTGGATGCGTCGTGATCTATAGTATGTATCCAACAAGAAATAACAAGATAAAGTAACAACAACAAACACAAAGAAAATAGTATATATAAAATTATAATTAATTAAATATTTAGTCGAATAATATTTGTGATCAGGCGTTTCGATGGTCGTCTACTTGAGTGGCCGACCCTCCAACTGGGTTCGAGTCCCGGCAAGAGACTTGCGTTCTTGCTTTCATCGCTTTCATCTAATCATATTAAATCCTCGGGCTCAAGATTAACCTAAGAGATACAGATAAACGACTCAAAATTAGCAAAAGCAATGCAAATATCTTTTGTGACAAGATGGTCTTCCAGATAAAAATAATTTGATAGATACGTCATAAAACAAAAAGAATATAGATAAATGGATATAACGTTTTCTTATAAAAATTAATTATCTTAGTATTGTATACATACATGTTTCAACAAATAAAAGTAACCAGGCAAGGATTCAACTTGGAAGGAATTTATTTAATCATCTTTCAAAACAGCAATAATGTCGTAAATGCTGATACAGTAGGGAACATTTACCGAATATATGGTACTATTTTTTACGTTGTAACAAGAACTTAGATCTCTTGTCCTATACCACTATTTATTTATTCCTCTTTGTGCACTTGAAACAATGTTTGTGTTTGTGGTATGTTTGGAAATTCAATTTCGGTAACCACAATGATAGAGCAATGCACACAGCATAATAACGTCATGCATTCCTGAGATGTTTCACCCCAAATATCATTTTCTTCAAAGACACTACACTGCTGGTATGAATATTTATGAGACAAGCTTTTAAGGAGCTTATCAAGGGCACATCGAGATCAAAAGCATGTCGCTCACGTGTGTTCGGCGTAGTGGAGATTGGCGACGATAAGTTGCATGAGGCGAAGGCTCTTAAATCCACGCAAATTGCATGATTGCCCACACATCTACACATACATAGCGTGTCTATAAAGCATGTGGATATTAAAGAGAATGGTAGGGAGGGCAATTGCTCCTCCTCCAGAGCTGTATAAAACCAGCAAACCGTCATGGCTTGTTATGTTTTTTACAGTAGATTCATTCTTATTAGATGCATATCTACATATAAGAGTTGGTACATTCTATCATTCTTAACACAGCATAATTTTTTGGAAAATATTGTATCAATGAAAGATTTTGTGCAGATAAGAAACTATACTTACCCATATACGATGTAGCTATAGTATATAGTAATGATATTAGTAACTCATCTCCTTTGTGTGATATAATCACAGATAAAATAGATCTGTGATATAATCATTAGAGAATAAGTCATATGAGAAGAAACTGGTGACAAAAGAATGTTTAGAAGCATCGTAAATATTTTCAACTTTACAGCTCACAATATAATTCTTCGTTAAAGGACTCTGGTTGAATGAATTATTTTATTTTAATGTTAATGACAATGTGGTCACTCTCTATCATTTACTATTGAATTCCGACCTCTGTGACGGAGTGTTTAGCGTAACGCGTTATAAAACCATCGATTCTATTGGTTTTAATCCTACGTTAAGAATGTGTTGGTCTCTTCTCTTTTATCACTTCATTATTCATCCTCGTGACTTAAATTAAACAAAATAGAGTAGGTTATATTGTTTAATGTATTTTCTTTATTAGGGAAAATGTTTAACTAGCTTGAAATTTATAATACACTCTTGTGTTCATTAACATTTTTAATCTTATGATATAATATATGCATATATGAATGATATATTACAAATTAACTAATTTGAAGGGCTCGGGTGTGAAATATGGTAAGTGACAAAATGCAGGTTTCGAGATATTGAAAGTTGATGTTCCATAAAAATTTGATTTACAAATTAAAATAAATTTGTAAATTATTTACAGCAAATATGATTCACTTGTATGTTTACTATCATACAAACATGATATTTCATCCGAATTATTTTTTTCGGTGGTGCTACATGCGATTTGTTGAGGGTTGTTCAAGGAATTGTTGTAGTTACCATGCTTTACATGCAACGATATTACCAAAATGAGTGATCAGATACCGCTTTATTCAAGCTAACTTGTGATGTCAGTTGAATAATAATATTTTGACACTAGACTTTTTATAGCAACCATAACAATTTGTAACACAAAAATGAAAGCCTTTAATAATAATAATTGTATTCAATAAACAATAACCTGAGCTACTTGTTGTAACAAGTTTTTGCTTTCCTATGTACATGACTGAAATGAACACCATTAGAAAAGTAGATTTCATCGTATTATTACGTTAGTATTTTAAAAAATAAGTTCTGAATGCTAGTTATTAGAAATAATTTCGTAAATAAATGTTTATATATGAGCGGTTTTTCAGCTTCACATATCTACTTCACACACACAGAGGCTCTATTTATTACCTCAGCATGCTAAGCAGAATGCGATTTACAAACCTCTCTTGAAACATAGCTGGGTTGCGTAGACTATCCAAATTGCATAGAATGCCAATATTACATTTTTGTGATTCAATAAGCAATTTATACATAAAATAGGGATGGCCTCTTTTTTTCGAAAAATTGAAAATCTAAAAATCATATTTTCGAAAATTAAAAGTGGAAGTACGAAAAAATTTCAAAAAACAAAAAAGCGGAAAACGAAAAACTATTTTTTTTCGAAAAACGAAAACCAATTTTCTTTTCGATAAACGGAATTTTTTTCGAAAAATGAAAAACGATTTTTTTCGAAGAACGAAAAACGAAAAACATTTCTTTTCGAAAAAACGAAAAACGTAAAACGATTTTTTTTCGAAAAACGAAAAACGATTTCTTTTTCGAAAATCGATTTTTTTTCGGAAAACAAGAAAGCGAAAAACCAATTTTTTTTCTATAAATGAAACGATTTTTTTTTTCGAAAATCGAAAAACATTTTTTCTAAAAGGGCATCCGTAGTTTAAATCTCTATCTTCAAGATAACAATTATCTTGGAGTGGCGGAGTGGTTAGGATATCGTACTACGATGCCAGGGGTCCCGGGTTCAAATCTCGGCCTGGGCATAGATGTCTTTGAGTGCTTATTCATCAATTTGATCATATCATCACTCATCTCCATCTTCGCAAATAAGCTAAAAGTGACACAAGACGCGAAGTAAAATAAAGCAAATCAATGGAGACAAAATTATGACCTTGTAACTTTCTGTTGTATTTTTCTTTAACTTGAAATGTTTGTAAAGAATGATTTCAAATGTACACAGGGCTCAAGTTTTTAATAGTTTTCACTGATATTTAACTCTTATGGATTAAAATAGTTATAATTTTGAACCAAGAAGAAGACATATTTGCAATATCAACAATAAAATAATTTGCTTTTATCAAAGTCACCCATATCATAAATACGAAAGTTAATTAAATTACAAATACGTGATTAGGCCCACCATAAAAGTATTATAACCTTTAAAATGCGCATTACAGATTTTTGAAAGAAATATTTTATAAAAAAATTAAACTGCTCCAAATAATTGATATGATTCAGATCAAATTACATATTCCTTAAGTGTAATACATTTTTGACGTTGCTTGTAAGGCATGGTATCTTAAAGCAGCCTTAAATGCACATACCCAATTAAAAATCAAACGAATTTCTATATGACTACAGTTATTTATATCTAGTAGAAGAAAAGTATGTGCTTCTCTACTAGATCGCAGTTCACGTCCAGGTACGAGAGTAAAATTTAATTCGAAACTGCCATTATGAGCACTGCTGCATGTAAACAATGGTATCTACAGTAGATACCACGTTTTACATGAAATAGAATGTACGTGGCCATGCACAGTTTTAGTTGCATTTTTGATTGGCAACCTCTTCATTCTCCTCATTCTTCGTCGGTGATACATATTCCGGGTCATTATGGGAATCATATACACTTTCTAACTCGTTCTCATCTTTGCTGTTGCCTCAATACTCGCGAACTTTCTGAGACACGTTGCAATTCAATAACAAACGTTTTGCCCCCACCTTTGTTACTTACCATACTTTACATGAAACAACTGGTAGATACCATAACTTTCAACACGTCTAGCTCTGTCATCTCTTGACGAAACAAAACATTTCAAGTACGATTCGACTCCATTTACGATGGACTACAGAATGCACATTGTAACTCCAAAATGACCAAAATGTCACTTACCATGTTTTACACCCGAGCCCTTCATTTATTTGACACTTTTAAGGTGGTGGCACATTGAATATAGCTTAGCTTTAATAAAAATGACCATGGGACAAAATTTGAACTCTGAAGCTTATAGATTGATTGATTTGGTGTTTTAAGTCCACTTTATGCACAGTACGGCTAATCGGGACTGGACCTACAGTTTAAAGTGGGTCCGAACCACTATGTGCCTCCACCGGGTATCGTACCCGTGACCCCCTGATCACAAGGCGACGACGCTGCCACTGCGCCATCGGGGAGGTCATTTGTAGCTTATATATTTAGATACAGAGAGGGGGAGGAAAGAAAGAGCGATGGGTCCACATATCCATTACGTTTCTTGGCTCACTTTGAGGTTTGCAAGTTCTATAGATTAAAAAAAAAAACTTTAAGTGTGACAAATGTTTTATGCCATTAACCCCAGCTCAGAAAACCTGACTGGAAGCGGTTGCTCCTTGCAGGTGAAGATCATAAATTCTTCTAAATCCACTTTTAGCCATCTTTGCAAAGATCTTAACAGGAGAAACTTGGAAAGGGAAACGCTGAACACGATGAGGCTGTGTTTACATTGTCTGACCACACACGAGTGTACAGAATTTCTTTGTCCGAGACTATAATTAATAACCTGTTTCTTCAAGACGACTCACATGTAAAACAAACGTTCAGGAGGATCGTGGGAACTGTACGAGACTAAAGATAAGAGAAATGGCCTAGCCTTAATGAAGTAAATGGTGTTGATTTCAAGGATGTTTTATTTTTCTATTCAAGCGCCTTCAAATTTAACTTCCACGTACTGTAATTGTTTTACATGGTTGGAAAACGGATTTTCTATTCACATTATTCATAGAAACATGCAGTGGTGCTGGAAAGGGATGTGTCTCTTTGTACCTATCAATTTTTTAGAGGGGGTACAATATGAATGATTTTTAAAATTAAATCAACGAAGGGACACTAAAAAAATTAGGAAACAGTAGATTCAATAGAGCTGAACAAAGAACATTGAATATGATTTGCTTTATTTACTTCGCCTTTTGTGCCACTTTTGGCTAATTTGCGAAGATGGATGGGGATGAGTGATGATATGTATGACGAAATTGATGATTGGACACTCACAAACATCCTTGCCAGGCCAGGATTCGAACCCGGGACCCCTGGCGTCGTAGCGCGATGTGCTAACCACGCTTTTTTTTTTTTTTTTTTTTTTATTGTCTCATTCTGATATACAAGTTATGGAATTACATTGTTTTTGACATAAGTGTAGTACTGCTATTACAATTCGTATTTCTATCTGGTTAACATTTACATTTTTGTTTGACCTAAATTAAGTATAAAGCACTAATAAGAAATTTGCATACCATTTCTTCCTTGCTTGGAGAGGAATTTTTTCATATTGTTCTTGCAAGAAGATACTGAATTGTTTCTTAAAACTGCTCTCGTCATTGTGAAATATATATAATAAGTATTCTGTTATCAACCATTGTACTGCTCGTTGTTTTGTTGGTGGATAAAAATTGAAAGCAGGAAAAACTATATCTGTATCCGTAAACTTTGTTAATGAGGTGCGGCATATACGACTGAGCATTGTTCGCAATTTGTTCCATGCCGTGGAGGAGTTGCGACACTTCGTTATCCTGTGGGCTAAAGAGTCAGGCACGTTGCATGATATACAGTTAGGAGAGTCACTGATTCCATATTGGTATGTCCTATCTCTTGTCACTATAACACGATGAACCACTTTGTACCATATTGATTGGGCAGCTTTTGAAAGGTGTTTGGCGGAGACATTTTCCCATATTTGTGTCCAATTATGTGTATTGAAATCCCTGACTATTCGTGGTACTGTGTGCTTGAAACTATTGATTTCACTATATAACTTTTTAACAGATGGTGTAATTGTCTCATGTCGTAATAACTGGTAGCATACCTGTAAAGCGATGTCCTTATAAAACGAAAATCTTTTGGGGATACTTTGGATATCGATGGGAGCTTCTAATGGAATGTCCTGTATTATCGTCTGTATACATGCTTGGGTCGTTGACTCGTGCAGTGAGAAAGCTGTTTTAAGGCCAGTCTGTACAAACAATGCTCTTGCCTGTGTGTTCACGTGTATTAGTGCCAAACCACCTGTCTTCTCTGATAACGTGACCTCATTTATTGCCACCCGGAAAATTGTATCGTGCCACAAAAAGCAGCCAACAGCTTTGTTGACCTTGGCTAAGTGCTGTGTTTTGAAGGGCAGGATTTTTGCTACATACCAAAGTTTAGAGAGAGCAAAAACGTTGATAAATCTTACTCGTGTTTTTAAACTCAGAGATCGCATCTTGTTCACTCTGAGGACGTAGATTGCCCTCTCGCACGTGAGATTACTATTGGCTTCGATCGTTTCATCGATATTTGCATAGAAGTTTATACCTAAAACTTTTATTTTCTTGTGTACAGGGATCTCCGTATTGTTTGTGAAAGGATTCTCCTTGCCAAGGGGCATTAGGAATGACTTTCGATTGTTTAGTTTTGCTCCTGATGTGAGCTCAAAAGTATGTATTTGGCTTTTAACACTGCACAGATCTCTTCCATCCTTGAGAAAAATCGTGACGTCGTCCATGAAACTGCCAACTTGTATTGTGGTGGAAGCCATAGAAATGCCCTGTAAATGATGCTGGATACTAAACAAAAAGGGGGCTATTGTGAGGACGTACAATGTGCTACTCAAGGGACTACCTTGTAGTACACCTCGTCGCATTTTAAAACTTGTTGTCAAGAAACCATTTATTTTGAGTTTTAGCAGCATATGATTATATAATGTTTTTATCCAATTAAGAAAAGTGTCTCCGAAGCCATATGCTTCTAAGACTTTGTACAGATATTCGTGGCTTACTCTGTCATATGCTTGAGAAAAATCTAAAGATAGAATTGCCTCTGATGCATTCTTATTTTGTTTGGTAATAATTACGTCTCTTATCGTTTGTAGCAAGTGATGTATACTTTGGGACGTATTACAAGCGAACTGTAAATTGCCAATAAGTTTAACCATATATTTTTTTTAAACGCTGATTTATGCACCTACTTATAAGTTTGATGTCACTGCTCAATATGGAAATTGGCCTAAAATCTGTGACGAACTTTGGATTTGCCTTTTTGGGAACTAACACTATAACTCCCGTGCTACTGGTCTTCCCTATTGTCCCTGTTGTCAACACTTCGTTGACCCATTCCGTTAATTCGTCTCCTATTAGATCCCAGAAACATTGATAGAATTCTGATGGTAATCCATCTTCGGCTGTAGTTTTATTCCTCGGAGCTTTGAATACTGCATCATGAACCTCCTTTTTACAAAACGGTTGTGTGAGCTCAGTTCTTTCATTTTCTGTCAGTGACGCAGGGAGGTAGTTCAAAAAATTGCATTGCGTTTCTGTTGGATTAAAGGCTTGACCAAGAAGATTTTTATAGTATTGCAAAAACCTGTCGTGTATACTATGAGGGCTGGTGACAACTTCACCGGAATCTAAAGTTAATTTATGAATAACGTGACTCCTGGCGTGTTTATGTTCTTGAAGAATGTGACTTAGTGTGGCTTGCTCGTCTGGGTCTATAGGAAGAATCTTGCTCTTTATTATTGCTGCAGATTTTCGTTTCCTATGTATAGCAAGTAATTGCGCTTTTATTTCATTTGCATAAGGACGATCGAAATTACCTTGCAATGCTAAACGATGGAGATCATTCAAAACTGCATACAAAAAATTATATTTGTTTCTTTGATCTCTACTAACCTCTGCACTGAAGAATTTACTGACCTGACGAAATTTAGGCTTAACTCGAGTTTCCCACCACTCGATTAGGGTCTTTTGCACTGGCCGAGAGGCCTTGAGTTCGTTCCACGTTTCCCTGATTAGCTGGACATAACTACCATTGCGTAATAATGTGCTATTTAAAAGCCAGTATCCGCTACCTTGTCGGGGTTTGATCAAATCTAAATTTATTTTGAGAATTGGAACACTATGGTCACTAAAGCATACTGGAAAATTTTGAACACTAATGATATATTCCTGAAATCTGGGTGCGACATAAAACCTATCGATCCTTGACGCACTATTGGAGGTGATATGTGTGTAACCTTGACTTTCGCCATTGGTGTGTATCCAAGCGTCACGCAGTTGTAACCCCTGCGTTAATTCATAGAGCGCACGTGAGAAGTTGTATCCTGGATTTTGATCTTGTGAACGAATTACGCAGTTAAAATCTCCCACTAGTATAGTGTCTAGTGTGTGGGATGTCAACTCGGGCCCTACAACTGTTGAAAAAAAATCTTCTCTTTCCCGTCTGTTTTGGCTTCCTGACGGAGCATACACATTACAGAGAAACACTGAGCCTAATTTGGCACTTATTTGTCTGCCCGTGGGATGGGGCACTACATTACGTAAATCCAAGTGTCGCCTACATGCTATGGCAGTCCCTTGTGCAAAGGGAGTAAAATTGTTGTAAACTTTAAACATGTTCAGTACAGAAAAATCGTCTATGGCTACCTCTTGTAAGAGGGCCACATCAATAGACGATTTAATGAGAAAGTCATTGAGAGCAATTATTTTGGTCTTACTTTGCATTTGATTCAAATTTATAGATGCCAAGGTAAATGTTTGCATGATTAGAACTGTCCACAAAAGAAAACTAAACTTACTTACATTCTTCAACATTACTAAACTCTAATTTCTGCCTAGAATGCATTAACTATGCTTTCCACTAAATAAATCTGGGGTAAGTTTGTTACTCGTCGAAGGTTTCTCTTTAATTACATTTGCTGAATTACTTGTTAAACTAACCTTTGAAACATCTTGTTTTGGGGTACCAGGTTCTACTCTAAATTCGTTATGAACTATTGTGGAACTTACGCATTCATTATTTTTCTTCTTCTTTCTACGTAGCACCATGGACTCTTCCGCCACTGACCGTAACCTTGATACAGATCTTGACCGTGATTTCCTAGGAGAGGTAACTACGGGGAATTCTGCCTCCGCGAACAAAGCACTTGGGGGTGGGGGCGGGGGTATGTGATGCATCTCTTCTGCAGTGGTCAATGTTGGCTGCTCCATCTCTTCCCTTCCTGTTGGTGCATTCTTCTCACTAACTTCCTGTCTGGTACCTGTCTCCTCGTCGGTGATTCTGGGGCTATCCGTGTTCCCTCCATTGTTATCTCCTGACGCTGGGACTTCTGCAACTAACGGAGCTGAATCTCTGGGTTTGGTCCGTACGGGTAGCACAGTTGGTTCATATACCATCGGTACATTGTCAGCGGGTATATTAACCGGACCCCTGCGGGGCTGGTTCCCTGGGGATCGACGCTTAGGGCACTGAGCAACTACATGATCCTCCCCCGAACACGCGAGGCACGTACGCACCTGCCCAGGGTATGTTACCCAATAAGAGTCTCCATTCATTGTTACATATGAGGGTATGGGTTTACGTAGTATCATTTTTATCAAGACACGTCCAGTTCGAGTAGGGTAAATGTGATCTGCAGAGTATGTCTCATCTTCAATTTTTAACACTTCCCCATAAGACCTCATGACACGACTTATCACTTCTGCACTTAATTCAATTGGGACTACATGGATTCTGACGATTACATGCCGCTGGTGGGCCCATTCTACTTCAACTTTATGATCACCATCTACGTCACTGTAGATTACCTCAGCACCAAAATCATTTAGTAACCGTTCTCCTACCACTTTTGTCGCAAATTTCACGTACAAACACTTACGAAAGTAATCTATTTCAAAACTGAGCACTTGGTTCGTAGGCACTTGGTAGACATCATGAAACCATCGATGAAAATCCAATGACGTAGGTCGCGTTTTGACCTCACGGAAAACAAATTTCAAGGTGTTTTCTCTTTGTGTATTCATCGTGAACTATTTCATCGTATCTTCACTGGCTCACGGTAATTGTAGTCAAAACCTCGCTTGCACTCCAAAGGAAAAAAGAACTAACACAACACTAGCAAACCGTATACGGCCCTAGCTAACTCGGACAGTTCGATCACTAAGCCTTCTCACGCGAAGAGCGGAGCTCGCTACGAACTGATACCTGCACGAGCTGCAGGCAGACTGACCACTCCGCCACAGGGGCCGGCTTTGAATGTGAAATGATCTATCTGACAAAATGAAAGAGTTGTTCGATGATGTTATGTTGTTTTTATATTACATGTCTGTATTGATTTTTAAATATTAATGTGTGTTTGTCCAACCCATTCAAGGTACTTCAAAAGGGTTTACACTTAAATCCGTAATTCTCCCCAAAAGCATCGCAAACATTATTCCACAAGTTGTTTCATAGAGAGTATCTACAAAGTAAATGATGAAAAATAGGAAAGAATACCTTTACCAAGTGTAAGACCTGTAACTATTTTCAAAGTTAATTACCAATGAAATGTATTCTGTTTCCACCCTCCCTCCTCCTCCCCCTCCTCCCCCCTCCTCCCCCCGGCCTCATCGCACATATTGCAACATGGTGCAAAGGCGTAAAGTTTCTTTACATATGTTTTAGAATAATATTACATCTTGAAATTTGTATTATTTTAAGGGGAAAATTACCCCAAATTTTCATGGGGCGGTCTGCGCCATTATCCTTCACGTGGGTACCCCTTGATTTTTCAATGTCCAGTTATCATTCTGTTAAAACTATCTGCCAATTGGAGATAATTGCCAGTCCTAACAAGCACTGGGTTTTTCAAAGTGAATGTGAGCGACAGGTAACAAATACCAACATCGGATATGAAAATAGCGATTTGGCAATGCTGATGCATGGGAATATTAAGAAATCGATCTGCCCTCCATTTCTTAGTATAGTTTCAAACCGAATGGCAAAGATGAGGATGAATCATAATGATATGATGCAATTGATGAAGGGGCATTCTCAAAGAACACCAATGTCCAGACCGGGATTCGAACCCGGGATCCATGTCGCCGTACTAACAACTCCGCAACGAAATCTCCCACAAGCTGGTGTTTAAATGTAGATCACAAGCGCATATGCAAAGCGGATAGCGACACCTTTAGCAACTTTGAGATATAGTGTCAGAAGTGACTGTTATGACGTCACGTATTTATTATCTGACTTGCAAAATACGCTAGCAGCACTAAACCTAACCTGCCTAACCTATTCACGTGTTTATTTCTGCTATTAGATGCATACGTGAGTAGATTAGGCAGGTTTGGTGCTCTTAGCATATATATCTCCAAGATTCTATACCGCGCTTGAATGCACGTTTTTGCATTGGAAACGATGGAACAATGGCTGCTTTTGCTTACCATTGAGTGAAACTATTACAAATGGCGTTTTCTGTGCATTTCGTTTGCTCGGCGACGGTAGTGACATCCAACAGAGCTGGAACCAACTATTTGCTTCCTTGTCACAAATTCTTTCATAGTTCTGAACTAGATGGCAGGGCATAAGAAGAACTGTCAGCAGGACTCGTACTCATATTAAAAACGTGAAGTGCTCCTCAAACTGCTGCTTACAATCACCATACCAAATGAATTAATTACCTCTTGCGGATTCGAGTGTCTGGTAGACCGGATCAAATTCTCGCACACAACATCTCCAAGAGAATTCTGGCTACCACGCTGCTTAATTTCCCTGTTTACGTGAACATTGAATAATATCCAGGATCACACAATATTAATTTTAATTATAATTACAACCTTAGTGGGATATTTATTAGCATCACTATTCAATCATAAATTTACAAATCTAATACTATTAGAAGGGCAAACCCTAGAAACAACATGAACAATCATACCAGCAATCACTTTATTTTTTTTATTATTGCACTAGTGGTTGAACCCTGCCAAACAAAAATACAAGGTTCGCCCATAAAAAACAGAACTTTTTTTAGGAAAGAAAACAAGTAATTACCTTCAAATGACTTTATCACATTCATAATAATCACCAGAGGAGGCAATACACTTTGACCAGCGTTTGTACAGGTCTTGGAAACACTGTTGATAGTCATTAACAGTAAGTGTTCGCAAAATACGCGTAACATTTAATTTAATGTCCTCGACGTCGTCAAATCTTCGCCCTTTCATAGCCATAAGCTTGGGAAAAAGGAAAAAAATCAGCAGGCGATAAGTCCGGAGAATATGAAGGGTGATTGATCACTGTCACTGAATGCTTAGCTAGGTATTGTTGTACAGACAATGCGGTATGAGGCAGAGCATTATCGTGTAACAGAAACCATTGGCCAGAATCACAGAGGTCCTTCCTAACCCGTTTCATCCTGTTTCTGAGTCGAACAAGCACTTATTTGTAATACCACTAATTGATTGTTTGGTTTCTGCCTTGGTCAGTATATTGAGTTTTTCATATCATGGAAACAAGGGTTAATGGTGTTATAATTGGACCAAAAGTCTGGCAGTTGGTAGAGGCTATTCCCCCTAAAGCCCTCCCCGTGGATCCGGGCCATGTGTACGTTAAACGTCGTGCTCCTTCCTAAAATCGAAAACGTTCCTGCGACACTGTGGTGTCCAGAATCATCTATTACATTCAAAATTATGGTATAAGACAAACAACGGCGTGCCCAAATAGGTAGGGGGGTCATAACCCACATTTTTGGACCAGTATTTCTAAAACGTCAAAGGTAGGAAAATATAATAAAATGAGGACTAACAACTAAAAAAAAGTATACATAACCCCCACCCTTTCAAAAATTTGGGGCACGCCACTGACGACAGGGTTCTGGATTTGTGAGGAAGCTCAGCAAACACATTCGAAATGCTCGAGGATCAAGAATTAGGATGATTTATTTTCTGTTCCCCCTCATTTCCCACACTCATGTACTATGCGCCCTGTAGCATTGCCTTCTGTTTTCCATCTCCGTCAATTGCCTCCTAGTTCCCTAGTTCTATAGTCAAATAAAGTTATTGTCCAGTCCATCGTACAATATACAATAAGACCCCCCCCTTCCTCCCCCCACTTATATCACCAAAGTCAGCGTGGGAAGTTTGAAAAGGCGTATTTCCCAAAAGCCCGTCATCGTCTACTTCAACTATGGGTAGTTGAAGTACTGTCCGCTACGCGGCAGCACCAACTAGCAGTTCGTCCTGACATCTACAGAGAACTGGTTCAACTATCTGAAACGAGATTAGTTTCAGTAGGTAAACAGTAGGCCAATCGCAATTTTCGCTCCAATTGTTCCAGTTGGGAGTGAATCACTAGTTTGCTTCCTCATCATTAAACCTTTAAAACAGGTCTGTACCCAAGGGGTGGGGCAGGAGCGCATAGCCCTCCTCTTGCCATGAAATATTTTAATAAGAACGTACAAAAACCCATGGGTTCCCATCCCACCCAAGTCCAATGGCGCATCCCCCAAAATCAAGTCATGCACCCCCCCAAATCATATCATTCGCGCCCTCAAACCATATCGTAATCCTCACAAAGAATTTAATTACGACAGCGTGTCTACGGAAAGTAACTTTTTTCTTGGCTTTACTGCCCCTCCTCCCTGAACAAGGGTACCCATCACTCAAGACCGCCCCTAAAATCGTTCATCATAATCCCCCCCAAAACAGTTTGGATGAATACGTAATAATTGATGTCTATTTGAAGGAAATACCATGTTAAACTGTCCATATTTATTAATTGTTCTATTTTCGAAAAAACTTAAAGCTAGCACATTGAATGTAGTAAATTAAATTATGTAAATATACATATAAATAGTGTTTGTGAGTGGGTTTATAAAACTCACATTTTGAATATTGAACACAAATTGTTACACAACTTAAAGATAGAAAATCAACCTTGGCAAACCAAATAACATGCTCCAGCCGTATGACCGATTCAATTATTGTTTCACGAGACATTACAGAACCCTAGCTAGAAATTCTTAAGCTCAGGGCGATAATGTAATAAGGTTCCTCTTTCTAAGAACTCACCCTCTCCCCCCGTTTTCTTGGGGGAAATATCATTATTTTAGTAACGCATAACAATAATTACGTGGATTTTATCTTCAGTGCAAATTTAACTTGTTAAAGTATTTTTTTTCTGTGACAAGAAGTTAGGAATGCGGATTCTATATATTTTTGTTCCAAATTATGCACCTGTTTTAAATTAAGGAGTATGCCAACACTAAGCATTTTAAGAAGTGATGTTATTAATGAATATCGAGAATATCGCTTACGTCTTGTAATGCAGCTATAGTATAAAACTTCACAGACACCTCAGTAAAGCGCCAAAGACGCATCCTCACAACATATCATTGCAAGCGAAGCGAGCAAGAACATTTTTACATTCATTTCTTCGCAGGCTTTCAAGAATATTAATTTAATGGAGTGTCAATACTTTCTTAGGA
The DNA here is from genome assembly GCF_977018435.1 of Lepisma saccharinum. Taxonomy (NCBI): domain Eukaryota; kingdom Metazoa; phylum Arthropoda; class Insecta; order Zygentoma; family Lepismatidae; genus Lepisma; species Lepisma saccharinum. The sequence goes on along the minus strand of NC_139230.1, from coordinate 148,372,523 downwards.
TCCCGAGATATTTAGGCTTTTCCAGCTTCTCTTTTGGCATGTTAGGGGTCGAAAACGTGTGGATTAGGGTGATGACTTTTTTACAACCTCATTTCCCTGTATCATAATTTGATGAGCTTTCATTAAAGATTACATAAAATCTTACTTTCAAGGTGATTAGATAAAAAAAACTCACGCACAAAATGATTTTAAAAATTTTATTTATCAGTTTTTTTGCCCATTTTTTGAAGTCACTGTAAGCAGATATAAAATTGAACACAAGCTTTAGAGTCACATATATACAACATTATATAGGGTCATCAAACAGAAAAGGAAGTCAATTATTCACGATAATGTCATTTGACAGGACGAATCTCAGTGGGAGGTTGTCCTTGTTGCGGCAGGAGTCGTGCAAGTCTTGCATAACTTTGATCGCACGCTCACAGCACTGGTTGCTTTGGGCAATGTTGATTGGAGATTCATCTGTTTTCCAGTGGCTTTTCAAGCATTTGAGACATATTGGGTAGTCATTCAGAACTGCAGATAGTTCATCAAAATCTTCAGCGCTGAACAATTGACTGCTGAACCAATGGTCAGCCCATGAGTAGGAAATGAATGAACAAATTTGACGCAGCCTGTTCCGGGTTTCAGGCATCAGAATAAACTCAAGAAGGGCTAGAATGGCACGAGAGTTCAATTGTGCATTGCTGATGTTTGGGATCTGTTGAAACTTCATGAAGGGGATCTCATTCCTGTCAGTGAAATGACGGAAGACACGAGTGAGGTGGTAGAGAAACTTCATGTCGTCTCTCCAGCTGCCTGTTTCCTTTATCTCAGTTTTACCGTTGCTGAAGGCTGTTTTCAATTTATCATAATTGCTCATCAAATTCTGCACAAAGAAGTACTCGATGTTTGGTGATTTAGTCGAACCATGGAGCTCATCGTCCATGACAACACGAAGAACGCGATCCAGCACATAGTGCTGGCAACTGATGAACTTGGGTTTGGGGTGGCCTTTCTCTTCGAACATTTGCTGCAGCTGAACAACAACGCCCGTCTTCTTGCCGGTATTCACACTTGTTGTGTCAGCAACAATCATCACACTTGATCCCCACAGGTTGAACTCCTCTAACACATCCTGGAGTCCTTCTGCGATTGTTTAAGCTTTCCCATCTTTCAATTTGAGTACAGACAACTTATTTTCTTTTGCTTCATTCTTGAGGACCACGGCCTGAAACTCAAAGCCATCAATGTGTTTGCCGTCAAAGTGTATGCTCCACTTCTCCAGATGAAGCGTGCTCACCAAGTGCTTCTTCATCTGAGCAGCTCTCGTGTAGATAGCCTTGTGGATTGCTGACTGACATGGTGTTAGGATTTCAATGCCCTCACCAGAAAGCTGGCGGCACACCTTTGCTGCTCCGTGGGACGACAGCTTTGAGCTTGTAACAAGGCGTCTTGCAATGCCTGTTGGGTTATGCTTCATTCTCATCCTCCCAAGGACTGTCTTTGCTGTTGTCGGATGAGTCCGTGTAACTGTCGGAACAATCAGGTGACGCTGAGCTGGTAAGTGTTGACACAGTCGCTTCCATTGCCTTCTTTCGCTTGGATGGGTGGATGGTCTTTGCACTAGCACGTTTGCAACTGGAATAACCAACCTGGCCCTTGCTCTCAATTTGCAGTTTGTAGAGGTTTTCTCATCCTCTTTGCACATCCATTCGCCTTTCACCTCGGTCACGTCAAACAGTTCATTCAATGAATCAAAGTTTTGTTTCTTTCTGCATCGCTCATAGTCTTTCAGAAGGTTTGCTAGTTTTGCACAAATGACTTGATCAGATACATGCGGGAAGTTCAATGTTTTGCTCCATAGGGCTTTAAGCTCCACAGCAATTAGACTGATCCTCTCTTTCCATTCTTTAGCAGTGGATTCAAGAAATTTGAAGCGTCCAATGACGTGGCTTTTCAGGGGGCTGCGACTCCGTTCACTCAAGGGTGCTTCATAAATTGCCACGTTGCCTCATCTTCATGGCGCTTGAAACTGGACTAAGTTCTTTGTCCAGGTTTCCTTGTTCTTCTCCGTGTTAGAAGAGGTCTTCTTGAACGACATGTTGTCTTCTACTCAGCAACAGAAATAGAAAAGGCCTTAACGTAAATATTAAATACGTAACAAATTAAAGAAACTGTAATTGAGTTTCCATATATTTTATTTAAAAACAAGCAAAAAACAATTATAGAAATTAAAAAAAAAAGACAGACACTAATAATATATTAGATGCTCAATTATAATTAGCGAGAGAGTTTAATGTAGCTCACCAAATAATGCAAGGATTTCTTTATAATATACTCTGGATACTGCGAAATTGCGCATTGCGCAATAGTTATAAGGCAATAATAATGTTGACACAAAATTAATCTAATCAAAACTCAACAACCCGCTTTGAACACTTCGCTTATATAGCAGTTTATACCACACTGCGAAACAGCTGAAGAAAATTTTAGTACTGTACAGAAGCTTCCCATGTAATTACGTCACCGTGACGTCACAATCCGGCCAGACGGCGCACAGCGTTCTATGATTTTCTGGAATATTCCATACAATTCTCTGGTGCATAAATTATTGCACAACTCTGTTTGCTGAATTATATTATATATATAAATATTGTTAATACAATTTTATGAAATGGTAAAATGGCATACATAAAATTTAAAAATGGTTTGTGCGTGACCTTTTTCAATATTTCAGTGGAATATACCTCATTTTAGTCATTAATAGGCAAAAGTTCATCCATTTGTGCTACAGGAAATATTTTTTGAGAAAAAAAATGAAAAAGTCATCAGCCTAGTGTGGATATCATATCGCTAAATACAGTCTCCAAAATTTAATGTTCGAACTCTCTCTCCACTACAGAAATCCCTTGGCAATCTAAGATTTAACACTTTATCAAGAGCTTCCTATCTCACCCTTTAAATTTAATACTCAATCCTACCACCATGCCAATTTTAGACTTACTGTTGATATTGAAGAGTTAAAAAAATTAATTCGCAGTCTCCGCACCAGAATTTCCGCAACAGTCTAAGACAATAGTAATACACAATAATTAGATACCCCCTCAATTAAATGCTCAATTCCCCTCTAACTAAAATACCCGCCATAATTTAAGACTTAGTGTTAGATACTGTCCCCCCAACTTTTAATTCAGAATCCCCCTCAGATCCCACATGTCAATTAAGGTCTAATATGTAAAAGTTGGATATCTCCCTCGCCCCCCCACCTTCGATAATACCCTTAAACACTTTCTTTTCTTCATCTAATGAATTAAATGTGGTGCACTTAATGTGTAAAATGTTAACATATATTTTGGACAAATATAAAAGGTAAAGTAAAGGTAAAGTGTTCCCCTGTGCATAGCACCACGCCATGAAGGCGTATAGGGGGTGTGGGGGTAACGCCCCACACTTTCTTGATCCGGTCGTGAGTGGGGGTGATGTGATCAGCATCACGCCCCTGGCCGCCTTTACCCCCCAGGGTTTCCCCCAGGTACCCATGTTATTCGACGCTGGGTGGGCGCCGGGGCCGCTTCCACCGTTAGAAAAGTTCCCGGATTTGAACCGGCCGGGGATCGAACCCGGGACCTTGAGCATGGTAGTCAGACGCGTTACCGACTGAGCCACCGCGGCCACTGGACAAATATATAAATATTGAATTTTATATTATTTGAAGGGGAAAAAATCCCCCAAAAATCTCGATGGCGCAGCCTGCGCTATAATCCCTCACCCCCCCCCCCCCTTTGGCACCCCTGCAATAACCTATAGAAATAACATTGCCGATTTTTCAGCTTTTGTTCTTGCATAAATGAATTAGTTATTTGTGGAAAGAGGCAGACCCCACGAGTCTGCAGTCTGCAATGTATGGTAATCTTAGTTTTATAACAATTCACGCAAGGCTAGAAAGACGTGCAGATCTAGTCGGGATAGTCCATTCTTTTTAATCCCTGTACGGTTGGAAACGCTGCGCTCTCACCACTCGATTTTCCTCCTCCTCCTCTGCCGATATGCGCGGCCCTGCTCTACAGTTAGCTGGGACAGGGCATAGATATATGTTTCTTATAGAAAAGCTTTTTCTAGTAAACGGTCCTGTAAAATATTTGAACAGTTTGATTAAAGCAAATAAAAAAATGTATGTAAATATACATTTTTCTGTTTCTGTTATCGTGTATATGAACATGGAAATGTTTGTTGAGTGTGTTAATGAAACTATAATAATTTCAGTAAGTTTTCTTCCAGTGAAAATAAAACATTATGGATGCACTCTATAATTATAACTTAAAATATTTCTTATAGTCTTTGTAATTTTGTGTCTCTGAATTTTGGCAATCTTTTAAATGATAGTTTGCAAAATATAAGCTGCCATGTTTATTTACAGTTTAATGATAATGACACTATTTACGGTTTAACATGATTAGTATTTTGTATGTTTTTCTACACAAAATGTTTGATATTTTTGTCTATAAAATCACTACTTTTAAATCAAGAGAAATGTAAGTGTGTTTCAGTTTGCATATTACATTTCCTTTCGTATGGGCTTCACCTCATCAGTACATATATTTTGTTTCCTTTCTTAGAGCCCAATAAACACAATTAAATGATTACGAGATTAATGTACTTTCACCAAAAGTGATTCTGATATCTACAAAATCTTTATGTGCATAATTCTATAAATTATTTATTTAATGTCATTTAAATCAGTGATTTTTTAAAAAATAAATCACCTGATTTAAATCATTCCATCTTGCTGTTAATATTATCCAGCATTTTCTTGTGTACGTTACACAGTGCCACAGAGTTAAGGCGCTTTTGGGTCATCGTTCTTCTTATCTTAAATATCATTTGACGCGACGCAAAGCACTGAAACTACGATCAGTCTCGCGAGAAGAGGCAAGCGGTGTCAAATTCAAGAGCACTAGTTTCCCTACTTCTTTAAATAGTTGTCTTACTTAAGAACAATATTAATGCAAACAATGTAAAACTCAATAGGAAGTAAGCTTCAAAAAAACTATGGATAAAGCGGGGATAATGGAATACATAAAACTAGGCATGGGATGAACAGATTCTCTCGGGCTATCGACCAGGTGAGTTGTGTAAATGATTCTAAGCTTTCGAGAGCTAACATCACATCTTCAGGGCAGAAGATGAGAGTGACGTTAGCTCTCGAAAGCTTGGAATCTTTTCTACAACTCACCTGGTCGATAACCCGAGAGAATTTTTTCATCATTCGTCGTCAGGAAAGCTTCAAGTCTTACTTTTAGGCATGGGATATTTTATTGGAAGCTCCAGTAAGAAGACTAAATTGCAAGTGACAGTGAAATAAGGTTTTCAAATCAATATGAATGAAATGTGTAAATATTATGTAGAGGGATTATCCTGATTTAAGGTAAAACATCTTATGTTACTTATTAATATTTCAAATGTTACAGTTTGCATGCGAAACAGCGTGTTAATTACTTTATCTCACTACTTTTCATCCAGAAATATTGATTGTCTTTCAAGAGGTAGTGGAATCTCGTAAAAGCCCACGAATTCCTCAAAAATATCAAAATTTTCATTCAGTTCGAATGCTGAATGTCAAACGGAGCGCAAAACAGATCTCCCTATTATATCAATGATCTCGTTCTGAATGTCATGTGAGAACCATTTGTAGCCCGAACGTCCCATCCACTACCCTAGTTCGTCTTTTGAAACTCTTTTTAGTAAAAATGTTAACAATACTCATAATTATATACTTAGTATATAGTAATGTCATGTGTTTTGCTGTCTCTGGTCATAGCCCCCGCCCCCAAAGTTGATGGTTTAGCGGTCTCAGCCTCCCCAAATTGATGATCTAGAACATTTCAAATGTGTATTTAAAGTTAAGTTCATGTGGCATAATTCAGAGTAAACTTTACAAGAGAAGCAAAATAATACATTAGATCCTCTTAAGCAAAATTATTTTGGGGGCTCTGCCCCCCACATCGTTAACATTGGAAGGCTCGTGCCCCCCCAAGCCCCATGGAGTCGGCGCCTATGCGTGGAAGTGAGGTTGACATTTGGGTGTGTTAGGAAAGGGTCACCTCTTGATATAACTTGTAGACCGTGTTGCATGCATGAATTGCAATTACAAGTGGGCTATTATTTTTATCTTGCCGATGACCATTTACATTTTACAGTAATTGTCATTAATTTATAACAAACCTCTTAAGTTAAATGTGAATATAGAAAATTCAACGTATATCCCTACACTTAATTACATTACGTCACGTAAAACATTTGCTCGTAACAAATAAATATATGTGAAGGTTATATTTTATTTCTATTTGCACAGCAAACCATAATTTTCGTCATTACTGTCGAAACTTACAGAAAAGACAAGTAGCTATAAAAGTAACTGTATTTCTTTTACTCGTTAATCGAAAGAAATAACTGAGCTGAATTATAATTGCAGTTACTCATTTAAAAACTTAACAAGCAGTGTACGAATTGAACTTTTTGCTTTCGGGGAGGATGTGTTACAAAGAAACCAGCTCTCTTGTTAAATGCGTATTATTATTATAAGTAGTAGTATTAGTGGTGGTGGTAGCAATAATAGTAAATGTAACAAAACATTACAATTCTTAATGAAACATTCAATTCCCTCACAATTTCAGTACCGTTCACTGTTTATTCGGATATATATAGCCTATATTTTTAAATCACGAATTTTTACTCTCTTGTTCTTGAAGAAATAATTTGTTTTGTAGAACTAATATTAAATTAAATTCATAGTTGTATTTTTATTTGAATGATAATTTCCCCTCCATTTTTCTTATGCTCTAAAAACACATTCACGTGAAGTTTCTGCCACCCTATATCATAGTCTTCCTCAGACGGAAGTTTTTCAGGTTTTCTTTCTTTATTTTTTTAGAATCCAAATACGTAAAACTAATGTATCAAGCTTCGTATGAAGTTTCAATAAATGTTCCCGTGTGTTCGAGTGAATATCCCAGCGCCGCCGTCAGGGCGTATAAGGAACTAAATGGTCCAAGTACTGACCATCCCCGGACTCACCAAATCGTCTCCATGAACTGCCGCCACCTGCAGGGGAGTTTTGGAAATAAATGTTGCGGTTGTCGCTCGCAGGTTGCCGTATTCAACTAGCGCGTTGCGGGGATCTTGTGAACTACCTGGTTAATATGCGACTGCCATCTTTCCACCACGAGCTATCCCAAGACTGTAGTGACATCTTGTGGCATTAGTCGGCACTCTTTCCCACAGAGCCATTGTTGTATTCTGTTTGTTTACCTGGCTCTCACTGGCCCTCCCCCATCTCTTTTCCTTTTAGGTTTGATTGATTGATTCATTTGCTGTATTTTACTTCGCTTTTTGTGCCACTTTTGGCTAATTTGCGAATATGGGGATGAGTGACAGCATGATGAAATTGATGTAAGGACACTCACAAACATCCATCCCCAGGTCAGGATTCGAACAAAGGACCCCTGGCGTCTTAGTGCGATGTGCTAACCATTCAGCCATGGGGGCCGGTTTTTTCTTTTTAGGATAATCGCGTCTATGAAGTAGAACAATGATGCATACATGGGGGAACAAACATGCTTTAGCATGTCCACGGGCGTAAGGAGCGAGGGAAGTGTGAAGTGTGAAGTGTGAGCCTTCGGAATTTTAAAACTAAGGTACACCCAACAGAAAAAAAATATAGACGAATTGTCCTCCATCACTATTCACATTCAGTTTGTTTTCCACAGTGTGATAATCATGAATTGAAGTAATAAAAACTCAAAGAAAATAATGTTGCAGAATTTGCTGTTGACTACAAGTTTTTGGAACAGAAAAGCTCATGGGGCAGCGGTGCCTGGCTGAATTACTTTTCAGGTTTCTGCGTATTAACTTTTTCTAAAAAACAAACAGACGAGCGCATGGCTTACCCCCACCCCCCTCCTCCTTGGACACGCAGTTTCTCCTAACTTTCAGAATGAAACTCTATCCTTTATTAAACATACCATAATCGAGACTGAACCTACAGTTAAATTGGGTTCCGAATCATTTTGCCTTCACCGGGTATCGGACCCAGAACCCTTTGTTTACAAGGCGACGGCGTTACCTTTACGTCACCTGGGAGGCCTATGTGTCAATATGCAATTTGGAATTTTAAATCCACTTAATGCGTAGAAAGACTAATTGAGAATGGATCAACAGTTCAAGTGGGATCCGATGCATTACGTGGCTACACTGGAAGGAATTTATATTTATTTGTATCATTGCTTACAAAATACAAGACAAAATAGAATGCCGCCTCTTCCAAAGAAAAAAAAATATTTGATGAAACGTACGGGGAAAGTGCTCTGAAACACTGTTAGGATAAACTATTATTGAAATAACAACTTCGGCAATACATCTGCCATATTATACAGGGTGTTTCCGGGCTGATGATACAAACTTTCAGGGATGATGGGAAAGGGCACATGTATCAATTTGAGATAAGGAACACTGGTCCGGAAACGAATTAGTCGAAAGTTATAAGCGACAATCAGTGTATGAAGATGTAATACTTTTATTACCTGCACAAGTTCCACAAGCTGCTACATTCACAACAGTTGTTCAAAGTGGCATCCCCCAGCTTTGCTGCAGGCATGACATCGTCGCACAAAGTTCTCGCGTACCCGTAGACTGAAGAGGATCTCCTGGCAAGAATTCTCGCTGCCTGTGACATTGTTCGAACGACCCCGGGGTTGTTCCAACGGGGGGTTGTTCCCCTCCACCAAACTTCAATGATTTTGATCCCTGCACTCAACCTCATATTTTATCTTAAGCTTAGGTCTTGTGATTATACTTCTGTGGTAACTACTTTAGTCTTAGATAAGTTTATGGAAAAATTAATCCCAAGTGACACTGACTACTAATTACAATTAGATTAAGTATAATTTTTATATTGTGTCACTAATAAATGTCGACAATACATTAACTTCGCTACATCCAAAAAAAGAAGTGGAGAGAAAGTGGCCCGTTTCACGTGATATTCGAACCTGCAGTTTTTAAGAGAACTGAGCCAGTCTCTTACCACTTCCCAAAGTTCCTAAGCTCTCAGAAATTTTATCTCGTTATCTTTCAAACTTTCTTAACCTATCCGCTGTTTTTCACTAGTTAATTTTACAAGCTGGAATAGAGTTTCAGTTCCGCAGATCAGAACTAGATTTCTTATCCGTCTACTCTATTGTAGCATATCTCATGCACTGTAAATGTGAAATATGATTTTTACATTTTCCAAATAATTTCTCATTCAGTCATTCGTCCCGGTTATCTCTGGAGCAAGGCCGCGAAAGCGGCAGAGAAGTGATTGGTCGGAGCGAAGCTGTACACGCTGCTGCAAAGGCTGGTAACTGCAGTCGCTTTCCCCCTCCACGCAATCCCATTCCCTCTCACGTGTTCATAGGTGGAGCCGTCCAGCGTCACTACTTCCGCAGGCTTGTTTTCGTTCGCTTGCTCCAGAGATAGAAGCCGGGACAGAGTATAATTCCGGAAACTGGCCACAGCATAGCCACAGCTATTTCGTATTTACATTCTGGACATGTAGTAGATTACGCTTGTCAACGTGTTGATCCAAATAAATTTAAAACGCATCCCTTGTGGGCACTAACCCTCAAATAGGCATTTATAGGCACTATAAAAATGCGTTTTTGGGCTGGAAACACCATGAAATGAACTTTAAGCATTAAAGCCTACGTTTTACTATAAAGGAATAAAAAAGGCATAAATCCGCACCCTAATTATTATTTTGTTTGTGCCTTTAGAGGGTCATGTCCCTCTCTTCGGGCATCCAAATGGCACGTTTGAGTTGAAAAACGTAACTTAGCTAGTGTTTTAAGTCCACTTTATGCACAGTAATGTTAATTGGGACGTGAACTACATTTTATAGTGGGAACCGCTATGTGCCTCCACCGGGTATCGAACCCGGGACTCCATGACAAGAAGGCGACGACGCTACCACTGCGCCATCGGAGAGACCCTTTGAAAACTTAAAATTCGTTACATAAATTAATTTGCCTGTGGAAGATTTTTTTTTAATTGATTGTAGTGGATGAATCACGTTAACCTACTGCAACATATACGCCTTCTATTCATTTTTTTATTTCATATTATATTTTATACGTTTTTTGGCCGCGGTGGCTCAGTCGGTAACGCGTCTGACTACCATGCTAAAGGTCCCGGGTTGGATCCCCGGCCGGTTCAAATCCGGGAACTTTTCTAACGATGGAAGCGGCCCCGGCGCCCACCCAGCGTCGAATAACACGGGTACCGGGCGGAAACCCTGGGGGGTAAAGGCGGTCAGGGGCGTGATGCTGATCACATAACCCCTACTCACGACCGGATCAAGAAAGTGTGGGGCGTTACCCCCACACCCCCTATACGCCTTCATGGCGTGGTGCTATGCACAGGGGAGCACTTAACTTTTTTTTTACTTTACTTTTATATTATTTATTTCCCTCTCTAGTTTAAACCTCTAAGGTTAAACGACGATGAATATCAATGGGAACAAACCTTTGAAACTCGTGGAGACAGTGTCGTACGCAAGGGGGGGTTACCGGGTTTCAATACCCCCCTTGAGCTTTTGAAATATGCAAAATGCTGTGGAAAAAATAAAAATGACCAATTTATCACAGTCAAAGATTTGCGACAATACTACTACTACTACTACTACTACTACTACTACTACAACAACTACTACTACTACTACTAATAATAATAATAATAATAATAATAATAATTTGAATTAATATTCCCGTGCAGAAAAGCACAGCATTCCAAACACATGCGTCTTTAATAGTGAATGCCTTGAAAATAAACACGAATTATTGAAAATAAAATATGAGAGCATCTATGATTTAAACGACAATAAACGTAACTATTGTAAAATGTTTTGTTGGTAGTTGCAGCGAGACAATCCAGATGTGAATTTTCGTGCATGTGCAAGGTGGATTTTGAGAGCGGTATTGGCACATTTCTCATAAATCTTTAGTGTCGTTTTGGATGCGTCGATATGTCTAAACAATGTAAGCGACCGTGAAGTTCAATTTTTTTTTTTTTTTTTTTTTTGCGAGAAAATATGCAGTGACTATCGCAAGAATTGTGAAAATTCCTTGCTTCGTCGCAGTGTGTCGACGTTATTGCGAACATTCTTCCCGGTACTGATTTCGCATCCCCTTGTGAAGTCTCAAGTGATGCTGTATCTACATCCACATCACTAAATAATGTTGAAGAAGTACTTTGTGAATCAGCTAGAAGTGATAAATGTGTTGGAATGTCTTTAAACTTACTTTTGGATGCAAGAATGGACTTAATGCAATTTAGCGGCATGTATTCCACATCGCGCCTCATCATCATCCTGGGCGAGTTCCATAGGTAAAGGTAATGTAAATTTCCCCGTGCATATAGCACCGTGCCATGGAACATGTAGGGGTGGGGCCCCACACATTCTCGATCGCGGCCATTTTGGAGGTGATGTGATCAACACCCCGCTCCGGCAGCCTTTACCCCCCAGGGTTGCTTTCAGGTGGAATTCCGGGAATCGAACGAGGATCTCCCGTGTGGTTGTCATGTCAGACGCCGTACCGACTAGGCCACCGCGGCTCCTTGGATGAGTTCCATTCTTTGATTATTTCAATTTATTTTAATATATTTGGTTGTTTTATGGAATTTCTTCACACTTAAAATGTCTCACCTATCATACACAAATAACCGTTGACTAGACAATTATTTCGTAACAAAGAAACAAGATTTTGCTTCTAGAATTTGTTAAAAATCGAATGACTAATTGTGTTCTATTCAGGGTGCGAAATCAAATCATTGAAAACTGGTAGGGGGAGAAAGTTCTTAATCTTCATACCCCCCCCCCCCACAAACATATGTGTAAATTATACGATATACATATTTGTAATGTTATTAAAAGTAAAAAATACTAAATTTAAAATATATTATTATTGTTAATTACATAAAGGAAATTAATTTGTTACTTTTATACATATCAGATATTGTATAGCAGCTAACTAATACCTTTACTAACTGGTTAAAGATGTTAATACATTATGAAATAGTTGAAGTGGTTTTATTTTGTGTAAATTTTTGTTTAGTTTGTGTTTATGTTAATATAAATTAATTAGATTTCATAGTTATTATTTTTTGCATTCTTTTTTTTACTTTTATTATGCCTATTGATGTAGATATGTTAATGATTTCTTGAGAAAGAAAGCATTCAATACACACAACTTCACAAATTTGTGTGTGTTTTCGATATTATTCTTAGTAAAGTATAATTGAAATTAAAAGTAATTGCTTATATTTTGTTTGTTATAACAAGAACTCTCCACCCCCGAAAATTTTTGTTGGGGTGGATTTTTGAGACCAAGATTGTTAGGGGGGTGAATCCCCACTTCCCACCAGGATTTCGCACCCTGGTTCTATTGCTTTCATTAGTAACAGCAGCTGCATTAGTAGTATTATTAGTAGTTATTAAAGAAATTAATTAATTAATTATGAGCATTATTAATTAAAGTATAATAAAACAATGGTAATGTGAATTTGGAGAAAGTTTTAGAAATACCCCTCCTTGATGAAATCCTGCGTACGCTACTGCGTGGAGATATACGCTAACAACTCTACCACGGAAGTTGGTTCGCGATATTTAAAAAAAAACTACAGCTACAAAGATTAAACGAAACTGGATATTGTTACTTGCGGTATTACTTTTACTTCTCGCATTACTAAATGATACCTTATTGAAATATACAGTTCTTATCTCCACATAATTCATGGCATGTTGATGTCTCCTTACTTCTTCACATGTCAATTTAGCCCATCATAAAAATAGGTTTAATATCCATGGAGTAGCTACATAATACGAGCCCATGTGCGGTAAACAGAGCTCCAATATACCTTCTATTCTCGGCAAGACAAGAATGTCCCTCGCCTTCCTAGCAGCGATCCTCTTTTCGTCCATATCAGCAAAAGTGCCATAAATTCGCCACTTCCTTATCTTGCTACACAAGAACAATAAAATGGCCACCATCTTTCACTTCCCATAGGGCAGGGATGAGGGTTGCAAGTGGAGAGTGATGTGTTCCTGGGAATGAGGGACGGGGGGGGGGGGGGGAACAAAATACAAACGATACATGAATTGATGGGAAAGTATCTTTTCATTTGTATAAGAACACCGAACAAAATGTCGTGAACTTGAAAATATGATAAAATACATAGAACTGATAAAAAAATTCAAACTATAACCCATTCACCCGTAACGACATTTCTGCACACAACTGTTTAAGAACATTAAGAAATATACGAATTGTCATCACTTCATGGCCAGCTTACTTCTGGCATAGATGTGTACTCATATGATAAGGTCTTTCAATGCATTATCATTATAAAAAGCCACATAATAAGGTTGTTTTGTGGTCCTGGATTCGATACCCGGTGGAGGCACATAGTGGTTCGGATCCCACTTAAAACTGTAGGTCAAGTCCCGATTAGCCTATCTGTGCATAAAAGGGACTTAAAACACAAATTAAACCAATCAATCGATAGGTTGTTTTAAAGAAAAAATAACAAAAATGGTGTGTATTTTGCACAACTGCATTTTTCTTGTACAGAGGTGTTGGAAATACCCCCTGGAATAGACACAATTGGTTGTCATGGGTGTCATGCTTAGGGGACATAAAGGACCCTCACAATGGTAGTTCGTTGTTTTATTTTTTGTCACGGCAAAGCGGTCTGGTGCCTAGCAACTATGAGAATACGACACCTCAGGGGAGTCCAAAGAGGGTAGCTGAAAGGTAGCTGTCATGTGGAAAGAACGAACGTTTCTTTCCTAGTTAATCTCGCAGCTACTCACAAGCCCCTTGTTCTTTCCTCGACTTTTCTCTGGTCATTTGTAGCAGTGTTTTGCCTGTGTTTGGATGAACAAGGAAGTCCTTGATGAATTTCGTCCAAACCTTGTTCCCAGCATTGGGTTTGTTTGCAGAGGTCTGGAGTACAAGTGTAGCCAACTTATAATCCTCTTCTTGTCACACCTAATCTAAATCCACACATAAGTTTCTTCATTCGTGTTAAAATATACGGTTTTCTTACTTTTTAAAATTTCAGGTATCTGCGCCGAATTAAATGCGTAAAAATGAGTACATGTTGGAAGTAAGATGTGAACAAGACAGCCAGCCTTCGTTGCGAAGTGGTTCGAATCCCCCTGAATGAAAAAGTCGAGAATTGAGAATATTTGATGTGAGGTTTGTGTGGAGAAAACTGCCGCTTAGGGGCTTTTCTTAAGAAGAAAAAAATAGTCGATAGGACGCCTGACTGCCATGCGGGAGACCCGGGTTTGATTCCTACGGTGGGAGATCTAAGGTAGAAATTTTTCCGGCCTTGTGAAAGCATAGAACTACTCTGGGGCTCACCCGGCCTCAAATCAATGGGTACCTGCGAGTAACGACGGCCAGAGCGTGGTGCTAATCACACCAGGTCAAAAATGTCGAAATTTAGAATACATCCTCTAAATATGCCTTCACGGCACGGAGCTATATGCACTGGGAACTTTACCTACCTTACCTATCAAACAATGAACGAGATAATTGATTCTCCATCAACACTTGTGTGCTGCGCACATTGATAGTAAATGTGTGTTGTCGAAATTGTATTATTTATTTATTATTGTGGTAGTGGTAGTTCTACCAGTACTTGGATTGACATTTTGAATAATGATTACATGAAACTGATGTAGGGACAAAAGCAAATGGTTAGGCCGGGACTCGCGCACCGTGCAGTCTAGGGCGTTATACTTTTAGCTCCGGCGCGCACAGGTTCGAGTCTCCTGGGAGAAGCTAACAACTTTTCTCCTGAGATTTTGGCCTGTGCATGGAAGCAGTGGCCACCCACCATCGTGAGGAAATTGGGGAGCTGCGAATGAGTAGCGTAACCTGGTCACGGAAACCTGCAACGACCGGGGGTTCGTCATGCTGACCACACGCCACCCTGGCTGAATGATCTGGCAGTCGGTAGGTAGGCCCTGGCCCTCACGGGCTGTTGGGCGACGGGCTATATTAGGCTGGAACTCGAGCCGAAAACCTTCCGTGACGAGATAGTGTGTCAAAAAATGAACGCTCTCGTTAAATTATTAGTCCTTATATCCTGTAATCCACAGTATCCTAGACTTAAACCCCACCTGGTGAATTATTTTTTAACGTGTTGACTTTATGTAATGCATCTTATACCGTAAGCCCGAGTGAGAATAGCACTTCTATTCACATACCCATAGTAAGTTAATCAGTAGCTAATATTTCCTTGTGTTTCTGATACTTTACCTATGTTATAATGTTTGTTGTTAAATATAATCCTTCTTCTTACCCAACAGATATATATTAATCGCCTGCCATAATCTCTACGACAAGCTGTACACAAGCCGCTACATATGCGTCATGATCATGTTTGCCTGGTTGTTCAGCTTCTCTATGATGGTTCCGCCATTGACTGAAGTCTGGGGCAGACTAGGACTTGATCCACCGACATTTTCCTGCACCATTTTGAAGAAGGACGGAAAATCTCCAAAGAAGTTCCTGTTCGTCTTCGGTTTCCTGCTGCCCTGCATTGTCATCATCGTTTCTTACAGCTGCATCTACTGGAAGGTGCGACAAAGCCGTCGCAATGTCCAGGCCCACAGGTAAGCTTTTGAACCTGCTAAAGATCTGGAGTAAGTCTGGTCCAACCTGTAAATTTTCCAGTTCGTGGATAATGCAGATATTCTTAGCAGACGCCATGTGATGTCGCTATAACTTGGTTGAGTTTATTGATGATAATATCGGGCTCAGTGGCGTGCTCAAGGGGGGTGAGTGGGGATCACAACCCCTTTGGTCCAGTTTTACTAAAAAATAACATCAAAGGCAGGAAAATATGACAAAATGAGGGCTGACTACCAAAGAAAGTATTCTTAACTCCTCCCTTTCGAAAATCCTTGGCACGCAACTGATCGGGATAAAGTAATCCATTGCTATTAATATTTATTTATTTATTTTTGGAAGTTTATGTTGGCATCACATGGTCAAGATTGCGTAAGCAAGGAGGGGGAGCTGATGGGAATGAAAGTGCTGGCCACCCCAATGAAAAAATGAAAAATATTTTTGGAACACATTTTGGATAAATATTGGGCCAGCAAAACTCGAATTATTCAAATTCAAAACTAAACTCCGATACATTTGGAGGCCACACCCTGCGAAATGGCGTGAGTGGTCATCGAGTCCCATCGCCTTTTCTATCTGATAGCCTCATGATTGGAGACTGCTGCTTCTTCTCAAGTAGTTTCCCAATTGATCTCACAATTCTAGGCCAACCTTTTTTTTCACTGTGGATTGAACCCAGAACCACTCGCATCAAATGATAGAGTGTTGAATATTCGACTACGCGTTAAAACATTTCTTTCAAATTACTCCTTATTTCAATTTTTGGTTATTTCTACATAGTTTTTTCTGCCCCTTGGGTTAATCAAGTCGATGATGATTGATGATGAATGAAGAAATGGATGACGGGACAAAACCAATACGTCCATGTCTTACCCAGGGTTCGAACAGGGCCTCTGGATTCCTACTGCTTTTCACTGACCACTCCGTCACGGAGGCAAGCTTCGAACTATTCTTGTTTTCTATTGTGAAAAAGTGTTTTAATATTATTTTTTGACGCTCATTTTTGTTCTATGTTCGCAATGAATAAGTTGCATGTTGCTGCATGTGCTTATTATGCTATGCCATTTTGCTGGCCCAATATGGTTGAACAATAATTTGAACTTTTATTATTATTATTATTATTAATATTGAGTTTTAATTGTAATTCCACTTTTTGCACAAGTAGGCTAATCGGGACTGGACCTAAAGTTTGAAGTGGGATCCGAACCACTGTGTGCATCCATCGAGTATCGAACCAGGAACCCCTTGATTGAAAGGCGACGATGTTAGGTTGAATTTCAATAACACAAGAACAGAATGTGGGTCATAGCACAGATACGTCTACTAGGACATTTAATTTTGTCACTTTTCAACTCGTCTTGTATAATAAACAATACTCATGTAAACATATTAATTACATATACGTTACTTGTAGTTGCCACATAAGCTTTAGATGCTTAGGGAATATGTATCAAGCTTTGGAGTTCTTCTGCCCTTGAAAAAGTCTACCAGTCCTTGTAGAAAATAATTCCGTGAACGCTTCAGCACATATAAATATATAATTGTAGTTCTTCAGTTCTACTCAGGCCCGTACCAAGGGGAGGGCCATGGGGGCCATGCCCTCCCTAACTATGAAATATTTTAATGTAAACCCATTAAAACCTGCGAAAAATAACATTGACATTTTTTTAAAAATTTGGAATAATTTCTATTTCGTCCTTGCATAAATGAATGGGTTTGTTGTCGAGAGGGACAGGCTCCAGAAGTCTGCAGTGTGCAATATTTGGTAATTTTTGTTTCGTAACCATTGATGTTAGCCAACCGAAAGAGGTGGCGGTTAGGCGGGTCGTGGGTGGGCAGTTGCCATCACCCACTTTGTGTCACTTTTGACCCCGCACTATCAGTGGCGTCTCCTGACCCTGAACTTCAGGCGTTGGCAAAGAAGGAGTGTTAACCCCTCCCCCTCTCATTTCTGTGAACAAATGTTACAAATTTTGCCTGAACATTTTTGGTGCAAATTTAGAAATATTTAGAAAAACATTAAATTACATAAATTATTTTAAATCAAGTAAATACTTCATTTAAAATATTAATCGTATTTGAAGGGTAAGGAGAAACAAGGACTGCCAAAGAACAGTTTAAACGAGAAAATTAATGTTCAATACTTCGCCATACAATTAATTTTTAAAGCACGAGTTTCAATGATCTTAACGTATGTGGACATTTCTAATTCCAGTGGGGGAGAAATTCTAGTTACTTGGGATATTGTATGTATTATACCTAGTCTGGCCATAAATACTGTTACACACTATTTGGTGAATAAATTGAATATGGTTTCAGATTTTTAAATGTTCTTTTAGTATGTTACAGTTACATATATTACACACAAATAGCACCAATCAGTTTTCAAAATGTACACTTTCCGAAAGTTTGTAACAGTATTTATGGCCAGACTAGGTATATTTAACAAGCCACTTTGGCTAAAAGTTTGCAACCAGAGGGGTCTGGAACTCCCACCACCCCCTACAAAGAACACACTGGACATAAGAATGACTCGTTAATTACAAAATTGCTAAAATGCACATGCACATTCCCGGTTTTTCCCCTTACCCTTCATTTATTCTTCCAAAAAGTAATTTTGAAAAATCAAATGCTCATTACTTACAGTTACTTGAATTCCAGCTCTATTCTTCTTTCTTTAGAGAGAAATGCGCTGATCACCGCCTCATAAAATTTGGATTTATCCCCTTCTCGCAGCTTAGAAAGTAATTCTTTCTCGATGGAGATAAGACTTAAATTCGTCATCCGGTTCTGAGTTTGAGTAGAGCGGCAGAATGTGTGGATCCTCTTCAGTGATGAGAACGATCTCTCGACAGATGACGTCGTGGAAGGAATTGTTGCGATCAACACTGCTAATTTATATATTTCCGTAAACCCACCCACTAGATTCGTGTCCAGTAGATAATTTACAATCTCAATTGGTGTTTTCTCTGATCCTTCAGTGGAAGCATACCAAACATAAAGTTCATTCTGTAGTTTTGTTAAATTAAACAGACTACCATAAATTTCCTGCAATTTATGTACGAGATGATGAGGAAAGTTTTCTCTTTTATTGAAGTTGCCCCGTTTTGTGGGATTTAGTAAATCAAAATATTGCAATTTTTCAAATGATGCGAATCTAATTGTTATCTGGCTGCTGATATTATCAATGATTTCAAAGTAAAGCCTCCGGCAGTGGTCATTCTGTGATTCGTTGTTGAGTCGCCTCATTTTCATTTAAACAACCTCTTCCTCTTCTACTGCACCAGTTATAGAATTCCATAGTGTTTCGAAATTCTTACTTTCCTCTTTCAGCTGTTGTTGAAATTCAGTTATTTTATTACTGCAATACAAAATATCAACATTTTTAGACTGCAATATACTGAATAATACGTCTGAAAAGGCAAGCAAGTTGGATAAAGCCTTTATTAAAAATATGTTTTCGAAATCCTTCAGGAAGCTAGAAAATCCTCTTGAAGTCATTGCAGTCAAATGATCGAAGTCTCCACTTTCACTAACATGTTCAAAAAACATAAGCAGTGCTTCTCTGTTGTCATTGACTGTCCACACTAGCCTAGAGGTAAAATTCCATCTGGTAGGAGCTAATGACGGGAGCTTTCTGGACATGAAAGAAGAAAGTTCGTGTAACCTCTTTGGGGAATGGGAGAAAAACGTAGGCAGTGATTTAAGACCACAAAAGAACACCTTAAGCTCTTTGTTACATTCTAACGATTGTTGCAGCACCAAGTTCATGACATGAGCATAACAATGCGTAAAAAAAGCTTTCGGATACTTTTCCAAAACTTTGCTTTGAAGGCCATTCAAATGCCCACTCATTACAGAAGATCCATCGTATGTCTGGGCAATTAATTTATCCCCACACTTATATTATCCACTATTTGAGTCACGTGACTAAAAAGAGCTCCTGCAGTTTTATCGGCGCTCATGTCATGAAATCCAAGAAATCTTTCAATGACTTTTTTCTGTGAGGCCGAAAAAAAACGTAACACGGTTGACACCTGAGATTTATTGCTAATATCTGATGTTTCATCGACCATGATAGCCACAAAGTCTGCGTTTTGAATTTCATTATAGATTTCATCTCTCAGGACATCCGAAACTGAATTTATTAAATCATTTTGAATGCCTGCCGAAGTACCGCGAAACACTGTAGAATTTAATAAATGTTCTTTTAATGAGGGATCGAACTCGGCACTTGCAATAAGGAATTCCATGTAATTGCCCTTATTTAGAGATGCTGCATTTTCCTCATGGCCTCGGAATGGCAGTTCTTGCTTTGCTAAATAGCAGACGGCGTTAATCAACCTCTTTAATATTTCCCTGTTCTTTTTTACTTTTTCATTGTGTAGCTCTATTTCAGCTTTTCGTTGAGTAACCAAAAGAACGTCAATTCTAGTAGGAGTGGCAACAAAACTACTAAATTTAAAGAAACTAGAAAGATGCAATTCAGACTCACTGTGTTTTTTCGCTGCAGTATTGAGATGATTCAAATCCGCATACCCTTGATAATTCCAAACATTTTTTTTAGTGGAGAATAATAAACATGTCCAACAGTAAAATTTATTCACCACATCACACCCGCAAAGCCAGTCTGAAATTTCATAGAGTTCTTTTCGAAAATGTCTCTCAAAACCTTTTCCAGCACCATTTTTTCCTTTAACACATGTTGACATCGTGAGATTCGGACGTGGTCGACCATTGTCAATCACTTGTTTCTTCTCTGAATACGAAAGCGAAGAAAAGGATTTATTTAAATACTTTTGCACAACACTTTCACTATTCTCCATCTTAAAATAATCACATCACTTCACACCACACGTTTAAAAAATAATGCACAACAATCACGAGCAAAAAAACGCGGAACGCGGGGTGAATGAAAGCCAAACTGTTGGGAATAAATACAACGCCTTGAGAAGCTGACCAGTGCTAACCATGCTCGTGGGTGGTAGGGTGCGCATGCGCGGTCATGCTATGTTTTGGCAGTGGTAAGACGTTGGATTTCCTCGCAACGCCCTGCCCGTCACGGACCGATCTGCCTGCCTGACAACCACTGCGCGCTGCGCCGCGTTCGAAAACTGCCGGGCGCTCGAAACTGACAATTAAAGAAAAACGCTCAAAATCGTAATTTATAAAAGTACAGATACTTTCTTCTTTATTTCATTTTCCTTTGGCCGTTGACACACGACTTACACACCCAGAGAAATCGCCACTGCGCACTATGCTAAACTTTGTCCCGACCCCCAGTTTTGGCAACTTGCCTTCTCTAGTTTTAGCACCCAATTGTCGCCACTGGCTACCAATCATCCCTATTTAGTCGGGACAGTTGCTTCTTGTACCGACTTATTTTCTAGCTGCAGTTGTGATGCAAAAATGTATCTTCTTCTTTTTAACTTAGATTTTGACACGTTCTTTAATAATCATTGCAAATACGTATCATTTAAATTATATATATATATATTTTTTAAACATAGAATTATCAGAGGTCCTGATATAAGAAAACAAAGCTGGCCTCCGTGGGGGAGTTGTTTTTGACTCCGCGCTACGACACCATGGATTCCGGGTTCGAATCCCGGCCTGAGCATGGGTGTTCTTTGTGAGTGTGTTCCTTTATCAATTTCATCATATCATCCGCTCATCCTCGTCGTCGCAATTAGGCAAATTTGGCAGAAAAGCAACGAGAAACAACCTAATTGAATCAACCTTACAGCATATCTAATCTTCTCTTCGTTTCATATTTTCGAATCTAAAAACACTTGGTATGGGCCTTATAGCAACATAAACAAACTAAAGATAAAACACAAATGCAAGGCTAATAAAGTATGAATTAATGTTATTGATAGAAAGCAAGAATTAAAAATGTAATATTTAATAAAAACATTTTCGTAGGTTTTAATGGGTTCACATTAAAATATTTCATGAAACATTTTCGGATCTGGCCCCTCCCTCAAAAAAAAACCTGGGTACGGGCCTGGTTCTACTATTCAGTTTCTATTATTATTATTGTAGAAAAACACTACATATGCTGACTAAAGCAGTCTATATTTCAGTTAAAGAAAAAGCACTTAACGTGACGTTCCAACCCTCTATCAGAGTCTTTCTCAGATTTGGAAACCAAACTAAAATTAGATCCTGATAGAGAATCACAAACGTCACGTTGTTAAGTGTTTGTTTGCTTTTTTTACTGAAATATAGACTGCCTTGGTCAGCATATGTAGTAGTTTATTTTTCTGTCATGGACAAGGCATAATCGTTTTACCATTATTATTGTTTAATTCTAGTTACACTATTTGATTTTTATTTTTGGGAATTGGGATAACACGTCCGTCTCTATAATTCCAAGATAAGGTTGCTATTTTGTCACCCAAAATTCAAATCAGAAAAGAAAACCGACAGCTGTTTTAAAATATTATAGCAATATATGCTAACAGTTTTTCACAATTTGATTTTCACTTAGAATTCATAGAAATATTTTTTTTTCCAGTCCTCCTGTCCAATCATCAGGTTCATCTACGCCAAGCAGCCATCAAGTTATGCAACGTCGAGAAGACATCCGCCTGACAAGAATGATGCTAACCATCTTCTGCTGCTTCCTCATTTGCTTCTTGCCTCTTATGTTAGCGAATGTTGCTGATGATGAGGTAAGGAATACTCTAAAATACATTCACGATTAAATGCAAATTACCTGATAAGACTGTATTTCTAACGAAGTTTTTTGGTGGAGGTTTTTGAAGTATATTTCAATGATTTCATAATCAAGTTTTAAAAACGGCATAATATAAATCTACTCCTTCTCATAGACCCAGCAACTTTTAGTTTTGAATTTCGAAGAGGATTTCTTGTTGATGAGGATATTTATAATATTAGTTTAAATATCTTCGTAAATGTGTTCAATTTAATCAAATCAACAATTAGACCTGTACATGTACAGCTTCAATAGCTGAAACTGAAAGTACCTGCAATTCTTACCTTGCAGGCTTCGGTTAATACAATTTTCCAAAGGAGTGAAAACATCATTAGCAATTTGCACGCCAAGAATAGTGTTTTCTTTTAAGTAGTCCAGAAGCAGATCTCTTGCTATATTTCTCCATAAGTTCAAGGGCAGAGAGAACAAGTCCATATTGCTGTATTGGATGGAGAACCTCCAAGAAGAGGATTCAATTTTTTGGATTATAAATCATACTTGTACAGTCACGGACTGGTTACTTCTGGGTTGTAATTTTTCCTTTGAAAGTCAATGGGGTTGTTACAACCCAGATCCAGAAGTGTCCGTGACTGTAATATACCACGCGTTTTCCTAGATTCACCGTGTCTTCGAAAGAAGAAATACTGAAATAGTGTAAACATACGGGCATGCTGGACACTATGAAGACTCAACTGGGTAATAGCACAGATAAACGTCCTATTACTTTTATCTGTGATAATAGATTCCGCATTGTTGACGCATAGTGGTTAGGATCCCACTTTAAATTGTACGCTCAGACCCGATTAGCCTTTCTGTGCATAAAGTGGACTTAAAACCCAAGAAAACTCTACATTGTTGATATGCCCATTTCAGAAGAGAATCCTGCATAATTTGCCGTCTCTTTGTATGCAAAGTCTCTGTGTGCAAAAGTTTTGCAATCGTAAATAAGATAAATAATTCGAATTAAAAATCTGAGGTAATAAGGGCCTAAAAGGTTCTCAATTAATTTATGAAATTTTCATCACATAATAATATTTTGTTGCAAAATGAGATAATGTTTAAAGTTAAACATTGAACCCCTTATAAGAAGGGCCCAAACTAAATCCCCCTCGGGGTTCGACGCCCATACAAGATCATCTTTCTATTTTCCTTTCAGATGCGTTTCCCAACGGTCCACGTTTTGGCTTCTGTGCTAGCATGGGCTTCCAGTGTGGTCAACCCGTTCATCTACGCATTTAGCAACCGACAATATCGCCATGCTTACAGGAAACTTCTTTGCTGCAATTCGACTCGCAATGGAGGAAGCATGACGCAGTCCCGTTCTGGGTCCGGCAAAACCTTCATCACAGATATGCTTCAGTACAATGCTGCAACCGATAAGGTGAAGGTAGTGAAGTTGAATGGTAACGACAGGTAAATTCCTCCAGTGAAAAGCATCTCAAAATCTGAGGTGAATTAATACAAATAAAAAATGGACAAGAATAACAGTTACAAATGTTTTATGATGTGCAGTTCTCGTACTTTCTTGTGAACCAAGTTAAAAGTATCTCTCCATTTGTAAAATATATTATATTCAACTGTGTGTCATAGCAAGGACTTGTGACTTACGTGAACCAGCAGAATGTGTGACTTACCGAATGTGAACCAGCAGAATGTGTTCAAGATATTTTATCCGTGCTGCGTAAAACATGATTGACACCAAATTGCAGGGAGAACAATAAAAGCGTTGCTAAAACAAAATTACTTATTTTTTTATCATGAGAAATGTTTGCACAACAAAAACAAGCACTGTAGACACTTTTACAAAGGAGCAAGTGCTATAAACGGAGCAACGAAATAAGCACTCTCTTAAAACTTCAAGAAGGAATGGACAATTTCTTTCATTATTAACTTTCATCGCAGTTTATCTCATTTTCAAGAATAATAATTTTCTTATAATTTATGCATTTAATTTCGTCGCACAACTAGATTTCTGCAGCAACTTTATGTGCCATAAATTGTGCTGATGAAATGATGTTAACTTAGATGTTGTTAAGACTATAACTTGTCAAACTAATTAAAAATGTGTATGACATATAATGCGACTAATACTATAATCATTATATCACAAATATCTTGTTTGTTTTGTAGAAATCACGTGATCAGTGTAATTTTCTTTTTATCTTTGGTAAACTTAACTTCCATGATGGTTGTGTATGATCAATTTATAATAGTTCGACTTAAAAATTGACCATGTAAAGTAGTGTTATCACATTCTCGAACCTTGTATAAAATGAACCTTTTAACCATATCACATTGGTAAGTGCGTGCATTTTATTATGTAAGTTTAACTCATGTTTCATTAATGATTATTTAATCACCTGTAAAGTTTCACAAAAATATTGTATCATAGCGTAGATATGTACTTGCGTTAAAGAGCGCTATTATTTCACTATTGTGTTTTTGGAATGTTCATTCGTTCAACTAACTTTTTTTTTACATATTTTACAGATTTTATAATATGTTTGTAAGTTCTTTGGTAAATAAAACCTATACAATGTAAAACATATATATTGATATGATTGAATTCACCTTTCACGTTGATATATAAAGAATCGAAGATATATTGATATTTGAAAGGAATGTTGAGAGTTATATTTTCCATAGAATAAGATGGAATCATCGGATTATTGTGACAAGGTGATTACACCAGATCGTCTTTTCCCTTTATTTTTCGGATGCAATCGTCGCTATTAGCCGAAAGGGGCAGAAAAAGGCGTGAAATAAACTAAATCAAATAAAATCTTTTCGGGTGCGACATAAATAGGAGTATGAGTGCTACGGGTTAACAAAAGAAATTAACACAGACTAATTGCAGATATACGTTTTATTCAGCTTTGACATCCGCAAATGTTTAAATCCCACAATCTTTACATTTGCTTACAAATTGTACATTTAGTTGAATATTTTTCCAAAAATAAAGCACAATGTACACACATCATTAAGTCTAAATGTATATGTACAGGCACGAACATATTATGCATACAGTTTTTCCTCTTTTTTTTTTTTACAAAAAACATTAAAATTCTGCGAAGAACAATGTTTCTCGAATCAACTTTCTTGCAACACATATTGAGCTTTAACATTTTATATCTTTATCACAGCGAATAAGATATACAAGAAATTGCAATTTTGTCACGTACATTGGAATGTTACAGAAACATAGAGGCGTATTGTATGATTAGATCTTTTTTTTTACCAACAAAGAAAATTACAACCTACACATTTCTTAAAAATTCTAAATACAAAACATATACAACTGCACCACAACTGTGTAGATGAAGTGACAATACAGTGAGTATGGTGTATGTATATTGATACCGAATAAACAATTACACAAATGTTACATACATTTTGCACACAGTGAAGATAATTAAATCTCTTGTAGAAGTGAAATATTATACACAGTAGTGCATTTAAGTCGTATTTCTTTATACAAATAATTTATAAATGTTGTAAATTTTCAATTTTATTATCTTCTTTCTTCATGTCAATTATTAGATGGCTACATGATGGGATAACAAAAACTAATTAAGACATCACAGAGAACATGAACGCATTATGAGATAAAGACAATATGACGAAACATTAATGTTTGGACAGTACAATTCCCAATTATTATAACTCGCATATTTCTCGTTTTTCATATTGTTTTAATTATCCAAGTATCATTATTTACAGAAACTCTGTTGAAAGTATTTATGTTTAACAAAATTGTAGTTACATCACCGCAGTGATGTTTTTGTCACAGATAATTGTAGATGGAATGCAGCTAATTCATTGTTTCTGGAAAAACAAAGTAAATTTTTGTAACGGACCTTTCTGAATGCACTACAGGATTTGACTTTACTCAAACATTGGTCATTGTATTAGTTAAATCATCTAGGTTTAAAATTAATTAAACACAAGGCGCATATTGCTTCCGATTTTGCTTCCAACAATTTACAAGCTGTCAGATACGGTTCAAAGGTTTTCACTTTCACATTGGAAACGTGGGAGAGAATTCATTCCAAACAATTTGTAAACTGTCAACCTCGTTTGGAAAATAACTCACTTGAACACATGTGCGGGTGGACTGACTTGGAAACCTTAATCAAAGTGGCAATTTAGTCCAGGGACAAATCTATTTTACAAATTACATCCGGCAACTTCTGACGTGCTGTTTTAATATAAAATAAATTACTACACGGAAAAAAAATGTGAAGTTTCCCCTTCAATTGAGGTTACAGCGATCCCCACTATTCTCAAGCATATAATTACTTCATTTTCTAGCTTTAGTTTAGAACAACGTTTTAATTGTAAATTTCAAAATTATAGATATTGAGTTCAGTTTGACTGATGTATTCTACCTCTACGATTTCTAGCTCATAAAGCCTCCTCGACGGCGCAGTGGTAGCGTCGTCGCCTTGTAATCAAGGAGTCCCGGGTTCGATTTCTGGTGGAGGCACATGTTGGTTCAGATCCCACTTTAAACTGTAGGTAAAGTCCTGATAAGCCTTACTGTGCATAAAGTGGGCTTAAAACACCAACTCAATCAATCAATTTCCAAGTCCACAATTTTGAACAAGTGGAAGATCATTATTGTTGTACCCATGGACACTTGTAGAAAATGTTCTAAAGAGGGTCAAATTTGTATAGAAACTGTTTCTACAAGTAGGACATGAAGCCCATTAACGTCATTCTTGCGGGTCATCAAAATATAGAAATAAATTATAAAAGGAGGAAATCATGCTGACACAGTGAGAAAGGACACAAAAGAAGCAAGACAAACAGGTACAGAGGAAGAAGATTTATCAAAGTTTGTGTCTTAAATCCACTTTATGCTCAGATAGGCTAATCGGGACTGACTAAGTTTAAAGTAGGATCCGAACCACTGTGCAATATGCTTCACCTGGGATCGAACACGAGACCCCTCGATTACAAGACAGCAGTGCTACTATTGTGCTCTGGGAGGCTCACACACACAGATGAGGGGGGGGGGAGAATCGTGTGTCTGCCTGACTTCTATGTCTTCCCCTCTTTGTATTTTTTATTTTTATTTATTTTGATGACCGGCAAAATGATGTCACTTGAAGAACCTTCTTAAAATTTTGACCAACTTTATAGAACATTGTCTACAAGCATCCATGGGTACAACTCTAAATATCTTCCACTTGTTCAAAATTGTCGAATTTGAAGTTGTAGAGGTGGAATATATCAGTCAAACTTTGAATTGATTTTTGTTTTGATTTCTGCCACTTTTAGCTAATCGCGACGATGAGGATGAGGGATGATATGATGAAATTGATGAAGGGGCATTCACAAAGATCATCCATGCCCAGGCCGGGATTCGGATGCTTAACCCCAGGCGTCGTAGCGTGCTGTGTTAACCACTTCGCAACGGAGGTCGGCAACAGTCAAACTGAACTCAATATCTACATATGTCATTTTGAGACAGAGAGAGTACGATGTGATGTGATCAGCACCACATACCAGTCGCTGAACATCTGGAATTCCTTGTGTGCATATGCGTGTGTGCGCGCGTGTGTAGAGGGGGTGTAGTATGTGAATGAATACACTCAAGATGCCCATTGAGAGATAGATGATGAACGTAAGTTGTGACCACAGAAGCAGGTAAGTTCTGAAAGGTTTGTAGACCTTTCCTGAGCTATACTGAACGCAACTCCAACTGGCGGCTGATCTTGACGGCTATTTCTGGCCCTTTCTGTCCCCCGATCGTCTTCGGGGGTGTGTGGCTCGATGGGTGTCAACAAACTCAGTTGCGAAGTAAAAGCTGAAGGGGTCATACCGCTCTCCCGAAGCAACGTTGCCAAGCGTACTTCTGTTTTTGCCAGTTGTCTATTTGCGTGTTTGGGTGTGAAACTCTCTCAAGTAGGACCACGTGTGCAGTTGTACCGTTAACACCCCGCTCTTTACAGTACGTTTGGCAACATGCGGTGGACCCAACGCTCATTTGTTTCGTCCCGCGAACCCTTGTGACTCGAAAATGCCCGATTTCAGTCGAAGAAAATTCAACTGATCGCTGATTCGCTGTTTCCCAGCCGCCAGTTGGAGTTGCGTTCAGTATAACGTCATTCTAACAGCTAGGAACTCATGTGCTTTGGAGAGAGTAACCTGACACGTATGTGTATAGTGTGTGCAGCAACCTTGGTATAGATGTTTGGCAGCCTCAGACCAAGTAAGGGACACAGTACCTGATCTGCCCATTACCTATAACGAAATCATACAAAAAAATCCTATGTAGTGCGAACTGATTAGACTTGGTGGTACAAATTGTGGTTTGGGCCGCTCTGGACAAGGACTTTGCGTAGCTGACGAATATTTTTCTATATTTTTTTGCTTTGAACCACCACACATAAATCCCTTAAAACTAAAATATCTAAAACTGAGCTGGTTTATATAACGAGAAATCCTCATCATCATCTGAAGACTTGTTTTCTTGGAGAAGGGAGGAGGATGATATAAGGTTTGTATTACCAAGGCTGGAGGTAGTATAGAGACATGAAGAGGATTGGTTCAGTCTCGTTTCATCTCGAGTTGCGAAAGCTTGTCTTGTTCTTGGTCTTCGAGTTCCGAAATATGTAGTATAAGAAATATTATCCAGTGTGCCCACCTCTGTGGCGGAGTGGCTAGCAAAGCCCACTACGACGACAGGGGTTCAGGATTCGAATCCCGATCTGAGCATAAGAGTTCCTTGGGAATGTCCCTTCATTAGTTTCATCATATCATCCCTCGTCCTCAAGGTGGTAGAAAGTTAGTAAAATAGCCTAATTTAATCTATCATTATCCAGTGTATCACGGCATAAACTTTGACAATTGACGCCATCAAATGAAACATGTTCTTGATAATGTTGTTCTGTTTGTTACTTCGTTTTCACTTTACGACCATCGAAAAAAAAAAGAATTTTATCGTGAATCAGGCAATTGCGTTTCACAAGTTTAGAGTTTACACTAATGGATTAACTTTGGAATCATGATAAGTAAAGTAATTACCCATATATATACGTATAATCAGGTAGATGTCTGCTTGGTATGTCTGAATACGTTGCATAATAAAGTAATTTTGTTTTTTTTAACTTTCGAGTATTTGACGCTAAGTCTCGTCTCGGCTCGGCTCAGTATATTGCTTTCTCAGATAGGAATGGAGTCTCCTATATACATAACTTACTAGTCCCGTGACTTGGAAGGCGGATATGAGATGTAACTGCAACTACCATTACTCTCCAGTGTCGCCCCAAGATACGTATCCACCTGCCGAACCACAGTCTCCCCCGTGATAGTCAGACAGACGCCATGTTGACTGGATCACAGTGGTTTCTTCAACCCTTACTCCATCGCTTTTTAAATTCGCCGTGTCCTAATTTTTGTCATGATAAAAACAAATGAAATTACATATCCCTGATTCCGGTGTGAGCAATGGTTATGGCATCGATAACGTGATGAAAATCAAAATGACACAAAGAATGAACACTAATTCAAAAGTTACTTCTAAGTCCAGTTGAGTTAGCATCAGATGAAGACGAGGCTGTCATAACCCCTCTCATCAAGTTGTAAGGTTCATCGGCCCATAGAAGCCCCTTATTTATCTTGTTTATGGTCATAGGTTCACACTTTGCAATCGGTTATCCTGACTCCTGACATAGTTTCGTTTCTCATACCTGGTGAATGTTGGAGTGGTACATTTAAGCAATACAAAACCCACTTTCCCCCACCTCTTGGCCCCTTTTATTCATTGTTCTCTTCCAGCTGCCCATGATTTGACATTAATTAAATTTATCAGTCGACGAACACATGAGATACTGGCCTGGGACATATTGTCCACACCCTTGCGTAAATGAAACACATGATATCAGCGCAAAGTCTTGACAAGTTCATTGCGAGTCTACATGACAGGAAACACCCCCTCCCCTCCTCTCCATGTGTCAAGATATTCATCATATTCCTCTCCAACTACGAGCTTCTCTCCTCATATTCTGTTATTGATTTCCTGTGAGGGGCATATTAAAACCATCTTTTCCTTGTCGTCCACGTCATGCATTACAATTAGTGTGATGTTCGAAAATTTTCCTGAGAAGAAATTCCAGTGGGTTCTTGTGAAACCAAGAGTGCGTGTGTATTTGGACACCTCGCTCACAACCGAAATATTCATGAATTTACAATAAAATTTATACGTATATTCCTTATGTATGACAAAAGTCAACTTGCTTAACATATACTATTATGTGTATTGAAATATCATTCAACTTTGAAACTGATTTATAAAATAAAAAAATAATCACAAGAGAATCTACCATACATATAGGTTTCATTTATAACTGATATTGAGCGGTATGGCAGGCACTTGTCGATATATACTCTAATTGCAATTTCGTTTTATGTTGTTTTAGATCGCAACGATAAAATGGATGATAATAGAATCAGATAAATTATAGAACCAATACACAGTACATCTTACCTGGAATTTGAATCCAAACATCCTAGCTTCGATGTTTTCTCACACACATACATCAAACACTACACCACGAAATGACGGAGCCTCCCAGATGGCGCAGTGGTCGCCTTGTAATCAAGGCGTCCCGGGTTCGATACCCGGTGGAGGTACATAGTGGTTCAGATCTAAATAATTCAAACTGTAGGTCCAGTCCCGATTAGCCTTGCTGTGCATAAAGTGGACATAAAACACTAAATAAGCCAACCAACAACTAGATAATACTAGTAAGCAGAGTCATGCCCTGACTTTACATTGTAAATCATGTTTCAGTTTTTCCTTGATGTGTATTTTTTTAACTTCTGCTAGTCATTTATTAAGGCAGTTTTATTTTACGTGTCCAACAAATTTTATGAAGCTCACTTCTACTTTAAATCACAATACACTTTCGGCACTTTCATTCTAACAACTTATACTTGCAGTTCATCTGTATGCAGAGTTCGATTTCTTTTGCCCATTTTCTTGTACCTGGACTTTCTATTTGTTTTTGCACGCAACTTTTAATTGCAACAGTTCCACACTTTCGAATTTCATATTTTTGTGCAGCACTCCATAGTTTTAGTTTGATTTATTCCCGTCTTGGCTCTATTTTACTACACTTCATCTCAACGATAATTTTTAGATACCGGATAAGACATTTGGGATTTGACACTTCACGGCCAATTTAGCTTCTCACAGAAGTAGACCTGGCAGAGAGCATTATTTGAGCCAAGATGCCAGCAGCATTTCGACAATACTTCGCAAACCTCTTACAATTTAGGTAATATCAAAATTTGCAGAGAACCGTTTGCTATTAAGAGCATGGTCGCTTTTCGAAAAATGTCTTCGCAACATTCAAATGGACTGGCGCTGATGAGAATACTCGACGGAGACTCGAGTCGTCGGTGTCCAAGAATGAGTTTCGACGACAGAGTCACTTCGAAGTTCAGGGGCAGATGATGCAATTACCGACACGGAATTGAAAGATGAGAACGATCCTTTGGCTGGTTTCTGTTTCCAATTTCGATGCACTAGATTGCACATATAATGTAGCATGTCTGTGAGAAAATCATGATATGCTCGTCGATAGCACTTATTTCTAAAAACATAAATGATGCAATTAGCTGAATACTGCAGCCAATATATACAAAAGAGAACCAGGTGGAGTCTGGGAAAACCACCTTGAGTATCTATCACGTTTAAGATGGAAATGGGTCCAACGAAGCACACATAAGCAATGCACAGTAGAAGGATGGTCCAAGTCAATCGCAGATCCCTTCTATGCAGTGTTATTTTTGTGATTTCACCAATAGAACTGAAAAAAAAAAACACATTACAACAATAATATACACGACAAAAATTATATAAAAATGCATGCTCAGTTGACATATTCATAAAACTTATTATACCAACATCAAATTAATGATTTGCTACTTACAGTCAGCTTAAACAATATGTATACACAAAGCCGCCTCCTTGTCAGGGGGATCCACCAACCTAGGAATTAGTGTTACTTTCTGATTGTCCATTCATCAATTTCATCTAATCATCATTCATCCTCGTCGTCGAGTTTAGCCATAGTGGCAAAAAGCGACGCAAAATAAGAACTATACAATATAAATATGCACATCCAAATTGTGCTTTAACCAAAGTGATCCTAGAACTGAATGAAAAACCTTCAACTAAACAGAGGATTTTCATTCTAACACCACCATAAGCACATAGGGTGTGGAAAATAATGAATTGAAATCCATACTGCTATAGATCTTAACGATTTGCTTTTTTTATGAGAAGCTGTTGTTTAGTAAACACACAGAAAAAAATTAATTCAACTTAACGAATTATGAGAGATGATCACCTACGAACAAACGTAGCCGATACTGTTATGTCATTTCGTTGTTCACTTTTTATAATATACAGTTTATGCCTATATAGGTTAATCGGGAATGTCAGTTTATCGAATCGGGAATGTCAGTTTATCGAATCGGGAATGTCAGAATGTCGAAATTTATGAAATGTCTATATTTCCAAGCTTGCATTGGTCATATTCTTGTAATAATATTTTTGTCAGTTTTCTTCACGATTATATATATACCTTTTATTGAATTTATGTAGCCCGTTAGATCTGTCAAGCACGCTGAGGAAGAAAAGTTGAAACTTTAACTGATGACTGTTTAAATCTGAGTTGTTCACTAAAATCGTTGTCTTTGTTCTTTTATATGATTATGACCTAATTTAAATTGTTTCCATAATAAAAATATGTCCGTCATGTAAAGGAAATGTAGAATATATATGTCAGTAATCAGTCAGAAAATTAATACAATTATGTTAGTAACAAAATTTTTAGAACATTTTCAACCTTGCTAAATAATAAAATGTTTATATTCCTGTTATAGTGTATTACATGACAGAATCTGAACTACATGTGAAAACACTCTTCATCCCCAATTTGCAATTACACGAATCAGTTCGTTTTGTGTATTCAGTTTTTCTTCGATATGTGCAAGCCTCTCTGTGTTTACAGTTAATGCGTAATATTTATTTTCTTGTCGGCACCTCTGTTCGTGCGTAAATCCATTTTCATCACAAACATTTGAGACGCCACATTCGCATTAATCAATCGGATTTCACAGCATCCAATGAAAAGTGATATTGGCAAAATAAAATTTACAAAGAATTGAATTTAATTTAATTGTTGTTTTAAGTCCACTTTATGCACAGACAGGCTAATCGGGACTGGACGTACAGTTTAAAATGGGATCCGAGAAACTGTGCAATGTGCCCCACATTGGCCAATTTGCCCATTTTTTTTTTTTTTTAGAAAAAATAATATCTGTATAAAAGGAAGGATTACAGTACGAAATGAAACAGGCCTTGAAGTAATATTGCAAACGTAGATATAATGGAAATATGTTTATTCAGCTAGAAAGAATATTTATTAATCACAACAGAATGGCAGCCGATATGTACAGAAACTCTTGTGCCGCAAACCACTTTAATCGAGTTTATATTTTTGATATTTGGGTATCCTACTTTGTTAGGTTACGGACAAAATTAGGTTCAACGATGATTAAATTACATTGATGAAAGAAAATATACACAATAGCAAGACCGGGACTCGAACCCAGGACCTTAGGTGGCGATAACTTAAGCCGTACCGGATTCACGAATTCCTGCATTTAAAATATTATTAAATTTTTAAAAAGAAGCATCGAAATGTAATAATCCATATATTTTGCAATGTTTTAAATGTCAATATCTGTCTTGATTATATATCCATTATTTCTCCTTAGCACGTCAATTAATCATTACACGATTAAAATCTAGTCAATGGTTTTAAATTCACAGGGTTATGATCAATAAATCATTAGAATTAGATTATAGTCTTTAGTATGAGCAAATAAAATTTACCTAAATTACACACTTTATTACAATATTTGCACCATAATATGGAACATAAAATATTTTAATTATTGGAAGAGCTATCTTTCACGAATCGCAGTATTCTTAGCGTAGCGGAATACGAAATCAGGGGTGCTTGGATCGAAATCTACAAGTAGTTAAGATAGGAATGTTTCACTGCATTATTTTTTTTTTCAATTCGTCAGCGTCGCATTAAACTTGCAAAAGTAGAGAAACAATGTAAGTACAATAAAGTATAGTCACCGGCAATAAAAATAGGACAGCTAGATCCTGAAATACTAGCTTCCCTGCAAGGAGTTATGTGTGTTAGCAAATTTTCAATAACATCATCTACTACCGCCGTAGAGTTAGGCAAATATTTCAGGATCTAGGTGGCCCATTTTTACTACATAATGCAGATGGCAAGACGCGAATGTAGTACAAGCATTAAACAAAGTATGATTTACTTTATTTTAAAAAAGGTTATAAGTTTCACTCTAGTAAACACATAGGGGAAAGTTGCCTAAATCGCACCAGTGGTCTAAAAACCAATATACTGAACATTGATAAAATCTAGCGGCTGGGTATGGAAGCTCAGGCATGCCCAAGAACACAAGCAAAGAAACCTGCGCAGACCCACGACTCCTGTGCACCGCACTCCCGCGAGGAGGGCAGGGGGAGAGTGAACCATGCTTCCTTATGGCCCGAGCTGAACGGAAGAAGGGAAAGCTGGGCGGGGACTTTTCGTCCAAGGTTTTTTTTCCTTGTGGTCGCTCTATAGCTGTTGGTGAAGTGATAGGCGTTGTATGCGGATTTGAAGAAAACACCTATCCTTCATGTTATTTTTTTGCACCTTTTTATAAGGATATAGGAGACGAGTGAGTCATATTTTTTTTAACTTTAGTTATTTGTCACATTTGTCAATTCTGTTAGATTAATTTTAACTTCATTCGTATTGTGATATAAGTACTTACGAAGTGAGGCACGGATTTTTTTTCTAAATGGCGGGAGCTTCTAAATAGCACCACGTCGCGTCTGTTCAAATCGCACCGCATTTCGCTACTAAAACTCTACGAAGATTCACGTTTGTTCAGAGACAGGGTCCTTCACCCTCAGCGCTTGCAGACAAAGAACCACACAAGGAAACCAATGAAAGGGCTCAAACAACAACCTGTGTCCCCATCTATATTTCAAGATCTCAAGACTTCCAAGGGAGATAACAAAACTTAACTATAAGAAGAGAAAAATCTCATCCATGAGGCCTACAATTAGATCTAAGAAATTGAAATGTGACCAAGGTAAAACCCAAGCTGATAGTGACACACAATGGTATTCCTTCCTATGCGGAAGAAAACATGGTGCAATGCATCGAGTGCAAGAAATGGGTACACGATTAATGTTCTGGCTTCTCAAACTACAGTCCAATGTTATGTTTACGTTTTCAAGCTTCAAAATTAATGTCGAGATTACATTTACTTGTTTATCATTTTCAATTTTTTTTTTTTGTTTTACACTGTAGAACTGATATATCACAAATGTTTGGAATGATTGTGGCTCTAAATGAACAAACATACTGTCAACAGAAAACTTGTCACTGTATTTTGTAGTTTTTGAGCCTTTGAAACATGTTATTTCTCAATTTTTTAAACTGCAGTGCGATTTGGGCTCCTTGGGGTGCAATTTAGGAGACCAGTTACCGATATCGCACCATTTGCAAGGGTTTGGAATTTCATATTTTTCTGGTACTTTCAATTGGAATAAAATTTTCCAAAGACATATGAAGAGAGGTAAAAGTTCCCTTTACGAGCTGGTATATGAAAAACGTACGTCATGTTACTTGTTTTGCAGCTACGTCCATTTATTTGAAAATTGGTGCCTTTTGGGCAACTTTCTCCTTTGCTTACTGCATATGCATTGGTTGCATATAATGAATTTGAATTTGAATTTAAAATTTTGGGAGCGTCAGCACTAAGGCTATTTTGAACCCGTCACACTATACGGGGTCCAGCCCCTTACCATAACTTAAGTGGCATAACTGTAATGCCGTACAACTAAAATCTTAAAATTTTCTGACTTGGGTTAAAAGCTGAGGCTTTAAAGGGGCATTCAGCACAAGGACGAAACACAGGACAACACACAGTATTATACTGGCACTAGCCTCGTTCGTCTGCAAAATGCTGTTGCATATAATGTAAAAGTATTCAACAACAAGACTAATGAGTTTCTCAAAAAGAAATATAAAACACATACACAACAGAAACAAATTTTATCAACATACAATAATATTGCAAACGTTCATAGTACGTGCGAATGAACAGGGGATTATCAGGGTTTCTAACCCACTATAGATCTATGTATTCCTGTCAACAAAGCAAATTTTTTACCCTACCAGTAATGGTTTATATCTCCCTTCGCAATAACAATATATGAGTAGTTAGTTATATTTCTAAGAGAGAGTGGTTAACGCTGTCGGCTTGAGGTCCCGGGTTTGATTCCCGGTGGATGTACTATAAATTGTTAGTACAATCCCGATTAGCTTAGTTGTGCATTAAGTGAACCTTAAAAAAACAACATTTCTCACACAAATATTTGCCTTAAATTTGAAATGTAAACTTGTTCAAATAGACATGCTTGTATGTGTGCCATGAAACTTAGAATTCAAAAAATAATTCATTCGCAAATCTATACATTAAAAATACTTCACAATTAGCTCAATATCAAAACATTGTAATTTAACGTGAAAATAATATTGAAACGGAACTTACCCACAGCGTTGTACGTTTTTGCTGCTTTGTTTGATGAATCTGTATATTAGAAAATATGATATTACGATGATGACTAGCGGTAAAGCAAAATGGAATCCATACATTACTTGATGTGGGTCGAAATCGTTGGCGCAAACAAAATCGCATTTTCCAACCATTGGATTGTATCCAAATTTTCCAAATTTCTGTAAAAATAGACGAAATAGATAAAATGAATTTTATAAAAAAGAACATGATCAAAGTAATTACAAATTTAAACTTATAAAATGCCTAACTGCTATTTTTCCTAGAACGATTATTTTTTATATTCAAACTTCTTACTGTTTCCTATAATCGTTTGATAGGTATGTTTTCTTCCTCTGTGTTATATATCACACTCTAAACTTCTACTGCTAAGTTAAATTACTGCTAAGTTAAATCTCTCCGTTGAGCCGGATTGGTGGCCGAGGATCTTAAATCCTTTTGGTTTTCGATCCCGCCATCCAATTTTCTATGTTCGAGTCCCTACATGGGCATGGGTGTACTTTATGATTGCCCCTTCATTACTTTTATCTGATCATCAATCAATGTCCCTATTGTCCCATGTGCAGAGATAACAAAACTACAATCGCTGCTTTGAGCAGGTTAAGGTAATTTTGAAAGAAAGAAAAAAAAAAGAAAGAAAAAATATTTTACTTTACTTTTTTTTCTGAAAAATTACGAAATGCTTACAGGAGCTACAAAATAAATTAAGTACCCTGATAAAATACATTTTTCTTGACATTGTGACATTTTGCTGAGAATATTATTTAGAGCATCTTAATGACTGAATAGTTATCCTTACAGCCTGGCAGTAACGTCATCTAATGAACTCAGCTCTGCAGAGGGTGGGTGGGGGGGGGGGGAATATTTTATACGGTGCAGTCATGTCATATATAAGAATATATACTTTTTAATATATAAATATACGTTTAATATGTAAATATATTAAATTTGTGTAATTTGAGCCCATATAAATAAAAACCGTAACGTGTGTATTTAATCATGCACTTTTGTTCTCTGTGAGAAGACCAGAGTGGCAGAGATGCTGTCCTCACCCCTCTTACCACTGTTGTCGGTAACCAATAACTGCAAGTTTGGCAACGACAACGTCTATTTGAAGTCTACTTTATGCTGCGAGTAATTGAGAGTGAACCTACG
Organism: Lepisma saccharinum; assembly: GCF_977018435.1. NCBI lineage: Eukaryota > Metazoa > Arthropoda > Insecta > Zygentoma > Lepismatidae > Lepisma > Lepisma saccharinum. The sequence goes on along the minus strand of NC_139230.1, from coordinate 148,334,234 downwards.
AATTTAAAATGGAATTGGAACCACGGTGTTGTTCTCCCTGATGGCCTAGTGGAAAAGTTGTCGCCATATAATCAAGAGGTCAAGAAGCCAGAAGTCAAATTTCGAATTTCTGTTAAATATTTAAATTGAATTAAATAATCTCGAATACAGTCCACATCTACATATGTCAAATCTGTACTTTGCTGCTTGTAATATTTTGTGGCTACTTAAAATTTCCAAGAAAGTTTAAATTCGTTGGCGGAGTGGTTAGTACAGAGCGCTGCAACGCCAGGGGTTCCAGCTTCAAATTCTAGTCTGAGAATGGGTGTTCTTTGTGAATATCATGTCCTCATCGTCGTGATTAGCCAAAAGTGGCAGAAAAACGACCTACAATAACCTAATTCAATCAATCTTCGGCAAGAAGAAAGATTCACTTACTATCTCTTCTTTAATAAATTTAATAAATGCTTCATTTAAACATACACACAATGCGACAGAGTTGAAATCTACCCCCCTCTTCCAGAATTAATATTTTCAGCTACCTAACAATTGACTTGACAATTGAACTGGACTACCGTTGGATTTTTATCGACCACCTGGACAACAGTGGTGGTGTGTCGAAGGTGGGTTGTTGTGGGTCGTAAACCCCTCTCATTTGGCCCAATATTCCTACGAAATGAACGTCAAACAAGAAACGTGACAAAATAAGGGTTGACTTACTGAAAAAAAGTATACGTAACCCCCTCCTTTCGAAATTCCTGGGCACGCCATTGCTGCACAATCTTTACTTGCGAAAGGGGTGGAATAGCTGATGGGAACCGTTCACTACTTATGCTCATGGATTATGTATTGATGATTTTAGACATCACGGGAGGAATAGATTTACCCTCAACTGTAACATTCGTGGTACGATGTAGTCATAATGAGTCATTATAAGTGTTTTTATCTGAAGATCTTATTATATTTAGTAACAATTTTACACAGTTCGCATTGACAGAGAAACGCTTTCTCCCGTGTACTCAAGGGCCTCAAATAAGCTTGACCGCTTTTTCGGTCGCTTATAGCTTATCGTCAGGAAAGCACTATCAAAAATGAATTTGCCAAGAAATATATTGGCATAATGTAAAAATTATACTGATATTAGAAGAAGGATAATTTGAATTTAATTACACACAAATGACCCGATATAATCTGAATTTGAATTTGAATTTAAAATTTTGGGTGCGTCAGCACTAAGGCTATTTTGCACCCGTCACATTATACGGGGTCCAGCCCCTTATCGTTACACATAACAACCCTAACGTTGCATAACTAAAATCTTAAAATATTAAAATATTCTGACTTTCGTTAAAAGCTGAGGCTGTAAAGGAGCACTCAGCACAAATAAGGACAAAACACAGGACAACACAAACAAAATTATACTGGCCATGGGGCCAGTCGCCAGAGCCTCGTTAGTCTGCAGTCCAGGGTGTACTACGTGGAAGTGAGGTTGACTATTGGGTGCACTACGTGGAATCTGAGAGGTAAATAAAGTTCGTTGTTGAGTCTGGGTTGCAACAACTCCATCATAAGTCAACGGGGTCGTTACAGCCAAGGAGTGTCGGTGACTGAACTACAGGTAAGCAAAAGTGCCAATTATACGATTATAGTAAAGGGTCACTTAAGAATAATTTTTCACAAGAATTATCAATCAAAGTGAAATACAAACGAAATAAATTTACAATATTCACCTTCAGTAAAACTGGAACCAATACACACATGGAGTAAATCCAAATTCCTGCAATTATAAAGAGTCCTCTTGGCATCTCGAACACTTTTCTACACAAAGTAGGATTTAGCAGCGCCATACATCTGAAAAGATTAGAAGATTGCATGTCAATGCCCATCTCAAATGTTTGATCGTAACAGTCATAACAAACAAGCTCAAGTGTTAGTTGAACTATCTGTTATCCGCATTCAGAACGAAACATTCGTCCATTTGAAGAAAAAAAATATTATTTATCCCCAAAAGTAGAATTGTCTCTAATAATTACTTACTTACTCTCTCTCACACACACACATATACTCACATAAGATATGAGCCACGACACTTGAGAATCTGGGTTCGAATTCTGGAGAGGGTTTGTCACTATCATCAAATTTATCAATGCATCACCCATCCTCATCGTTGTGATTTTAAAAAGAAAATGGGACAGATCACTGGGCACTGTATTGATCGATATAGGCAACCTGATTGCCGATCCAATACATCTATAAATAATCTATAAGTAAAAATACCACCCATCCTTTTGTTATCAGTTTTATCACATCAATATAAAAGAATAATTTATGTACCCGGGTATTGTAAATCAAGTGTTTAATATTCAGCCTCCATCTAAGGCAAAATACATCATAGTCTTACATATTACGAGAAATGATTATTTAAATTCTTCAATGCAATATATCGGTTGTAGCGCGTGGTCTCGGTAAATTCTTTGTCAAAATCAGTAAAAATTCTACATCAGTCTATGTTAAGGAGGAAGGGGGCCAACAAGGACACTAGCCCGCCAAGCGTCGGTAATAATTTAGTTTGCTTTACAGGCATCGTGTTTCAGAATGAAATGTCAAGTTCTTTGGATTGTCAAGATGTCTTGAATTCATCCGAACAGTTTTGATAGGTCCACATCCCTCTAACTAGGGCATGCTCAGTTTGAATTTTTATGAAGTTTTTGCTAATATTTTACATAATAATAAAGTCACACAGAAGAAAGTGTTTTGTTAACAGCCACATTACCCTGGAAACTTCATCCGTGCAGACTAAAGAAGAAGAAAGGCGAATGTACCTACTGCCAATTTATCTTATGTGGGGTTGCTTTTTTCCCTGTGTCTTGTTCATATGTAGACTGAGTACAACCTACACCACATCAGCTTTAGTGAGAAACATATTAAATTAAGTCTTTTCATTGGTTTTGCATTTTTCTTGACGATGTTACTGGATTTCTTGACGATGGATTTTTCACAATCAAGAAATTTTATTTTAATTGTTCAGACTCAAATTAGTCTTTGTTGGTAAGTTGACTGTGTCCTCCCATTGTGTGAAGTCCAATTTATGATCAAATAAGACTAATTACGAGTGGACCTACAGGTTAAAGTGGGATCCGAGGCCCTGGGAATCGAACACAGGACAACGCGATAGAGTTCTCCCACTATGTCAGGTCCTCGAAGGAAAACCAATACTTCATGTTTGTATATATACATTTTTAAATATAACATTATAAACTTCCTTTGATCCATAATTAATGTCCAACATATTTGTCTCGATATATTATTTCAGGATCTAGGTGTTCCAACTTTAATGCGGGTGACTACATACCTTACAGGAAAACGAGACAGAGGCCTCTTGATAACAATGACATAGCGACTGAAACTTTCCAGCTACATTGAATTTGTTCATAATTATAACTTTAATTATCTGACACTTTTGGATAATTGCGAATATGGGGTTGAAAAGTGGCAAGATGAAATTGACGAAAGTTATCACAAACACACAAGGACAGGTCACAATACAAGTTCCACAGTCCACAGAGGATTATACTACCTGTGAGTCCAGAGGACTGAGCCTCGTTAGTCTGCAAGTGCAAGAATGCAGCCCAGGGTGTACTACGTGAAAGAGATGGCGTTAAAAGAGATTTCATTACAATTTGTTGTTAGATGGTAGGAAATGTTGGTGTGACTTTATCTAATTTTCAGTATCAAAACTTACTTCTACAGCTTATAATTCTTAAAAACAATCATAAACAGTATAAAGGAACGTAACATGTTTGATAATAATTTTCCTTCACTGGGTTAATATCTTGAGCTAAACTGTATTTTTTCCCGGTTCCTTTACATGAATAGTAGGTTTCTCTTTATATATGTATGCCATATTACTGTCAAACCAGCATCTTGGTCCTCCACTTAAAGTAGAATGTTAAAAAAGCAATTGATTTAATTCTTAATCTTCAATTAGAAAATAGGTTGTGGTTCATAAGACCTTAACAGAGAAGTGAGTGTAATAAAATAGCTCCAACCTGTATTGGGCATACATAAATTAATTATAATTAATTTAATAATAATTAATTATAATTAATACTTATTTAATAAATTATATTATTGCTTTCCAATATGACACTGCTCTCAAGAACGAAAACTACGATATATGATATTTTCTGGCAATTTTGGTTGCAGGGGAAAAGAGATCTCGTCACTCCATAGTCTTGTAAATTTCTCGAATTAATTGGGCTGTTGTGTGTTTCGCACTAGTCTCTTTAATTTTATTAACATGTCTTGAACATGTCTTGCTCCAATGCACTGCGAATTAGAAATTCATGTGAGCTTGATTTTGATTTTTTTAAATATCTAGAAATGTTCAAATTCCAGACAATGTGAAAGCGGTTTTTTTTCATTATTATTTATTGAAGGTTTAATTAATCATAATTTTGAAATTAAATAGTTTTCTATGAACAATTCGGAGCACTAAAACCATGTAAATACAAAAATATTCAGTCATCCACTTTATACTCAGATAGGCAGTTTGATTGATTGATTGGTTGATTTGTTAAGTCCACATTTTGTACAGATATGCTAATCGGGACTGAGCATACAGTTTAAAAGTGGGACCGGAACCACTGTGCAATGTGCCTCCAACGGGGATCAATCCCTGGACTCCTTGCTTACAAGGCCACAGCGTTACCAGTAAGCCATCGGAGAGCTTTTTCCAGCCGGCTTCTTTCTACCTACTATGCTAGGTAATTACAGACCTAGTCAGGTATGGATATATGTATCATTGTCCTTATCCCATCACTACACCTTTGTCATCAGTTCATCATTCATCTTCAACGTCGAGATTAGCCTAAGAAGAGGTAGAAAAGCGATGTAAAATAACCGATCCAGAATAAAACGAAAGTGAAAGAAACAAGTTCCTTCCTTCCCTTAATTCAGCCATACTTTTCCTACTTGCAAGTCAACTTAATATTTTTTTGTAAATTTCAAGTAAATGTAAATAGCACATTATATCAATAGCCACGTAAGAAAACAGTATTTGAACAACAGCATACAATACAGATTGTATATTCCTTGTAAATATTAGATTGCAATTACAATAGGAGCCAATGTAGTGCATGTAATAAATTATCCTCCTTGCATAAATTGAACTTTATAAACCTAACTTGGCAGAAGAGCTTTTGGTTATTAAGTTTATTTTGCTTATTTGTATTGAACTCAACAAGTTGTTGCTCAGTTAGAGAGTTCGACCAGACTTGCTAGAACATGGGTCGATGGTTACCAAATTAATACAAAATGATAATTTGAAGAAAAGAATAAAAGCGATCACTGCATTGTAGTTGAACAAATATTTTGCGAAATATATACCCTGTATAACGGTTGTATTATCTCCCTATATAATTTTAAAATAACTTCCAAGCTCCATGTAAAAAATATCCATCGTTCTAAAGCGTCGTCTCGTATCCAGTGACGTGCTGAGTTATGGCTAACACAATCGATTTTTCAAAGTGGATGAAACTTCATCTCGATGAAAGGCTCTGAAGTAATTTAACCAATTTAACCAAAAGAAGATTTGTAAACATACCTTGTTTGTTCATGAACTTCCATGATGGATTATAGATGCAGGGCAATCAAGGAGCGATTAGAGCTTATGCGTTAGTATTGATCTCAGAAACAAGATTGTCATTATACAAATCACGTCTATCAGCAGAAGCTAAAAAACTGATTTCGTGATTGTGAAGGTAAAGAAGAAAGTGGGGTAGTGGGGTCTAAATTTTGGTCAAAGATGTTACTTTCAATTAAACTTTGTGCTTAGATAGAATAATCCAGATTCGAGGGCCTTCCCGGTGGCGTAGTGGTAACGTCCTTGCCTTGTAATCAAGGGGTTTCCGATTCGATACACGGTGAAGGCACACTGCACAGTGGTCCAGATCCCACTTTAAACTGTAGGTCCAGTCCCGATTATCCTATCTGTGCATAAAGAGTACTTTAAACAACAATTCAATCATTCAATGCACATTCGGCGTACAGTTTTAAGTGGGATTCGAACCACAGTGATCTGGAATCACAAACCTTACTAAATTAATTTTAGAAGCGTTAAAGATTCCTAGTATACTCATTATTCTCGTCCATAGAATCTCTGTATCCTTTCAGATTTTTTTTCTTGCCTCAGTAAAATATTTAAACGCACGAACAAATGTTAAGGGTACGCTGCTGCCTGACTAATCGTTTGCTTGATGTGTTTAGCGGCGAATAATATAAAACTTTTTAAATTAAAAAATACGATTTGTATAGGTATAACTCAAAGTTCCAAAGGTTCCATTCTTTTAGCAAGGATTTGTACAAAGTAGTACACACTTTCTCGCATTAAAATCAAGTTATAATACTGCAAATTCTGAATGAATAATAATAAATTAACAGTCATCTCAGAAAGGAGAGAAACTTTCTTTTCCTGATTGTGAACCAATTTAGATCTGCAAGGTCTGAGAAAAGAAATCCATATTGAACACTCACTGTCCCCCGACTTGAACGCTCGTTACTAAATAGGTGTTTATCCACAGGTAAAAAAGCGACGCTATACTATTTTAAAATATAGACACTTTAATTTAACTTTGTTCTGAAATGAATTGAAAGAGAAATTAAAGTTTTATTTTTTATCACACATGCAAGAAATAATCATATTCAGAATCGAATGTGTTCTTATATGGAGTCCCTGCAGTTGTAGGAATGGCGCTGGGGGGGGGGGGATACCCGGTGGAGGCATTTTAACACCCATGCCCGAATGCTACGGAGACGACACAAGTATGAGTTTTACACTGTTCATTAAGATCACAGTGTTCATGAAGAGGAAAAGAGCTTCGAGACTTATCAAGACGAGGTGGAGAATGAATAGCCACACGTCTATGAAACAAAGAAGAAACCGAACTTTCTGTGCGGAAGTCTTTGTCTGCAACTTATTCAGACATATCAAACAGTGGTTGTCTGATTAATGAGCAAAAACGTATGTCTTGGTTAATTTTAATGTGCATTTTCACAATTTTGTATTTATCACTGCGAGAGCTAGAGAGGTTTTCTAATTCGCTACTGAGCAGTTGTGAAAGTTGTCTGTTGTGCAAGTTGTCTACGCTAGACTATGGAAAGAATTAAATAAATATGATAATTTATAGTTTTGTTTCCCAGTAACCGAATTTAGTTGCTTCGTAAGTCACACGAAACTGTATTTCCAGTAGGAATGCCCTAGTTGGCGCTGCGTTATCTGGCTGGAAATGATGGCTGCCAGGCTGGCTGTTAGACTGGTTTTGGCAACTAGACCGTGTTCTAATTGCAACTGGATTTCTCTGCTAGATGCTGTGCTAAGAGCCAATCATAGCGAAAGTTTGGTCATGTAAAGAACAATTTTTAGTCAAGGAAAGGAGTTTTTGTCTGTATTTTCCTAGTGTTGGTTGTTTTTTTTCGATGCTCAATGAAAAAAAAAGTTACAGAAACGAGGTGCATTAGGGTTCGTTAATATTTAGGGATTTATCACAGCAATGAGATTTATACACGACAGATGTGATTAGCCGATAAAGAAATTCTTTATTATCACTACTGTATTTAATTGTTTGATATATCTTGTTTTTGAAAAAATATAAATATGCTGACCAAGGCAGTAAGTGGAAGAAAGTGTTAGAAAGAGTGGAAAGGACAAGAGAGAAAGAGGAGAGGAGAAGGGAGAAAAATGAAGGAAAAAGAGCGTGAGATATTCTATATGAATATCTCTTCACATTCTATATGAAAGTAATTATGTTTAGCCTTTTAGGTGAAAGTACAGTTGGAAAGTGAAAGCCACCTGCTAGAAAGTTCCTAACAACTTTCTATTAGTCTGGAGGGAGTAAAGTTTGTGTATATATAATGCCCTTTTTGTGTATCTTGTTACTTTTGTACTTGATACAGAGTCTGATGAAGACCTTGCTAGAAGGTTGAAACGTTACGTTTAGTTTATGTTTTTAATAAAATAAATTACTGCCTTGGTCAGCATATTTATATTTTTTCATAATCATGGAAACAAGGCTTCATGGTGTTATACTTGTTTTTGAAACATTTTTAACTGTTTGAAATATATTATTTTATGAATAAATCTTGCGAATCTCATGTATGAATAACCCGAGTTCATTAAAAGCATGTTGAGCGCCATATTTTCTTTCGAGCCAATTTCTAGTGCATGTCTTTGCGTTTGGCAATTGTAAGCAAAATAACAATAGTAGCTATTCTCCTTCAACGTTCTTCCTCAATTCGCTCATCTGCGCAATAACTTGTGCGAACAAAAGTCTGCTAACAAATACAGTACGATAATGAGTATCGTGTGAGGCGAAAACTAGCACATGAGCAAGTACCACATAACTAGTAGCTTAACTGAAAAATCCAGCAGGAAATCTAGCTCCGTGTGATTCAGGCACCAATTGTGTAAATAGGGACTTCGAGGGGAATTATGATTTTTCAATATGATGTAGTGAAAAGTAATAAATAATAATTTAAAGTGAATTATAGTTGTTTTCTTGGATTAGTTAATAAAATATCGCAACGATATGTGCGGTTGCAAATTTTATTACAGTTTTACTACTATTACATAAATTAATTTAATAAGTTTACTAGAAGTGGGTTGCACTGTTTCAATTTATTGATTTGCTTTATTTTACTTCTCTTTTTTGTGCCACTTTTGGCTGATTTGCGAAGATGGGGATCAGTGATGATATGATGAATGGATACTCACAAGCATCCATACCCAGGCCAGGATTCGAACCCGGGACCCCTGGCGTCGTAGCGCGATGTGCTAACCACTCCACAGGGGCCGGCGCATTGTTTCAAGTTCTATCTTAAATGTATTTTTAAATTGCAACCCACATGAGGATTTCGAATGGAAATGTGAAGATATATTCAACAACACAAGCGCAGCGAACTAATGGAACCGAGAAGGCCGCTAGATGGCTCTGGAAGCACGTCCAGCCTCTTCGAGCGTCTCGCGATTGCCCATCTGCTTCCTCTGTGTAAACCACTGGAGGAAGTGATTTAGAAGAGCTCGAAGTTAAAGTTTGCATACAAATCTGTTCACGGCCACAGTGTACGAATCTCGATTGCAAAACAATGTTCATTTCTAAACGTGCTTCTCACCTCTTTTGTAGTGTCATCGAAGGTTCTGGGTTTGAGTTCCGACGTGCAGGTCCCACTTTAGAACGGTCCACTCAGTCTTTGTTTATACAGCGGATTTGCATAAGATACAATTCAACCTAGACTGCGACAAAGCCATAATTTCTACACCTTCCTGCAATCTTATTTTTCATTATTATTAATATCAGGCGTGGGCAAAACCAAGAATAATTGAGGCGCCAGCCTTCTTTTCTCAGAAGCCAATTTTTTTTTCCAAATACGAGTTAAGAGAGCCACGAATTTAACTAAAATAAGCTATGAAATGTAATCTTAAATATTTAATTTATTAATTAATACGAGATTGGATTAAAAGTAATTAAACATTGCGTTGGAGTGACCTTCCTAGTAAAGTCTCAACTGGTAACAGCATGAATTCGATACATACCACTTTTGTCTAATCGCGAAGATGAGGATATTATGAAATTCATGAACCCGAGACCCCTAGCGTTGTAGACTGTACTAGCCACGGAGGTCGGCTTGTCCTCCATCATATCTGAGTATCTCTGGTACTATGCTGAACATGCTCTTTGCCAGGCAATATAACGGCTGGCACTTCTTGGTCTTCCTCCTTTCCTGGTATTCTCAGAATCACCTTCAATTTCAATTTGTAGACAATACGTACATTATGCAATAAAATAATTGATTGTACGTAATCTGTTATGTGAACTAACAAATACAGGAGATGTTATATCATATTTATATTCCTTTAGATTTGCAAACACACGATGTTTAAAGTAGAGCAATGGTTTCTGCAAGTAAAAGTTTCAGCAAACTGAAATCGCAAATGAATCTAGTACATCCAAGAAAGTAGACTGACGTCAGTTGAGGAAGAAAAGAGAGAATCAATCAAAAACAAAAATATGTGTCAAAACCTCAATTCAAAAAAAAAATATTTGATATAAGTTATTTTAAGCCACTATGACTAATCGCGACGATGTGGATGAATGATAATATGATTAAACGACACTCACAAAAATACGCATGCCCAGGCCGAGATTTGAACGTTGGACGTGCTGTGCTAACCACTCAGCCACGGAGGTTGGCACATACTTTGCTTCAATTTTAAACTACAAGTTCAATCCCACTATCTGAGAATGAAATCTACCTAAAAAAATAACTTAGGGATAATTAATGCCAAATGAACGTAACTTTTAGAAAGAAGAAAAATAACACTTGAATCATTGCAGTGAAATTTTTAGAAACTGTTCACAATCCATTGTCTTACAATTTAACTTGATGATGTGAAAATTTCGTGAAAAAACTTTTGGCTCTTTTCTGGTGTTTTTTAAGGTTTTTTCTAGTGTTTTTTTTTAATGACCTTTATTATGCTTTATACAAAGCACTCACGCGCAGTGGCGCAACCACAGGGGGGCATTGGGCATTTCCCCCCAAACCTTGGTCGGAAATGAGTTCTAGGGGGGGCAAGGGGGAGCAAACATTGACGGCCAAGTGTACTTGCAGAGGGCAACTACCGCCCAGAACTTCAAATTTAATGCAAATAAAAAAACTTTTCGTAAAATTTTCTTGCTCGCTTCGCTCGCAGTGCCTTCTTTTTCTTAGTCTTATCAAGTTCAGGACTATAGCTAGGGGACGGCGTTAGACGGCCTGGGCGCCGAACGATCTAAATGAAAAAAGTTATAAAATTGATTGATTTGTGTTCTTTTTAAGTCTACTTCAAGCACAGAAGGGCTAATTGAGACTGGGCCTGTAGCTTAAAGTGGGTTCCGAACCACTATGTGCCTCCACCAGGTATCGAACCCGGAACCCCTTGATCACAAGGCGACGATGTTAAATCTACACCATCGGGGAGGTGTAAATGATATAATGCTATGGCGTTCCGTGAAAGTATTTGCGGCCTATTAAATTAATATTGAATCCAGAAATTTTCTTGCTTGCTTCGCTCGCAGTTTGTGTTTCTTCGCTGTAATGCATTGCAAATCACCAGACAGAGAAATAACACTTGTCTTAATTGATTTTGTTTTAAATGCACGAACAATTGTATCGAGGAAAGGGAGCGTGCACATTTGATAGACAATTTATGCAATTTTTGCTGTTCGTTTATTGTGAAATGGATGAATGGTTGTGTAATGTATTTAAATAATATATGCTGTATATAACATTTATTAAAGAAACTTTGAATACGTACACAATTTAGTGTCCACATCACTGCACGTTGCATATATGTGAAACAAATATCGTGCATGAAAGTTATGTTCATGTAAAAAATAATTATATTTGGAATGCATTTATCAAGCATTTTCTGTCTTTCAAAAATAGTTTATGTGCTTGCTTTCCGTTATTATTGTGAAACTGAACGTGTTAAAAAATAATTCAAATCGTTTGTTCGACCACAAATGCTTTACCACACGAGGATAATAACGTATTTGATACTACCACTACTAATACTGTAGTAATAATAATGTTGGTCCTAGGTTCGAATCCCGGCTTGGGCATGAATTTGCGAGTATCCGTTCATCATTTGCATCATGCCATCACTTATCCCCATCTTCGCAAATTAGCCAAAAGTGGCACAAGAAGCGAAGTAAAATAAAGCAAATCAATAATAATAATGTTATAATAACATAATTAGTAACATTATTATTAATAACATTATTTTATTAAAAATTATTATTGGTACGTTTATCCTGTTACCCCCCCCAGACAAAAATTCGTGGTTGCGCTTCTGCTCACGCGAGTTTTCAATGTGGGGTTCTTGATTTTTAAACAGACATATTATTTATAACATATATTTCAATATGGGGCCTAGGTGTTAATTGAACCGTGCTTGGATACAAGCAAAAACTGCAAATGCTATTTTGTCTTGTCTAATATTTCTCTTTGGCAACACTGGTTACAGGAATCATGTGCTCTGTGCATCGTGCATTCATGTTCGAAGACACCGTGTGATGTGATGTGAAGCGTTACTCTGGGTGTGACGTTATTTTCCTGAATACTTTCTACAGTCTACAAGTAAGTTAGCAAAGAAATTCAGCGGCTAATAAGTCGATAGTGTTCAATTATCCTTGGTAAAGAAGTGAACTCTTGAGGTTTGTTTCAAACCACCACGCTGCTCAAGCAGACCTCCGAGTTGTTGCATCAAGCTTGCGGAAGGCCGTATTTGAGTGTCAGCGATGAATTGGGCAGCAGTGTTAATGCAGGTAAGATATACGTAGCTAGCTTTATTATTACTACCAATTTGTTTAATTGTTTTCAACCTTTGGTTTTAGGCACAACATTAGACATTGCAATATTGTGATCAGTAGGAGGTGGCTGATTCAATCGGTTTGATAACATTCCCAGGCATCCACCTATTTACAGGAAACGTCGCACCTGTTAGGGGGATTCTGGAACTTTCTCATATTTGAAGAGGGAAATTCGTTGTAGGCTATTGTTTTAAAAAGGCAGATGCATTTGATATTTTCTTGGTAAGCTGCAGAGGGTGCCAAACCGAGGCGTCCCCCCTGAGTAGATCTGAAACCTTACTTCTGATTACATAAGCGTGACTATTTGTTTTTAAAATATTTGGATTTGTGTAGACAAAAAATAATTGAAGTTACTGCTGCATGACATACTAAGTATTATATTATATATAATTATGAAGCAGTTTAAGCTAGATGTTACTGTTATTTTAATTTCATAGTGTTGATATTAAACAAATACATACCTACAATAAACGTGTTCTTTAACAGTAACACTTAAGGTATTTAAAGAATAAGCTCTTATTTTTCTCGTTAAAACCGTAACTATATATCATGGTCATCTTTTTTATTGAGAGGTGGTGGAAAGTAGGGGGAATAGGGTGTGGCAAGGTAGAAATGGGGTGAGGGGCGCCAAAAAGCCACCTCGCTCGGTTGTGCTAAAACGATCCTTTGAATGCAACGCGTCTATGTAGCAGCAACGTAACAAGTGCAATAGTTTCCGTTAATTTGCGTTACAAATTATTTTATGTGAATGTGCATACGATACTAGAATTCACGTCCGTGCATATTTTCAGTTACAATACAATGATAGTACGTGAATTAAGGTGGAAATTTTGCGAAAAAAATTCACGTGACCTCGTAATCGCTTGCTAAATTGGAGCGAATGTAGAATGTCTCCAATTTAGTTAATATTTGGTATACTAACTAAATTTGGCCTTCTAATCACGAATCTCTTGTTAAAATGCGGGGGTCGCGTCTGTAAATCGTGAAAAAAGCTGATTTAAGTTGAGATTTTTAATTTATTTTTTAAAGCTGTATCGCATTGTTTTACGAACAAAATTTTAACTAAGCTTGCCTAACCTAACCGAACCTTATCGGAAATTGTTCGTGGGGCTATCCGTCAATGTTTTGTGGGGCTACCCGTGCATGGTTCGTGCGGCTACCCGTTCATAATGTACTTATCAGAAGGCCAAAATTAGTTAATCTACCAAATATTAACGAAATTCAAGATACTTTCTTACCCTAACCTTACCGGAAAAGGTTTCTTGCGGATATCAGTTAAATCTTTTCCCAGTGAGCACATATTGTAACAAAATATAAGTTTTGTAACACTAGCTTCCTCACTGCCCAAAACGCCATTTTTCTAGAAGAACGCTCGAACACCGTTGCCAAACCTACTCTAATCAAAGTCCGCATTCCAGATGCTCTTCTACCTCGTCGTTCTCACTGTCCAAGCAACAACTAATGCTCTGCAAAGAACAGTGTGGCAACGCTGTAAACAGCCCAACGAATGCCGAACGTCACTTGTTCATATCACCAAACATGGTTGTTATGTTTATTTATGGAGAATGATCGCGGTAATGAAGAACGTAATATTGCAACATATATAGACGTAAGTGTACAATTTCTACATGTCACCCCCAAATCTTAACTCCAGATACGTTACCAGCACTGCATATTTAGTGAGTATAAGAAGTAGGGAAGGAATTGGAGGCATTCTCTATATTGTGCATTCATACCGCTAAATTAGACGTCCTTTTCTCGGTAGATACGTGTTACCGTGTTCCAGAATTTCTGAAAACTGCTTCTAAAAATCCATTCGGTACCCATGACCATCTGTAACTCCGCTAAAATTTTGCATGGCTTATGAATATTATGTTTATAGCTCGCGGAGATGTGCTATGGTGAAGAGGAATAGGCTACTTCTGTTTCCTTAGCCTGAAACAGCACAGCCCAAAGGCTTCGCGCCGACTGTACCTCTCTAGAATGATATCGAATTCTTTGATAGATCTTCGCGATTAGCCAAAAGTAGCAGAAAAGCTAAGTAAAATAAAACAAGTCATTCATTCAATAATTTAACTGATAGATTTCGATCTTTTATGTAATTTAAAGTGTGTTTCAGGGCGTGGAAATGACAAGTGCTAGGGAGATTTGATCCCAAAGTACGGCCCGCGCAAGTTAATAATCTATCTCGGATTACTTTCTCTTCACGATTAACCATTAAGTGCATAAGTGGCAGAAGTACAATAAATCAATCAATCGGAATACTTTCGCCGTGGTTATTATTAAAAACCGGCTGCATGCACTCTCAAAACGGCGAGAGAAAGAACAATTGCAAGTGATAACGTCACCAAACTTGACACTTTAATCTAACAATGGAAAATTATAAACACCAGTAAATTCTAACACACTAGTTACACTTCTATTTTGGTTTCCTAAGTTTTCCGACTTTCGTGTTTGATTTACTTGTACACTACCTCTCGCTGTAAAGTAAAAAATGTATGGTTTATGAAGATTATGTAGCATATGAAAGTTTTCCTGTTTTTAGCTCGCAGAAATGTGTTATAGTGAAGTAATGTGTGCCTTCATGTGTTACTATTTATTATGTCGTTGCCAGCTCCGTTATGTGAGCTACAGGTAGGAAATTGTGCATTGTTAATTGGAGTGTTGCTTATAACATTTTATTGGTTTTGTGCGTCATTGCTCACAGAACATGAAATGTATGGGAAAGCAAGTTTCATGTAGTTACGTTGTGTTTCAGCTATTTGTGAGAATCTGAAGTGATCTGGCGTTAGTGACCTTGCACTCTCAGAAATTCTGCTTGGCGGGTAGTTCTGTTGTTCGTGCCGTCTTTGTGAATTTCGTACTTGAGCGTGATTGCTGCACAGCGTTAATAGTAATTGTACATGTTGTCAGGTTCGATGTTGTTAGAATTTCCACATTTTTCATTGTAATGTGTGTGCATACAACCAGTGGTCCAGGAACGAGGGGGTACAGGGACACATTGTTCTCCCAAGTTTTGGCGAGGGGTAAAAAACCCCTCTAAATCCTTCGATACCATTAGTACCCAACATGGTCTCGCTCCTATGCGAGTAGTTTAGGCAGATCAAATTAGGTGATATTATCTTTAATTTATTTGCATAACACAGTGCGTTCAGTTATAGTGACGGCGGCCAGATCAAAATGAGTGGAAGCCACATTTACAAAAGTTCACACCTTACAAAAAGTTTACTTGAGCTAAAGAAAAAAGTTTATTAGTTTTTCTTGTTTGCGGGGGGGACTGGTCAACTGGGAGGAAGATATTCGTCCGTTCCCCTATCCTTCCTTCTGGCGCCGTCGCTGCTCGTAGTGTCCAAACGGGGCTTATCGCCTTGTGATCAAGGGGTCCCGATTTCGCACCCGGAGGCACATTGCACACAGGTTCGGGTCCAGATTAACCAAGTCTGACGTTTTCCAATAATTGGGGAAGAGAACGGGAAACAAAGAATGCTGGTGGTAGAACTTTTCAAAAGTCATGGCAGGGCGTACATACATCCGTCGATTTTTTATGACGAAAATAAAAAAAAGTCGTATTATGTAAAGTATGCAAGGAAGCTAATAAAAAAAAATATTAGGTGTTTCATCAAAGGGGCCCCTTGTTTAATTTCTTCTGACTTTTCCACCTGGAAACAATTCCCATGAAACCTCCCCGTGTGGCTAAGAATATTCTCGCCTAGTGTTAGAAAGGGAGGATTTGTGAGATTTTTTGTGAACTTATAACTCAAGTGAACCCACCCAATGTTTTTGAAAAGTTGGCGCCTTGTCATTGCATGCATTTCCTTTCCATGGAATCAAGGTCAGTATCACCTATCATTCACCTCTTAAAGTCATGTCTCCGCCACAGCCAAAACTTGCCCTCGTATATAACCTTCTGCTTGCGTGACGAATGCAACAACAGCATTCACCTCGCTTAATTTTAGTTTCCCGATAGTTGAAAACTACATACAGTGGGACCTCTGTTCTCGCTTAGGCTACCTATTCAAAGAACACAAGTCTGCTTCTCGCAGTAAAACTACAATTCATACGCCGGTCTGAAAGATTTATACCCTGTCCCAGGTATCTCTGGAGCAAAGCCGCGCATAGCGTCAGAGAAGGGGAGGAAATCAAGTGTGCAGAGCGAAGCAGTACACTCTGCTGTGAAGGCTGGTAATTGCAGTCTCTTTCCCACCTCTACGCAATCCAGTTCCCTCTCACGTGTTCATTGGTGGAGCCGACTCGCGTCACTACTTGAGCAGACCTGTTTACGTTCGCCTGCTCCAGAGATAGTTGGGACAGGGTATAGATAATCCGGTATAGTCTTTATAGACTCGATATCGATAATCAATCGATATCAAACTTTGACATAGCACAGCCCCAGTCCCAAGTGTTTTTTTCTTCTGGATTTCGAGACCTAAGTCCGGTACAATTGCTTCGAAATAACTCTGCAGATTTCCTCACGATTCTCGGTCAGCACAAACATTTTAAATCAAATTGTTTCAACCTGAATGTTGAATGTTATTGAACTAAATAGAACAAGGCACCCCACACGTGAAAACATACGATGTGTACACTTCGCAACATCTTATTTGACCGCCTCGAAAGAATTCTAAGTCCCGAAATCGTAAACTTAGCAACATTGCACTTCAGCTCCAGGTGAGAGTAGCCAACTTTGAGTAGGTTCATCCACTAGACGAAAAACGCTGCGGTGATAGGTTTTCAATTTAACACTTTCCATGAACTTAGAAACTATAAACCGCTATTATAATACGCAATCAAACAGAAATAATAAATTGGAAAAAGAACCTTGAAGGATATTTACGATTCTGCTTGGTCGACTTGAAATTTGGGGGGTTTGAAACACTGAACAGAGTTTTTCTCCACCTGCAGGAAATTGCCATCAAGTTTGTGCAGAAAGAAGCAAATATTTGAGGAGTTGATGCGACATTTAATTTACACTATCTTGCATAATATCGAACAGTCCTCAAAAACATATATTTTACACGACTTGTCGAGAAAATGTGCTTGAAACACAGGAAGGTGGGAGTCTTCATAAACGTCAACATGTTTTTAAGGGTATATCGTCATTAAGTTAACGTAGAGCAGTTGGTTTAGGCGCTGCTATCCTTATTTTTCGTCAAGCGTGAAAGGTCGCGGGTTCAAATCCCACCCTCTCTCTTTCTTTTTTTCCATTTTTTTGATTGCTGAACAGATACCGTTGATATTAGAATATTTGAAAAATGAATCCAATGCACACTTGAGGGAAGTCCCTTCTGCGCATATTTCCCCTTAGAAGTTGGAGATTTCCAGGATTTAAAGTTAAAACTTTTCTTTTTAGTTATTGTTCATATGTTGTGTTAACACACACATTATGATTAATTCACAAATCACATGTATGTATTCAGGATGCAAAATGTAATGTTATTTAAGTTATGTATTGTTTGTTCTTCACTAACACCTAAAATATTGATTATTTGATTTCGATATACTAAAAAAAGATATACAGTTATGTTAAGTAGTGATGTAGTGCAGTACTGTAACGAAGGATAGCGTTTAATGAGTTCACATTGCTAAGATTGGTAATTTTATGTCCGTTCCTTCGTAATGACTGTTGTCAATCCCCTCACCACCATCTTGCCATGCGTCTAAAACTACTAGTAAATCGCTAATTAACATAAGTAAATTGTTATTGCGACGAAGGCCGATTCGATAAGAAACTACTAATAAGTATTTATATAGTGAGTGACCTACAAACAATTCAAAACCTCATAATGATCGTTAATTCCTCACTGCTTTGTATCTAAAATATTTGTCTTCTTTGAACAGAAAGTACGAGTATCAGATATAACAAACTTTCCGCACTAACTTTGCAATATTCGAAACCACCATTACAGACTTAGCTCTATGTAAGTTGATTCTGCGCATTCCACGTGGCATGTGACTTCCTCCTATCATCGAAATAACTTTCTCTTACTATTTCCTTTCCTCTCGTGAAATACAGAGACCAATGTTAACTTCTTAGCACGGTGGATAAACTTTACACCCAACGATATAATAAATAAATAATCCATTGCGCAACAGCCCATGAAGGGCATAGGCATACCTACCGACTTCCGGTCTCCCTCCCACGCTTTCCTTCGTCACCTCTAAGCGTGGAGATCTTCAACCAGTATTGGAATAGTCGGGGGGTCAGCCCGACTTATCCCCAGCCCTTATAGTAGGTCTCACACCCAACGATATACTCCTGAAAAAAATCCTGCCTAGGTGGAGAATCGAACCTACAACCTCCCTCGTAAGAATCAAGCACGCTACCTCTTCTCCAGGTAGCTATTGTTAAAATTTGTTACCAGTTCGAAGAAACCAATTCACACATAATGTCATGTCTATAATTTCCTCATGGCAATTTTCATGAGGAAATGAATTCAGATAAAATCGAGAAACGCTGAAAGGGAAAACTGATGAACATGTCTATTGACGTTTTGTCATATTTTGGAAATTGTGTAAAAATTCCGTGTTTTGAACAAGCAATCGTTTAGTTACGAAGTATTTTGTTGTTTGTTTAAAGTAGGAACAGGAGAGCGAAAAGGAGTCATTTGAACCAGACCCCGTTTCATAGAAACTTCAGCTTTTTTTCCAAAGACTGTATGAAAAGAGAGAGGAACGTATGAAATATAAAATATGTGTGAAATTTAAACAATGGAAACCTTGAAAGATAATACTAACGAACTTCAAACTATGAAAAACATATTTTCGTGGTGGAAAACTCAGTCATTTTCGAAATATGAACTTCATGCTTTTCTTTATTATGAAGTTGAGATATGGGACGATAAGATCCCTCAGCAAGAAAATTTTAAGTAAGCTACCTCCAACTTTTTCAATGATCATAATTACTAATTAGGGTCCGGAAGTTGATGAAAGATCAACTTCTTTTTTCTGACCCTTAAAAACAATGCTAAACCTGATATCATGTCCGTTTCCCTTCAGTTAGAGCCTGAAAACACTTTATATTTTATTATTTTTTCTTTTTGCATTTTTCGGCCTTTTTTGGCTTTTAGTTTATTTGTCAGTATTTTTAACATTTTTTGTTGCATTTTCACTTATTTTTGAGGTTTATTTTTCTCCTCCCCTGTTGTTTCGTGTATTTTAAATGCATTTACTAGTAAAACTTACATATTTAGATTTCTTGACATGGTCTTTTTAGCAAATTCACCATGAATCGAAAATACGGTCTGAAAGGAGATGAATTGGTTGATTTGGTGTTTTAAGTCAACTTTATGCATAGTAAGGCTAATCGGAACTTGACCTACAGTTTAAAGTGGGATAAGAACCGAGTGCATAAAATAACGTGATCCGTGTGGTGTAGGGGGATCGTTTGCTTATGGAATGGAAGGTCATGGGTTCAAACCTACTTCTTTGCAAAATCTTTTTCGGGAAGTAAACGGCTTTGGACGAGAATGTTTATCTACGTTTCTTGGACATTTCCGTTGATATTTATGCGATTTATGTCCAGCATTTCCGGATGCAGAAAGTTGACATGTAAGTTCTTAATATGTGTTAACTTATAACAACTGAATGAAAGGAAAAGTATTTCGGAAAATCCTGCCAATCACTGAAAGATTAAAAACATTAGTAGAAGCATTACTTGAGGCATGCACAGTGGCGACGATTATGGAGTGTGGAGGGGCAGATGACCCAGCACTATGCTAAACATTATCTACTAAGGGAAAGGAACTGTCCTTGCCCCCCTCCCCCACCTTGCCCCATCAGTTTTGAAACCCAATCGCCGCCACTGAGCATGCATCGCATAAATATTTACAGTAATATCATATAATATTATATTACGTTATTAGAACACTTTGTACTCGGTAAATAAAAAGGAAAAAATAATTAGGAAAGGGTGGGATTTGAACCTACGATGTTTCGATCTTGACGAAAACAGTAAAAAACCCAAAGTGCTGTCATCTAACCAACTACTCCAGGAGATTGCTAACAGAAACCTCAGTAAAACACGTTAATCTCAGTTGAAGCAACATTGTGCCGGAGTTTCGAACCATTTTTCGCCAAGAACCAAGGAAAACACACACTTTGCAGAATCATTTGGTGTTGTGCAAGGTATATTTACTAAACATTTCGCATACAATCATCATAAATTTGCCTTCTTGCATTCAAATGTGACCGCAATTCTTTCCAGGTGGATGAGAACCTGTGCAGTGTTTCACAATGCACATACATTTTCCTATTTTCAAATTCAGAACGAAGAATCTTGAAATATTTTCAACATTCGTATTTCTACTTAACATTTTTTTGTCTAGTCATATATTTTATTACTGCTTTAGGGTATCTTTACTTTATGGAATGTGAAAGAATGGAAAAAAAATCACAAGAGCGTTTTCATTCAGGAAGAGGAAATGTTGCAAAGTTGGCTACTCTTAGTTGGCTCTGAAGCGCTGTGCTGCCAAATTTACGAATTCCGGACTTTGAAATTTTTCAGGGCGGTCAAATAAGATGTTGCGAAGTGTACAAACACATCCAGTGGAGGATCGTAACCATACATTCGCAAATATCTTGCATACTGTTCGTTTGCGGCCTCATGTTTACTGAGGCTTTCTTGCTTCTACTATCGTGTACTTTTCACCGTTTCAGTTTGCTCTATCCTTTATGTTACACCCTGTATATTTCGTTTTCAAACCTCTTCGATGTCCCAAGTCACTCGTGTTGTGGGTATTATTCCTTTCATTCCCTGTACAGTCACGGACCCTTCTTACAACCCAGAAGTGTCACTGATTGTATGGAAGGTTTCAGACGGAAGCGACACGCGACAACGTGTGTCTTGGAAACCGACCCTCAGTAATCAGTGCAATTTTCCAAACAGAAGAGACAAGCTGTACGTGTCGCTCGGACTGGGTAGTTTCTCAATAGCGTGCATCGTGTCGCCTTGGTCTGTTGGTAGTGAATGCTTTCTTATAAACTGAAGGGATGTCGCTTGCTGCCGATAGGCTCGTTCCCAAGCGGCATGTTTTGCGAAGAGCCATTTATACGTTTGTGGGTAAGCTGAGGATAAAATTTTCTAAGTAGGGGATAGGAAGTCAAGTGATCGCGAAGTCTAAAACTGCACTAGGGAGGCTATTGGTTGGCCTGATGTGCAACATCTTAAGTATGTTTATTGATCTATAATTGTCTCATTTCCTGTGCATTGCAAAGTACAAAGTCAATACCCTTATCTGTGATTTAGCACTTGAATTCCATGCGAAACTGTCAGCCCTTCAACCCAATAGTAACTGTTGATAACAAAGAAGGTTTTCGTGGACTGAGAAACATTTTATTTATCGCGATCCATCTATCTGTCATTAAGAGTCAAGATAGTAGCAACTGAAATTTTTTGACACGTCCATACCTCAGAAATTATGAAAGATAGAAATATAAAATTGTGTGAACTGCGAGACTAGAAGATTCCATTTTGACTGAACGTTAGTTACCTCATTTGGCCTATCTAGGCAACTACAGGTACTACAAAGATGAAATTTAGTAGAAAGACCTAATCAGCTGCTAGTGTATTGTATATAAATTATCCTTATTGTCAGTAGGTTCAAGAATCAATAACAAATTAATAAAATTGTTAGTGCCCATGTATAATGGTGATGCACAACAAACACACATTGATTTTTTTTTATTATTACAGTGCTGATAAAGTTTACATAACTTACATTTTGTATCCTTCTTTAAAGGTGCATATTCTTGAACGGCATGTATGTTTTCCTTAAATGAAGTCTAGATCTACATTCGCACATGTATGTAATTTAATTCGCAACTTCATTAATGTTAACATGTATTCTGTTTGCTTTGACAAGCTGTGAGATTGCACAAAGTGAACTTCCTCTCTGGGCTTGAGCACTCCATAATTAACTTGTCATTATTTGCTTATTTGAACAGGTGTTCTTTTATGGTTCCATCTCGTCAATATTTCTTTACAATAACAACCAGATGCCGATAGGGAATTGTTCACATCTGACGTACTGAACCAACTAGAACAGTTTAGCAAGACGATTTATTATTGAGAGGTGCCATATGGACGACATGAACTTTTGTCGTTTTAGAGAGTTAAGAAAAATATGAGTATATGAGGCTTATCATTGCTGCAAATAATACAACCAACCAGAGTGTAAATTACTGTAAGGGTTTGGGCTGCCACATATTTCTCCCCAAACGGAGATCACTTATTTCAACTAGATACCTTGGATCACTGATCTGGTATTGCATTCTATTAAAAATTGTCAGTGTTTCAACATGGCGAACGAACGAATAATAGAATTTTAACTATTGTGGGTATCCCAAATTCGGCTAATATTTTCGAATCTGTGTTGAGACAATATTTATCTAGCGCAAGAAACTAAAGGGAGTGGGGCAAAATTTGTAACTGTTTGACTCCTATTATAACTGCTGTGAGTGTAGTGCTATTACGCTGAAACTCTTATGACAGCTTAGTACTTTAGGCAGTTAGCCCTGAGTTGCATTTGATAAGAATCTGTCCACACTTTTCAATCTGGCGGACGGAGTTCTAATTTTCTCCATCAAACGAGGCCCTGAATTTCTGCTCAAATTTGCCTAGATTATATTTACTAGCATAAGAAGCGATAATCCAAACAGGTATAGAGCATCAACTGAAAATTTTTAGTAAGAACTTTGTAACATAGTGCGTGATTTCGGAGCGGCATAGCAATTGGAATGGGGCAAAGTTGTCAATTTTATTACGACGGTAACTTTATCAACATTAGAAGTTTCAAGCTGAAGTTTATGTAGGTACCGTATACCATGGGCAGCTATTCTGGTATTGTAGTTTAGTAAAATCGGTCAAAACGTTTCAAGATGAGGGCAAAAAATCCATTTTTCTTTTTCATTTCCATTTTCACATCTCCGTATAGTCTAATTTTTAGGAGATCAAGAAACGTATTTCATAGGAATTTTAGGGTAATACTTAAGCTTTAATTTGATCACGAAAGCCTTCAAATAGTACGTTATTGGGGAGAATCGAACGACCAAAGTGGAGTGTTAAATCACCATGTTCCAACCACACCAACTGCCACACACAATTACATATTTTGCCCTAATACAGCAGTCAAATACGCTTGAAGTTCTACCCTGGAAATCAGTGAAGTTTTTAAATGCGGCGAACTTATAAAACTTACTGCAAGAAAACTTAGGAAAATTTATTTGGCGCGGTTGATGCGTGGCAGAGATTGGCAGAGATTTTTTGACTTGCTGTTCAGATCAACTTAAATCGAAAATTTGAGTTTTTGTTTTAAATCCACTTGATGCACAGATAGGCTAATATGGACTGGACCTACAATTTAAAGTGAAATCCAAACCACTACGTGCTTCCACCGGGTTTATGTAGAAAAGTCACTTGATATAAGTTCAAACGGAAAGGCAAAGAAAACGCTGAGAAATTAGGTCTCGCACCAAAAAAAAAAAATTTGAAGAATAAAAATATGATTATCCGGAAATATAATGTAAATTTCGAATAATATTTTTTTGCCTACATAAGTTTAATGGCTAACGTTGCCGCCTTGTAATAATATGATCTTGGGTTCGTTTTCCAGTGGAGGTATTGGATGGAGTTCCACTTTCCAGTATGGGATTGCACTTTAAATATTATCTTCAAGACAGATTGACTTACTTTTACTTATCTAAGCATAAATTGGACTAAGAAGAAATCTGCCAAACTTTTAGAATAATGATTCACCACATCCTTTGACACAACACCATTGTGTACACACACACTTCAAGTAAAAGTTTTTCAAATCTGAACCAATAAAATTACTTCTTGTTAAAAAATTATGACTTTAAGTAAGTTTAATTGCACTGATTTCTTGTCTCATTTCAAGAATCTATTTTTGTGAATTACCATTGAACGCCTCACACAGATATGTTGCTATTTCCATGCAAGGTCTTATGGATATGAAAATAAACTTCGTTTTCTGTCCCACCCTTAACTTCAGAGAAAGTTCACTTTGTTTACCCAAAACGTTGGAACGTCCCCCTACGAGAGGAAACCCTACGAGACTTTCTACTTCCTGCAAACTGCCATTGACAGGAGAGTTATAGCACAGGCTGCATCCCCTGAGATGGAAAAAGTCGTAGAAATCGAAGATCAGGAAACTGCTTTGCAAAATCCATTAAATCACTCTCAAGTTTTCAACTTGATGCATTTAGCGTAAAGAACAAAGTTCCCAAGACTGCAGATGTGCAAAGTAAGGTTGTGGAGCCGAAGAAATGAAAGGTTCTACAAACGTGCTTTTTAAAGTAATAATTTGCGTAATTATTTTACGTTTAAGGTGAGAAGTTACGCACCAGTTGTGCATTTATTTCAATATCGTCGGAATGGGCACTGCTACTTAAAAAAAAACAAAAAACCTGAGCGTATCCAAGAGTATGAACTTCTCCCCATGTTGCAAGTGGAGCGTCTTTTTATGTTGATTACTAAGTTAGACACGATGTTTGAAAAATATGACGAATAAGAATTTTCGGAATCCCATGTATTCCTTATGGGCAATCAACTTCAACATCAAGTTACGGCTAATCAAATGGAAGTTTCTACTTTTCCGCTGTTAAAATCCATCTTCAAACTGCCATTTCCCCGTTGATGTATTTTTCTATTCCATCGGAAGTTTTATATTCCCAAGAGAACTAATCAAATCATACTCCCATAAGATCAATGCTTTTCTCCCTGTCTCCTGGCAGTGTTGCCAAACCTGATGCGCATAAATGAGATAAATTTCACCTTAAATGGAGTTAAAACTGACTTTCAAGGAGCTAGATTTACAAAGGCTGGATAAAGTGCCTCCTAGGGTAATGGTAGTTGCCAAAGGGGTGGGGGCGCTGCCATTATCGTTAACTCTAAATTGATGACAATTTATTCTTAGTTTTCACCATCTAGATCCGGCGGCATCACCCATCTCAAGATTCCAAGGATGGTTGTATGAAATCGAAAATAAGGAATTCCCCGATAACAATATTATGTCAATTTCACGTAAAACACGGCGCTATAAAGAAGTATCTGGAGAGATAAGAGGGAGTGGGGCGACGCAGCCAATATAACAATATCACGTTACGTGCAAAATGTATAATTATGACAAAAGTTGGTTTATGTGGGCCGGAACCAGTGATGGCATCATAGTGGGGCACTGGGGTGGGCGTCCCAGTTCACAGCCGAACGAGTGCACGAAAGAGCCAGATCTGGCTCCAAGAGAGCTAAGTTGGTACACTGCCACGGAGGGTAGAGTCTCGTGGAGACTGTATCGCATGCCCTTAAATAGTAAATTTAGTGTCCAGCAAAGTTTATCAGTAACAAAACACTATTATTAAGAGCTGCGATGGTCCAGTCGATTGGGTAGCTGCAGGCCACGTGGGTTCGATTCTAGGAGTGGGTAGGAGTATCAGGGGTGACCCTTCATGAGGACACCCAAATGTCAACTTTACTTCCACGCTGGACTGCATTTTGCAAACAAACTAGGGTTTGGCGTCTGGAGCCGCACTAATGACTAATCCTCTGTGGGACTTGTATGTTGTCCATATGTGTTTGTCCCTTCATCTCATCACTATTCATCCTCATCTTCGCAATTAGCTAAAAGTGGCAGAAACGCGAAGTATAATAAACGAAATCAATCAATCAATCAATCAATCGGAGTGGGTAATCTCGGTTTTTTTCTTTTCAACGACGCCCCTGTATAAAGAAGCTATAAGTCGCATGAAGCCTCTAATCATGGGTTCTTGGGGGCAACCATGAAGGGGGAGCAGCTTAAAGGCAATCAAGTATCGTGTTCTATCTCATCACCTCCACTACTGTCGAGATCCATTATGTGTGGAGCTGTACCTCCACACCCACCATGCGTGTTCATGGCCTGTCTTTACTACTAGAATGGCTGATTTCTTCACATTCATAATCTTACGCCACTTCTCTAGCTTTTTTTGTTGATGAACGTTGAGGATGAACTCATGAAATGAATGAAGGGACATACACAACGATACACACGTGCCTTAATCAGGGATTGAGCCTCGGGTCTCTGGCTTTGTGACGCCTCGCGCTTACTACTACGCCACGGAGGCTTGCTAGTATCATTGTCATTGGCATTAATAATCATAAAATGATGAACACACAGTTTGGACTACTGTCTTCTCGTTGTTGTGGACAATTTCAGTGTTGCAACTTTGCAAGTGAACAAAGGTATAGTTAGCATAGAAGTTCAATTCACTGTATAATAATAATAACAATGTATTTTATTATTGACGTTGCCTGTATACTACGTACTACATATATTTAGGTAGTGGCGGCAGCGGAATTCATAAACATTTCCCTGGGCTCTATGGTACTCTCCAGTGGCGTGCGGTGATAAATCAGGCAGGGGAACAGGTCACCTGCACTTGCTCCCCATCGCATGGGTGTCTTAATATAATACAATAGATCAAGTAAAATTCAACCCTTATTGAAATGTCAGAAGTGACAAACATGAGGCACGTTAAAATTATATGACAATAATAATTTTAAAGCAAATGTGATATAATATAAAGAAAACATTAAAAATAAAATTGTTGATGCGCAACAAAGAAAAATTTGATAATATAAATTTATGAGTCATCAGAGAAAGAAAATAATATTTTGTCGTGACCTGTTTCATCTCTTTATTCGTAGATTAAGTTGACGTTTTTTCATAGAGTTGAGTATTCTTGTAATTCAAACTTTCTCAATCCAATAATGGCACACAGATGGTTGAGTTTTTCATGACGTTCGCTAGATTAGTCAGGGTGGCTACTGTAGGACCATAGTAAAATTCAAGTATAATTCCCGGTTTTCAAAGCGAACTTTACAAAAATTCAAGCAGATGTTTTCTCTATTTCAAACTAAGGTTTTACAGTCTCTCACCACCCACACACATACACACAAACAAATACTTATATTAACAATATATGGTTTGTGCGATTCCAATGAATCCAATAATTCTAATTCACTTGGACGGTACATATATATAATTTAAGGTGCGGAGTTTACATTTGTCATTTCACATAGCTACTCGGCAGTGGCGTGCCCAAGGGGGGGTTGGTAGGGGTTATACCCCCCCTTTGGCCCAATATTCCTAAAAAAAGAACGACAAGGGTAGGAAAATATGACAAAATGAGGACGGACTACCGAGAAAAACTATAGGTAACCCCTCCCTTACAAAAATCCTGGGCACGCCACTGCTACTCGGGACTATAAATACATCTACAAACACAAGTCACATATGTTACGGGAAATAGTAATCTACGAAAAATTGTTAATTCTATAAGAATTTTAAATTTACCTAATCAACTTCAAGATATTTTATCTTGCAATAATCTTCAGTCTATCAGATGGATTGTTCTTCAAAGAACACTAACAAAGCAAATGGATTGAGAGAATTCTGTTTTATTTTCCACGCAGCTTTATTTACCTTCCTCAATAAAAATAAAACCTAAACTGTGAAAAACTTGTTTCAGGTCATTAATAAATATGTATAAATTCAATGGAATTGGGATTTTTAAAAGTTGCAATTTTTCATGTCTACAGAGAAAATTTCAAGCAGAATTCACGCACAATTCCCGGAGCCAATAATTCACGCATAATTCCCGGAATTCAAGAAATTCCCGGTGAGTAGCCACCCTGTTAGTAGAAGTTGTTAATGTGACAAAACCCGACCTGTTCCAGACTCCCTTCTCAGGATTAAACAAGGACAACAATATAATTTGCCACTGGAAGAATATTCAGTTAATAATTTACAGAGTTGTAGTAACTCGTTTGAAAATGCTCTGTGTATGATTTCGTTTTAGTTTTTAATTCAGTTAGAATATGTGTTGGTTTGTTGTATTTTCTGCAAAGTTGAATGAACTAAAGGCTTTCGTCCTCAGCCGATCGATCATACAACACTCGCACCATTCGCTTCTTGTCCTGCCACTGCATGCCTTGAAACTTTGGTCTTGGGGTTGGTGGAACAGGTGGATGTGAGCTGTTCCCTCGGAAGCTATTTCCCAGCGTTTAGCCAAGGCATTTAGCAGACGCTTAGACTGTAGAAGATTTTTCCAGTTCGTTATGAATGTCAGACGCAAGTTCTCAACGAGATTAGGAAGTTATAGACTTTCTACACTCAAATGTATCACTTGTGACGCGATTAAACTTCAGCACATAGCAAAAACTGGAAGAAAAGCGAATCAGCAATATCTCTCTGAGGGAACAGCTAGAGTGTTCAGCTTCCGTGGTGATCGTTTACGTTCGGGCGTGGTCGGAAATACTCGGCTTCAGACAGTAGAGGGCATGATGCTAAGAGACCATGGTAGAGCATGGGGTGAGAACCATGATGCGTTGGGGGTAGATGACGTCAACAAACGTCCAGCCACGGTGAAAGATTTTCTTCAGTGTTACTTTTGGAAACGTTGATTTCGAGAGAAAAGTGTTCTTATTATGTTAATATAAATAATTTAAATAGCCCAAAAGCGCAGTAAGTAGGAGGGAACAGCCTGTTCCCTCTGTTCCATGGAGGGACCGCCACTGGTACTCTCTCAAGTATAAAATAAAATATAACCTTGATTTCTAGCAGACTTCCGTGGCAGGGTGATTAGCACAGCGCTCTAGGACGTTAGGGATATCGGGTTCGAATCTCGGCCCGAGCAAGGGTGTTCTTTATGGGTGTCCCTTCATTAATGTCATCATATTATCACTCATCCTCACCATCGAGATTAGCCGAAAGTGCAGAGAAGCGACGCTAAATAACAGAAATCAAATCAAGAGTGTAGACTAATTTCTGTTCGTGATCTTAGTCCACTACAGATGTTTATTTTACCTTCACCATATTTATCATACGTCTGGTATCGCGACTAGATTTAGGATAATTAGATTAAATAGATGAAAGAATAAATCAAATGAAACAAATGGGCGATCTAAGGTCGGAATTTTTCCTGCCTTGTCCCCGCATAAAGCGGCTCTGGGGCTCAACCAGCCTCAAATCAATCTGTACTTGGGGCCAATCCTGGGGGGGGATGCGGACGGAGCGTGGTGCTGATCACGTCACCTCTAAAATGGCCGTCATCGAGAATGTGTGGGACCCTACATCAACCAAATGCGCCTTCATGGCACGGTGCTATATGTACGGGGTACCTTACCTTAACCTTCACGAAGCACTTCTTTGCCTTATTACCGCTGTCGTATACCCATACCCACCTTAAAAAAATTGCTGGTGATGTGATATTTACCTTGATCTTTCCATTTTCCTAAATTCAGTGAGCAGCATTTTGTAAAATAGAGGAATTCGTCGTAATCCTAAATTAGTCCACTGAAAGGAAACCTTATCATTACTTCCAAAATCTAAAGTGCATATAATTTAAAAAATTATACATTGAATCAACTAATTTCAATGAGTTATTAATAATATAATTTTACATTTCCGGTCCGTATATATTTTAAGCTGTGTTCAAATTTAGCATTGTATTATAAATGTATGTTTTAGTAACATATCTAGTGGTAAGTTTTGTAGAATTACTTCTTTTTGTAAAATATTACTATGATCAGCTCTTGAATTGAAAAGAATTAGCGGGGAGAAGGGTGCTTGGACGAGCGTTGGAGTTAGCTGGGGGATGCTCCTATGGTTTAACATGGTGACAATAAGGCAGCTGGGGGAGAAGCTTTGCGAAAATGTTGCCGCATCCTCCCTCACTTCGAGCACTGTGGTGAAAAATGACGTTTCATCTGCCTACGAGCAGTTTCCTTGGAGGTACTGCAAGATTTTTATCCCAAAGATTTCGAAACACATCAAAATGAATTGATTTGTGGAATTCTCGAGGGTGCTGAGGTGAGGACCACGGTGTTTGGAAATCTAGACGAGAAAAGAAACCGCAAAATCCCGTTCATAAGTCGGGCTTCGTTACATCATTTCCACTTTAACTTTTGTCCCACGTTCAGGGTCATCTGTCTCATGATGCTTTTACATTCACTCGAATAGGCGAATCGATCTTTTCATACCCATGACAATTGACAAGGGAAGATATCCAACTCCGATAGTACATCTGGCACCGAGATCATGAATGTAGATCTCTACGACACCAAGTGACTTTTCACTACTGTTTGTGAAGGGTTAGCTCTCTAAAGAAACAATAGACATCGGTGCAGTTTGACTATCTTTTCTAAACCAGAGGGCTGTTTCTTACTGAAGTCATAATCCTCCTTTTAGCACACAAGCGAGACTACTTCGCCAAAATTGAGGGTCCATATCGTATGTCACGTCTTGAGTGTATCCTAATTGCCACGAATTAAAAGTTGAAGGCTTTTGAAGTTGTTTGGCTATGTATTTTCTTCTGATAATATACTCACGTTCATTACGCTTTGACGCTTGAATAACGCCGGCCTCCGTTGCGGAGTGGCCAGCACAGAGCTCTACAATACAAGAGGTCTCGAGTTCGAATACCGGCCCAGGCATGGGTGTTCTTTGTGAGTGTCCCTCAGCAGGTTCTTCATATCACTCACTCATCCTCACCTTCGCGATTAGCCAAAAGTGGCGGAAATGCGAAGTAAACTAAACCAAATCAATCAAAATCCGTTTGAATAATGCACACCGACTCTACCGTGTGTAATCAGGGAAATTTCTTGCCAAAGACAAAGGGGGCGGTACACATTCTGCACAGTGTTTCTTTCATATTTCTGGAGTGTTACAGTGGGTGTGCTACATTACATTTACTTAATTGTGATGCGAGTGTGCGTGTGGTATGATATTATTTTAAATTGTGAGATATATTTGTCATGTAGCCTCACCAACCTATTCTAAAGATCGAAACATCAGAGTTCCAGGAACCCATAATTTCCAATGGGTAATTAGAAAGGTTCCTGGACCTTATTTAAATTTATCCGGACCGAATTGAAATAGTTTACAGATAAAAAGGTTCTACGGTCCAGAACCCATTTACGCTTGCTGAATTTCTCTCCTAGACCGGAATTGAATTTCTGGACCTTGAACAACTCTGCCAAACATCTCTTGGTTTGTTTCGCAAATACCATAAACGGTCGACTTCATAGTCAAGAACGGAGTAACCGATGCGGGTCGCTTCTCTTTGTGCCACTTGACCCGGCACTCTGCTTTCCATTACACTGATGAACAAATTCAAACTTTTTTTTGCTCCTTTTAACGAAAATAGATGATTATTTATAATTCGACCCCGCTGAATCCAAATCTGAAAGTAGAAATGCTGTATCACCTATCGTTTTCCCTGGATTTTCATTTTTTGTTTTTAATAAAAATTTAATTCCCTTTGTAATAATACATCGAAATTTGAAATTATTTTTGTTTGTTTGCTCATGAAATAAGATTTAAATATTGAAGTGAATAACTATGAAATATAAAAAAATTAAAAAGTATATATAGGACCGATTTTGACTGTTCAATGAAGAAATTTCATGCAAAAAAAGGAGAAAAATCACATTTTTACTCGCATTTTCAAAATTTCTTTCTTGAACTCTGCCATTTGTAACTGCCACCAGAAACCTCTTCCTTGAGGTTCCAACAGTAGTCTGCTAACATGTTCTGTACTGATTTTCCTGCATATCGTTTCTCCATGACAGAAATATCCTGGTGAAATCTCTCGCCGCATTCGTCACTAACCATGGCCAAGTGGGGTGAAAGTCCAAATGCGAATGTAAAAAGTGAATTTTCAAGGACATATTGCACCCCATGCGCTGATAACACTTCAACAAGTTCATAACAAGTTTCTTGTAGTTTCCAGCTTTCATATTTCCAAGAAAATTACAGCATACTTGTCTGAAAGCTAACCATGTGCATTTCTCTTTTTCTGTTAGCAATTCTACAAAGTTGTCATCATGAATGATCTCACGGATTTTCGGCCCAATAAATATGCCTTCTTTTAACTTACAATCACTGAGTTTAGGAAATGTTTTTCTCAAATACCCAAAACCCTCACCGTGTTTATCCAAAGCCTTAACAAAATTTTTCATGAGCCTTAACTTTATATGCAACAGTGGTAACAAAATCTTGTCTTGCTTAAGTAGAGGGTGATTCCTAACACTTTTCTCTCCAGGAATTAAGTTTTTTCGTATGGGCCAATCCAAAATGTTGTAATGTTAATCTTCTGCCCAGCTGTCCCATTCGCAAAGAAAGCAACAAAATTTTGTAAACCCAGATTGCATGCCCAACAGTATACCAATCATTTTGAGGTCTCCGCATATCTGCCAACCATATTTTTCATAAATTATCACTTTTAATATTGTATCCATATTTTCGTATGTTTCCTTCATGATGGAAGAATAGGCAAGGCATACTGATGGGTATATATTCCCATTATGCAACAATACTACTTTTAAACTATTGTTAGATGAATCTAAATATAGTCTCCACTCGTTTGAGTTGTGACTCCTTCCAAGTTCTTGCAGAAGGCCTTCTACATCATTGCAGTAAGTTAACTCATTACTAACAGAAAAAAAATGTGTCAGTGATTGTTGGCGTTTCCGATATGACGCCTTAACACCATCTTGTAATAAATTCCACCCTCGGAGACGAGAACCTAATAATTCCGCTTGAACTTTAGAAAGATTGAGGTCTCTGACTAGATCATTTAGTTCGGATTTTGAAATAAAGTGAGGTATATTTGGATCAGGAAAATTTGGATCGGTGTTTGAATATGAGGGCCCAGGTTCGTCATCTGGAGAAGAGCACTGCTTGGTTCTGTTTCATCCACTGTCTATTCTTGAGGAGGCTTAGGAATTGGTATAAAATCATGACTCATAGGTTTCTTGGCTGAAGGAACATCAGGATAAAATATAGAATGTTTTGATTTAGAACTATATCCCACTATGTTTGTTAAACAGAAGTAACAATCCGTAGTATGATCTTTCTGTTCTGCCATATTATGTGATCGCCATTAAGCCAACCACGTGAAGTTCGCGAACAATTACAACGAATTTTACCTGGTGCCCAGCTTTTTCCCTCCTCTACTTTACTTTCAAAATACAACTCATATGCTTTTTTCACTTTAGGAGTGATAGTATTTCTCTGTGACTTCGGAATAAATTCCCTGCAAACATAACAAAACAAGTTCGGGTTATTCACACATTGCGTGACATGGCGAACTCATTAATTGAGTTATAATATATTTCTTTAAAAAAAAAAAAATTATGAATGCTCTTATCGTTTTGTTAAAATATAACTTACACTTTACTTCACTATACACAATATTACATTCACAATTTCACGAACATACACAAACATAAAATACGGCTACTCGCGAAGTTATCGGAAAGGAAGTTAAGACTCGACTAACCCACAAAAGAACAAATTTTAACAGAGAAACAGGAAATTTCTCTACTGCCAGATGTTTCCTCCACTAAATATTAAGTGCCAGTCATAAACACACAAGGTCGCTGAAAAGTTCTTATCCATTTGCTAGGAACCAAACGTTAAGCGGGATGCGGAGCAGGGTGCGGAGACCTGAAACCATAAAACTATAAAATGTGGGTGTTCTTCAAAAAATTTAGGTGATACAGGAAAACGGATGCGATATTCGTTATCAGCACATCTGAATACATAAAGATCACTTAGTTTTATTTAAAGGAGTATTTCATTGTTTATCAGTGTTATCAATGTGTTTCCATAGGTAAGCACGGCATTTCCACACGTTCCACGTTCCATGCTGCTCGGATCTCGATCACGTGATCACGTGTGTGTTATATATGGATCAATGCTTATCACGTGCAAGCCGTCTACTTTGCCTGTGCCAATTTTGCCGTTGTGTGTGACCATGTAACTCCTGAAATAAAATTAGAACCTGGGCTCCCTTTACAGATTTAGTGTTTAGCGTAAAAAAATCGAGATAGAAGGATTAAAAATAAATTATGAATCTATTTGGGTTTCAAAACAATAGCCCTGCTTACTATTTTTTTTCCAGAGAAAATAAATAAGTGAAAGTAAGCGAGAGAGAAGATCCTACTTGTCGTTTTCACCTTCTTCTTACTTGAATTTCAAAAAGAAAAAGGGGGGGGGGGGTTCTCTTGATACAAATAGCACAAAAGTAAACCCTGGGTTTGATCCACGATGGTACGAAGCCGACCTCCGCGGCGGAGTGGTTATCACAGCGCAGTACACCGGGGTGGTTCGAATCCTGGTCTGGGCATAGGTGTTCTTTGCGAGTATCCCTTCATCAATTTCTTCATATTATCGTTCATCTTGATTGTCGCGATAAGCCAAAATCGGAAGAAAGACGACGCTAAATAACAAAAATGAAATCAACATTTGATTTTGATTTTTGTTGAACATTTCAGTGCATCTAGGCGTACTCAATGTCAAGATGATTTCAAGCTGGGGCAAATAACGTCAAAGTTGAGGTACTCATATATTTATTTATCCTTGGGCCATTACCCCTGCATCCTCGTGTAGGAGGCTAAGTTGCAGGTGCCCACTTCTACACATCTTCACACAAAAATGGGGGGATAGTTTCATTTGATTGATTTGTTTTTGATTTTTAGTTATGGTTATTATGTATAGTTTCCCTACCTACCTGTGTCTGATCGCTGCGATGGGGTTGAAATGAAGCACCACCGCTTAACGCCTTTAAAATCAGTTCGGAAGAGAGAGGGGGGGGGGGGGGTGATGCGCTGTTCGCATAGTCAAGCAGAGAAAATGTTAAAAATAAGGTTCAGTACATTAACAATAGCAGTGAGCCGAGGCAGTTTTGTACGTTTATGTTAGGAAACATGAATGAATTGTGCTTTTTCTATCTTGCAATGAAAGGTTTCGAATGTTATGCACCTTTCGATTGTTGGCATCTAGGCCAGTAGTAAACAATGTCTGGTGTTTTTTCGGACACTGCAGACTTCAGTCTTATAAAAAAAAAAAAAGTATAGTGTTGGATGATTTCAGGCACGATTTGTTTCGCTTGCAGTGGCGGAGATTGGGGGGAAAGGGTGTGGGCGAATTGTCTACCCCCCTCCTTTTTGACACTTTTGCCCCTGCACTATGCTAACTTGATGTACTAAGGGAAAGTAGACTGTCCTGTCGCCCCCCCCCCAGTTTGGGCAATTTGCTCTCCTAGTTTTGGAACCCAATCGCCGCTACTGTTCGCTTGTTGTGTTCCTGTGCTACGACTGACTGGATAATCGTATAATACTGTCAGTTTTTGTTGTCTAAAGCTTACTTTTATTGACTATGTAAATTGAAAGGGAACATTCATTCCAAAGAGTCTTACAAGACAGTTCAAATACATATGTGTGGAGTACACGTGCAATACCATTCATCGCCATAATAAGTGGAAAAAACACTACGAACTTAAACATGAATATAAAACTAAAAATAATCTTCCCATAAAGTACAAAACTGTAAAGTTAAATTTGGAAGTGGGACTTGGCAAAATTACACCAATGATGAAAGTGCTTCAGGTTCAGGATAACAAAATCAGCCTAATGAGATGAGCCACGAGAAATATGACAGGTTAAGAATGGATTTCTTAAACCATACCGTGTTGTTGTCCAGTTTTCGACCTTTCCAAATTTGCAGGTATTATATAAAATAAGTTGACAAATTGCTGTGCAGAACGCACAATGAGTGTAATTAGAGCCATTAAAAACCGACTACGTTCGTGTATGGCTGATGAGTGGTTAATGTCTACCTTAATTCTATCCTATGAGTCCGATATTTTAAAGTGGAGCCAATTGAGGAAATTAGCAATAAGCTTGCTGCAACGACGTCAGAAATCATTATCATTTGTGAGTCATTCCATGCCAAATCAACACAGCCTTTGACCTGACCATCTCCGATTTTCATGAAATTTGGGGAGTTGACACTATGCATGGAACTTAGTAACTATGAAAATTTTTAGTTTCGTGCGTCTTGTAATTGTTAAATTATTCAAGGTCAAAGTTAGCATAAATTGCCCTTTTTGAGCCCGCTTAGCTATACTAAATCTGCTGTAACTCCGCCACTATTTTGCCTAGGAAGCTCAAATAAAGTGTATTGTACAGGGAATTGAACAAGCTTTCCAGTGATATATAACAAGCCTACCTTTGGATAAAAATATAATTTTGTCACGTGACCTTGACTTTTGACCCTGAATATCTCAAAACATGTCATCACCAAAAATCGTGAAAAAATATATTTGGTCCCTCATTCCATGCCATAAAACATATCAAAAAATCATTCTGGGACTGCAATGGGATCAGAAGATACAAAATAATATGTGTAACTATGTGACTGATAAAAGCCCCATTACATGAACTATGAAGAGTCAAATGTCCCTTAACACCCCCTTCAAAATGTGAAGGAGTTATCCTGGGTATAATTGGTCATAAAAGAAATAGGTTAGGCACAGGGAGATCCCTAGCCGTGTGTGTCAAGCGCAGATCCGGCATATTGTTGACCGCCATATTGAATTCAACGCAAAAATTTCAAAGGAAAGGGGGTGATGTGATATATCAAATCAGGCTAGAATTTCACGAGAAATGAAGTGACGAAGGATTTTCCAAAGTATCTTACGCCAGCAAAACGTTATACACATATCTTTCACTTACGATATATGCACATTATAATGTTGTCAATGTTCCTTTGAGCACACTCGTTGACGTCTCTCACACTCGCATAGAACATTTGGCAATGTAGCATGTGCAACAACATCGCAAGCAGCAACTATGCCTTCTCTCAGATGGTCAATATCAGGGACTTTTAGTGCATGCACCATTCTCTTCAAATGTTTCTGAAGGTAAAAGTCCTCCTAAGATGTTAGATCTGGGGAATGTGCAGGCCTTTTAATAGATCCCCGTGTGCCCATCAATCTACCTAGAAAATTACCATGAAGAAATTGCGAAAATATCCACATAGTGTGGTCACACACTGTCCTGTTTCAAAACTCTCGAAAAGCGCCATATCCCGTAAGCAAGGGTGAAAAAACCTGTTCACTTAACAAATCCAAGAAGCCCTCACCATTTAAGGTTCCGTTGTTGAATATGGACAAACCATTTCCGTTCGCCATACATTATACCACATAATTAGCTTACCAGCAACAACCATTTGACTGAGCAAATCACAGGTATTGCATATTATTTTTATTAACTTCACCGTGAACATAAAAATTTGCCTCGTCACTGAAGAATTTTTCATTCCAAAGGAAGTGTCACGTAATTGTTTGAGATACTTTTCCCAATATTCTTCACTATTCAACTATTTGGTGAATGTAGCTGATTAAAATCATATGCAATGGTGCGTATACTTCTTTCTCTCCCAAGATGTCAGCGTGATCTCGATGAGTTCCTAACACGTTAGGAGCATTCCAATGCTTTGTTTTTAACACCTCGAAAAGGAGAAAATGGTTACAAGCATGCAGTAATAAATTTTTGCTGGTTAAATATATGTTGGATAAACCTTCGTCACTTCATTTCTCGTGAAATTCTAGCCTGATTTGATATATCACATCACCCCCTTTCCTTTGAAATTTTTGCGTTGAATTCAATATGGCGGTCAACAATATGCCGGATCTGCGCTTGACACACACGGCTAGGGATCTCCCTGTGCCTAACCTGTTTCTTTTATGACCAATTATACCCAGGATAACTCCTTCACATTTTGTAGGGGGTGTTAAGGGACATTTGACTCTTCATAGTTCATGTAATGGGGCTTTTATCAGTCACATAGTTACACATTATTTTGTATCTTCTGATCCCATTGCAGTCCCAGAATGATTTTTTGGTATGTTTTAGAGTATGGTATGAGGGACCAAATATATTTTTTTCACGATTTTTGGTGATGACATGTTTTGAGATATTCAAGGTCAAAAGTCAAGGTCACGTGACAAAATTACATTTTTATCCAAAGGTAGGTTTGTTATATATCACTGGAAAGCATGTTCAATTCCCTGTACAATAAGCTTTATTTGAGCTTCCTAGGCAAAATAGTGGCGGAGTTACAGCAGATTTAGTATAGCTAAGCAGGCTCAAAAAAGGCAATTTCTGCAAACTTTGACCTTGAATAATTTAACAATTACAAGACGCACGAGACTAAAAATTTTCATAGTTACTAAGTTCTATGCATAGTTTCAACTCCCCAAATTTCATGAAAATCGGAGATGGTCAGGTTAAAAATTGCACATATCTGTGTTGATTTCGCATGGAATGACTCTGTAAAATGTTATTTCAATCAATGTCAAGTAATATACAATATACATGTAATTGTCTACATTCTAAACAATACCTAAAGTAAACCCATATTGCTTCAATATTTCTGTGTTACACTGTTCCGCAAATTTTGTCTGAAGAAAATAATTTGAACAAATAATTTGGCATAAACGGGGGGGATGTTCTACCCGTTTTGGGGGGGAGTGCGTCATAGGCCTTGGGGGGAATGGGCACCCCTGCTAAGTTGAACCACGAGGAAAATCTTTGACATTCCCCTATAGTTATGAAAAGGCTCCTTACTGCCAGAAAACATCCATTATTGTCACCGTCTTAAGTAAAGAGCGAGTAAACTTTCGTTACGTTTTATTTCTTTAGTAATGATTTTTCGCAACTGTGGGGAAAAGAAAACGAACGGTTGAGCGGGACCTGCGTCATTAACTCTTGTTATTTTTTGCCATTCTTAGTCCTGAAGTGTGTGTGACTGAGAAAAAGGGAAAACCCATCGAGTTTGATGGTCGAATTGGATCGATGCCGAAAGCCCGAAACGGCACCCTACCCATTTCGTAGGCACATATAACCATCGATCTCCGATGTCATAGGGCTACACAACTTCACTACCGCTTTGAATGGAAACATTGGAAGAGTAAGATTACGAAATAAAAAATTAAATTCCCATGCAGGAGAAGAAAACATTGCATCCGTAATTTCAGAGGATTCATTAAAGTTTATATCCTTAGAAGCGTCATCAGATCAGTCGCATGTGCTAATAACTGGGGAACGGAACTTTATGTGCTAAAAAACTCAGAAATATTTATTTTTTGTGTGTCATAAATGTTGAAAATATGTGATAAAAACAGGAAAATATATGACAAAAATATAAAAAAAAAACATTTGGTAACAAAAACAAAATATTACATGCATTTTAAACACCTGATATCAGCTTCTAAATGCTTACCTTTTAGCGAGCTATTTTTTGGAAGAGTTGCAGTGGATCACTATAGTTTTTTTTTTTTTTCAAATTCGCCATTGTAAATCTTTGACGATTATCTCCAAAAAGCATCTTATATTGTGAGAGAGATCGCTCCACGTCACAAGAAACAATTTTTGCATATTTGAAGCACGAAATGTCACTAACGCTGAAGTTTTCCAAAGCTTCCTCTTCCTCACCTTCCCAAACACGTGCAGTTTGGCACAAAGTTTGAAAACCTTGGTTTTTCCCCAAAAAATTCTGTACATTTAGACATTTTGTGCGTTAGATCCGGTGAGTTCTTTCAGTTTCTTTTCTATTATACGGACTACACACACGGAAGCTGCCAAAGTGTTCGCGGACGATTCAAGCTTTCGTATGGAATTAAAGAGAAAGGACAGGTTTGTTGAGATGTATGCCAATTCGACTTTTAAAGAGGGATCCTTTAACAGTTCTTGCAGAATTTCTATAGTCTGTCTTCTTTGTCGAGATAATTTACAACAGATACAAATATTTCAAAGTTCTGGGCATAATATACAGCTGCATCCAACCAAGTGCCCCATCGCGTAACTACAGGTGTAAGGGGAAGGGGAACCTCAGGACATTTTTGTTTAAAAATGTATATTCTTCTAGGTGACTTGATAAAAACTTTCTTCCCATTTGAAACCAGTTTATCGACATTGGGATAAAGAGCTCTTATCTTTTCACATATTCTATGCAACTCATGAGCCACACGTGTAACGTGCACCATTTTGGGGTAACTAACGGCAAGGAATACTGCAGGTTTTTCCATGTAAGCTGCAGCATCTGTCACGAGGAGAAGAACATTGTCAAATTTTATGCCTTCCGGCCACAATAGCTGCATTGCGGCGTTAAAAAAGCCTTGCTATCGTTACCAGTGGCGTAGCATGGACATTTCTGGTGGGAACGCCAAGTCCGAAGGAAGGGTCGGCCCTTTCTTGCTTAATAACTTACTTATGGTATTAGTCGCCACAGGTATTGTTTATTTGCCTGAAGTCAGCTGGGTTTTCAATAAAACATCATCCATGCATGTTTTAGCTAGACAATTAGATGCCTCACTATGCCACAAATGTTTTGAACTCTGGTGTTTTATACCTTTCTGCATGACGCAAGTCATTAGAAAACCTACCTGAATCACAAACGCCTTTGAACAACAGCAGACGTCATTGTTGTGATTGATCCAACTACTCATTGATTTGGTTTATTTTACTTCGCTTTTCTACCACTTTTGGTTAATCGCGAATATGAATATGAGTGATGATATTGATGAAGGGACACTGACAAAGAACACCCGTGCTCACGCTGGGATTTAAACCAGGGACCTCTGTCGTCTTGGCGCACTGTGCAAAGCAGAGTGGATGATCCAAATATCGTACACTCTACTGACGTAACAGTGCCGATTAGTAATTCAGACCACTGTTTATTACATCTTGAGAATGCTGATAAACATTTTAAAATAATTTTGTCCAGAGACCATTCGATGTTAAGAGTTTTCAAATGAATGCTAAACATTTCCATTGACACAATATTAAGCAGTTAGATAATAACGAAAAAAAAAAATAAAAAAAAAATAATAGTTTTGCGGGTTAAGTGGTAGAGCAGCAACACGCTGAATTTCTACCACGAGGACTTCACCAACTTACTTCACAAAAACTGTGTTGATCTTTAAGTTTCTAATGCACATCGCTGTTCGTGCGATAAATCATACAATGCAGTGACCATTAAGAAGCAGTATATTTGAGATTGGTAAAGTTACGTCAGTCAATATTGCGTATTGTAGCATCACATAGCACGAGTTGCATGAGAGCGAAGAACCGGGTAGGAATGCTAATTTTACCGCTGTCGTCTGCTTCAGAAGGCAGGAAGGGTCACATGAACCAATCACGGTAGACCTCTCGTACGCCAGCGTAAGAGAGCCCATTTACGCGCGTGCTGTAGAAATGGAAGCTTTCCCTCCATAAAGGCAGCAAGGAATATAGGAGTCCTGTACGCCGAACCTGCTCGGCGTCCGGCCGGGAAAGGCATTGAAAAGAGATGCTAGAACGAGTGTTGAGAGTGGAGCGTTGCAAGCGGATCGCGAAAAAAAGCTATTATAATGCCATGAAGGTCAAACATATTTGAAATTAGTCACGTTTTACTTTATAATCACAGCATTTTAGCATTTTTGAAATTTTAAATCTGGGAACGCCGGGCGTACGGGCGTACTATAACGCTACGCCACTGATCGTTACATGTGCAGCCCCAACTAGCTCTCTACACACTAGCAAATAATTTTTCGTTGAGACAGTTTCGTCATTATATAGCACTCCCACAATCACATTTCCCACTTTTCTACCGGTGGAGTCTGTAGTTTCGTCAATACATACCCAAATATTTTGATGCGCACATAGTGAGCGAATATGTTGTAAGGTTTGCTCGTAACACCTGTGCAGATACGTTTCTCGCAACGTTGATTCGTCAGGCTGTTCGAAGTTAGTATATTTCGCGATAAAGTTTCGTAAATCAGGGATCTTTAATTTGAACAGTAGAATATCTGCGGACACAAAAGGTCTGCACAAGTCCATTGAAAAAGCGGACAATTTTGACGGTTCCCCAGAAGTAGATGGAGTTTGTTGCCCGATAAGTGCCTGTCTACCGCTCAAACGCGAAGAAACAACAACATGCTTGTTGCTATCTAAATGCTGCGTAATTTGCGAAAGTTGGTCAGCTGCGATAGATTTACCACACGGTTGGCAAAATAATAGTTTCCCCCAATAGGATCATAGACGAGGCGCCAGAAGTCTGCCAGCGACCGTGCTCAAAGACTAAACAAACCTAGCACCCTCGATATGAAAGAGGTGCGGAGAATAAACATTTTTCGTTGGAGGATTTCGAGGTAGCTGAAGTCAATGAGCGATTTTATGTATTTAAAATGAAAATTCGCAAAATATGTATTTACATACGAAAAACTGGAAAATACGCGTATGTGTTTTTATGTAAAATAAAATTTGCTGTGTTGACATATAAGGCTATGATCAGAATTTTGGCAAAAACGAGGGGGTCTATCTTATCGCAAAAAAAACAAAAAACATTTATTTACCTAAAGTTCCGTCCCCTACTTATAACTATATAGATGAAGACCTATATGTACACAAAAGGCGATGCTGTACGTATATTATGTTGCCTAAAATATGCCAATGGAAAGTTGAACAAATGGAAAAGCAAATCATCTATGATTTCAGGGCCTAATGCGATAATCAGGCACAAACGCCTTGCCAAAACTAGATGCATCTCTATGCTTTTTAAAAATTTGAAGTTCGTATCTGGAAATTTCCATGAATTTTTTTTTAAAAAAATAAGTTCAGTGTGTGCATTTTAATGTTTGTGTATTTTCTGTATTACGTCTATCATTAAATCACAATAATAAACATGCCATTATACATTTTTGCACTGATGCTAGCAGAATTTTATAATCTGCAGTGATACGTAGAGTCGTCTATGCGTTAAAATGTATTGCACGTTATTCATGCTGTTACCTGTAGAGCCGCCAACTTCTGTGGCGGAGGGTTAGTAAAGCTCGCGCCTATACCAGGGGTTCTGGGTTCGTGTAGGGATGGCCAAAAAAATCCGGATTCCGGAAAATTTGAAATCCGGATTCGCAAAAAATACTATCAAGATTTCGGAGGCAATCCGGATTTCGGAGCGAGAAGAATTACGGAAGCGAGACAGGTTCTAGAAGGATAACGGATTACAGAGGGAAAGCGAATTTTGGAGGGAAAACGAAAACTGAGTTCGATCCATATTTTCAATAATTGTCTCATGAATTTAACAATATACTCTAATCTACCAACCCAATGTCAGACTGTCCTCCACGCAGTACACCCAGGACTGCATTTAACAGACTAACGAGACTATGGCGTCTGGACTCACAGCCAGTACAATCCTATGTGGAGCTTTTTTGTGGTTTTGTGACCTGCCCATGTGTGTTTGTGACTGTCCCTTCGTCTGCTTCATCTTATCACAATTCATCGTCATCTTCGCGATTAGCCAAAAGTGGAAGAAAAGTGAAGTTAAATACAACAAATGAATCAAATCAATTAGTGTAATATGTCATTCAGCTAATAAAGTATGGGCTATGATAAATTTCTTCTTAAGTTAAAATGATAAGATAAAATACCCCCTGTACAGTCACGGACACTTCTTGGTTATAACAATTCCATTAACTTTCAATGGAATCCTTACAACCCAGAAGTGTCCATGACTGTACAGAGTGAAGTACATACTGAGCAATTGAAGGTCATCAGGAAAGGGACACATAAATGAGAGAAGTAGGGAGGCCATATCAAGATTCACACAGAAAAGATAGATTGATTTAGTTGGTGTTTTAAGTCCACTTTATGCACAGTAAGGCTAATCGGGTCTGGACCTACAGTTTAAAGTGGGATCCGACAGGAAAGATAGGAATGATAGCCAAGAGGCTTTACACCAGGTGACGACATGGGTTACTTTCGCTACTTTTTTCTAGACTGGAGGGGATAGAGAGAATTTTAATCAGAAGATTTGGTGAACGGATTACCCGTGCACGCAGATGTGTCTTTTAAAACAGACAGAGGGGGGGACGGGGGTAATACAAGCAGAGAACAATGGTGGAAGGGAAAAATAAGACGTACAAAAGCAATGAGAAAAGGTGAAATAAATACTAAGAAATTCGGGAGAGGGCGAGGGAATTTAAGTGTGTGAAACTCAAATTTTATATCTGTCAACCCTAATTTATCAGTATTTGGCTCCTGCCCAGCCGATCAAAATTTTCTGGCGCAACGCATGC
Source organism: Lepisma saccharinum (assembly GCF_977018435.1). NCBI lineage: Eukaryota > Metazoa > Arthropoda > Insecta > Zygentoma > Lepismatidae > Lepisma > Lepisma saccharinum. The sequence goes on along the minus strand of NC_139230.1, from coordinate 148,289,886 downwards.
AAGAAGTCGACTGCGCTTAGTAATATTGTAGATTTACCTTCTCTTATGAAATGATTGCACTACTTTATGTTTTCATTTTTGACCATAAAATAATTGGTACAGGTTCATAAGAAGTTGGTACATGAGATCAGTTCCGCAACAATCAGTTGTAATCTGAATATTTTTTTGTGCGTATCATACGAGAGCAGCGGCGGCGCCAGTATTAATCATGTAGGTGTGCTGAGGGGGCGCGGAATGAAATTTTGGGGATGTAAAGTTGAAAATAAAGAAAACATGCATTCTTTAGCGATTGCATCAAATACCAATGAACATTTAATAGGCTTCGTCTCCTTCTCTCATCTCCAAACTCCTCTTCTCTCGTCCTGATTGCCTTCCTCTCTTCTCTCCTCTTTGCTCCATTTTCCTCATCTCTTCTCGCATCTTTTGCCTTTCTCCTCATTACTTCTCCTATCCACTTCTGTCCTTCATTTTCTTCCCTCCTTTGTTTTTCCTCTTCCCCTTTTGCTTTCTCTCTTCTCCTCTCTTTTGTTCCCTTCTGTTTCATCTCTCATCTTTTCCTTTGTGTAGACTCATCAGCTATGAAATACTAGAAAATCGATTTTCTTTCTTTCAGGAAGTATTTCTCATTTGCCACAAATTTAATACTGATATTTTTTTTCTAGTTTTATACAATAATACTTGGATTTCTTTCTTTCGCGTATTTTATAAATATCTATTGTGCATGTGGCAACCCTGAAATTTAGCCTAACTCTACACGCAACCCAACAACGCCTTGGGTAAGTTGGGTTGCCTAGTTTAAAATGTCGTTGTCCTAAAACTTTTGAGAGCCACTGTACAATACTACTGCAACAACACTGATCACATTGCTTTTCAGTTAGCCAACTATTCCACTTTCTCAGTTTGGGATTAGCTGCAAACATATTCAGTAGACTTAAAATAAGCGTGAGCCAGCATGGATCGAATTCGAAATTCGGATTCTCCGTTTTTACTATCCGGATTCCGGATTTTGAAAAATCCGGATTTGGCCATCCCTAGGTTCGAGTCCCGTTCTGAGCATGGGTGTTTTATGTGTGTGTCCATTCATCACTTTCATTATATCATCATTCATCCTCATCCTCGCGATTAGCCAAAAATGGCAGAAAAAGCGAAGTAAAATAAATCACATAAATTTTTTTTAAAAAACTCATATAGAGTATGACCAATGATCATATATAGAGTTCTGTAGATAGGCCACTCCGGCGCAAGAATTAATTGCTATTAATCCAATCTTGTATTATTTTTTTAAAAATATTTTTTTAAGGTCACATTTAAAAATGTGTAGCTTTATCTTAGTTGGATTCATGGCTTTCGTAAACCGTACTTGGAGGAAGAAAACAAGCTGGCTTCTGAGAAAAAGTGACTGGCGCCTGAATTATTTTTAGTTTTATCCCCCACTCAGGGGCGGCGCCAGAGGGTGCGAAGTGGTGCTGCACCCCTTAATTTTCTTTCGCACCCCCCTTCAACACCCCATTTCGAAATCTCTGTTCAAGCGAAAACACAAACTATTATGTTATGCCGTCACATGGAACATCGAATGTTAGGCACTGAAGTGAGATCGCTGTTCTTGCCTCACTCTGCAAGGAATCCTCTGGTAGTCCATGTATGTCATTGGCCTCTCTTGAACAAGCTGTTCCTTTCATATTTCTGAACATGTCGTTGTGCGAAAATGAAGCAAGTATCTAATATTCTTCAGTTTCATTGCCATATTGCTACTAAAACTTGATTAGTATTTGATTTAGTGGCTAAAACATGCATGCTTCATTTTTTCTTTATTTTCAACATCGCACCCCCTAAATTTTCATTTCGCGCCACTTCAAGATCCCTAGATGATAATGTGACATAAATTACATTATATTATATTAAAATTAAAAACTTATTCATACAAAACATTATCCTCGTTTGCCAAGTTAGTAACTCTTAACCAGTAAATTATAGATTCTGATGTTCCGTATAACATATCGCAGTTTCTCCAAGCAAACTACTTTCTTCTCCCGATTTGCGTCGAATATTTGTAGGGTAAGATTCTGTTGCAGGAACTGGCGTGAGGATTTTTTCGTTATTAATTTATTCTTTTGCTTCTAACTGCACATGTTGGAAGGTGAGATGTCAAAATTTTGTCTTGTGAAAGTGGGCCTCTCAGGTCTTGAAATAAACGGGAAAAAAAATAGAATTGGAATATCTGTTTCGGGGAAATTGTGTGAATATTATACTCACGTGGTTTTGATTCAAATGTGCAAGCTATTAGAAGTGTTGGGCGAAATCAACTAGACGATATATCGTCACGATATTTTGGTGATATATATTGTGTCAACGATATATAAAGGTCATCCAGAAAGTAAGTTTCGTTGGCCAATTAAAAAACACAAAATGTAATGGAACAAAACACTTTATTGTACCCTGAAGTACAGGCCTTGGACTATGTTTCAACATAATTGCCATCCCTGTTGAGACAGTTATCATAACGAGGCACCATATTTTGTATCTCCATATCGAAGAACGATGCCGCCTTTGTTGATAACCATACCAGTGGGCACACAATTTGCGGAAGTTCAGTGTGTCTGTCACAATTTCATGAAGCAGCGACCGGGAAATTTGTGGAAGTTGCACAGACAGACAGTGTTGTCAAGGTGAAACGTCTGTTCTCTTTAATCTTCTCTTCCACATCATGGACCAATTCCTCTGTCACCAGAGATGGTCGGTCGCCCACTGCGTTCCTCATCATGCACATTGTTCCGTCCTTTGTTAAACAGTCGCACCCATCTCCGTATCATTGAGGCATTCATGATCTGTTCACCATACACTTTACCAATTTGACGGTGAATTTCAGCTGCTGGCACATTCTGTGCATTCAAATACCGTATGACTGAGTCATGGGCGTCGCCAGAAATCTTTACAGGGGGTTGGGCAAATGATTAAAGTTGAATAGTATAATAATAATACCGTATTATTACCACGGTTATAAATGTCATTATACAATAATAAATATTATAAAGTAACAAAAATAAATTTTATTTGAAATAATAATAATAATTATTATTATATCATGGGGAGACTCGATCCACCAAACGAGTGAATACCAGCACAACAATTTTCCATTAGCTACTTCTTTTGCATTTTATGCCGTTTGTATCTGAATGCATTTTGATGTTAACCTTTGCACGTTCATTCAAGAAATGTTAGGGGGATTTTTTATATATATAAAGTGTGTTGTGCGACCTCTCACCTAAAACTGTAATTATTACAATTTTGAAAACTGTGAAACCATTTGTTCTGTGGATGAAATGGTAGAATATAACCTTCTTCCTGTATTTTTCACTCAATGTTTTCGATCCAATGCATTTTTACTTTGATTATTCTGTTCGAATACTAACTAAATGAACTTGATTTCTGTTCTTAACAATAAAAGTCAGTGTTCGGAAAGTTACTTTTAAAATTGTAACTAGTTATAGTTACAGTTACTTGCCTAAAAATGTAACAGTTACAGTTACTCATTTTAAAAAGTAACTCACTTACAGTTAGTTACCTGTACTTTAAAAGTAACTGTAAGTTACTTTTACAGTTACTTTCTGCTGAAAATTTCTTGCAACCAAATTACACAAATCGATCATTAATTGTAATAACATATTTATTACAAAATAAAGAGCTTTCCTTTGTCTTGCGCAACGCCAAGAAGGCGTTTGGGGGGTGGAGTTAGGACATCTCCACTTTCTTGATTACAGCCGAAGGTGGGAGTGATGTGATCAGTACCACGCCCCTGGCGCCATTACCCCTCAGTTTTTCCTTCAGGTACCCACTTTATACAACGCTGGGTAGGCGCCGGAGCAGCTTCAACAGGCGGGAAAAATCCCAGTTCTCCCCCACTGAGTATCGAATACGGTCCTCTCGCATGGTAGTCGGGAACCTTAAAAACTTTATAAAAAAAAAACGCTAAGCGGTAGTATCTCCCGTTATTCACATTTTCTCAATTTTCTGTTTTCTGTATTCTCATTGGGACAAACACAAACATCTATGTCCGAACCGAACTAAAATGCGGGACCCCTGGCATATAGTGCGTTGTGCTAACCACTCCACCACGGAAGTCAACTGATCTACCGTGACTCATGCATTTATATTTAAATAAAATTTATATTTATTATCGTTGTTGTACTTAAGGAATGTCCATTGGAGAGGGGGATTCTAGAAACTATAGAAATCAGGGAGTCGTAACGTAACGAAATGGAACGGTATTTTCAATTACGGTTTCCGTTACGTTACAACCAGAAACAGAATAACTTTTTTCGTGAACAGAAACGTTACCTCAGGTATATGAACATTACGTTACAGGTGCGCATAACGGTACCGAACCATAACTGATCTGCAAAGCAGTAGGTCGTTAGGTGACGCTTTAACGTTACATCCATTGCCGGCAACCAGTAACGTTACAGGGTAAGAAACAAGTTTGTCACGTATTGACTAGTAACTTTAGTGTGTATGGAAAGTGATAGTAACGTTACAATTAACCAGTAACTTAATTGAGGCCACGACTGTAAAAACGTTACACTCCTTGCTTCAAAGCAACAACGTTATTGATAGCTGGTATCATACAGACGTTCCGATGTGCAATACCGTGTCCGATGCCGTGTTCCGGAGAGAATAACATAGGTCTCTCGTATAATTGTGCTCGTTATTTTTGTAACGTTACAGTTCTTTCCCTCCACAAAAGTCTGTTTCGAAAAAGTGATACACATATCCGTTACGAATAGCAAATACCGTTATCGAAGGCGTGTTCGAAGCAGGGTTTCGGAGCGGAGTGCGGAGCGTACTAAAGGAGCGCTCCGGAGCGATTTCGAAGCGTCAGTTCTACTCCGCTCCTCGCTCCGGAGCGGAGCGTGGGACGACAGCACTCCGCTCCGGAGCGGAGTGGTTGGATATTTTTGCTTGCACGCTCCGATCCGGAGCGGAGTGGTTACTAATTTTTACGTGCACGCTCCGATCCGGAGCGGAGCGTAGGATGACAGCACTCCGCTCCGGAGCGTAGTGGTTGGATGTTTCTGCTTCCACGCTCCGATCCGGAGCCGAGCGTGGTGCGATACCACTCCGCTCCGGAGCGGAGCATGGTACTACAGCACTCCGCTCCGGAGCGGAGTGGTTACTTATTTTTACATGCACGATCCGATCCGGAGCGGGGCGAGATACAATAGTGCTCTGATCCGCAATCGGAGCATTTGAAGTGCAAGCTCATATCCGGTGAGATAGTTATTTTTATATATGAATGGTGTAACCGCAACTGCTGGTCTAGTCGGTAGGGCGTCTGACTGCAACGCTGGAGACCAGGGTTTGAATCCCGCGGTGGATGATCTAACTTCGAAATTATTCCGGCCTTGTCCCAGCATATAGCGGCTCCTGGGCTAACCCAGACTCAAATAAATGGATAAATAGGGGAAACCCTCGGGGGGGGGGGGGAAGGTGGCCGGAGCGTGGTGCTGATCACATCACCTCCAAATGGCCGAGCGACATTGGGAATGTGTTGGGCCCTACCCCCACATCAATGGTTATCTCAACGCTTCACGACTCCAGTCTGGGAATTGGAGTTCTTTGTGATTGACCCTTCTTCAATTTCATCATATCTCATCCTTATCTTAATTTGGATTTGAACCCGTTCAAGCAATCAGTGTTGCGGGATTGTACGTTTGCTTATGCTACCTCCCCCACACGACAGCCCTGTTTGTTTTCGTGTTCTGCGCTTCTTGTGTAGGTGACTGACGTCAGTGCTACCGGCTAGCGGATTGGCCTTCTTGTTCCCCTTTCAAGAGGAAAGGTGGAGGAAACTGGCGCGTAGTGTCTTGCTCGCTCCTTGGCAGGTGCATTGCGTCATGACTTCTGCTGTTGTACGTACTTGGCAGACAGATCGTTGCCTTTTCGAGGGAGATGCAGCGTTGCCAATCGTATTAAAAGTGTGCCACACCGACTCTGGCTTACGCGTATTGTTACTTTCTTAAAGAGACGTTTTAAAATATGTGTTCTCTTCTAAAAGTATGTGCATAGTATGTGTGCCTGTGAACTTTGATTTATGGGCATTTAAAATATTTTTTAACACGGATGGAGGGATCCTTCCGAAACAGTCTCGGTTAGTGGAATTATAAGCTGTCTACAATTATTGCAAACAATGTACAACAACGACAAATAAAATCTTTAATCGTTAGTTCCATGCATCTGAAACCTTGGTAATCATTCAAGGTCTATAGTAGAACTAACTAATTAATTGATTGATTTGCTTTATTTTACTTCGCTTCTTGTGCCACTTTTGGCTAATTTGCGAAGATGAGAATGAGTGATGATATGATGAACTTGATGAATGGCCACTCACAAACATCCATGCCCAGCCGGTATTCGAACCCGGAACCCCTGGCGTCATAGCGCGATGTGCTAACCACTCGGCCACAGGGTCGGGCTCGTTTTACATGTCACCCCCCTTCCCACCCCAGGGGTGCCAGGAGTGTCTTGGAATTGAACGGCATTGAGAGTGTCATTATTAATCTTAGCGACCCCGAAAACTATTGATTCCACACTAATATCGGTCGTTTTTTATTATTTTTACATGTCGCCCCCTTCTCACCCCACCCATAGGGTTTCCAGGGGTGTTTTGGAGTTGAACGGCATTGAGAGTGTCACTATTCATCTTAACGACCCCGAAAACTATGGATTCCACACTAGTATCGGTCGTTTTACATGTCAACCCTTCCCACCCTCACCCCTAGGGGTGCCAGAGATGTCTTACACAGTATTTCTTTCGAGATTGCAAGTGATACGTGTTCCAAGTTTGGTTGAAATCGTTCCAGGCGTTCGAGAGTTATGCCGGAACAAACATACAGTGAAAATTAGCAACCTGAATTCCCAATTACTTTAAACTTTTATCTTTCGCTACATTCAAAGTATCATCATAACCAGCGCAAAGAAAGTTAGATATGGCAATCATGCACCAGCGAGTGTTTTGTTTTGCATGAACACCTGTCTGCCTGTCATCTTCCTCTGTACACGTTGTTCCGTCTTTCCTCTGCGTGCTCCTGGCGTTCGAAAGGTCAAATGGATTCTCTGCAGTAGTTTGACCAATGTTACTCGAACCAATATTCCGGAATAACTCACTTCTCCCACGGTGTGGACTGTAACGTCGGACCGATATGCCGAAGTGCTTAGCCCGAACCAGAAGTCGAACGGAAATGAGTTTTAGTCGCGATCCCTGGTGGCAGGAAATGAGAGTTCCATTCTCTCAACTTATAAAACCACAGGTGGCACACCTGCTATTGAAATATATTGTCCCCAGAAGTAGTAGTAGAGTAGTAAAAGTGATAATGAAAATAGTAATAATAATAATAATAATAATAATAATAATATCGCACTCTTCACGAAAACAGTCCAGTGAAGATCAAAGCTTCCCCTTGCCTCCTACACACCCCTGGTTCTCCAGGTTTTCCACACTTCTTCTACGCTTCACAGTTAACACATTGCGCGTTGTACGTATGCGGTTGATTGTGCCTTCCCTGGTGTATTGTGTAAGGATTATTCCTTGCTTATTGGCAACACTGTAGGTGAGTGACGTGATCTTGACTGGACTCTTTCCGTGGCGTTAGCTTTAGTAATAATCAGTTTTATAACAACAATAACAGGCGATGTTCAAATGCCGTACAAATTCCACAAACAAAATTACAAATGTACTCGGAACCCTTGATCGTTAGTTTTCTGTATACACTCGTATTATCCAACCTCGGAGCGCTCCGGAGCGGAGTGGGCAAGTTCTTATAATCTCGCTCCGGAGCGGAGCGTCACACGGTATCGCTCCGCTCCGGAGCGGAGTGAACCATTCTATAAAATTTCGCTCCTCGCTCCGGAGCGGAGCGAGAAATTTTCCAACTTCCTCTGCTCCGATCCGGAGCGGAGCGTGTGAAGGTAGCGCTCCGCTCCGGAGCGGAGTGAACTATTTTCTAAAATTTCGCTCCTCGCTCCGGAGCGGAGCGAGAAATTTTTCGATTCTCGCTGCTCCGCTCCGGAGCGGAGCGGGCTAAGACATCGCTCCGCTCCGGAGCGGAGCGAACCATTTCTTAGAATCTCGCTCCTCGCTCCTGAGCGTGGGCAACAGCTGGAGCGTTGATCCGCTCCGCTCCGAAACCCTGGTTCGAAGAAGCCTCATAATTGTGATCGGCAGCATAGTAACATTACAGTATTTTGACATTTTGAAAGTCATTAAATTATAATATGTATTTTCGTTTTGGATGTCAGTGAAAAAATGAAATTGTAAAACAAAACGTTTGAAAACATCCGTAAACAAGATTCGGCGTGACAGAAGTCCTGGTTATTGGAATTTACTGATTAACTATGTATTTATCACAAATATATTTATTTTCTGCATACTAAATCACTTTACGTGGATTTGTTCTAATTTGATTATCTATGCAAGATGAATTTTAACATGTGCGTTCACTTTATACGATAGGAAAACAAACGTTTGTTGTAAGAAAACGTTTATGTATATCTTTCTCTCTCTCTCTCTCTTTCTCTTTCTCTCTCTCTCTCTCTCTCTCTCTCTCTCTCTCTCTCTCTTTCAGTTTACATGTGTTACATCAATTAAAAAAATACAGTGTGTTTGGCGATGAGAATGATTCGTGCTTTGATTAAGTTGCTGAAGGACGAAACATAAAGGACCAACCAAAGAATCATCTGTGCTACGCGTTCATCCACGTAAGCGAGAGGCAAGCTTTTTCCTATCGGAAGACGAAAAATAATTGCTTGCTGCACGACCTTGATAAGGCGAACTGAATCACAAGGAAAGAAACCTGTGCAGAGCCGCGACTCCTGTGCACTGTACTACCGCGTGGAGGGGAGGGGGAGAGTTGACCGTTCTTCCTTATGGGCCGAGCTGAAGAGTAGAAGGGAAGCTGCGCTGGGACTTTTCGTCCAAGGTTTTTTCCCTTGTGTTCGCTCGTAGCAGCAGCACCACGCAAAATCGGAAAATGTGAATCCTCAAACTTTGTACACGTGACCTTCGGTCACGAAGCAGCCGAATAGAGAACGCCCTGGGGCGATATGAAAGGCACTTTTAGCAAGTAGAAACTACGTAGAAACGAAACGTTAGATGGAATTGTTGTACGAAACAAACGAAACCGCGTTTGTGCAACTGGTTTGTGGCTAGACAGGGCCATTGGACTCTCAAGAAGGCAAGAATTGTATGGGAAGTGATTCTCAAAACTAATCGAATAAAAGGACAGTATATTTTATCATTTACAAGGGCCCTCATCCGCTTACAATTTTGAAAATTACTTTCAGTAATTCTTGTCTTCTTGGACAGGAGGTTCATTAAACTTTTTGGTGTAGAAACAGACAGAGCGCCCACCTACCACGTTTGAAAGAAGAGCATAGGCAGACATGAAAGTAATTTTCAAGTACGTAAGGACGACAGTCGACGTGAACATTGAGCAACGTGTGACTGAGAAATAAAATCGTAACAAAGGACAGGATTCTTCAAGAAACAGTAATGTTATAAAACTTCCTATCATTAACTCAGTTCATCCTTTTATCCTCTTTTGTTTGTTATACATTATTCTTGTTTTATATCTCTTTTCTGCCACTTGTAGATAATCGCGACGATGAAGATGAATGATGATCATATTAAATCTATGAAGGGATGCTTACAAAAGAAAAACAGCCATGCCCAGGTGTCTACTCGAACTTGAAATGTTTGGTACCGAGTGTATGAGTGGACCACCCAACGACTTCGGTCTTCGAGGCTAGGGTTTCAGTTGCAACATGCAGTATAATTACGTTTCTACTATTACTACTTAAAAAAGCCCCCTTGATACATGAGATACTACAAATAATTTCAGGCATACCCTCGAATTTTGATTGCCTGGCACTTTTTTAAACTAAGTAATGAAGTGACGTTTATATTCATATTAGGCCTACGACTAGCTCGAACTAAAATCTCTTGTGAAATACTATATATATGTTATCCTTGTGAAGTGAGAAACTTCATATTTTGCTAAGAAAATATGCATGAAAAATTATATTTGTAGCTACTACTTGAAGAATTCAAATTATTATGATGGAATTTCAACTTACATATACTCTGCATATAACGTGGTATATAGTTATCGCAGAGGAGTTTTTGTCTCGCAGTCGATTTATTTTTAGTTGAGGAACTCGAGAGTAAGTTGGAAATATTTAATGACCCACGTTGTGGTGTGCTGTTCTATTAATCAGAATTGGAGTGAGAGAAGTCTGTAGTTAAGGTCATTCAACACGTCAATTTGTAACCGTGAATGGAAGTTTTCTTTGATTTAGCGGGAAATCAGTCTGCTATTGTTGTACGTAATAAATTGAAACATATATATTTTCTGCTCGAGTAGGAATCCACAGCCCTTATCCAATCAATCAGTTTCTGTGTTTGAAACTTCTGTCTAGGAAAGCTACATACAATTTGCTTTTAATAACAGCAGCTTCAAAATAACCTATCCATTCTTGTCTTGCAAAGTAATGTTTGATTTTGATTTGTTATATTTAACTTTGGTTTTCTGCCACTTTTGGCTAATCTCGAAGACGAGGATGGGTGATGCAATGACAAAATTGATGAAAGGACATCACGAAGAAAATAATGAAAATAATACACAGGCTGGGATCTGAACTCGGGACCTGTGGTGTCGCATCGTTCATGAAATATAAACATAACATGTACAGTGGCTCACATTAGTAATCGAAGATGTAGCATTTTGTTGCATTTCTTCACAATATTTCAAAATTAATAACATGTACATAAATATAAACGATAGTGAAATATTTATAGGCATTTATTAAAGCTATATTCCCCGTTACATTTTTTTCTTTTTTAATTTTGGGTGCGTCAGCACTTAGGCTATTTTGCAACCGCCAGGTTATACGGGGTCCAGCCCCTTACCATAACAAATAACGTAACTGTAATATCGAATAACTGAAATATTAAAATATTCTGAGTTAGGTTAAAAGCTGAGGCTCTAAAGGGGCACTCAGCACACATGACAAAAAACAGAACACACAGAATTATACTGGCTATAGGGTCAGTCGCCAGAGCCTCGTTAGTCTGCAAAGAGCAGTCCAGGGTGTACTACGTGGAATGAAGTTGACGATTGGGTGTACTACGTGGAAGGTCACCTCTTACACCCCTGTTACGGTTTCAAATCTGAAAATAGTTATTTATGTTTGGGTGTGAAAGAAGAGATCACTTTAATATTCAGACAAATCGTGAAAGCCTTCTGTTTCTGTTAAGCTACGTTTCCATTCTGACAAGTTCCAGATCCATGAGGTGCAACATGTGCCGGCGCATGTTGCGCGTCATTTAGTGTACTCGTACTGCTTCCAATTCAAAACTACTTCTTCAAAATACGTCCGCAACAACACTGGAGTGCAGGATCGCAGTGTAGCGTTGTGCAGTGCTTTAGAGTAGTCAGTGTTTCTTCTCTTGTATTGTAATAATTTGGTGGTGATTTAACTTGGGTAAAGATGAACAATAAAGCTATGGCGGGTTTTGTGGTTATGGCAGGCGCGTATCATGAATTTCTAAAAAAAAAAAAAAGAGGCGAAAACAACCTAGATGGTGGATTAGAAGTTTTCTAGCGAAAAGAAATTCGGAAGGAGCATATAACTCGTTGATGAGAGACTTACGTCTTCAAAGTGGATACGAAAACTTTGTAAGAATGACTGCAAGTGATTTTGCATTGTTATTAAATCTTGTTGGACCACAGATTGCAGTCGCGTCGTCTGTTTCTACTCTAGTGCGCATGCCCGTGCCCCAGGAACTTGCTGCAGGCTGTTTCCATTGTCGCCGCGCACGTTGTGCGTCTTAATCGTTTGGGGCAATTTTGTCCCCGGCACTTGCGCCGCGGCATGTTGCAGACAGTTTCCATTTCAACAAATGCTTGGCACATGCAGCGTCGCATGCCGCGTGTCATGTTGCGCGGTAAAATTTGTGGTAATAGAAACGAGACTTTACATAGTTCTTTTATCGGTCAACTACAGTGCGGGGAAGAAACAATTCATGCTATTTCCTAACTACGTCTGTTACCAGTAGCTCCATTGCCCCTGACTGAAGTACGAGAAAAATGGGTAACAAAAACAAAAATACAACATTTGACGAACTGCAGTTATTTATTTTTACCTAACCAAAGGGTGCAGGTACAGGGAAATTGAAAATGTTAAATACATGTAAGCGTACCGTGGGTGACGCAATAAAGCGTAATGAAAAGGAAAATGAGGTAGATTCCGTATCTCAGAAAATTCAACCAAGAGAAATAAGAGAACGAAATGAAAGAGCTTCAGTATGAAAAATCAAGACCCTTTCCTCATCCCCACTCCCTTTCCAAACCAAGAGCTCCGAAAGCAGCTGTGCAACTTGGAGCAGGCACTGGGACAGCTGTACGGTTCAGTAGCGTTTCGTCCGAAAGCGAAATTCCTAGAAAAATGCTACAGTTCGTCCGCGACGGTTTAATGAGTTGCGTTTCGTCCGAGCCTGGCTGATGATGAGTCACACCTTGACTAACCGGTGGCAGCGGTGGAATTGGTGACTAGGATACCTCAGTTAACAACTTTTAAAACTACATTGCATAGACAGCGGAGTGCAGCGCAGGGAGTGCAAACTCAGTCAAATCGTCGAGAGAGGGGTCCCGGGTTCGATACCCGGTGGAGGCACAAGTGGTTCGGATCCCACTTTAAATTGTAGGTCCAGTCCCGATTAGCCTTACTGTGCATAAAGGGGACAACAAATAAAATCGTTGAGACGAAGTGAACTTGGATCCAGAAATTTTAGTCATGGCAGTCAACACTACTACTTCTAAGCAGCTCCCATAAGTGACTGAGGTTAGAATGAAACTTTGTCTTGTTTTAAGTTCACTTGTATGCACAGATAGGCTAATTGGGAGTGGGCCTACAGTTTAAAGTGGAATTCGAATCACTGTGCCTCCACCAGGAATCGAACCCGGCTAGAATGCAAGTGGTTTCTCATACTCAGATGGGAAGTTGTTTATGTTATTGTTTCACATAATTTGTAGGTAGTCACACGTGGTCTGAGAAACAGAAAAGTCACACATAGCCTACGCATAATTCTCTCGAGGCAGTTTGTTGCAAGAACCTTGCTTGCAGGCCACGGACAATAACTTTCATGGGTAAAAAAGTGTAGCTTTCCTGACGAAGTGTTCTCGGCTTGCGATCCAGCTTAAATCGGTGTTAGCGTCCAATGTTTCGAGCGCATACATTGGAGCATCCTGCTTAGAGGAATGTACGCGCTCCAAACGTTGGACGCTAACGCCGATATAACCTGGCTCGCAAGCCGAGAACACTGTTCGAATCTCCACAGGCATATAATAAAAATGTAGTAGCGTACCCAAATGACACATCTGGCGTAATACCTAACGTGCCAAATTTTGGAAAATAGGAGCTGAAAGCGTGTGTGAGAACCAGAGCGACTTAACTCTAATTTATCAAATTAATAGGAGAGGAAATAATGTATTCTTAGGAATATGACTCTTAAACGTGACTCCGCCTTACAGATAAGCATTAGAAGTGGAAAATGTCGATTTACTCCAAATACTCTTCAGAGGATTTTTTTTCACGAAACTGAAAACAGCATTTTTGTAGTTACGTCCCTCTGATTCCCGTAGGACGATAGGTGAAATACATTTCATGAGCGATGTTTGAAAGAAGTTGTGTTAAGATGTCAAACATGTAGCCGACAGCCATGCTGTATGAAGAAAGCATATAGGATAAGCTCCAATCACACTTAATCTAGGCTCACAACGAAGATAGCGGCTGAGTGACCTAGCGTAATGAAAGGCAAAGAAAACAGTTAATCATTGGAAGAAACAATTAGTTTCATGTTTAAGATCATTCTATCAATTAATGCAGTTGCTTATAAAAATAAAAAATGGTCCAAAATGCTTCAAAGTAATTGAAAATATGAGGCATTGCGGATACGAAGGGCGAACTCAACAAAGTGCATTGTGATGGAAATGCGTTTCAAGTTGCCAGGCACAGTGCAAACTCCATAAAATCTTTGAAAATCACGCATGAAACATTCCGATCTACTGTTACCAAGTTTTTGTGGAGCTCGAACTGTGCCTGACAACTTGAAACGCATTTCCCTCACAATGCACTTTGTTGAGTTTTTTCCAAAGAGGGGCAAGCAAGGTAGTTTTTCCGGGGGGGGGGCAAACAAGGTGCATAACAGTGTTGTCTCCTCAAAAAACATTGCTTTAATTTGAAGTTATCATATTCATCTTATTTGAAAATAAGATCCTTAGGAAAATATTTGGACCTAAAAGGGATGAGGAGACAATTAGAATAATTAAATCAAGAAGACTTAGGTGGGCAGGCCATGTGGCACGAATGGGAGAGGAAAGAGGAGTTTACAGGATTCTTGTTGGGAAACCTGATGGTAAGAGAACTTTAGGAAGGCCAAGACGAAGATGGAGGGACAACGTTGAGATAGACCTAAAGGAAATCGGTAGGGATGGAAAAGAGTATATAGAACTTGCTCAAGATAGGGACAGATGGAAGGCCTGTGTTGCTGCAGCCATGAACCTTCGGGTTTAAGAAGGCTAGAGAGTTAGTTAGTTAGCTAGTTATGTTCATGCAATAATTAACATATATTATTGCAGCTGAAATGGAATTGTGTGATATATATATAGTTTTTGGTTGACTTTCATTTTCCAGGTGGGTCGTGCACCCCCCCCCCCCCTCCCTTGCCTCTCTTTCGGACTTCCATGCAAAGGTTCTATTTTTATTTCGCGTCTACCACTTTCGGTTAATCGCGATGATAAAGGATGTGATAGGTGATGGAAGTGGTATAAAGACAATGACCCAACCCATACATATTTTCTAGTCCAGGCTCTAATCCGACATTAGACTTTGCAGTTTATTACGCTAACCAATTTGCCACGGGATCGGCTTCTTCGTGTTTGTCTGCTCATCAAATGATTAATTAGTTATTCAAACTATATAGGTAGGAAAGCTATCTAAAATAACGAAACAGAAAAATAAATCCACTTGACGTCTTGTAGCACCATCATTAACCTACAATTTCATGCTCACAAATCCACACAGAAAACTTCTTGTGGCATTAGTTTTACGGAATGGCCTTGGGGAATAAACATCGCCCATTTCCTGGTTCAGCTCGAAACAATTCAGGTGCCTTATCGAAGCTGCTCTTGAGCACGCAGGGTTTCTAACCTACTTCGCAGTAATTCAGTTGTTGTATCTCGTTTAATATGATGTATTGTAGAGCCAACCGCAGATTAAATAGGAGAAAAAAGATTTTCCCGACGGAAAATAAGTTGGTAATGCTGCAAACACCGAGGCATTCTTGATAAGACGCTTGAAGAGCGTCGAGCAAACTTTCCTGAAAAAGCACAACCCCAGTATCGAAGGTCATGCTACACGTGGATTGGCAACTTTCGGGAGCATGCTGTCTGTCTACACAATTCTACCCAAATACCTGTTTGAAAATGAATCTTCTGTTCGCATTTTATTTTTCAAATGTAGTTCTGACATTGTAATCATTTTGCAATTATTTTTATTTGTTCTTATTTTGCTTCGCTTTTATGTCACTTTTATAATTAATCGAAACTATGAAGATGGATGATAATTAGATTAAATTAATTAAGAGACACCTAAAAAAGATATTTACAGACCAGGACTCGAACCCGGAACCTAAAGCGGATAGGTTGTGGGGAAAATCGTCAATAACTCCCGCCACGAACTTACTTATAATTTTTGTAATTTCTCACGAGTATTTTTTGTTCTGTTCATGCATAATATACCTGCTTTCGGAAACTTAATTTATAAGTGACACACTTCGTTCGGTAGGGACAAGCCACGTATTGTTTGAATGGAGGGACACATCTCGTTCATATACTACTAGATACAATCATGGACTATACTTGAAATGGCCTCCCCGATGGCGCAGTGGTAGCGTCGTCGCCTTGTAATGAAGGGGTCCCGGGTTCGATACCCGGTGGAGACACAAGTGATTGGGATTTCAATTTAAACTGTAGGTCCAGTCCCGATTAGCCTAACTGTGCATAAAGTGGACTCAAATTAATCAATCATATATGATAGAAGTTACGAAAAATATAAAAGATAAACATTTTAGAAGAGATACTGTGAGCAAGTCGAGTTGGAGAGAGATTGTCTTTTGTCTTTTGTCTTTGTTAAATGTATTTCATGTAGTTTATATAACATGAAGTTATAAGTTAAATAAAAGTTGTTTTGTTCGTTAACGTTTGGCTTAATTGAAGATTATTACAATATACTTGAAATGTGACGTGCTAAACACTACTTTCGGAGATCAGTTGGACATGGCAATTTTGATATACAAGTTGCATTTTCTCTACTTAGATTCATTATGTCCAAATTTTATCCTAATAGATAATCTCCCAACAACGCAAAATGTTTTAATTGACTCGAATTCACAATGACTCATATACAGTGTGTTTATAAATGAACGGTGGGGTTTCAAAAATTAATAATACATCTATTTATTACCTTACACGGGCAAAACGTACACCGTAAGCAGCAGCAACTGTCCAAGTTTATATAACTTTATTTATATTTGTATAAAGATAGAAATCAAGAGGGGGCAATTGCCCCTCTGTGCCTCCTTGCAGGTGCTCTTGACCGTCTGGAAGAAATAGTGCACGACAGACGTGAAAACTAAATCCATCTTCAGTATCCCTTTGTCTTGCTACTCTTAGATTCTGCAACCTTTCTTTCTATAGTCCAATGTTTGCCTTCCTTACCTCGTAGAATTGATTTCCGTACAAGTTTGAGGGCTAATCTCCCCTGCCCTCTGTGGTTGTGCCACTGCACCTTCTTCCGCCCTTGTTGCTTTGTGAACTTTCATCGGCTTCGAAATACTTCATTTTCTTCGAGAGCATAATATCGTTTAATAACCGGCGATAAGATTCCTCAACCCTAAATTTCTGGATTAAAGTATAATAATATAGGAGTATGGAAATCTGAAAGGGGCGAGGATGGCCACATCTCCCCTTTAGAAAACGAATGTCAGCTAAAAGTATATATTTCACGCGTATAATTTGATCCCAGTCATAGTAATGTACATTAATTTATTATAATGGGAATGCAGGAATGCGATAATTTCGAATTCAAGTGGTGTTTCTTGAGGGGGCAACACTATTATCTGGTTAATATGCCCCATGGAAAAATACCTTGCTTGTCCCTGCGTCGAAAATATCGGCAGACGTCAATGATTATGGGGTGGGGCATGTGCCCCCCTCCCCTTTGCACCCCGTGCGCACGTCTATGACTACTCATTTCTACACTAGTTGGAAGCTGTATTCAATTTCGAGCCAAAAATGTAATTTTCAAATCAGGGTTGTTAAACGTCCACGAACCCATAAATTCTAATGGGTTCTATTGGGTTCCGCAACAAGACCGGAACCTTCTTTATCGCACAGTTTTAATTCGGTCCAAGTTGCGTATTCTTTCATTTCAATATGGAACTTAGACAGTCTTTAAATTGATCCGGAAAGAAGGTCCCTGTGCCGTATTTCAGTTGATCCGTTGAAAAGGTTCCTGGAACGAATTGAAATATTTTAAACATAAAAAGGCTCTTTACGGTCCAGATCCATTTATGCTTGCTAATATTCTCTGCTGAACAGGAATTGAATTGATTTAAAATTCCTGACCCTTTAACAACCCTGGTTGAAATTCATTTTTTTACAAACAACCATATTTTTAACGGCTATTTCACATTAATCCCATACGATATACTGAGTTATTTTTCGCAATGTTCAAAAGAATGGTAAGAGATTTGGGCTATTCCTTTTTCTTCCTTGATGTTTAATAGATTATATTTGTCACGCGCCTATAACGTTACCAGCTAACATTTGTGAATTGTTCTTTCCTTGTAACGTTAACATCTACCATACTGAATTTATTTACGTTCCTTATGCAGATGGTATGTACCCAACTGCATTGTGTTCCGTTCCGCTACAGTGGTTTACATTTTGTTACATTCCTATGTAACGTTAATTAACCATATTGCCTTTCACTTCGTTCCGTTACGGAGGATTGCATTCATTACGTTCCTATGTACCGTTATTTACTACCATGTTGCATTTCGATACGTTTTTTTGTAACGCTAGTATATACCATACTGCATTTCGTTACTACGTTCCTTGTAACGGTAGTATATACCATATTGCATATTACGTTATGTTCCAATGTGCTCATTTCGTTCCGTTCCTTTATAACGTTAATATCTACCACAATACATTTTGTTACGTTCCTTGTAACGTCAATCTATAACATATTGCATTTCGTTACGTTACATGGGTACCAGCAGTGGAACCATACTCTTCCTCCTACAAAATGGAACGTACCGTGTAACGCAAATTGGGTACGTTACGACTCCCTGATAGAAATAGCATGATATTATACCATCTAACATTCCGGTTCCTCTCATTCACTGCTCACGTATCTCTCTTTGTGTCCGCTAAAGGGATGCAGGGTGGTATCTCGACAATTTACGGGGGTCGAACCACATTTCCGTTTTACTAGTCATTTAACTTCAAAATAAGCTTTGCACAAAACATTTTTTTTAATAGTTGATGAAAAATTGGTGATTTAAGTTTGTATCCTGACAAAAAAAAGTTCAAGGCCACTTTACGATCAGAACAGCTGCTGTGAGTAGGCCTACAGGTTAGGAGAATTCACACCGAAGAGACACGTGACACACAACATGCGACACAAGACACGTGTCGCTTGGAAGCCAACACTCGGTAATCAATGCAACTTTTCGAACCGAAGAGACACGGCAAGATGCACGTGTCTCTCGGACTGTGCCGTTTTTTCACAATACCGTGCAGCGTGTCGCTTCAGTTTGTTGTTCGCGTATGCGCAGTGAATGCTTCATTGCAAAGAGCTATATTTAGACTCTGAAAGGTAGCCCAGCCGGGATCATATTTGAACATCTAATTTGCTGATATAATAAAGTATCGATATGCACAATGTTTTAAGATTTAAACACAACGTTCTTTTCGCTCGTATCAAGTTTTTTGATTCAGTTATCGGCTGTAATTTGCCTTCAACATCGTGTAAAGAGGCCGTTTTTTGCCCATTTAGCTGACTGCATTTATTTGAGAAAGCCAGCATATGGAGGCACTTTAGTCCAAAATATATTAGTCAACATGGTAAAGTACTCTAGTGCATTGTTTCTCAACCGCCGGGCCGCGACCCGATACCGTGCCCTCGTATCAACTATACTGAGCAGCGAAAGGTTCTGCTGAAAGTGGTTGACAACTATCATAATCCCAATATCATATTTGAGTTGTGAGTTTTCGTTTTTTAAGTCCATTTTATTCACAAATAGACTATCAGAACTAGATCTGCCCGGTGCCTCCACCGGTTATCGAACCCAGGATCACTTAGTTACAAGCAGACGACGTTACCACTTTGTCTTCCATTTTTTTATATTTGTCAACAATCCTACATACATAATCAAACTATTATTATTCTTTATGATTATGCTAGAATTTATTTACCAATATTTAATTTCATAGGCACATGTTAATTCATGCAAAAAATCTTAAATACTGTAAAGACTTAGGAGGAAAATTCTTCGGCTAAGGGCATTGACTTAAAAAAAAAATAATGTGACATGTTTTCGCGAAGGTTGAGAACCATTTCTCTAGTGTTTAGGTATTCGCTTTATCCAGGCTGAAAAGTCTGGCGTATACAGTTTGATTTCAGTGCATATTATGTCTCAGTTTTCTCATGCACAACATGCCTCTCCCGAGTTTCAATAACTTGCACAAATTTTAAAACGCAATTTACATGTAACAATGTCTCTTGTTAAGTTTTTCTTCGGGTGACTAATAAACTGATTAATGCAATTATATCGGTACCATCATGCAAACTGAGCAAAGAAACCAGTGTCGCTTGCCGCGTGTCACGTGCATCTTGTCTCTTCGGTGAGAAACTCTCGTGTTGCGTGTCTCTTCGGTGTGAATTCTCCCTTAAAGTGAGATTTTACACTCCCACCAGAAAACCTATTGAATACAAGGCCATATCAATAAAAACAACAATATCTCTGAGACCCATTACTGTGTACATAATTTCATAATTCATTTTTGTTTGGAACTGATCAAGAGATTGAATTCAATATAGATTATTCTGTATTTTAGTAAATTATATTTGTTCGCTAATGCTACTTGAGAACGTATGCTGAAACCAAAAATTATTTCTAACAAAAAATGCCACCTTCCAACTGGCCTCGTGTTTTAATTCAGGGGTGTTGAAATATTATGTATGAGCTTCGAAACATTATCCACTTACAAAGTTACAGAGTTCCATTAAATAGGCTGGTATAGGGTATGTTTAGATAGAGAGAGAGAGAGAGATATCACTCACGTAAAATATATTCTAACAAGGAAGGTCTGTTGCGAATAAAGGGTGTGTCAGAGAGAAATAAATTTGTTGTACAATTTTAAGTGCTTATGAACAAAAAAATTATAAAAATGATAATGTAGTAGCCTATAATTGTGCTTTATCAAGGAAGGTGATAATGGCATTTTACTTCAGTTCTCTCCGAGACGATTACACAAACAAGCGAGAATGGTTCATTCGTTTTCCACTTGAGTGTTGTAATTTACTGTTGTATCCATATCCCGGGTTCGATACCCGGGGGAGACACATAGTGGTTCGGATCCCACTTTAAACTGTAGGTCCAGTCCCGATAAACCTTACTGTGCATAAAGTGGACTTAAAACGCCAAGTCAATCAATTAGTATTGTATCAATCAATAATAATGGTGAGATCTGTCACATCTGTCATTTCAAGAAGACGAGTTCTCATTTACATCTTAATCGAATAACACTTACCAAAATATATGTTTTGTTTTTTTTCAAAATTTCCAGAAATGCTGAATAATCGTAAATAAGCGAATTCTAACCGGAAATATTTTTACTTCCACTTTTAAATTATCAGGAACTGAGATAAATAGGTATCACCTGGAAACAATTACATTGTTTTCCATTCACATACGCACTTGCTAGCTCTCGTCTTTTCAGTTTAGTTCATAGTACCAGTACCGTTGAATTCTTTCGTAAAAACACTGAAATATTGCAGTACGTCCCTTTTCAGTTTAATTCAATATTATAGCAAAGGAAAAACTATCGGATGCTGCTTACAGAAGGGGGAACACCACAGAGGAACAAAGTATAGAAACAAGAGTCACTTCACAGCACACACCTGACAATGGCAAACTGTCAGCACTAGAGTGCGCGTCAAATCTCCTGCATATGGCGATAGCCAATAGCAGCGCACTGCAGCGGTGCCATGTCGAAATCTCACGCGGAAAAGAGACAGCGTGGTAGAGCAGAATAGGCAACGCCGCACGTCTGTGATTCCCTAGTGCTGTTCAGCCGTTCAAGGCCATATGCAGGAGATTTGATGCGCACTCTAGGAATGAATTCGCTTAGAAGCTTTATCTTCCCGCTTCTGGGAAATCCACCCCTCTTCCGAGGTGTGTGTATCGCTTTGGAATTCAGATCTTCCAAACGAAAGATGAAACATATGATAAACCTTGAAATTCCTGGAACCTGGCTGGAGTCTACCAACTGCCCACCATCAGGTGACAAATTTAGTACAACCAGGGAGTCGTAACGTAACGAAATGGAACGGTATTTTCAATTATGGTTTCCGTTACGTTACAACCAGAAACAGAATAACTTTTTTCGTGAGCAGAAACGTTACCTCAGGTATATGAACATTACGTTACAGGTGTGCATAACGGTACCGAACCATAACTGATCTCTAAAGGAGTAGGTCTTCACGTGACACTTTAACGTTACATCTATTGCCGGCAACCAGTAACGTTACAGGGTAAGAAAGAGGTTCGTCACGTATTGACTAGTAACTTTTGTGTATGTAGAAAGTGATAGTAACGTTACAATTAACCAGTAACTTAATTGAGGTCACGACTGTAAAAACGTTACACTCCTTTTTTCAAAGCAACAACGTTATTTATAGCTGGTATCATACAGACGTACCGATGTGCAATACCGTGTCCGATGCCGTGTTCCGGAGAGAATAACATAGGTCTCTCGTATAATTGTGCTCGTTACTTTTGTAACGTTACAGTTCTTTTCCTCCACAAAAGTCTGTTTCGAAAAAGTGATACATATGTCCGTTACGAATAGCAAATACCGTTATCGAAGGAGTTTTCGAAGAAGCCTCATAATTATGATCGGCAGCATACTAACATTACAGTACTTTGACCCCTTGAAAGTCACTAAGTTATAATACGTATTTTCGTTTTGGATGTCAGTGAAAAAATTAAATTGTAAAACAAAACGTTTGAAAACATCCGTAAACAATATTCGGCGTGACAAAAGTTCTGGTTATTGGAATTTACTGATTAACTATGTATTTATCACAAATATATTTATTTTCTGCATACTTAATCGCTTTATGTGAATTTGTTCTAATTTGATTATTTATGCAAAATGAACTTTAACATGTACGTTCACTTTATACGATAGCAAAACATTCGTTTGTTGAGGGAAAACGTTTATATCTATATCTCTCTCTCGTGTTACATAATTTTTTTTTTTTTTAAAAATACAGTTGTTTGG
Source organism: Lepisma saccharinum (assembly GCF_977018435.1). NCBI lineage: Eukaryota > Metazoa > Arthropoda > Insecta > Zygentoma > Lepismatidae > Lepisma > Lepisma saccharinum. The sequence continues at coordinate 148,267,198 of NC_139230.1, read as the reverse complement.
CGATGAGAATGATTCGTGCTTAGATTAAGTTGCTGAAGGACGAAACATAAAGGACCAACCATGGTCGAGCCAAAAAATCATCCGTACCACGCGTTCGTCCACCTAAGCGAGAGGCAAGCTTTCTCCTATCGGAAGACGAAAAATAACACTGATAAACAATGAAATACTCCTTTAAATAAAACTAAGTGATCTTTATGTATTCAGATGTGCTGATAACGAATATCGCATCCGTTTTCCTGTATCACCTAAATTTTTTGAAGAACACCCACATTTTATAGTTTTATGGTTTCAGGTCTCCGCACCCTGCTCCGCATCCCGCTTAACGTTTGGTTCCTAGCAAATGGATAAGAACTTTTCAGCGACCTTGTGTGTTTATGACTGGCACTTAATATTTAGTGGAGGAAACATCTGGCAGTAGAGAAATTTCCTGTTTCTCTGTTAAAATTTGTTCTTTTGTGGGTTAGTCGAGTCTTAACTTCCTTTCCGATAACTTCGCGAGTAGCCGTATTTTATGTTTGTGTATGTTCGTGAAATTGTGAATGTAATATTGTGTATAGTGAAGTAAAGTGTAAGTTATATTTTAACAAAACGATAAGAGCATTCATAATTATTTTTTTTTTAAAGAAATATATTATAACTCAATTAATGAGTTCGCCATGTCACGCAATGTGTGAATAACCCGAACTTGTTTTGTTATGTTTGCAGGGAATTTATTCCGAAGTCACAGAGAAATACTATCACTCCTAAAGTGAAAAAAGCATATGAGTTGTATTTTGAAAGTAAAGTAGAGGAGGGAAAAAGCTGGGCACCAGGTAAAATTCGTTGTAATTGTTCGCGAACTTCACGTGGTTGGCTTAATGGCGATCACATAATATGGCAGAACAGAAAGATCATACTACGGATTGTTACTTCTGTTTAACAAACATAGTGGGATATAGTTCTAAATCAAAACATTCTATATTTTATCCTGATGTTCCTTCAGCCAAGAAACCTATGAGTCATGATTTTATACCAATTCCTAAGCCTCCTCAAGAATAGACAGTGGATGAAACAGAACCAAGCAGTGCTCTTCTCCAGATGACGAACCTGGGCCCTCATATTCAAACACCGATCCAAATTTTCCTGATCCAAATATACCTCACTTTATTTCAAAATCCGAACTAAATGATCTAGTCAGAGACCTCAATCTTTCTAAAGTTCAAGCGGAATTATTAGGTTCTCGTCTCCGAGGGTGGAATTTATTACAAGATGGTGTTAAGGCGTCATATCGGAAACGCCAACAATCACTGACACATTTTTTTTCTGTTAGTAATGAGTTAACTTACTGCAATGATGTAGAAGGCCTTCTGCAAGAACTTGGAAGGAGTCACAACTCAAACGAGTGGAGACTATATTTAGATTCATCTAACAATAGTTTAAAAGTAGTATTGTTGCATAATGGGAATATATACCCATCAGTATGCCTTGCCTATTCTTCCATCATGAAGGAAACATACGAAAATATGGATACAATATTAAAAGTGATAATTTATGAAAAATATGGTTGGCAGATATGCGGAGACCTCAAAATGATTGGTATACTGTTGGGCATGCAATCTGGGTTTACAAAATTTTGTTGCTTTCTTTGCGAATGGGACAGCTGGGCAGAAGATTAACATTACAACATTTTGGATTGGCCCATACGAAAAAACTTAATTCCTGGAGAGAAAAGTGTTAGGAATCACCCTCTACTTAAGCAAGACAAGATTTTGTTACCACTGTTGCATATAAAGTTAAGGCTCATGAAAAATTTTGTTAAGGCTTTGGATAAACACGGTGAGGGTTTTGGGTATTTGAGAAAAACATTTCCTAAACTCAGTGATTGTAAGTTAAAAGAAGGCATATTTATTGGGCCGAAAATCCGTGAGATCATTCATGATGACAACTTTGTAGAATTGCTAACAGAAAAAGAGAAATGCACATGGTTAGCTTTCAGACAAGTATGCTGTAATTTTCTTGGAAATATGAAAGCTGGAAACTACAAGAAACTTGTTATGAACTTGTTGAAGTGTTATCAGCGCATGGGGTGCAATATGTCCTTGAAAATTCACTTTTTACATTCGCATTTGGACTTTCACCCCACTTGGCCATGGTTAGTGACGAATGCGGCGAGAGATTTCACCAGGATATTTCTGTCATGGAGAAACGATATGCAGGAAAATCAGTACAGAACATGTTAGCAGACTACTGTTGGAACCTCAAGGAAGAGGTTTCTGGTGGCAGTTACAAATGGCAGAGTTCAAGAAAGAAATTTTGAAAATGCGAGTAAAAATGTGATTTTTCTCCTTTTTTTGCATGAAATTTCTTCATTGAACAGTCAAAATCGGTCCTATATATACTTTTTAATTTTTTTATATTTCATAGTTATTCACTTCAATATTTAAATCTTATTTCATGAGCAAACAAACAAAAATAATTTCAAATTTCGATGTATTATTACAAAGGGAATTAAATTTTTATTAAAAACAAAAAATGAAAATCCAGGGAAAACGATAGGTGATACAGCATTTCTACTTTCAGATTTGGATTCAGCGGGGTCGAATTATAAATAATCATCTATTTTCGTTAAAAGGAGCAAAAAAAAGTTTGAATTTGTTCATCAGTGTAATTGCTTGTTGCGCGACCTTGAGAAGGCGAACCGAACTGATAGCAGCAGCACCACGCAAAATCGGAAAATCTGAATCCTGAAACTTTGTACATGTGACCTTCGATCACGAAGCATCCGAGTAGACAACGCCTTGGGGCGATATGAAAGGCACTTTTGGCAAGTAGAAAATACGTAGAAACGAAATGTTAGATGGAATTGTTGTACGAAACAAACGAAACCGCGTTTGTGCAACTGGTCTGTAGCTAGACAGGGCCATTGGACTCTCAAGAAGTCAAGAATTGTATGGAAAGTGATTCTCAAAACTAAGCGAATAAAAGGACATCATATTTTATCATTTACAAGGGCCCTCATCCGCTTACAATTTTGAAAATTACTTTCAGTAATTCTTGTCTTCTTGGACAGGAGGTGCATTAAACTTTTTGGTGTAGAAACAGGCAGAACGCCCGCCTACCTACCACGTTTGAAAGAAGGGCATAGACAGACAAGAAAGTAATTTTCAAGAACGCAAGAACGGCAGTCGACATGGACATTGACCAACGAGTGACTGAGAAATACAATCGGAACGAAGGACAAGATTATTCAAGAAACAGTAATTTTATAAAACTATCATTAACTCAAACTCAGTTCATCCTTTTATCCTCTTTTGTTTGTTATACTTTTGTATTATTCATGTTTTATATCGCTTTTCTGCCACTTGTAGATAATCGCGACGATGAAGATGAATGGTGATCATATTAAATCTATGAAGGGATGCTTACAAAAAAAACAGCCATGCCCAGATGTCTACTCGAACTTGAAATGTTTGGTACCGAGTGTATGAGTGGATCACTAAACGACTTCGGCCTTCGAGGCTACGGTTTCAGTTGCAACATGCAGTATAATTACGTTTCTACTACTCTGAATTGACCAAAGCATGTGGTATGTATCCTTCATTTTACTTAAAAAACCTCCTTGATACATGAGATACTACAAATAATTTCAGGCATACCCTCGAATTCTGATTGCCTGGCACTTTTTTTTTTTAACTAAGTAATGAAGTGACGTTTATATTCATATTAGGCCTACGACTAGCTCGAACTAAAAACTCTTGTGAAATACTGTGTATATGTTATCCTTGTGAAGTGAGGAACTTCATATTTTGCTAAAGAAATATGTATGAAAAATTATATTTGTAGCTACTACTTGAAGAATTCAAATTATTATTATGATGGAATTTCAACTTACGTATACTCTGCATATAATGTGTTATCGGAGAGGAGTTTTTGTCTCGCAGTCAATTTATTTTTAGTTGAGGAACTCGAGAGTAAGTTGGAAATATATAATGACCCACGTTGTGGTGTGTTGTTCGATTAATCAGAATTGGAGTGAGAGAAATCTGTAGTTAAGTTCATTCAACACGTCAATTTGTAACTGTGAATGCAAGTTTTCTTTGATTTAGCAGGAAATCAGTCTGCTGTTGTTGTAAGTAATAAATGGAAATATATATATTTTCTGCTCGAGTAGGAATCCGCAGCCGTTATCCAATCAATCAGTTTCTGTGTGTGAAACTTCTGTCTAGGAAAGCTACATACAATTTGCTTTTAATAACAGCAGCTTCAAAATAACCTATCCATTCTTGTCATGCCAAGTAATGTTTGATTTTGATTTGTTATATTTAACTTTGGTTTTATGCCACTTTTGGCTAATCGCGAAGACGAGGATGGGTGATGAAATGACAAAATTGATGAAAGGACATCACAAAGAAAATAATGCACAGGCTGGGATCCGAACTCGGGACCTGTGGCGTCGTATTGCACTGTGCTAACCACTTCCCCACGGAGCTCTGCAAAGTAATGTTTGACCATACATCGTTCATGAAATAAAAACATAACATATACAGTGGCTCACATTAGTAATCAAATACGTAGCATTTTGCTGCATTTCTTCACAATATTTGAAAATTAACAACATGTACATAAATATAAACGATGGTGAAATATTTATACGCATTTCTTAAAGTTATATGTAACTTTTTTTTTAAATTTTGGGTGCGTCAGCACTTAGGCTATTTTGCACCCGCCACGTTATACGGGGTGCAGCCCCTTACCATAACAAATAACATAACTGTAATGTCGCATAAATGAAATATTAAAATATTCTGACTTAGGTTAAAAGCTGAGGCTGTAAAGAGGCACTCAGCACATATGACAGAAAGCAGGAGAACACACAGAATTATACTGGCCATAGGGCCAGTCGCCAGAGTCTCGTTAGTCTGCAAAGAGCAGTCCAGGGTTTACTACGTGGAATGAAGTTGAGGATTGAATGTAATACGTGGAAGGTCACCCCTTACACCCCTGTTACGTTTTCAAATCTGAAAATAGTTATTTATGTTTGGGTGTGAAAAAAGAGATCACTTTAATATTCAGACAAATCGTGAAAGCCTTCTGTTTCTGTTAAGCTACGTTTCCATTCTGACAAGTTCCAGACCCATGACGCGCAACATGTGCCGGCGCATGTTGCGCGTCATTTAGTGCACTGTTTCCAATTCAAAACTACTTCTGCAAAATACGCCCGCAACAACACCGGAGTGCAGGACTTGAGTGTAGCGTCGTTCCATTGTGCTTTAGAGTAGTCAGTGTTTCTTCTCTTGTATTGTAATAATTTGGTAGTGATTTAACTTGTGTAAAGATGAACAATACAACTATGGCGGGTTTTGTGGTTATGGCAGGCGCGTACCATGAACTTGTAAAAAAAAAAAAGAAGCGAAAACGACCTAGATGGTGGATTAGAAGTTTTCTAGCGAAAAGAAATTCGGAACGAGCATATAACTCGTTGATGAGAGACTTACGTCTTCAAAGTGGATACGAAAACTTTGTAAGAATGACTGTAAGTGATTTTGCATTGTTATTAAATCTTGTTGGACCACAGATGGTAGTCGCGTCGTCTGTTTCTACTCTAGTGCGCATGCCCCAGGAACTTGCTGCAGGCTGTTTCCATTGTCCGCGGCGCATGTTGTGCGTCTTAATCGTTTGGGGCAATTTTGTCTCCGGCACTTGCGCCGCGGCATGTTGCAGACAGTTTCCATTTCAACAAATGCTTGGCACATGCAGCGTCGCATGCTGCGCGTCATGTTGCGCGGCAAATTTGTGGTAATAGAAACGAGGCTTTACATAGTTTTTTTTACTGGTCAACTACAGTGCGGGGAAGGAACAATTGATGCTACTTCCTGACTACATTTGTTACCAGTAGCTGCATTGCTCCCTGACTGAAGTAAGAGAAAAATGGGTAACAAAAACAAAAATACAACATTTGACGAACGGCAGCTATTTATTTTTACCGTACCTAACCAAAGGGTACAGGGAAATTGAAAATGTTAAGTACATGTAAGCGTACCGTGGGTGACGCAATAAAACGTAATGAAAAGCAAAATGAGGTAGATTCCGTATCTCAGAAAATTCAACCAAGAGAAATAGGAGAACGAAATGAACGAGCTTCAGTATAAAAAATCAAGACCCTTTCCTCATCCCCACCCCCTATCCAAACCAAGGGCTCCGAAAGCAGCTGTGCAACTTGGAGCAGGCATTGGGACTGCTGTACGGTTCAGTAGCGTTTCGTCCGAAAGCGAAATTTCTAGAAAAATGCTACAGTTCGTCTGTGACGGTTTAATGAGTTGCGTTTCGTCCGAGCCTGGCTGATGATGAGTCACACCTTGACTAACCACTGGCAGCGATGGAATTGGTGACTAGTATACCTCGGTTTACAACTTTTAAAACTACATTGCATAGACAGCGGAGTGCAGCACAGGGAGTGCAGACTCAGACAAATTGTCGAGAGAGAGGTCCCGGGTTCGATACCCGGTGGAGGCACAAGTGGTTCGGATCCTACTTTAAACTGTAGGTCCAATCCCGATTAGCCTTAATGTGCATAAAGTGGACTTAAAACAACAAATCAAATCAAAACAAATCGTCGAGAGCAAATGAACTTGGATCTAGAAATTTTAGTCATGGCAGATGGCAACACTTTCTTACTATCTGACAACTATGAAGGTGAGATTTGCAATTTCCAGAGGGAAAGAAATATTAAAACAACAAAAAATATTTTCTTGGATGGAGCATTTAAGAGTGTTAGCAAGAGTTTGCTTCATTAAACACTATTAGGATAGTAGTTGTATTTACGATAGGATGAGGACCACTTACAAGTGTAGAAAAGAAGAGCTCAAATAATTGAATAATCCGATTTGCTTACACTTAAAACAATGGCAAGAGGGGCTTATACCCTAATTCTTCAGGTGTGATATGCTCTGATTTTTAAGAAATTCTGAATTTTAGTGTAGAAAAAGAAGAAGCCTCTCAGATAGATTTGTTTATACTTAAAACAATGGCAAGAGGGGTTTATATTCCAATTTTTCAGGTGTGATATGCTCTGATATTTAAGAAATTCTGAATTCAAGTGTAGAAAAAGATGAAGCCTCTCAGACAGATTTGCTTATACTTAAAATTATGCCAAGTTCCCATATCATCTTATTGTTTATAGTGTGTTTTTTCTGTCAAAATCCCAAGAATCTTGAACCCCCCCCCCCTCAGACAGATTCGGCCATGTGTGTAAAAGCTATATCTGTGTGAATGTTGTTTATAAACTTGTCAAAAATATGGCTTTTTTTATATTATTTTTGGCCATATTTCTATGCTCTACAATTCTATTGCTTGGGGTAAGCAATTATAGCTCGGAAAAATGCATGAATTGATATTAATCTATCAAAAGACTAATGTTTTGCCTGCATCTCCTGCCGGCACGCAAGAGATAAAATCTACACGCTAGAAGGGAACATTAATGATTTTTCTGTGCGATTCACTGAAGGGGCCATTAATCTTTCTGTGCGACAGGGGGAAAAGTGTAACATGTCTGCAACATGTAAAAGTGCAACAAAGATTAAGATAAAGATACACATTTTCTGACATAGAGGCAATGAACTGCCCCTCTTCATGTTGAAAGCAATTCTATTCTGATAATATGTGCCTAGGCAAGACTTGGAGAATATTATGACAGAAACAAAATCCAATTTTGTCTGTATCAAGGTCTTCAGAACCCAGTAAAATGTGGGCATATTCTATTTGGAGACGTGTTAATATTGTGGCCTTGTAATCAGGGGCTTTGGGTTCGAGTCCTGATAAAATGTATAAGATTGAAATACATACAACTGCCCACACATAAGATATTCACTGCTAGCTGATATACAGTTGAGGTTTGTGTGTTGTACAACAGGATAATAGAGCAAATATCTTCTAGAACTGCTCTGTGACCCTCTCATTTCTTACATCATAAACATATGATTTTTCTCCTATGAGAATAACACTACATATGGTGTCATCAGGTAATGCCTCATGGAATTCACAGATAATTTTAATATTTGTTCTGTCATTCACCACAACTTGTTTTCGTTTTGAAGTATTAATTACAAACATGGGTCTCTGTGCCTTGAATTCATCTGGTGTGTAATACATGTCAGTGTTGCCAGTAGTGACCCTTTTGAAAGCCGTAAAAGCCTCATATAATTTGAGGAAATCATTCTTGGACATGTCTAAATTGTAATTTTCTCTAGGAAAGACCTCATTTCTGCCATTTTTAAGATATATGTTCTTGATGTTGCAGTTATCAAATTTACTTGAATTTTTTTCCTGATTATTGTTTCTTCCAGTCTGAAACAGTACTACTACAAAATCAGGCATGTCAAATTGTATACTGGAGAATGAATTTGTGGCATCAAACTCATAATATGTACCAGATGCGGGCTTCTGTACACATTGATATGTATAAAATTGCAGAGGAACCTGTGGATTTTTTATTATATCTGCTTTGTATTTAAGAGCATAACTGGCCTCATACTCAACAACAGGGATTCTTAACTCCATAGTCTGAATAATGCATTTGCCTGCATCAGGTAGGGTATTAGGCAGAGCTTCCCCTGTAGGGTTTATTGCACTGTACCTCATCAAAGCATTGTTATCATTTGCAGCTCTTCTAAATGTAATTCTTATACCACCCTTCCACATAATTTCCTTGTAATCTGAGAAGAATCCTGGCAATAGGCGCATCGGGAACAGCACTGTGTGGTTCTTAGATAATATCTTATCACCAGCCTCAAAACCACCGATTTTGTAGTAAGAAGCCTCGGTTTTGGATAATTTTAATGTGGCCAAAGTCGTGGAGGTAATGCCGGGATAATCCACTCTGTTTATAACAACACCATGTTTTCTGACCTCAATTTCAGAGAATAGATGCGGCACAAAATTATCTACAAGTCTTATATTAGAATTTGCCGGATAATCGGTACCATCGAGCTTTACAACATCAAATTTGATGTATAGATCTGCTCTGTGGGGGTGTATAAATCCATCCCCTACATCAAGATCAACCTCAACCTCTGTGTTGGGTTGATTTAAATTTGCAAAGGTCCTCCTGTTTGGGGGGAATGATTGTAGCTCATAACTCTCAATATTTTCCATTTTTTTGTATGTATTTTTATTTAAATGTTAATCTCTATGATTGCAGTTGTTGTGGCTCCAGCAAAATCAACTAATTCTTCTTTTTCATTAGTGACCATCAATTCAATATAATCTATTCTATTATGGCACACAGGAAAATATAATATTGGGGATGGATTGTAGATAATAGGCTCCATGAATTCAGAATTAGGTTTGAATGTTGCAATAATGCCTGTTTGTTTGTGAGTGCCTATGCCATTTGATTTGGTGATCATACCCTCAGCCACATTACAGTGAATATTCAGAGTCTCTATGGCTAAGAATTTGGGTATATTCATAGCAGTGTGTTTGATGCTTGGTTCAAGTTTTGTGTTGTTCTCAAAGCCTAACAGCTCTCCTATAGTACCCAGATCCACTGTTTCTGTAGCAGATACAATCTCTACTCTGTGAGTGACAGAATTTTGACTTAACACTACACCTCTGGGTAATTGAGCATTTAGAGTGGATAGATTATATTGCCCTGGAGTGATAACAATTTTTTCATCCCCTACTGCAATTGTATTGTTGTGGTGTGTAATATTGGGGATTAGGTACATGCCATAAAATGCCCTGAGAGCTATTGTTTTGGGATATACTATGTCATCATGCAATTTGAGTTTCAATATTGAATTTTGGCTGGTGAGATGAAATACCCCCATGATGTTTCAGATACCACAAGGCTTTTTGAAAATCTTCAATTGATGGTTTATTTATTTGAGACATATATCTAAGAACTGATAAACACAAATGTCCGCAATTAACATCTCTGAAGTTTTGAACACGGGCATTATTGTAATAAAGATTAGCTGAATTTAGATATTTTATTAAATTTTCAGGTGGAACACCTCCAAATGAATCAAACACAAATGCCTTATTTTTTAAATATTTAAGATAACAAATCCAGTGAGTGCCTTGATTTTTGTACTCATCCAAATTAACAATGCCACACTCTTTGTTGAGTGGTTGTTCTGGCAAAGAATCAGACATGTACACACCTCTAAAATGTTTGATGCCCAGTGGCTTGATTAAAGCTTCAATATCTTGGTTTGTAAGCGGCTCTTGTTTTTTTTAAACTTATTCATGGCTCTCTTAACACCTTTGCCTTGTTTCTCAATGGCCAGGTTATGGCGCCTCTGCTCATCTAATTCTGCCCTATTTTTCTTGGCATCTATTACTGTTTTTGCTATGGCGGCTGAACCCCCAGCCAAGCTCCCCACAGCCCCGAGAGCAGCTAAGATGGCAGGGATGGTAAATATGAATCCCCCCACATGTGATTTTTTTCTTGATTGCTGTAATTTTTTTAATTGGGGGGTACTGAGCAACAATTTCATACCATGCCCCTTTGCAATACAAGAATTTTTTTTCTTGCGCTGCTTTTTGGTCAAAAGACTGTCAATAGTTTTAAGAGATTTGAGACCTGCATAAGGTATTTGATACATAACACCCTTGGCCTTCATTGTAGGTTTATTATATACATATTCACAACCCCCACCCCAGTTTTTGTTTGGTGCTCATAGCTATGGTGGTTCCCAATGCTGCTATTTTTTCACTCAAAGAAGCATCTTTGCTTACAAATCTACCAAATGCAGCCTCTTCTAATTTCTTGTCTGCAACATGTCTCTTGTCAAGATCAGAATGTGTGTTGTATGCAATATCATGGTCTCTACAAGCAGCATCTAGGGGATTAATACCAGGATCCCCTCTGTTTAATCTATGATCCAATTTTGTACCGGGACCACAATACTGATAGCCTGGAATATGTAGTTCAAATGGCAGTTTGTTTATAATGTCATTAACAAGGCCCCGACCCTCAGAAATATTCCAAAATTTAGGTGGTAGAGTATTAATAATTTTTATAAGATATCCAATCCCCTTAGTGTCATTCACTATAAAATTAGACCATTTGGTGCTTATCATGTCCATAATTCCAACCTTTTCATTGTAAAAATTGTGGTTCCCAGCATTTTCCTCCCCAGCTATCACCAATAACCTATCTACAAGTTTCCTGACATCATCAACCCACACAAATTCTTTAGGCAGGGTGTTGTATTGTTTGATTCCACTGCCAGTCTTGATTTGTGACCATATGGGCTTGATTAAATTGTTGTATTTTGCCCCACTGCTCGACTTGACTCTTTTTTGTGTGGGATCATTGTTCTGGTATAGAGCATCTGATTTTATTAATATTTCTTTGTAATCCTCATAATCTTGATCTGTATAGCTGCCAGGCCTTTTCCTAGTCATCAGTTTCCACAATCCAGGTGTTCCGGAGTACTTAACAAAAGCACCTTTTTCTCCAAGTCGAGATTCTGAATATACAATTATATCATCCCCCATAAATGTTACTCTGAAATTGCCAATTCTATGTATGATGCTGCCATCAAGCTCTGTGTCAGCATATAAGCCAAAAACCTCATCTTTATTGTCTTTAGGTGTGGTTAAATATTTTTGAGCAAGAAGACCCAATTCAATAGGATCCTGACTAGCCTCAATTCTTCTAGGAGCAATAGGACTAGGTGTGTGAATACTTGAAAGTGGGGTGATTGGATAATCTAATATGTTCCTAGCAGCTACAGGTACAAGCTCTGTGATCAAATTTTGATTTTGCTCTGTAACAGTTTTGATATTCTTACCTAAATTATTAATAGCATCAATTACAGGCTGTTCTGTTTGTTTGTGTTTTTCATAAATTCCACGGTTCTCCGATTTCCATCCCTTAAATCTTTTTACAAGATAATCTCTTAACTTAAGATCATCAATGATTGGCCTTTTCATGTTTATTTATATACGTCTCTACGTCTAGAAAATTGCTAATTTTATTTCTGTATTTGCCACTATTGGGTGTTCTTGTCATATCAATTGTGACAAACCCATAACTGTCCTGGTTCCAGCACTTGCTGCAAATCTTGGAAAAATCATTGTAGCTCAAGTCCCCACCTACATATTCATCATGTATGTGTTTGAGGTTGGTATGGTCTTGATGAAACACACATATAAAATTGCTGTTGTCCCGGATCAGTTGCTTGGGTATTTTTGAAAAAGTCTGTGCCAGGTAGAAGCAATCAATGTTTTTGTGCCGGCCCTGTGTAAAGAAGTTTCTAACCTTGTTTTGATTATCCAATATAATGTCATCAAACACAACAACAGAATTATCGAGACATTCATCAAGTGGCTTAACATCTGGTTCAAAAGTGGCAATATCCAATCCATCATATAGCTTCATCAGCTGTTGATATTTTAATTGTTCCAAGCTCTTAGAAAAAATATACAAGTGTCTGTTTTTCCAGTCTAACCAGTTGGGTGCCAATAAAAAATTATCAACCATTAGTGTAGTTTTACCACAAGCAGATGGCCCAACAATAAGACACCTAATATTATCAGGTAACAATTTGCCATTTCTCTTATTTTGTTGTTCAGGTTCTGGCAGCCTTTTTATAACATCCCAGGTGTTCATATTATTATTTTGTTTGCATCGATCCAGCTGTGTTCTGGAAGTCCCAGCCATTTGACAAGTAACTTTTTGCCTTTTCTGCGGATAATTTTTTCTATGAGATATGTGTCAGGCTGTTTAGTTTTGCTGAGCTCTTGTTCATAGAACCTGCCTTTGAGAATTTCTCCTCGGTGATCCTTTATTATATATGTGTTAAGGGTCCCGGGTTTAATTTGAACCACTGTAAATAATTCAGTGCTCCAGTTTCTTGTAAAGCCTCTCTTGAATAAGTGCTTATATTTGCTGATTCTTACTTGATCCCCCACCCTGTATTTGGGTTTTTTTGCTGTTGGCTGATATTTAGGATAATAAACAGTGCTGATCAATTTTTGCTCATCAGATGAAGTTACTTCAGAGGGTTTCATGTTGATTGTGGAATGGACCGAGTTGTTATATTTATGTAGAAGTTCTGGAAGAATATTAATCCATTTATAATTACCCTGCAGTGTAAATTGTTTATACATAAGATTTTTTAAGGTTCTGTTGAATCTCTCTACAATTGAGGCTTTGAGGTCACTGTAACTCGAGTAATGTTTTATTGCCTGGCTTTTAATAAATTGTTGAAACACTGAATTATAAAATTCTTTGCCATTATCTGTTTGCAAATAGCGCGGGGATCTTCCACTCTGATTGATGATTGTCCTGAGGGCTTCTGTAACACATTTTCCAGTCTTGGATTTGAGTGGCACAGCCCAGGCAAATTTTGAAAATGTGTCTATTACAGTGAGTAGATACTTGTAGCCCTTGTTGATTTTGTCTAAGTTTTTCAACTGTCCACTTGCTATTTCAATCAAGTCCCCCTGCCATAAATCATCTATGCCCTTTGTGACTACTGGGAGTATCTTAAAATTATGTCTGGCCTGTCTGTGTAATTCATCAACAATAATTTTTCTAGACATAATATGTGAACAAGAATATTGCAACTATAGGGTGTTCAGCAGCTGAGACTGCAGGATTTTCTAAATATAATTTGTCCCCTATTTGTATTTTAAATTCCAGAGAGCCATCATCTTCAACATAAGATGTTTCTAATGTATTGGGATCTGTAAAATCCTCCAATTCTACACTGGTGATTTTCACTTTGTTATCAGCATTTGTTATTGATAAGGTGGGGTAGTGGTGTGCCTGTGGTTGAAGCCAATATTTGATTTTGATTGGTCTCAATGTGCCCCCAACAAAAAACTGGTAATAAAATTGTGCAGGGGACAGCATATATATTTTGCCTCCTGGTGTAAATGGAGAATCATATTCTTTGTTGGGGATGCTGTACAATTCAAGAATTACTGAATGTTTAGGATTTTCAATTATGCCTGTTATTTCCTTTTCTGCTGTAAGCAATCTGCTTGTTACAGATTCAAGGTGCTCATTGATAGTCCTAACAATCTCATCGTGCCCAGGCTTGATTCTTATGTCAACAGCAAGTTTTTTGTATTGTTGTACAATATCTTGTAGCTGGGTGGCAAAAACAGACAGAGCATTTGCTTGATTGGATTCCATGGTCCCTAGCTGTTGCTTGATATTAGCTACAATTTGTTGCAAATTTTCAACAACTGCCAATTTTGAATTTTGAGCTGTAAGATCATGGACCTGTCTTCTGATATCCTCAAACAGGGCATGCAGTTCATTAATATGTTGATTTGTTGGTAGAGTGGCCACTGTCTGAGTGAGATGTTTGATCTCTGCCTGGATATTCTTGATATCTTCTGATTTCAATATCCGATTCACTGCCCTCTTAATATTTTTAAGTTCCTGTGATGTAGGCAGATTTGATACTGTATTTTGCAAAAATTCAAGTGCCAATTTCACATTGTGTAATTCAGAAGCATCAGCCACATTTTGCATAGCATTTTGGAGCAGGGCTATATCTGCCTGAGAGGGTGTGGATTGTTGTAAAATTTCAAGTTTTGTTTGAATATCATCAATCAAGTGATGAAAATGAGATAGTTCAGATTCAGTGTTGAGGTTTTCAAGCTTTGTGATTTGTTGCTGGACACTGACAAGGGTATCTACAATACCGGGCAATCTGGATTCTAGTACATTTGCCAAATCACTTTGCACTGCTGCTATTGTACCTTCAAGATGGGTTATGGAACTTTGAATTTTTCCAAAATCTTCATATGTTTCAAGTTGCAGCTTAATATTTGCAACACTCCGAGTTATTGCATTCAAAGCATCAGAAGATGGCAAATTGTTCATAAAATTTTCAAGTGTCTCAATTTTTTCTTTAACCTCGGCTATGGCATTGTTCAGAGGATCCAGATTAGGTATTTGGAGTGACTGAATCTGTTCCTTTAGAGTGGAAATCACGAGATCAAAATCTTCTTGTGATTTTATGCTTTTGACAATTGTTTGGAGTTGTGCCTGGACATTATTTATTTGCTCTTCTAATTGTTGTTTCAATTGCTCAGAGTTGTTGGCCTGGGTCTTAAATTTGGCTTGAAGAGCTGCTACAGCTTCTTCCAAACTTTGAAAATTATCTAATGTTGCCAGGTCAGTATATTTCTGAAGCAATAATTTGAGTTCAGAATCAATTTTAAGAAGAGGGTCCATGCATTGTGATTGCAAATTTGTAATTTCTAATTGAAGACTGGCATTGAGTGTAGTTTGTAAAGCTTGTAAATCACTTCTTAATTTCTTGACTCTGACATCAAGCATAAGAATCTCATCACTGTGATCTTCATGTCTTGTATGGCCAAAAATATCATTAGGCATTTTGTTTAGTGGTTATTTATTATTGAATATCTGATTCTTAATTCTATAAAAAAGGGTATAAGTTTGTCATAAGATCCAGGGACCTCAATATATAAGCAGTCACCAGCAGAAACAGTATAAACAGTGCCAGAAACCATGCTTGAGTGCTTAATTCTGTAAATATTTCTCCCTACTGAAATTTTAACATCACCCTCAGGGGTTGTAATAAATTGCAATTGCCCACCTACAGGTAATTGGTAATGATTTAAATTATTGTTAAATATGTACAATTTTTTGCCTGTTTCATCATCAATATCTGTAAGTATGCTGTTCAGATGAATAATTAACAAGCCACTCAGTTTAGACAGTATATCAGAAGAGGGTTGTGGTGCTGGCAGGTCCATAATACCCTGTTTTTTGAACCCAAATAAGTTCATAGGCATGTTTATTTATTTCAAATCATGCTCTGTGCTTGTGCATTGTTTGCCATTTTTCAAATCACAATGACCCCATGGTAAAGTATGAATGCCACATGATAAAATGCATCTCTTATCATCATGTGGGTCCAGAGCCACTTTTCTTACAATATTGCTAGTCAATAAGTGATCCACACTAGGGTGGAGTGAAAATGGGCTAAAAAATTTTTTTTTTGAATTTCAATTAGCTAGATATGTCAAAAGGTGCCAATAGATCAATAGAACACTGTGTAAAAATTTCAAGACTTTTGAACAATATTTTGATCGCCCTTCGCAACCTTTTATTTTGCAATACTAAGCGACATTACAACGATATAACGATATAGTCAGTCAATAGTGACTATCAGTCAGTTTAGTCACCTTAAAACTCAGTTAATGCAATCAAATGCCACAAAAAGTTACAAGGTGAAGTGAGAGAAGTCACGTTAGCTGTCGAACGTCGGCATTAGCTGTCGAGAAGCGATCCGTGAAGCCATCTCGCGATTTCTGTCCACAAACAGCTTTCGCCACCTCGGTCACAATCTTCACGTGTCTTTCCAGAGCCTGTGTGTGGTTGGGGAATTTTGAGAAGGTGAGAGTTGGAGTCACCTCCGTCGTGATGAGATCCCTGAGCTCAGTGTCCGTCATTGCCTTGATTACGAGAGGGTCCGAGATAGGGCAGATGGCCCAGTCGATCATATCGAAGTATTCCACGGCATCGAAGTTGAGTTTTGCGGGAACCTTAAACCTCCGTATTTGTCTACTGGGGTCTGCTGCAGCTCTGGCCTTCATCACTCGTCGCCGGACCAGCTCACGTATGTGTGGTCGATGGTCCGTCATCATGGCCAGGAGCAGATTCTCTGGGTGAGCGAAGTATGCATTGCGATGAATGACGGGTTCAACGATCTTCTTGTGCTTAGGGCTGAGGTATCGTCACTTGACGAGCATCTGGTGAAGGTGCCTAGCTCCATCTTTGCGTGACCAGTAGGCTTTTACGGCGAACCACGTTGGAGCATATACGCGAATGATGAACGTCACCAGCTTTTTCAGATTCTCTGACGGTTCCATGTCGCTTACATATAATCGGAGGATTCGATTGGCTGTCGTTATCCATCGTGAGTGATTCAGGCCAGATTGACGCTACATTCACCTTTGCCGATGATATTGCACATTTCCAGTAGATAGCGCTGATCTGTGCTCAACTCCTTCGGGTCAACATTGGACAGTTGCTCGGTCAGCTGCACTGGTGCAAATGAGGAGACAGGCTGTTCGCTACACGTCACTAGCCGCTTTCCGATATCTCCACAGAATCCATGCGGGCCTGTAGTCGTGTCATCGAGTGCCTGGAATAGATGGCGCAGGGGCAGCTCATTGGCATGGAGCAGACATACCAGCCACTGCAGAGGACGCTCCAAGGTTTCTTCCAGTCGGAGGATAACGCCCGCTGTGTGTCTCGTGTTCACATTTGTGCCGTGACACCCTACAACTTTAATGTTCTCTGTCTGCGCATTCCTCTCTTTGAAACTAGCAACTATTGACTCAGCTATGTCTTTGCTGGAGCCTGATGGCGGAGTCGTGTGGCTGAAGTACGAAGAACCAGGCTCTGTGATGATGCTTATGTGTTCTTCCATGAGGGTTCTTCTGTGTTACTTGTTGTCGTCGTAGAACTTGTGTCAATGTTTGATCCTTGTGGCCATCAAAGAATACTGCCTTATGCCAGTGTGAGTGTGGTCAAACTGGTCATCATTCTGCTGGAGTTCCTTACGAGTTTTGCTGCGTTCTCGGAGGATCTTGCTTCGATCGATTACTTTAGATCGGTCGATTGGCGACACGAGACCAAGATCATGCAGAACTGATGTTGCTAATACAGCAGCCGATCCATCCGAGACTCGGATCCGATCGCAAGCTTTAGCGAGTGAAGGTAGAGAGATTGTCATTTTCTTACATTGGCAATTCTGCTTTGGCTTAGTCTTGACTGATTCTCTGTATCTGGAATGTACTCATCGCCAGTGGCACTGACCGACGGGTACGTGTCATCTTCGGCAATGTCGGCAGAATCGGCTTGACCTTTGCTCTCAACGGTCCTCTGCTTCTTCGTTCGTTCGAGATTGGCTTCCTCTCTTTCAGCTTTCTTCTTCAATTTTGACGTCTCCTCTTGATCTATACTGCTGATTATCATCTTTTTTAGTCCTCTCTGGTCTTCAAGGAAATGACGTTCCTTTGCCGGAACTTTGAATTCTTTCGCGCATTTGCAGTTGGAAACCATGTCGAAGCACTTGCATTTGCTGAGATCAAACAGACTGTTACCTCTGTCGCGAAAGTCCGAGAGTCTCCGTTGGTAGTTGGGTTGATCCTTTTTCCGTTTGTAGACTTTTAGGATTGTGTTGTATTGTCGTGGAACCATCTGAGTTTTTCAATCGCTTGTGCGTGAGTTACTGTTGGAAGTGAGGCCCTTTCCCAGATCTCCTCAACTTCATAGCACAGTTTGTGAGATATGTCCAAAAATGATGGGTATTTTTCCATTGTCCGTCCTCAGGTCTGGTCGCAGTTGAATATATTTCTTCATGAGATCGGTGTAGGTCGGCAGAGTATTGGTCGGTAGGTTTTGTGGAGCGCCAAATATCTCTTGCAACTGCCATCTCTCTGAAAATGGAAGTTCTGGGGATGGGGATATCCTGAGGATAACATGATGTCCCCAGGATATCCCAAGAACATCCTTGGGATAACGTGTGTTGTATAGATAAGCTATAGGGCAAATGGCACATTTTCCATAGTCTAGCTTCTAAAAATAAAAAAATAAGAATTTGCACTCCACCCTACTATACAACACACGCTATCCCCAGGATGTCCTTGGGATATCCTTGGGACATAATGTTATTCTCAGGATATCCCCATACAATGTATAGGTAAGCTTAAGATGGCCAAAACCTTTTCAATAAGTAGCTCGCTTAGATTCGCTACTTATTAAGCCATGCTGAAATCAAACTGAATCAGGCTACAAAGTCATAAAAAGGGTTAAAATGCCAATTATTTCAATAAGGTGAAGGGCGATCAAAGAGTTGACAGAAAATAATATGATTTTGCAGGATTCTTACTATGGACAAATGGCACATTTCCCCTAGTCTAGCTTATAAAAATAAAAATAAAAGTTTTTTCACTCCACCCTAATCCACACTCTGAATTCTGGATTCTGATGTTTTGATTAAATTCTGGGATTTGAGGCAATTTTTATAATCTTCAAATTCAAGCTCTTTTTCCACAGTTACTCTGCCAATGCCCTTGGCCTTTTTGGCAGCAACACCATTACATGTTTTAAAACTATACATCTTGGCACTTAACCCAGCAAATTCCACAATAACATCACCAAGCGTCTCATCTTTTAACTTGCCAGGCACTTTTTTGTTGTGGGGTTGAATATTCAAATGGCCTGGCAATTCACTGGTGTCAAAATATTTAAACAATTCAGGCTGTGCCATATCTTGATAAACATCTTCTGTTTTAATATCAAGAACAAAACTATCCGTGTCCATGTACATCAATTTTATGCGATCCTTATAAAAAGGTTTCAACACATCATAATACAATGTTAACATATGTAATTTGGCCAAATCCAATATTGCAGCCCCTACATAAATAGGTTTATCAAACTTAATCTTTGTTTTTTTCATGTTGAAAAGTGCCATATTTTCATCATAAATTCTTCTATAATTGAAATTAGGCTTTGCAACCAATTTTTTGCTCAGGCTGGGGTCAGTAATTATTTTAACATTGGTATGTTTTCTGACATTTTCAATTGTTTTGCCATATACAGAATTAACCATCAATTTAAACAAGGCCTTATCAAATTGGCTCTTTGCAGATGTTCGAAGCTTTGTGTTTGTATCAATGTATGATTTCAACCATTCTGAGTGCCTGAATCTTAAAACTTTTCCAAGTTTGGTCACTTGGACACCATGTTTCATCAGGAACTGGAGGTTCTTGTAATATATGACATAACCCTGTTTTGGCTCCAGTGTCATCATCAATTTCCTCTGTTTAGAGCCAGGTGAGCACTGAACCTCAGGAATTGGGGGCAAATCAGAAAATTTATTGTGCAAATCATCTGGAATTGTCAGATCAACCTCTAAGAATAGGCCATAATTACTGTCATCAAAGTCCTGAAGATCCTCAATATTGAAATTTTCAACCCACTCAAGCCCTGCATATGGCAGTTTTTGCATCATGGCATGACCATAGAGGCTGTTTGCATCCACGTACAATATATAATTTGATGGCCGTGCTGAATCATGATCAGGCATATATTTGTTATTTGCTCTGGCATATCTCTGAGAACATTGCACCATGCCTCCTTTTATATTTTCC
Source organism: Lepisma saccharinum (assembly GCF_977018435.1). Classification (NCBI taxonomy): domain Eukaryota; kingdom Metazoa; phylum Arthropoda; class Insecta; order Zygentoma; family Lepismatidae; genus Lepisma; species Lepisma saccharinum. Next base: position 148,247,053 of record NC_139230.1, on the reverse strand, counting down.
TCCATAAACAGATACATATCTTGATCCTGGATCAGATCCAATGGCATTTTGGTATTTAAAAACATTGCATCCCATGCTAGGCCCGGGGCACTGAAAAAATACACTGGGTCCAGTCCATAATTTTGCATAGAAGATTTTCTGAATGCCTGCATTATATCTGCTGAGAGGGTCACATCAAGTTTCAAATATGCCATGTGATAATCACCAAATGTCCGGCATTTTAAATTGTTAAACATCAATTGGGCATGGTGATAATCCTCATCAGTGATTCCAGATCCTCTGATTTTGCTGTAAAACTCATGTTGTGGTGGCAGGGAGCACTCATCAAATTTAGAAAAATCTGTAACATAATCATATGGATATACACCCTTCCGCCTAATTAATTTCAGGTCCTGATTTGGAAACAATGCACGTGTGATTTTGAATTGATCATCAGATAATTGAGTGGCCAGTGTATCCAGGCTAGCAGATAAAAATCTGTAAGAATCAAGAAATCTTATGTGAATAGGAACACCATTAACTTTAATTGTTTTGCTAATAGATATATATTTTTCATCATTTTCAGCTAAAATATTTAAATTCTGCTTCTCAAACCCCTCGTACCTGATTAGATGATGGAAATCATAATTGGATGCTCCATGGCAAAATATGGGGATAAATTTTGGTATCTTGATCTTAATATTACAGCTATTACACAGTGCCTGTTTATATCGACCATCTGTATGAGAATGGTGTTTCACCTTGATATTTGTATCTGAAAATTCAGAATCACATACCGGGCATTTTTCTGCATTGTTGAAATCTTCAATCTGTTTCTCTGTTAAAGGCAACATGGGTTTTGATTTTAATAAAATATTAGATGCTATGTCACGGCACTCATTTTCTATTCTATGTGCAAATATTTTGATGGCATCTGGCCCCATGTATGAATATTCTTTACTAACAACACCATCCTGTACAACCACATAACAAAAGCTGGAAGGTTCATGTAGCTGGTATGGTGTAATTGAAGATTCTTCAGGATCTGGATTGCAGGATGCAAGAGATTTGAGGATTGATTCAAAATCACAGACAATATATGCTGGGTGTTCCAACAAGGCTTCAAACTTTTTGAATTTTGCTTTTTCACTTGGATTGGGCATCACCATATGAACAGGTTTATGGTTCCCACAGTATTTCAGATGCTCAATTAACTTATTTTTTGCAATTTCTGTATTCTCTTCAGGAACCCTATTTGCCATTTTTTGACCATCAAATACAGTTAAACATCTTCTGCACAACTTAAATATCCTATTAGATTTGTCTAGTTGTGTTCTCACTAAAGCTTCAAGACTATGTATCAGAGTGTAATGATTTGTGCCATCCCCTTCAATTAAGAGCAAATCAATCGGAACAGCAGATTCATCATCAATTGTACTGATTCTGAGAGGTTCTATCGGGCAATTGCCAGTGGAACAAATAAATACATTAATAGATAATTGTTTGCCATTAATATCCCGGGCCTTTTTTTCAAATTTATCAATATTCTGAACAGACATTGGATATTCTAAACCCTCCATTGCTTCATCAAAATCATGTTCATGTTGTTTGTAATAATTTATTCGCTCAGAATGCCTTGAAACTGGAAACAAAGCAGCTAATATACACCACAAAAAGCATTTCTGGTCGGTATTTTCTATATTAACCACGGCTCTTTTGTTTTTAATATTGTCAGGTAATGGCAGATATGTAGATCCTTGCAATGGGCTGAATTCAGAAATATTAACATATAACTTGTGTGGAGATCCGCATAGGCTCCATCCAGACTCTTTTGCCGCAAATTCAGAGTGTTTAATGTTCAATTGATCTATCAACCTGCTTATTATTGTGTCTGAATTTGTATTTGAATATACAGGTACAGTTTCTGTTTTGTGGGGCTGTGTAAATTTTGTGCCATTTGGCTTCTTATATTGTGTATACAATTTGAGGGACAGCTTATAAGAGCCATTTTGTGCATTTAGAATTGCCTGCAGATCAGGATTTACACTGTTCAAAAAATTCTGAATACCACATCTTGGCTCTGATACAAACCGATAATCTCTTAGTTGGGCATTAAAACTGCTATGAATGGGTGGTTCATAGCGTGGCTGCTTTGCAGGTCCAGCATTAACAGGTGCTTCATGCTTCCTTTTCAGACCAGATGTGGATGGTTGTGGGGGCAATATTGATGACTGTGCATAAGAATTACAATTATGCCATTTGTAATATGCCTTGCTTAATATTTTATGGCATCTTGGACACATTTTTGTGGCCTTTCTCCATTTCTTACGGTCACAAATAAACCGGTGCCTAGCCCAATTAGAACTAGATATATTTTTATTACACTGATTGCAATATTTTTGTTTTGGCATTTTTTCTTGTTGTTTATTATATAAGATTTTCTGGGCTTCAATTCAAAACTTTATACTTAATAAAAATATCAGTTGGGTTCAGCAGTTAGTGGCTGAGCTGGTGCTTTTATACCCAAACAACAGCAGTAACTAGGTTTTGGTGATAGTTTTGCTGATGTACAACACACTTCACCAGGTTTAAAACCTCATCTCTATATCAACTAAATACAATTCAAAATTGGATTTTGAACTGTGCAATAAATATTCTGTAAGTCTCACTTGTGTTTATATTAACAGAACAAGACAAAACCAGAATTGTATTCAGGATTGCATGTTTTCATACAAAAAAAAGCCATATTTTTGACAAGTTTATAAACAACATTCACACAGATATAGCTTTTACACACATGGCCGAATCTGTCTGAGGGGGGGGATTCAAGATTCTTGGGATTTTGACAGAAAAAACACACTATAAACAATAAGATGATATGGGAACTTGGCATAATTTTAAGTATAAGCAAATCTGTCTGAGAGGCTTCATCTTTTTCTACACTTGAATTCAGAATTTCTTAAAAATCAGAGCATATCACACCTGAAAAATTGGAATATAAACCCCTCTTGCCATTGTTTTAAGTATAAACAAAACTATCTGAGAGGCTTCTTCTTTTTCTACACTAAAATTCAGAATTTCTTAAAAATCAGAGCATATCACACCTGAAGAATTAGGGTATAAGCCCCTCTTGCCATTGTTTTAAGTGTAAGCAAATCGGATTGTTCAATTATTTGAGCTCTTCTTTTCTACACTTGTAAGTGGTCCTCATCCTATCGTAAATACAACTACTTAGGATGGTAGCCCTCGGACGAAACGCTACTTGGTCAGGTAACTGTAAGTTGCCTGTTCCTGGAATTCGGACGCGAAACGCTACGCCACGTGCTGTACACCTGGCGGTTCAGAAAGCGAAGATGAGCATGAGCGACGAATGCTGAAATTGATGAAGGGACACTCACAGAGAACACTCATGCGCAGGTCGGGATTCGAAACCGGGACCCCTGGCGTCGTAGCGCGCTGTGCTAACCACTCTGCCACGTAATTTATTTTTATTTTCTCATTTTTAGCTACTTCCTTTTAAACTAACTAACTAACTAACTCTCTAGCTTTCTTAAACCCGAAGGTTCATGGCTGCAGCAACACAGGCCTTCTATCTGTCCCTATCTTGAGCAAGATCTACTCTTTTCCATCCCTACCGATTTCCTTTAGGTCCATCTCAACGTTGTCCCTCCATCTTGGTCTTGGCCTTCCTATAGGTCTCTTACCATCAGGTTTCCCAACAAGAATCGTATAAACTCCTCTTTCCTCTCCCATTCGTGCCATATGGCCTGCCCACCTAAGTCTTCTTGATTTAATTAGTCTAATAACATCTGGACATGAATACAAATTATGTAGTTCTAAATTATGTAACCTTCTCCACTCACCTGTCTCCTCATCCCTTTTAGGTCCAAATATTTTCCTAAGAACCTTATTTTCAAATACTCTCAATTCATGTTCCTCTTTCAATGTAAGGGACCAAGGTTCACACCCATATAATACGAGCACTACATACAAAATTACTGTTTTGTATATTTTAACTTTTAGTTTCTTAGTTATTAAACTAGAAGACAAAAGTTTATGAAGATAGAAGTAACATTCATTTCCTGAATTAAGCCTACTTTTTATTTCCTCTTTAATATAATTTTCATTTGTTAATATTACTCCTAAGTATTTGAATTTGGAAACTGGTTCAAACGAGTTGTTATCAATAATTAGATTTTGATTATTACCTAACCATTGGTTTCGGCCTGTAAGCATATATTTAGTTTTCTCTTTGTTAACTTCCAAACCTATGTCTTTAGCAGTTTTGAAAAATATTTTAGCATTATTCTTAATTGTATTTATATCATCCCCTAATAAGTCTACATCATCTGCATATGCTAACAACTGAGTCACACCATTTAATTTTAGTCCTTCGTTAGTTTCTTTTACCTTCCTAACAGCATATTCTAAGGCAAAATTAAAGAGCAATGGATATAATGCATCTCCTTGTTTTAACCCATCATGAATTGTAAATTTGTCAGACACATTAATACCCACACGAATTTTACTTTCTGTTTCACTGGTGCATACTTTTATCATATTAACAAGCTTCTTAGGTATTCCAAAGTCGACTAATATATTATATAATTTATCTCTTTTTTACCGAATCATATGCTTTTTTGAAATCAATGAATAGCTGATGGACATTTTGATTATATTCCCACTTTTTTCAAGTGACTTCCTTTTACCTACGCTAAAAAAAGAAATTAGAAAAATGAATATTAGTCTTTTTTTCAACATGTCCATTGAGAATGTAAATGATCTGTCCATTTTTCATTTTGTCAGTAAACCTTTAAAGTTTGACATTATAGTTATTGGACCTTTGTCGCCATTGCACTGAAAGTTTACATCATTGCAAAGGTTGATATATCTATCTACCAGATAGAACACTGGAATTGAATGAGATTAGGTAGTTGTTCTGTAATGGAGATAACACAATTCCATTATAACTTTGTCATTCGGTAAAATAATCGATTACTTTGATTTCACTATTATTCAAAATGTATCTATCTGTTAAAAGCAAAAGTAAGAACCGAAGTCCACCATGCCAGCAACACTACTACTTCTAAGCAGCTCCCACAAGTGACTGAGGTTAGAATGAAAGTTTGTCTTGTTTTATGTTCACTTGTATGCACAGATAGGCTAATTGGGAGTGGACCTACAGTTTAAAGTGGGAAATGAACCACTGTGCCTCCACCAGGAATCGAACCCGGCTAGAATGCAAGTGGTTTCTCATACTCAGATGGCAATTGTAGTTGATTGAGGGAAATTGTAGGCTGCAATTGTTTCATTTCTTATCGTCTGATGTCTACATACAAGCAATTTTGGTATATTGAGTGTGTTTTTCGTTCATCTACGCAATATGGCAGCAGCCACGAGAATGCAAACTCAAGACAGGCACACAAATTTGGAAGTAGTGAATACTGTATACATGAATGAACAGGGCAAAATTTCAATTAACACACAAGTATCGCTTTCGAAAATCTTAGCATGCTGTGGAGCAAATTGTGGTTTTGCATTAAAGGGAAGACACGCGAATACAACTACTCATTCGTGCATGCAGTGATCGAAGTGGTAGTTTGTAGCTAGGGTGAAACGAGCCTTGGAAATCGGTCGGAAAGTTGTTTGTTATTGTTTCACATAATTTGTAGGTAGTCACACGTAGTCTGAGAAACAGAAAAGTCACACATACAAGAACCTTGCTTGCAGGCCACGGATAATAATCCTCATGGGTAAAAAAGTGTAGCTTTCCTGGCAAAGTGTTCTCGACTTGCGAGCCAGCTTAAATCGGCGTTAGCGTCCAATGTTTCGAGCGCATACATTGCTCCCATCATAAGGTAGAGAGCATCCTACTTATAGAGCAATGTATGCGCTCCAAACGTTGGACGCTGACGCCGATATAACCTGGCTCGCAAGCCGAGAATACTGTTCGAATCTCCACAGGCATATAATAAAAATGTATCATACCCAAATGACGCATCTGGCGTAATACCTAACGTGCCAAATTTTGGAAAATAGGAGCCGATAGCGTGTGTGAGAACCAGAGGGACTTAACTCCAATTTATCAAATTTATAGGAGAGGAAATAATGTATTCTTAGGAATATGACTCTTAAACGTGACTCCGACTTACAGATAAGAATTAGAAGTGGAAAAATGTCGATTTACTCCAAATACTCTTCAGAGGATTTTTTCTAACAAAACTGAAAACAGCATTATTGTAGTTACGTTCCTCTGATTCCCGTAGGACGATAGGTGAAATACATTTCATGAGTGATGTTTGAAAGAAGTTGTGTTAAGATGTCAAACATGTAGCCCACAGCCATGCCGTATGAAGAAACCATAGAGGATACACTCCAATCACACTTAATCTAGGCTCACAACAAAGATAGCGGCTGAGTGACCATGCGTAATGAAAGGCAAGGAAAACAGTTAATCATTGGAAGAAACAATGAGTTTCATGTTTAAGATCATTCTATCATATGTATAATTAATGCAGTTGCTTATAGAAATAAAAATGGTCCAAAATGCTTCAAAGTAATTTAAAATATGAGGCGTTGCGGATACGAAGGGCGAACTCAAAAAAGTTCATTGTGAGGGAAATGCGTTTCAAGTTGTCAGACACAGTGCGAACTCCATAAAAAAACTTTTAAAATCACGTATGAAACATTCCGATCTACTGTTACCAAGTTTTTGTGGAGCTAGAACTGTGCCTGACAACTTGAAACCCATTTCCCTCACAATGTACGTTTGTTGAGTTCGCCCTTCGTATCCGCAATGCCTCATATCGTCTCTAGGAAAAACCATTTAAACTAAAAACCACGATTTTCATACTAAATAGAAGGCATTTTCACCACATACTTGAAATTAGTTTGAGAAAATCTAAAATGAGAAGAACTCCTATCCCTGTTCTCGTGTTGATATTTCCTGGCAAATAAGAGGCTGTCGCAGTCTATTACCGCGCTATACATTGAAGAAACAATGCTTTCTAACGTCCGCCATGTTAGGCAGATTTCAGTTGTATATTGGCATTTATCTTATTCGTATATTTTCAAGTTAAGAACTTGGATTAAATTATTTATAATTAATTGTTTTTATAATTCATGTATATATTACGTCTTTTTTATATTTTATAATATTATTCGCGTATTTTTGCAACATTTATTCAGAATTTATAGGCTAATGATTATCCAAAATAATATATGCAACGTTTTCATTGTTTTTGAAGCACAAGTTAAATACATTTCTTCTTAATATCGATTTTTGTTCAACAATGTACAAGATTGAAGTAATTTGTCTTCGTTATAAACTAAATCTTTATTTAATCATTTTTTTATGTACAAGGGCAAATATGATTTATTTGATAAAATCAGTTTAGTTATTTCTATATAGTTTAATATTGTAATATTATAGCAAAGTATTTCTCCCTCGTTTTCAATAAAATATCGTATTCCTATTGGCTGTTTGTTAGGAGTGGGGGAACCACGCTTCGTGTTCTTGGCGATGTAAAAACTTCCACGTTGGCATTTTTAATTGTTGCCAACCTTAACTTTAGCTTACTATCGCTAATTAACATTGATGTATTATATAAATTATCAGTTTTTCTTGTGTTATTTTATGTTATGAGTTTGTATTGTAAGTTAGAACAATCTGTTATGCTGCGCCTCGCGCTTGAGGTAGCAGTTGAGGTCTTGCTATTAACTGTGAAGGCGGTGCGCGGACTCTCGTGTTAAATAAATTGCTTATGACTGCCTGCGAGCGTGCATGACCCAATAAATTATAACTTTTAACTTGCGCGAATCAGTATGTACCCGCGCGATTCGTGATTAAAGATTTTGGACATTTTAATTATAAAGTATTTGGAATTTTATTTACTGTCACATGTCGCAATTCGGTGGTTTCCTTCCTGGAGGAAGGGTGGATCGTCTTAATCCCGATCCCTGGGTGAGAACTGGTGCTCCCAACGGTGTGTTGACAATTCGGATCTGGAGTTACGAGTGGTGGCACGTTGCAGCTTTATACTCCGAAGTCGATATCAAAGGTTCATGGACGTCTGCAGGATTTTTTTTTCCAGGGAGGGGCAAGCAAGGTAGTTTTTTTCCAGGGGGGGAACAAACAAGGTGCATGTTCCCCATGACAGTGTTGTCTCCTCAAAAACCATTGCTTTAATTTTAAGTTATCATGTTCATGCAATAATTAACATATATTATTATAGCTAAAATGCAATTGCGCGAAATATATAATTTTTGGTTGACTTTCCTTTTCCAGGTGGGTCGTGCCCTTGCCTCTCTTTCGGACATTCATGCAAAGGTTCTATTTTTATTTCGCGTCTACCACTTTCGGTTAATCGCGATGATAAAGGATGTGATAGGTGATGGAAGTGATATAAAGACAAATGACCCATCCATATTTTCTAATCCGACATTAGACTTCGCAGTGTATTACGCTAACTAACTTGCCACGGGATCGGCTTCTTCGTGTTTGTCTGCTCATCAAATGATTGATTAGTAGCAAAGCTATATAAAATAACGAAACAGAAAACAAATCCACTTGACGTCTTGTAGTACTATCATCAACCTACAATTTCATGCTCTCAAATCCACACAGAAAACTTCTTGTGGCATTAGTTTTACGGAATGGCCTTGGGGAATAAATATCGCCCATTTCCTGGTTCAGCTCGAAACAATTCAGGTGCCTTATCGAAGCTGCTCTTGAGCACGCAGGGTTTCTAACCTACTTCGCCGTAATTCAGTTGTTGTATCTTGCTTAATATGATGTATTGTAGAGCCAACCGCAGATTAAATAGGAGGAAAAAGATTTTTCCGACGGAAAATAAGTTGGCTATGCTGCGAACACCGAGGCATTCTTGATAAGACGCTTGAGGAGGGTCGAGCAAACTTTCCTGAAAAATCGCAACCCCAGTATCGAAGGTCATGCTACACGTGGATTGGCAAACATTCGGGAGCATGCTGTCTGTCTACACAATTCTACTCAAATACCTGTTTGAAAATGAATCTTCTGCTCGCATTTTATTTTTCAAATGTAGTTCTGACATTGTAGTCATTTTGCAATTATTTTTATTTGTTCTTATTTTGCTTTGCTTTTATGTCACTTTTATAATTAATCGAAACTATGAAGATGGATGATAAATAGATGAAATTGATGAAGAGACACCTAAAAAAGATATTTGCAGACCAGGACTCGAACCCGGAACCTAAAGCGGATAGGTTGGGGGGGAAAGACCGTAAATACCTCCCGGCCATAATGCCTGCTTTCGGAAACTTAATTTATAAGTGACACACTTCGTTCGTTGGGGACAAGCCACGTATTGTTTGAGAGGAGGGACACATCTCGTTCATATACTAGATACAATCATGGACTATACTTGAAATGGCCTCCCCGATGGCGCAGTGGTTGGGTCGTCGCCTAGTAATCAAGGGGTCCCGGGTTCGATACCCGGTGGAGGCACAAGTGGTTCGGATTCCACTTCAAACTGTAGGTCCAGTCCCGATTAGCCTTACTGTGCATAAAGTGGACTCAAAACACCAAATTAATCAATCATATATTTGAAATGTGACGTGCTAAACACTACTTTCGGAGATCAGATGGACATGGCAATTTTGAGATACAAGTTGCATTTTTTCTACTTAGATTATTTATGTCCAAATTTTATCCTAATAGATAAACATTTTGCGTTGTTGCGAGATTAAATTGACTCGAATTCACAATGACTCATATACAGTGTGTTTATAAATGAACGGTGCGGCTTCAAAAATTAATAATAAATCTATTTATTACCTTACACGGGCAAAACTTACACCGTAATCAGCAGCAACTGTCCAAGTTTATATAACTTTATTTAAATTGGTATAAAGATAGAAATCGAGAAGGGGCAATTGCCCCTCTGTGCCCCCTTGTAGGTGCTCTTGGCCGTCTGGAAGAAATAGTGCACGAAAGACGTGAAAACTAAATCCATCTTGAGTATCCTTTTGTCTTGCTACTCTTAGATTCTGCAACCTTTCTTTCTATAGTCCAATGTTTGCCTTCCTCTCCTCCTAGAATTGATTTCTGTACAAGTTTGAGGGCTAATCTCCCCTGCCCCCTGTGGTTGTGCCACTGCACCTTCTTCCGCCGTTGTTCCTTTCTGAACTTTCATCGGCTTCAAAATACTTCATTTTCTTCAAGAGCATAATATCGTTTAATAACCGGCGATATGATTCCTCTACCCTAAATTTCTGGATTAAAGTATAATAATATAGGGGCATGGAAATCTGGAAGGGGGGCGACGATGGCCACCTCTCCCCTTTAGAAAACGAATGTCAGCTAAAAGTATATATTTCACACGTATAATTTGATTTGTCATAGTAATTTACATTAATTATTATAATGGGGATGCAGGAATGCGATAATTTCGAATTTGATTTGATGTTAAAATTGTGGGTGCGTCAGCACTTAGGCCATTTTGCACCCGTCACATTATACGGGGTCCAGCCCCTTATCTTTACAAAGAACAACTCTAACGTTGCATAAGTAAAATCTTAAAAGCTTAAAATGTTCTGACTTTCGTTAAAAGCTGAGGCTGTAAAGGGGCACTCAGCACACATAAGGACAAAAGAACAGGACAAGACACACAAAATTATACTGGCCATGGGGCCAGTCGCCAGAGCCTCGTTAGTCCTGAGTCCAGGGTGCACTAACGGGGAAGTGAGGTTGACATTTGGATGTACTACGTGGAAGGTCACCCCTTACACCCCGATAATTTCGAATTCAAGTGGTGTTTCTTGAGGGGGCAACACTATTATCGGGTTAATATGCATATGCATATGGCATATTTCCCTGCGTCTAAAATATAGACAGATGTCCATGATTAGGGGGGGGGGGGCATTTGCCCCCCCTTCACTTGCACCCCGTGCGCACGCCTATTGCTACTCATTTCTACACTAGTTGGAAGCTTTATTCAATTTCGAGCCAAAAATGTAATTTAATATCAAATCAGGGTTGTTAAACGTCCACGAACCCATAAATTCTAATGGGTTCTATTGGGTTCCGCAACAAGACCGGAACCTTTTTTATCGCACAGTTTAAATTCGGTCCAAGTTGCGTATTCTTTCATTTCAATATGGAACTGAGACAGTCTTTAAATTGATCCGGAAAGAATGTCCCTGTGCCGTATTTCAATTGATCAGGAGAAAAGGTCCCTGGAACGAATTTAAATACATAAAAAGGCTCTTTACAGTCCAGATCCATTTATGCTTGCTAATATTCCCTGCTGAACCGGAATTGAATTGATTTAAAATTCCTGACCCTTTAACAACCCTGGTTGAAATTCATTTTTTTACAAACAACCATATTTTTAACGGCTATTTCACATTAATCCCATACGATATACTGAGTTATTTTTCGCAATGTTCCAATGAAAGGTAAGAGATTTTGGCTATTCTTTTTTCTTCCTTGATGTTAAATAGATTATATTCGTCACGCGCCTATAACGTTACTAGCTAACATTTGTGAATTGTTCTTTCCTTGTAACGTTAACATCTACCATACTGAATTTATTTACGTTCTTTATGCAGATGGTATGTACCCAACTGCATTTTGTTCCGTTCCGCTACAGTGGTTTACATTTTGCTACATTCCTATGTAACGTTAGTTAACCATATTGCCTTTCACTTCATTCCGTTACGGAGGATTGCATTCATTACGTTCCTATGTACCGTTATTTACTACCATGTTGCATTTCGTTACGTTTTTGTAACGCTAGTATATACCATATTGCATTTCGTTACTACGCTCCTTGTAACGGTAGTATATACCATATTGCATATTACGTTATGTTCCAATGTGCTCATTTCGTTCCGTTCCTTTATAACGTTAATATCTACCATAATACATTTTGTTACGTTCCTTGTAACGTCAATCTATAACATATTGCATTTCGTTACGTTACATGGGTACCAGCAGTTGAACCATACTCTTCCTCCTACAAAATGGAACGTACCGTGTAACGCAAATTGGGTACGTTACGACTCCCTGAGTACAACTACTTTCTCTTTCCCTCTTCATATATTGTTTGCAAGAATCAAAGGATGGGCAGCAGCAGCAGAAAATGATTTCCGGCTCACTTTAAGTCCTAAATAGCCAATAATTTACGACACTTACATATCACTTCAAGTGTCGCAAAGTAACTGTAGAAGTAACTGTTAAAACGTTACTTCTAGCGTAAAAAAGTAACTCAGTTACAGTTACTTACTTTCAAAAGTAACTAGTTACAGTTCCATTTTCTCAAGAAAAGTAACTGTTAATTTAACTGAGTTACTTGTAACTAGTTACTTCCAAACATTGATAAGAGTAACAAACTTTCGGCTTTCTTGTATCTTCAAATGAAAAATGTTAATTTCCAGGGTATCCATCGACCCGTTCGACCTCCCCTCCCGACGCCCATGGACTGAGCACACTTCACACGCGGCGGGTGTTTCAATTTTCTTGAACATTATCGCAACGCAATACGAAGCGTTTGCACTTGTCTTCTCTAACACCAACTACTCGGTGTTGCGATTGCAGTGCAACTGCGGCATAAATTGCAAACGGAATTTACTTTCTGGACGTGCCTTATATCGGCGACATATCGTCACGATATTTCGGCGACATATCGTCACGATATTTCGGCGACATATCGTCACGATATTTCGGCGATATATCGTCACGATATTTTGGCGATATATCGTGACGATATTTGGCATTATATATCGTGGGACGATATATTTCCGATATTACGATACTGAAAAAATATCGCCTCGTATCGTCTGTGACGATATATCGCCATATCAAATTTCCGATATCATCCATCCCTAGCTATTAGCCGTCCAGAAGAGGATTTCCCGAAGAGGGTTACATGTGCTTCGCCACAAATGGACCTGCTGGCTTTTAACATGTGTAAGCTACACAGTCTATCGCTACGAGAAAGGTTGCAAAAGGTTTGCCGCATTCGTCCAGCTGTCTTGTCCCCTCCCCTTATGTTGAATGGCCAGCCTGTTCAAACACTCTTTATCATGTCAACCCAATCTTCCATATTGCGTTTCGGGTCAGCGAGGTCCAGTGAAAACCGACTTTCGGTTCGACATTTATCCGAAAAGTTATCTTTGTCTACGTTTAAAGTGCTCTTTGCTGATAAATTAACAAAGCACCACGAATGCAAGCACAAATTTACGTAGGCATCGTGTTTGCTTAGCTCTGACATTTGAGGAGTGCACTCAGACGAGTCAAGTTGACTACGTTACATAGTGAAACTGCTCATTCGACTAGTTAATGTAACGAGCTCGCACGAAAACACGGTGTGCAGGTTACAACGGAAGGAAAGTGTATTCGAAGGTGGTTAGAACACCTGAATTCAGTCTTATTGCTTGTAATACGGTTTGCATTTCCACTACTACATTAAACCGCGACGATGGAGAAAGTGTATGATGGAATGGCAAACATTCAGTTTGTTCGCTGACCGTGTTTGACTCGTGATATTTTCTTCCATAGAGGGGCGTAGCCAGGAATTTTCCTCCGGTAGGGTCCATCCTTATAATTCGAAAAAAGTGTGTAATTTTTTTAAATCCACTTCGTTCAGATAGGCTAATTGGAACTGGACCTAGGGTTTAAAGTGGGATCCGAACCACTTTGTGCCTTCACCGAGTATCAACCCGGGACCTCTTGATTGCAAGGCGACGTTGCTGGTAAACCATCGGGGTGGTACATTACTGTAGGATAATAATGCTGAAATTCTAAAGTAACACTAAAACCAACGCAAAGTGCCTTCTTTTTGCGACTGGTTATGAAAGAAAATATCCACTTTGGGCTACGATTAACGTAATTCGCATATCGCCATTAAAAGGAAATAAGACACAATTTCCAGGCGATTTCAGTTACATTCTGAAAATTCATTACACTCATGAAAACAAGCAAGAGCCAATCAACAAAAATTAATAGCATTCTCGTACTCAACACCCCAAAATGTGTGTATGTGTGTATTGACATTTTTATTATTCCTGTAAAAATGCATTGTAGAACACTGTATTTCAAATTCTGGAAGGAGCCAGTCCTCGCTAAGCCCGCCTGTCTACACCAACGCCTCCAAGTAGAATTACCAGATTACTATGGGCAAAAATAGGATACATTGTTCCAAAATGTACGTCATTGACACAAAATGTAGGACACAGTAAACAATATATATTAGTAGGAAACGTTAGCAAATAATGTGAAATTGACACATTTTTAGCTTAAAAATAATATTTTTTTAAAATTGATCCTTGAGTACAAAATTCACAATCAATAACACTTCCGTGTGTTGCCGCATACTTCCCAAGGAGTCCAATTTTTCTCAATTCCCTCTCACTTTAACTTTCTTTCTACTGCTTAAAGAAATATGTCCTCAATGCAAATCCTGTGATGCTCAATGATGTGATGACATGTATCATGGATTATGGTTTCTTTCAAATTCCTCCCGGTCGTCGGGCACGAGACTTATATGTAGGACAGGCCATGGTTCTAAGACTTTATTTATTTATTTAAGTATAATATCATATTAAGGACTTTCTTTGAAACAAAACTCTTAGTATCATGAGACAGACATGTCCTGGAGAAAGAGGACGTCTGGCAATCAGACTTCCAGAGGTTCTGGGTTCAAGTGTCGTCAATGGTATTGGGGGTTCAATTGTGAGTATGTGTGTGTTCTTTCAGTTAATCATCTTCATCGTATAAACTAAACTAAAGAGGGAGAATAGAGATTTAAAATAAAAAGTAGTGTCACAAATATGCCTTTGACCACAACCCTGATTTTTCGACCCCTCAGAAAATCGCACCGAAACCTCAAAAACTCACTTTCTCTCCACGTTCCGCGCCTCATTTATTGCGCTGACGATGTTTCACGGCGCAGAAAAGCCGGTACGAGAGAATTCACTTTCTCGTACTTCTCGTACTTCAAAGTACGAATGCACCTTATCGTAATTTTCCAAGTCCGGCAATGTTTATATATCGTGACCTTTGTAAACCTCAAAAAAAAAAAAAAAAAAAATGCTCGGAACGATGTGATCTCTGCCACACACACACGCGCGCCTCTCATTATTTCTGTATTGTGACTCAAATACACGAGCGTTTCTCTCCCTCTGCATTTTTTTTTGGACGCGATCTCGATCATCTGCATGTGATTGTTCCAAATCAACGTCGGCGTGCCGAACAGCCACTGCAGCATCTTGTAGCTTTTGGGATGCTGAGCAAGCGGGGAATCCACTTGAGCACTTCTACTCTCGAGAAAAAACGTTCCCACAGACACGAGGCTGCCAGTACCCATTGAAGTAATTGCACGTTTCGCAAAGGACAATTTATCGAAGAGAAAATTTGCTCTTATGCTAACCTCGCCCTTTGACCTACTCTTGAAATGACTTACGACATTTTCCTATAAGTCTGTCTCCTCTTACTGTAAGGTCCCTCAGTGTAATCTACTACGACCTTGCTCTCAGCGTAATCTGCCACGATGTTTTTTTTTTTAAACTCATGTGTGATCTTCTGTGGTGTGTGTGTGTGATAATCAAAATTATTTTTGTTAAGGAAATCCCTGGCCACAAAAAAAGAAAAAATCCCGCCAGGGGTGCGTGGTGCAGTGATATAACTTAACCTATTATTTTTTTTATTTACGCACCGAACTAACTTATATTGGACTCTGTTTGTTTTAATATTTCAGTCGAGAATAATAGAGTGTCAAAAATTCGAGATATTTGCAATTTAACGCAGGACTTGGAAAATATTTTCGGAAAATTTTTGGTTCCATGACGACATATGTTTATTTTGGTATGGGAGGACAGAGGACACCGAGACTCGACCGACACACTAAACCCGACCTCTCTACGACTATTCGTTCAAAAGTTACGAGTGATCAAAAGTTTTGGATGGTGGTGGGCTAACTTCTTACCCCATGACACCAGGACCACCAAAACTTGGTATACGTATTCTACACCTCCAAAATCGACAGGGGGCCATCTAACGATGCCGTATGGGGGTGTTTGTTGATATATTTTTTCGATAACTCTTACCATTTTCGAGATATTTGCAATTTAAGATTTTTTTAACGCTGTGGACTTAGAAAATTTTCGGAATATTTTTTTTTGTTCCATGACGACCTATGTTTATTTTGGTATGGGAAGACAGAGGACACCGAGACGATGCTAACGCAAGAAATCTCAGCTCTCTATGATTATTTTTTCGAAAGTTACGAGTGATCAAAAACATTTTTGGCAATTGGCCCACCCTTGACCTCCAAGAACCTCCGAAAACTTTGTACACGTACTCTGCATCACCAATATCGACAAAAGGGTCAACGGGGAGGATTTTTGCACTCTCTCTCTCTCTCTCTCTCACTGTTTTTCGAGACATTTGCAATTTAACGCTGGACTTGGAAAATTTTTCGACAGATGGGGGTCAAATTTGGTTCCATGACAACCTATGTTTTTTTTGTTAGGAGATCAAAGAGGACACCGAGACTCGACCGACGCACTAAACCCGACCTCTCCACGACTATTCGTTCGAAAGTTACGAGTGATCAAAGTTTTGGGAGGTGGGCTAACTTCTTACCCCTTGGCCCCAGGACCACCAAAACTTGGTACACGTATTCTACACCTCCAAAATCGACAGGGGGGGTAGCTTCGCTACCGGGATGGGGGTGTTTTTCGATATATTTTTTCGATAACTCTTACCATTTTCGAGATATTTGCAATTTAAGATTTTTTTAACGCTGGACTTAGAAAATTTTCGGAATATTTCTTTTGTTCCATGACGACCTATGTTTATTTTGGTATGGGAGGACAGAGGACACCGAGACGATGCTAACGCAAGAAATCTCAGCTCTCTATGATTATTTTTTCGAAAGTTACGAGTGATCAAAAACATTTTTGGCAATTGGCCCACCCTTGACCTCCAAGAACCTCCGAAAACTTTGTACACGTACTCTGCATCACCAATATCGACAAAAGGGTCAACGGGGAGGATATTCGCGCTATCTCTTACTGTTTTCGAGACATTTTGCAATTTAACGCTGTGGACTTAGAAAATTTTCGATTGATGAAAAAAAAATTGCTTCCATGACGACCTATGTTTATTTTGGTATGGGAGGACAGAGGACACCGAGACTCGACCGACACACTAAACCCGACAGGTGGGATGCTTTTGTTTTGGCGCACCCCTTTGACCTATTTTTTGAAATGACTTACGACATTTTCCTACAAGGCTGTCTCCCCTTACGATGTTTTCCTGTAAGGCAGAGATCGTCTGTCAATGGGCCCTCAGTGTAATCTACTACGACCTAATACTAACTTTCTTTTTTACGTTTCATTGCAGTGACGAACTAAAAGAGCGGAAAAAAAAGGCTCTGAAAGGTGAGTGTAAAAAAAAACAACGTATTTTCAAGTATGCATGCTCCAGTAATGTAACTTTCTAAAAACATGTGCCGTCCATGTTTCTATATCGTGAGGCGTTTCTGCGATGATGGCTTTTATATGCGGCTGTGAATGAAGTTCTATACTCTTAGAAGCAATAATGCTGTAACGCGGAAGAAAAGGATATAGGATTCTTGCAGTGATATGGCTGCATCAAAACAACTGCTTTTTTTTTTATTCACCAGTTCCATCTGTTTCTGCGGTGATGTCATCCAACAACAGCTCTTAATAATGGTCGCGGATTGCTGTATCCAGATTTGTCGTTGCATCTGCGGAAATATATAGATACTCAATCTCTCGTAAACATTCTGTACAACTAAATTACGTTCAATTCGTCCTCTTCATTTCTCAAAATTAAATTTCTCGTAAGGAAATGTGAGTCCATATAAAATGTTCAATTTGATCCATCCATCTAATTGGTAAATAACCTCTGGATATTTATTCTTCTTCTATTCCTTGGAGAATGGATTCCCCCAGGACCAGTTTCAAAACGACGTGCTACATGCTCAAAGTATTGTAAAATCTGATGACAGCAAACTGTCTAGAACTTTTCTTGAATACACAATTCATTTCAAATTGTTCGTCAGTTTTTTCAAACGTCTAATAGATTCGTAGCATTCGCAACCACCACCATTTTTTCGAAGGCACCGATATTTTGGTCTGATGCCTTTATTGTCCATGATTCAACACCGTGCATGAGAGGGCATCCCCGATTACCTTGTAATCAAGGAGTCCTGGGTTCGATACCGGTGGAGGCACTTAGTTGTTCGGATCCTATTTTAAATTGTAGTCCCGATTAGCCTTTCTGTACCAGTCGACCTCGTGACGTAGTGGTTAGCACCAATTAATTGATTTTTTTTTTGCCATTTTTTGGCTAAACGCGAAGATGAGTATGTGATGATGATGATGAAATTAATGAAGGGACACCACAAATAAAACCCATGCCCAGGCCAGGATTTGAACCTGGTACCCCTGCCTCAACGCTGTTGATTTCCGGTTCAGTGGTTAGCACATGATAACTTATTTGAACCAGTTTAAAAATTCAAATACTTAGGAGTAATATTAACAAATGAAAATTATATTAAAGAGGATATAAAATAAAAAAAAGTAGGCTTAAAATTTAGGAAATGTATGTTACTTCTCTCTAAGAAACTTATAGTTAAAATATACAAAACAGTAATTTTTTGCCTGTTGTATTATATGGATGTGAAACTTGGTCTGTCATATTGAAAGAAGAACATATCTTGAGAGTATTTGATAATAAGATCGTTAGGAAAATATTTGGATCTAAAAGGGGTGAGAAGATAGGTGAGTGGAGAAGGTTACATAATTTAGAACTACATAAATTTATATTCTTGTCCAGATATTATTAGATTAATTAAATCAAGAAGACTTAGGTGGACAGGCCATGTGTGGCATGAATGGGAGAGGGAAAAAAAAGGAGTTTACAGGGATTTCTTGTTGGGAGACCTGATGGTAAGAGACACCTGTAGGAAAACTAAGACGAAGATGGAAGGACAAATATTTGGGATGGACATAACGGAAAAATTTGGTAGGGATGGAAAAAAAAAAAGAGTATATAGATCTTTCTCAAGATAGGGACAGATGGAAGGCCTGTGTTGATGCAGCCATGAACCTTTTTTTTTTGGGTTTGAGAAGGCTAGAAAGTTAGTTAGTTAGTTATGAAAGCACATGTCACTATATATATAAAAAAATACAATCCCTGGCAAAAAAATGAATTTTGAAAAAATGAAATTTATTTCCATATAATGAACTTCAACCTATACAATTGTACATTTTTTTTTTAATTTTGCAGGATTTAAATGAAACGGACGCAAAGAAGAATTGGGAACACGTACGCAATGCAATAGAATCAGCAGTTAAATAAAGTATAAATCAAGAAAAAGTAAGCCATTGTTCGCATAACCTAAAATAGAAAAATAGATTGATTGATTTAAGTCCACTTTATGCACAGTAAGGCTAATCGGGCCTGGACCTGCAGTTTTTAAAGTGGGATCCCAACCACTACATGCCTCCACCAGGGATCGAACCCGAGATACCTTTGATTACAAGGCGACGACGCTACTACTGCGCCATCTGAGAGAAAATAGACTTAGGTGGTTAAAGAACAACAGCATGTTTAGAAGATTACTTGAAAAGTAAAATTAACGAAATTGAAATAAAAAGTATCAGAGGTGCAAATGAATTGAGAAAGGGGTGGCAACCTAAAGTAAACTTGATATAAAATGGCTGACTATTTTAAAATAGATGGAAGAACTACTTTAATGACGTTTTTTAAATGTTCACGTAGGAGATAAATCAGAAATAAATTAAGTACGCACAGCAGAACCTAACTTGATTGAAGTTAAAGATGCCAAAGAGATAAATTAGTCGAGAAGAAACTTGTTAATATGTCTGACAAAAAATGTACAATTCATGATGGATTAAAAAAAAAGAAGATGATGCATTATCTCCATTGCTCTTTTTTTAATTTTGCCTTAGAATATGCTTCTAGTAGTTTTAGCATATGCAGATGATGTAGACTTACTGGGGAATGTGATAAATACAATTGAGAATAATGCTAAAATGTTTTTTTTTTCAAAGCAGCTAAAGAGATATGTTTTAGAAGTTAGCATTGTGAAATCTAAAGATATGTGCTTACAGGCCGAAACCAAGTGATAACAACTTGTTTGAACCAGTTTTTCAAATCCAAAATACTTGGGAGTAATACTAACAAATGAAAATGATATTAAAGAGGAAATGAAAAGAAGGCTTAATTCGTGTTACTTTTCTCTGTCTCCTCGTTTCATATCTAAGGAACTAAAAAATTTAAAAAAATATATAAATAGATCTTGCTCAGGATAAGGACAAATCGAACTGCAAGCATGAACTTTCGGGTTCAAGAAAGGTAGAGAATTAATTAATTAGTTAATATTCAACGTAATATGGTTTCACGTATTATAACAAAAACAAAGTTAGTAATATGGTATTCATATTGACAAGGGAATTCTTACAAATTCATTCTTCTCGTAAGTTTGGCAATAGCATTTTCATCCTGTGTTATTTCAAAATCTTCAATTATGCAATGCAAAAAAGGAGAAGAATTTCCATGACGTGATAACATGAATTTTGTACGTTTAAAGAAAAATGGAAACGAAGAGCTGTGCTAAAAAAAAAAACTAAAAAAAAAAAAAACACTTGACTCAGTAGTAGCGTCGTCGCCTTGTAATCAAAGGTATCTCGGGTTCGATCCCTGGTGGAGGCATGTAGTGGTTGGGATCCCACTTTAAAAACTGCAGGTCCAGGCCCGATTAGCCTTACTGTGCATAAAGTGGACTTAAATCAATCAATCTATTTTTCTATTTTAGGTTATGCGAACAATGGCTTACTTTTTCTTGATTTATACTTTATTTAACTGCTGATTCTATTGCATTGCGTACGTGTTCCCAATTCTTCTTTGCGTCCGTTTCATTTAAATCCTGCAAAATTAAAAAAAAATGTACAATTGTATAGGTTGAAGTTCATTATATGGAAATAAATTTCATTTTTTCAAAATTCATTTTTTTGCCAGGGATTGTATTTTTTTTTATATATAGTGACATGTGCTTTCATAACTAACTAACTAACTTTCTAGCCTTCTCAAACCCACAAAAAAAAAAGGTTCATGGCTGCATCAACACAGGCCTTCCATCTGTCCCTATCTTGAGAAAGATCTATATACTCTTTTTTTTTTTCCATCCCTACCAAATTTTTCCGTTATGTCCATCCCAAATATTTGTCCTTCCATCTTCGTCTTAGTTTTCCTACAGGTGTCTCTTACCATCAGGTCTCCCAACAAGAAATCCCCTGTAAACTCCTTTTTTTTCCCTCTCCCATTCATGCCACACATGGCCTGTCCACCTAAGTCTTCTTGATTTAATTAATCTAATAATATCTGGACAAGAATATAAATTTATGTAGTTCTAAATTATGTAACCTTCTCCACTCACCTATCTTCTCACCCCTTTTAGATCCAAATATTTTCCTAACGATCTTATTATCAAATACTCTCAATTTATGTTCCTCTTTCAATATGACAGACCAAGTTTCACATCCATATAATACAACAGGCAAAAAATTACTGTTTTGTATATTTTA
The DNA here is from genome assembly GCF_977018435.1 of Lepisma saccharinum. NCBI lineage: Eukaryota > Metazoa > Arthropoda > Insecta > Zygentoma > Lepismatidae > Lepisma > Lepisma saccharinum. Next base: position 148,225,450 of record NC_139230.1, on the reverse strand, counting down.
ACTATAAGTTTCTTAGAGAGAAGTAACATACATTTCCTAAATTTTAAGCCTACTTTTTTTTATTTTATATCCTCTTTAATATAATTTTCATTTGTTAATATTACTCCTAAGTATTTGAATTTTTAAACTGGTTCAAATAAGTTATCATGTGCTAACCACTGAACCGGAAATCAACAGCGTTGAGGCAGGGGTACCAGGTTCAAATCCTGGCCTGGGCATGGGTGTTATTTGTGGTGTCCCTTCATTAATTTCATCATCATCATCACATACTCATCTTCGCGTTTAGCCAAAAAATGGCAAAAAAAAAATCAATTAATTGGTGCTAACCACTACGTCACGAGGTCGACTGGTACAGAAAGGCTAATCGGGACTACAATTTAAAATAGGATCCGAACAACTAAGTGCCTCCACCGGTATCGAACCCAGGACTCCTTGATTACAAGGTAATCGGGGATGCCCTCTCATGCACGGTGTTGAATCATGGACAATAAAGGCATCAGACCAAAATATCGGTGCCTTCGAAAAAATGGTGGTGGTTGCGAATGCTACGAATCTATTAGACGTTTGAAAAAACTGACGAACAATTTGAAATGAATTGTGTATTCAAGAAAAGTTCTAGACAGTTTGCTGTCATCAGATTTTACAATACTTTGAGCATGTAGCACGTCGTTTTGAAACTGGTCCTGGGGAATCCATTCTCCAAGGAATAGAAGAAGAATAAATATCCAGAGGTTATTTACCAATTAGATGGATGGATCAAATTGAACATTTTATATGGACTCACATTTCCTTACGAGAAATTTAATTTTGAGAAATGAAGAGGACGAATTGAACGTAATTTAGTTGTACAGAATGTTTACGAGAGATTGAGTATCTATATATTTCCGCAGATGCAACGACAAATCTGGATACAGCAATCCGCGACCATTATTAAGAGCTGTTGTTGGATGACATCACCGCAGAAACAGATGGAACTGGTGAATAAAAAAAAAAGCAGTTGTTTTGATGCAGCCATATCACTGCAAGAATCCTATATCCTTTTCTTCCGCGTTACAGCATTATTGCTTCTAAGAGTATAGAACTTCATTCACAGCCGCATATAAAAGCCATCATCGCAGAAACGCCTCACGATATAGAAACATGGACGGCACATGTTTTTAGAAAGTTACATTACTGGAGCATGCATACTTGAAAATACGTTGTTTTTTTTTACACTCACCTTTCAGAGCCTTTTTTTTCCGCTCTTTTAGTTCGTCACTGCAATGAAACGTAAAAAAGAAAGTTAGTATTAGGTCGTAGTAGATTACACTGAGGGCCCATTGACAGACGATCTCTGCCTTACAGGAAAACATCGTAAGGGGAGACAGCCTTGTAGGAAAATGTCGTAAGTCATTTCAAAAAATAGGTCAAAGGGGTGCGCCAAAACAAAAGCATCCCCACCTGTCGGGTTAGTGTGTCGGTCGAGTCTCGGTGTCCTCTGTCCTCCCATACCAAAATAAACATAGGTCGTCATGGAAGCAATTTTTTTTTCATCAATCGAAAATTTTCTAAGTCCACAGCGTTAAATTGCAAAATGTCTCGAAAACAGTAAGAGATAGCGCGAATATCCTCCCCGTTGACCCTTTTGTCGATATTGGTGATGCAGAGTACGTGTACAAAGTTTTCGGAGGTTCTTGGAGGTCAAGGGTGGGCCAATTGCCAAAAATGTTTTTGATCACTCGTAACTTTCGAAAAAATAATCATAGAGAGCTGAGATTTCTTGCGTTAGCATCGTCCTCGGTGTCCTCTGTCCTC